>NC_092621.1:79962500-80672500 GCF_047663525.1 Anas platyrhynchos
TTTCTGACCTCATTGACATCACCTAGAACTTTTTGGGGAGAATAAATTTCTTAGCATCAGTATGTCAGCAAATCTAGAAAACAATGAATGAATGTGTGTTCAGCAAGTTTCAGGAAACTGATACTTAGATCAGTCAGGAAAGCAAAGCACATTCATTTTTTTATTGCGAAGTGAGACTGTACATCAGAGATGGTCAGATTGCATATCAAGACATCAAAGAGAATGAAAATATCCCAAAATAAATAAAATCAAACTATAACCATGGAATCATATAATAATTTAGATTGGAAGGGACATTTGGATATCATGTAGCTCAACTCTTTCTCAAAGCAAGTCCAGCTCATAGAAAGACACTGCTGAGTTTTGCGTATCTTCAAAGATGAAGATTATAGATCTTTTCTGGGCAAAAGGTACAATAAATGACAACACTCAAAATGAAAAAAAAAAAAAAGTCTAAATAACCAACTGGAATTTTCTGTGTTCCAGCTTTTCTGTTTCTCTACAAGTGTTGTGATGAAAGAGTTGTGACTTACAAGGTAGAAAATGTGTCTGGTTCAAGTATAAGGGAGAAGAAGTGAAATCCCTTTTTTTTGTCTTTCTAAAGTTTTGGACTACCACACCTGAAGTAATGGTAAAGTAGAGAATTCATTCACAGCTAATGCAATTCATCTCCAGAATCAGGAAAGCCCAGAGCCTGGTACTCACTAACAAGAAGAAGAATCTTGATTTTGTGATACTTAAGAAGAAATTTATTAGAATGAAGTATATTCTAAAAGCATTTATTCCACTCTGACTCATCAAGACACTAACATTTTATATTAGTAACTGAAATTTTTAGATAAATTTATTTAGAAAATTTTCACAAGTCTTACAAACCAAAAAGATTAACACACAAGAATTAACCACCCAAAAATCAAACCATATTCTGAAGTAGTGGGTGGTTATTTGGGGGATGGATTCTGTTCCATTAATTAATTAATTAATTAATTTGTTTATTTTTAGTTTCTATGTGTATGGCTTTTTGCATATAGCTTAATACCATTGTAGTTACTCATAATCATTTGTGCTATTAGCCAACAGTGAAAACATATACAGTTTAATGCATAGTATTGTGTGAATATGCTAATTTTATGTGTCTTTGATGAAATGGGGAAAAAAAAGAATTAAACTTCAAGTATTATTAATAATATTTTTATACTGAGTTATGATTTATTTATTTATTTATTTTTAAATGCAGTGATTTTGATCAGGGAACCATGGCTGCTTTAACAGAGACTACATTTACACTTGCAGGAATGGTGTATATTCACTTTAAAATGAATCAAGGATTTCATATTCATATTTACAGAAAATATTCAGAAGTCTTTTCTCCTGGCTCTAAGTTTACTAATGGAAAATTGTACTTCTCAATATTGACAGAATGAGTAGGTCCAGACTTTTCGAAAATCATCACAGATTTTTGTGTGATAAGAAGAAATAAAAAGAACTAATAAATAAATAAATAAATAAATAAAGGGCAACTATTATTTAAGTACTCTCTATCTCTCTATGTATCCCATATAATATCCAATGAAAGGAAAATTTTTTCTTCAAAAATATCAAGTTTGATTAAACTTCATTTGCTTTTTCCTGATAAATAATATTGACTCGTCATACAACGTGTATTGTCAGCACTTGATGGTGATTTTTTATTTTTTATTTTTTCAGAAAGATGTATTTGCTAACATATGAATATTTTAGAAACAAATTACTGTTGATGCCATGTTTTTTTTTTGGTTTTCTAGCTTTATTTAAAATATAAATGTGATTAGAAGTTCATTTTTTATTATTCTTTTTATTATTTTTTCAAACTATTTTAAACAAATAAATATTTTAGAATAAGTTAAAAACCTGAAGTTCACTTAAACTGCAGTCTGTAAGGGGAATTCTGCTGTCTTTCACCTTATTTTTCCTGTGTGGTTTTGGCACATATAGTATCTGAGGATAGGATTGATTCCATATAATTAATGGTAGGCTGTAAAAGAGCTAAGATGAAATGGACAGAGGATGATTCTCTACTATGTAAAATATTTTACTATTATGGGATACAGTTACATATTCAGAATTTCATTCAATTGGTAAACAAACTCTCCCTCTGGACATCTGTCTTATGTTTTGTTGGGTGCTGATTTGTTAAAATTACCCATGATTAAACTGGAAGATGATAGGCAATTTGGAACATCAACAAATATTACAGCTTGGCTGTGAAAAGGAACTAGAGAGAGTAACAGAAGCAAGAGATTACAGCCAAGTAAGATAGGTTTGGGATTTGTAAATGTGAAGCTGTGAAGCTGTATACAGATGGTAGAATAAATAGCAATTGTATACAATAAACTGGAGAACCGTAAATGGATAGTGGAGTATCTGAATTTATCTTATTAAAGAATGAAAATATTTAAACTTATCTCTTTAAAGGTATACTGAAACCACATTTCTGTGTGCAAGTTCGATGGACGTAATGAAAGAATTAGAATCATAGAACATCCTGAGCTGGAAAGGACCCACAGGGATCACAGAGTCCAACTCCAGGCTCCAAACATGACCCAAAAATCAGACCATATGTCTGAAGCATTGTTTAAATGTTTCTTGAACTCTGTCAGGCTTGGTGCTGTGACCACTTCTGCAGGAGCCTGTTCTACTGCCTAACTGCCTTCTTGAGAGGAAACTTTCATAATATCCAACTCTGATCCATCTTCACCCTCAGGTCCTACTGGCTCTTTCCAGTGAGCTACTCTCTGCTCTGCATGAGGAAGCTGTAGATCACTATGAAGTTACCACCCAGTTTACTCTTCTTTAGGTTGAACAAACCAGGTAACTTAAGGTGCTCTTCATACTTCTTGCCCTCTGGACTCTACACCATCTTTTTTGCCTTTCTTTGAACTCTCTCTAATAGTTTTATATTCTTCTTATCTTATGGACCTCAAAACTGCACAGAATACTTGAGGTGAGGACAGACCAATGTTTAGTACTTTGGGTCAATCACTTCTTTTGACAGGTTAGCTAGACTGTGGCTGGTTAATGCACTCCAGGATATAGCTCTACCTTGTGAAGCACTGAAGCAAATTGTCCAGAGAAGTTGTGGACGCCCCATCACTTGAGGTGCTCAAGAATAGGTTGGGTGAGACCCTGGGCAATTCAATCTACTGGGTGGCATCCCTGCCCATGTTGAGGGGGTTGGAATTAGATCACAGAATCACAGAATCACAGAATTTCTAGGTTGGAAGAGACCTCAAGATCATCGACTCCAACCTCTGACCTAATGTTAACAGTCCCCTCTAAACCATAGCCCTAAGCTCTATATCTAAACGTCTTTTAAAGACTTCCAGGGATGATGACTCCACCACTTCCCTGGGCAGCCTGTTCCAATGTCTAACAACCCTTTCAGCAAAGAAGTTCTTCCTAACATCCAACCTAAAACTCCCCTTGGTGCAACTTAAGCCCATTCCTCCTTGTCCTGTCACCAGCCACAATGGAGAACAGACCAACCCCCACCTCGCTACA
Organism: Anas platyrhynchos; assembly: GCF_047663525.1. NCBI lineage: Eukaryota > Metazoa > Chordata > Aves > Anseriformes > Anatidae > Anas > Anas platyrhynchos. The sequence continues at coordinate 79,966,041 of NC_092621.1, forward strand.
GCTTCCTTTAAGGTACCTGTAGAGAGCAATAAGGTCACCCCTGAGCCTCCTCTTCTCCAGGCTGAACAAGCCCAGCTCCCTCAGCAGCTCCTCGTAGGACTTGTTCTCCAGGCCCCTCACCAGCTTCGTCGCCCTTCTCTGGACCCACTCAAGCACCTCCATGTCCTTCTTGAAGCGAGGGGCCCAACACTGAACACAGTACTCGAGGTGCGGCCTCACCAGAGCCGAGTACAGAGGGACGATCGCCTCCCTAGCCCTGCTGGTCACACTGTTTCTTATGCAAGCCAGGATGCTGTTGGCCTTCTTGGCCACCTGAGCACACTGCTGGCTCATATTCAGCTGACTATCAACCATCACTCCCAGGTCCTTCTCTGCCTGGCAGCTTTGCAACCACTCATCTCCCAGCCTGTAGCTCTGCTTGGGGTTATTGCGCCCCAGGTGCAGGAGCTGCAAGTCAACTGGGACCTCCCCCAATAGCCAGGACTGCTGATAAATGATAGATAGTGGCTTGGCCAGCTCCTCTGCCAGTTCTCTCAGTACCCTTGGGTGGATCCCATCCAGTCCCATCGACTTGTGCACATTCAAGTGCCGTACCAGGTCACCAACCAGTTCTTCGTGGATAGTGAGGGCCACATCCTGCTCCCCATCCCCTTCCACCAGCTCAGAGTACTGGGTATCCAGAGAACAACCAGTATTGCCACTAAATACTGAGGCGAAGAAGGCATTAAGCACCTCCACCTTTTCCTCATCTCTTGTAACTGTTTCCCCCCGCATCCAGTAAAGGATGGAGATTCTCCTTAGTCTTCCTTTTTGTGTTGATGTATTTATAAAAATGTTTTTAGATCACCTTTAAGGTCCTGTCCAACCAAAACCATTCTATGATTCTACATAATTCTTTTGGCTGACAGGACATATTTTTTATTCCCATTGAGCTTACCATCAGTCAAACCCCACAGGGCCCTTTCTGTAGGGTTGCACTACTTGTCTACAAACCTATAAGTACATCCAGGATTATACCATCCATGGGTGCAGAATCCAACACTAGCTCTTAAATTTCACACATGTGGTAGTTCTGCAGATCTCTCTATCAAGCATGGGCCTCTGTACTCTGAAGGGAATCAACAACTCCTCATAACAGTATTTCCCACAGACTTAGTGTACTCTCAAATCCTTTGTCTGGGTCACTGATAAAAATGTTGACAAGAACTTCCCCTAAAATTGAGCCTTTGGGAACACCATTAGTGGCTGGTTGACAGCTTGATGTTTCCCCATTTACTACAACACTTTGGGGTCTATCTTTCAGCCACTGTATGGTGTAGCTGTCCCGCTGCATACTGGACATTTTATTCCAGAAGGATACGGTAGCAGATATTATCAAGAGCTCTGCTAAAATTCTACCTCCCATCTCCTTCTACAAAAACGATTCATAAGATAATACTCAGTTTGAACAGCTGCTCAAAATAGGAAAAGAACTATCTTACTTTCAATATCTATCTTTTATGTTTTATAGTTTATGTTTTACTTTAAATAAGTATATGGTTGCTTAAAATAGATACTTTCCATTGTATCAGTCTTTGAAGATTTTTTTTTGCACTCAGTGCAAAGCTAGAAATAAAGATATTCAAAAATTTTAAGAGAAGAGCATTAAGATATAAATTTAATTGTGTATTACATAATTGTTTCTCTCCCCACTTTATCTTGCTGGGATTCCTAATACATGATGGAGGCATTGCCTTATCAAAAAATGGTTAGTACTTTATTAGTGTTTATTATTATTATTATTATTATTGTTGTTGTTGTTGTTGTTGTTGTTGTTGTTGTTGTTTTGATCACAACTAAATGTGATCTCTAATCTCTTTTTCATCAGGCTGACGGCAAGTCACCAGTGGGGTACCCTAGGGCTCCATTTTAGGGCCAGTCCTCTTCAGCGTTTTTATAAACAATTTGGATGTAAGACCGGAGGGTGTTTTGAGTAAATTGCTGATGACAGTAAACTGGGAGGAGTTGTTGACTGTTGAAGGTGGAAAGGTCTTGCAGAGAGATCTGGACAGACAAGACCTGGGCGAGCACCAACTGCATGAAGTTTACCAAAAGCAAGTGCTAGGTCCTGCAGCTGGTGCGGGGCAACCCTGGGTGTGCGCACAGACTCGGTGATGAGATGCTGGAGAGCAGCCCTGCAGAAAGGGATCTGAGGGTTGTGATTGATAGCAAGCTGAATATGAGCCAGCAGTGTGCCCTGGCAGCCAGGAGGGCCAACCGTACCCTGGGGTGCATGAAGCACGGCATTGCTAGTCAGTCGAGGAAGGTGATTGTCCCATGCTACTCTGTGCTGGTGCGGCCTCACCTTGAGTACTGTGTGCAGGTCTGGGCACCACAGTACAAAAAGGACATTAAACTGTTGGAGAGTGTCCAGAGGAGGGCAAAAAGATGGTGAAGGGCCTAGAGGGGAACACATATGAGGAGCAGCTGATGTCACGTGGCCTGGTCAGCCTGGAAAAGAGGAGACTGAGGGGAGACCTCATCATGGCCTACAGTTTCCTCATGAGGGGGAATGGAGGGGCAGGCACTGATCTATTCTCTTTAGTGACCAGTGATAGGACCTGAGAGAATGGAGTCAAGCTGTGACAGGGGAGGGTCAGGCTGGATATCAAGAAACAATTCTTCATGGTGAGGGTGGTTGCACACTGGAACAGGCTTCCCAGGGACATAGTCATGGCACCAAACCTGTCAGAGTTTAAGAGGCATTTGGATTATGCTCTTAGTCGTATGGTCTGAATCCCAATAGATAGCTACTCTTTCTAAGAAGAAGAAATGTCTCCTAATTTCCAGCCTGAACCTCTTCTGGTGCAACTTGAGGCCATTTCATCTAGTTCTATCACTAGTTATCTGCAAGGATGACACCCAGCTTCCCACAGCTTCCTTTCAGGTAGTTGTAGAGAGCAATGAGGTCTCCCCATAGACTCCTCTTCCCCAGACAAAAACAACCCCATGTCCCTCAGCTGGTCTGAATAAAACATGTTGCAGGCCCTTCACCAGCTTTGTAGCCATTTTCCAGACATGCTCCAGGACCTCGATGTCCTTCTTGGGGCCTAAAACTGACGGGCCTAAAACTGAACACAGTACTCAAGGTGTGGTTTCACCAGCAGAGAGTACAGGGGGACAATCACTTCCCTGGTCCTTCTGGCTACATTATTCCTGATACAAGCCAGGATGCTGTTGGCCTTCTTGGCCACTTAGGCACACTGCTGGCTCATGTTCAGGTGATCATCGATCAACACCCCCAGATCTTTTTCCTCCGTACAGCTTTTCAGCCACTGTGCCCCAAGTCTGCAGAACTGCATGGAGTTGTTTTGGCCAAAGTGCAGGACCCAGCACTTAGCCATGTTGAATCTCATCCCGTTGATCTCTGCCCGTTGATCCAACCTGTCCAGATCCCTCTGCAGGGCCTTCCTACCCTCCAGCAGATCAACACTTCTCCCCAGTTTGGTGTTTGCAAATATACTAAGGGTGCACTTAATACCCTCATCTAAATCATCACTAAAGATATAAAAGAGGATAGGCCCCAACACCAACCCCTGAGGAACACTGCTGGTTGCCAGCTGGATTTCATTAAATTCAACAGCACACTCTGGGCCCGTCCATCCATACAGTTTTTAACCCAGCAGTGTGTACCTGTCCAAACCAATGTGCTGCCATCTTCTGCAGAAAAATACTGTGGAAGACCCCATCAAAGGCTTTGCTGAAGTCTAGGTAGACTAAGTCAAAAGCCTTTCCCTCATCCACCAGGTGGGTTACATTGTCATAGAAGAAGATGACATTGGTCAGACAGGAATTACCTTTCACGAATCCATGCCAAATGGGCCTGATCCACTGGTTGCCCCTCACATGCTGTGTGATTGCAGTCAAGATGACCTGTTCCATCACCTTTTCTGGCACCAAGGGCAGGCTGACAGACCTGCAGTTCCTCGGGTCCTCCTTATGAACCTTCTTATATATTGGCATCACATTCACAAGTCTCCAGTCATCTGGGACCTCTCCAGATGACAGTGACCACTGATAGATGGTGAAAAGCGGCTCAGCGGTCATATCCGCTAGCTCCCTCAACAGCCTCAGGTGGATCCCATCTGGCTTCATGGACTTTTGACAGTCCAGGTGGAGCAGCAGGTCTCTAAAAATGTCTCTCAGCACACCAGCTTTCCCAGAGTCTCAGGGACAGTAGTCACTCTTAGTAGTCTTTCAAGCTATCCTATAATGGTCATTCTATATCCTATAGAAATTGGATATAGAAATAGAAATCCTATAACAGAAATAGACATTTCTATTGGCTAATAAAAGTGGGAGGGCATTTGATATCTGGCCAAAAGGACTCAGCACTTCACATGATAATTTAAAATGAACAGCCTTAACCCATGGAATTTCATTATTTTGAACAGCTGTTGAAAAAATATGAATGACTGTAAGTATATATGCAGCTTCTTCAGCAAACACAGATTGTAAAGGAAATGCTGTTCAGCTTCAGTTTTAGCATCCAGGAAAGGGTGGAGTTCTCTCTACAGTTCTCTTGTGTGAAATGAATGGTTATGGTTTACTGAAAGCATGCTTTCGATTATCTTCTTTCAGAAAGTCAGCAAATATTGTGTCTTTTAAGTTTGTGGTTTTAAACAGGACAACTGTTCCAGTAACAATTCCTGTAAGGCTGATACAGTCCATTAAAAATGTGGGCACTTGGTCACTATGCAGAATTACTTCAGAAGTAAGCTGTAATTTTTGAGAAGCCTCTCTATGGGATTAAGTATCAAGTATGTGTAAGCATATTTTCCTGTTTTATGACTTATTTATTTATTTATTTATTTATTTTTAAGTAGTGTCCAGTAATGTGTGTGTGAAGGGCAGAAAATGTGATCTTTTATTTCCCTCTGAAAGATACTACGTGAACTGTTGGCTTTTATTTATTTTTTTTAATATTGTTATTTTATTAGTGTTTTGGCTGATTATTTTAAACCTGATTATGTTTGAAATTAAATTTTGAAATAAAAGAGAGAGTGTGGGTGTGTGGTGTAAATGCCTGAAGTAACTAGGAAAATAAAACTAACATTCACGTTTTTAAGGAAAAGGTACAGCTTTGAAGAGGCTTTCAGGGTAGGGCATAACTGCATTATCTGAGCGTTCCCTAGGCTCCCAACCTTAGATGCTATCGCGCTGGGGAAACTTGGTGTGCTAGCTCTAAGGAACACCACGGAGCGTGGAGTGGAGTGGAGACACCACGGCTAGGCTCTGTGATCAGGTGGGACCTCTATTGTTCTTGTGCACAAAGCAGCACTTTTTGCCACCCTAAGCCAAAGACCTGTCATGTTTTGACAAATGCTGTACCCTAGTGTTCTTTTTGCTCATTATAATATCATTATAATACCAAAACACACCTCCATCCCAAAAGCTACCCGCCTCCAAGGTGCGACCACCCCTCACTGAGCATGCGCTCTGAATTTCTCGGAGCCTATTACTTTAAACGGAGACGGGAAAACTTTACACCAATCATAACTAAGATATGCTTGACTAGAGCCACTCAAGCTCCACCTAAACGACAGAAAATAATATAAATTGGCCCAAGAGAGAGGGGATGGCAGGGAAGATACCACCGTCAGGGGAGATACCATCCCGAGGACATACAGCATCCTTAGGACCTCCTGACTCCTGGGATCAGTCGACGGGCTGAGCCTCTCTTCCCCCCCCATTGGGACGCCTTTGGGTGAGATCTGAATATTTGCTTATAAATCTCTATATAGAGTCTTTGATCCTTTCAACGCGTTTATTTCTAGGCTGTGCACCCATAACACCTATAACACCTATAACATCTGTAACACCTATAACATCTATAACACCTGTAACACCTATAACATCTGCAACACCTATAACACCTATAACATCTGTAACACCTATAACGCCTGTGTATTTCATACATACTAACTTGCTTTTGCAGACAGTCACTATCGCCGGCAATCCAAAAGAACCTGATTATCTGTTGCTGTAATAAACCATACTTGATTGCATTGTGATAGCTTTCATTAATGCGACTTGGGTGAGGGTGATTATCCGTGATAATTCAGTGTTCTGAATCTAACCAGACCCCCAGACGGTTAATGCATTGTTGGTGAATGTCTGAGTGGACCCCCAGGCGGTTATTACGTTTTTGGTGATTGTCCGAACGGACCCCCAGTTTTGGTGAATGTCCGACTGGTTCAGTACTCTGAATCCAAACGGGCCCGTGACGGTTAATCAGCTACACCCCTTTAACGCGACAGGGTGTGCTTACGCATCTGTGTGTGTGTGTGTTTGCGTGTTTGAGTTTTAGTTACTGTCCAGGGTCTAGAGCAGAAATCTTATGAGGAGTGACTGAGGGAGCTGGGGTTGTTTAGCCTGGAGAAAAAGAGGCTCAGGGGAGACCTTATTGCACTCTAGAGTTACCTTAACAGAAGCTATCACAAAGTGGGATCAGTTTCTTCTACCAAACACCAAGTGATAAGGCAAGAGAAAATTGCTTTAAGTTGTGCCAGGGGAGGTTTATATTAGATATTATGAAAGACTCTTTCACTGAAAAGGTTGTGAAGTATTGGAACCAACTGCCCAGAGAAGTAGATGAGTCAATATCCCTGGGTGTCTTCAAAAAATGTGTAGGTGTAGAGCTTGGTGACATGGTTTAATGGTGGACTTGGCAGAGCTAGGTTAAAGATTGGATTAGATGATCTTAGAGCTCTTTTCCAATCTAAATTATTCTATGATTCTATGATCAAAGTGTTGTGGTACAACATTTGACTGATGTTGATTTATTTCAAAGTTTTCATGCTTTCAACAGGAAGAAAAGGAAATAAAAACAATCAAACAAATTTAATATCTTACAGTAGAATTTTAGAATTTAATTAAATTATTTTATATGACTTAAAATAAAAAAGACTATAATCATCCATATTTCCACCCCATGTCCAAAAGTCAGCTTTATTATTTTTGTGGAAGACAGTCTTCAGCATGCTGCAATATCTGTAATATTAAAAAGTAAATTAAAAAATGTAGTATTTATGTACAACCTTATTGTGATTTCTCTTTCTTTTCCATTGACAAAGTTATGAAATGTAGAAATCTATCATATTAAGGTAGAAATGATTGGGCTGGAAGACAAATGACTGGAAGGGACCAAAATACTCTATGAGACCTAAAAATATTGACATAATCCAAAAGGTTGTTACTCTAAACAGTAATAAAATACACATATATAATGTATTCTGCTACACATAATGATCATAGTTTACCGTACACAGTAGATTTTTTGTACTTCTGTTTATTTTCCTGCAGTTATTTATTTAAATATATATGTTTATACCAGATTTATAGTGGAAAAATAGCTGCAACGTGTCAGGATAATGGTTGCAGATTAGAAAATACTGTCTTATTTGGCATAACAAGCACATCATGACTGTAATCTTCATATATCCTCTTAATTACTTGCTATAATTGTGTTCTAGAATTTATTTATTTATTTAAAATGTTGATATTCATCCAATGGGAATATTCAGAAGTCACAAAATTAATTGAACTTTTAACAAGAACTTTGAACAACTGGAAATGAAATGTTGAAGTGCATATTAAAAAGATTGATGATCATGTTTGTTTCAGCCCCCAGATATTATGAAAGCCTCTAGATTTGGGACAAAATACAGAGCTGATATTTTTGTGAAACTTTGTGTTTCTTAAACTTGATGGTAGTGGTAGGCCTGTCAGTTGTAACAAGTTAACATAATCCAGGATCATTTGTTTAACTGTATGATTTTCAGAATGTAAAATCTTTTCATTATAGAAAACCTGCAGATTCTTTATATATTGCTTTTAATATATGAGGAAATATGCCATGACTAGGGAAAGGACAAAAGGGCATCCTTCCCTTCTGTCTGAGTATAATATTGCTGAGTGGTACTTCCGGCATATCTTCACACACCGTGTTTTAAGAGGCCAGTTTACCTGAGCACAGGGGGAAACTGCAGGACACAGGTAAAATCTCCCTGGGCAAAATAAATTTCAAAATAAATTACACAGGCAGGGCTCTGAAAGGCATAGCAGAATAACTCTAGTATTGTTGAAACCATCTCCTCAGAGATAAGATTAAACAGAAATTTCAAGAAAGTTACCGTGGTCTGATAAACCCTAATGTTTCTTATTTCTAATTCTGTGCTGTGCAGCATCCTGTTGATGTGTAAGTGGACTGGTCTGTTATGATTGCTGCTGGTGCTCTCAAGGGAATAATGTGGGTGAAGTAAGACAGAACAGTATTGGTCATTTAAACAGGGCGTCACAGCCATTTTGCATCTACTCACCAAGGTGATGGGCTCCGGAGTGGACATGTTCTGCAGCAGAGCAGGGGATTGAGGTGAGCAGAGTTGTTTTTTTCCAGCATCAAGGCCACTCAAGGCAGCTGAGGAAGTTGCCAGGGCCCAGCATCCCTCAGGAGGGAGGCTGATGAGGCACGGGTGGAGCCGAGCAGTGGTGGGCCATTTACATCAGGCTTTGCCACCATTTTGCAGCCACTTGCCAAGGTAGCTGCCCCCTGATGGTACAGGAAATAATGAAGGACGGCACATGATGAGCCAGTGGATTAATATTTGGCTCCTGATGTCACCAGCAGGGGGTTGGTTTTTTTGACCTTGTCTCGATTTACATGAAACCAGGCCTGCTGACAACAGAGAATAGCTTTTTCCACCAGCAAAAAAGGGTTTTAGGATGGGAGCTGGCAAGGTTCATTAGTAGAGCTTTAAACAAGGTATAAAGGGGGTTGGGGGTGGAACCAGGAAAAAAAAAAGTACAATCTGAATGGAGGTGCTCAAGTGAGTCCAGAGAAGGGCAACGAAGCTGGTGAGGGGCCTGGAGAACAAGTCCTACGAGGAGCTGCTGAGGGAGCTGGGCTTGTTCAGCCTGGAGAAAAGGAGGCTCAGGGGCGACCTTATTGCTCTCTACAGATACCTTAAAGGAGGCTGTAGCGAGGTGGGGGTTGGTCTGTTCTCCCATGTGGCTGGTGACAGGACAAGGAGGAATGGGCTTAAGTTGCACCAAGGGGAGTTTTAGGTTGGATGTTAGGAAGAACTTCTTTACTGAAAGGGTTGTTAGACATTGGAACAGGCTGCCCAGGGAAGTGGTGGAGTCACCATCCCTGGAAGTCTTTAAAAGACGTTTAGATGTAGAGCTTAGGGCTATGGTTTAGCGGGGACTGTTAGCGTTAGGTCAGAGGTTGGAGTCGATGATCTTGAGGTCTCTTCCAACCTAGAAATTCTGTGATTCTGTGATTCTGTGAAATGCTGTAACATATGGAAGAGTTCATTTATTTATTTATTTATTTATTTATTCAGGATGATTGTAAAGCTCAAATACCACATATTCCAGAAAACATCAGGAACAAGTGTTCTTTTTCTAGCACCTCTTGATGGCTGAGGAAGATTGGGGAACAGAACAGCCCTACTAGAATCTGGAAACACACTTTATATGAAGCATATCTTTCTTGATTTCTCTGTTAGATCAAAGAAAGATCAAAATTCTTGTGTTATTCGCAATGAATTTCTAACTACTAGTATACCACATTTCTTCAGTATTCCAAATACTGAGTACTGCCCATCTGTCTGTACATAGTCCAGAATTAATAGAATAAATGCAGAATGAATTATTCCCTTCTCAGTTCCTTCCTTCACCCTCCCAAAAATAAATAATGATAACAGAGGCAGAACTTCTAGTCTGTCTGAAACTTAAGAAATTATGATGGACACATTCTGACAGTTTTGAAAAAAAAATGATGTAACGAACCATCAAATTTGAATGTAAGGAACAATACTCTTACAGTTGTTTACTTGTTTATCTTTGTTAAAACAAGAATATTCTACATAAGAGAATCAGGAGAGAAGGTTGGAGGAAGAGATCTGAGAAACATTATAGTTTTTAAAGTAATTAAAAAAAAAAGTTAGTTCATAGTCTTTGAAATTCATCTCTGATAACAATGCTAAACCAGATGGATGATTAAGTACTGGTAAAAACAGAGTGTACTCCTAAGAAATATTCTATATTCTACTTAATTTTTGAAAGTAGCTGCCAATCTATGTGCCTTCAAAACATTTCACAAGGAGTAGACAAATATACTGTAAAAGAAATTGAACCCTTGTGACAACAGTTTTACAACTGACAATAAATACATCAAGACATTTAATAAGCATGCCAAAGAAAGCTTCCAATAAAAACCTTAATGAATAATTTATATAAATAATTCATTAGAGTTAAAAATTTAATGTGTTTTATAGTTTCTTTTAACCTGAAATGTTAACTTTTGATGGAAATGTACATTTCCATATATTTATATGAGGAATCTTTTGTTGTAGATGGTCATGAAGAGGTATGTATATGATCAGAGAAATAGAAGCTAGAAAATTTTGCATGTTAATTGTAGTTGATTTTATTTACTTCCTTGTAGTTCTTAGAGACTTGAAGACTAAGATATTCTTAGACTTGAAGCAGTTTTACCACACAGAAAATGGGAAAATAGCAGTTGATTTATGTTTTGTCATGGATAGTCATGATTTTTTGGGGGGAAGGCAGGGAGGGGGGTGATGAGGAGCTGGGGAGTTGAGGATCATAGAATCATAGAATGCTTTGGATTGGAAGAAATCTTAAGATTATCTAATTCCAACCCCTATGGCATGGGCAGGGACACCTCCCACCAGACCAGGTTACCCAAAGCCCCATCCAGCCTGGCCTTGAACACTTCCAGGAATGAGGCATCCACAGCTTCTCTGGGCAATATTTCCCAGTGGTTCACTACCCTCGTAGTAAAGAACTTCTTCCTAACATCTAATTTAAATCTACCCCTTTTAAAATTAAACCTCTTATTCCTTATCCTATCAGTGCACTCCCTGAATGTTGCAAAGACATTTAGGATGTAAAGAGGATACTGGAAGTCAACAGATAAAAACCATGGAGGCTAACATGAACTAAGTGATCCTTTCATGAACATTTCAGTTATTCCTAGCTTTATTCTACATGTACTCTCCATGTGGTCTCTTTCCTGGATTAGGAGAAATGATTTTGATTTCTTTCATCGTATCTGTTTTCTATTTTTTTTTTTTTTTTTTTTTTCTGTTTCACCTGACATAAAGCCATGGTCCAGCTGTTTGTTTATTCCCCTTTATTTCATAGAGAGGAGTACTGAAACTGTACAATGCTACACTCTGCCTTGGTGGCTTACTACCATTACTGTGAGCCTTACACTCAGTTACCATGATTTTCACAGAAAGTTTAATTAACTAACTTTATCTGAAAAATATATAAACGTATTTAGTAACCAGATTGAATAGATTCACAGTATTAAACACAGTGAAATATCTTTATTTTGCACTAGAAGAGGTACATCCCAATTCATGAGAGGTAGAAAAATGCTGCTTGAATCAACCTTGCACAAGAAATAAATATTGCATTATTATTCCTGTCATTGGAAATAGCTATGATAAAGCATTCAGTATTGATCTTTCTCAGTCGGACTACAGCTCTGACTCATTGCTCATCTTAAATGGCTCAGTGAATTGCAAGAGCTGTCAACGTTTGCCCATTTAGTCTTAGAATCTTTACAATCTTTTGCATATCCCATTCCCTTAGCAGTATTAGCTGCGTATGGCCTACCATTCCATGGACTAATAGCGAAGCAGCTCTGAAATACAACACAGACAAACAACTCTCTCTCTTTCTCTATCCACCCTCTCCCCTCCTCTCTCTCCCCCACACCCCCCAATCTTTCCCCCTTTCTCTCTCTTCTATCCCCTATCTCTCTTTCTTTCTCACCCTCTCACCCTCTTCCGCTCTCTCCCTCCCCTCCCTTCCCCGGTGTTATAAATGAGGTCTCAACTCAATCTGAATTTTGTAATATTTATAAAACAAATATTTCTAAAAGGTATAAAAGGCAAGTAAACAGTGCTGGGTGTGTGGGGAGTCTGCGCTCCACCAACACGCACACACAAACATTAAACATTCAGAACATTGCTTTACATACTAAACTCGAGTATGCCTATACAATCAGAAAAGGTAACAAACAATCCTTTAAGTTCCATGACTTAACAGTCTCCATTTGCCATTCCTTTTGAACAATATGTCTCGCTTTAAGTTGTCAAGCAACTCGGTCTTCAGGCCTCATGTATCCCGTTCTTCCCAGATTGAAGAAAAGCATATCCATCTCCTTTTCAAGGCCAACAGGCCTGGGTCAAAAGGCACGTCCAGGTCAGCAGGGGGCGTAACAGCAAAAGCCTTCAATGGCTGTAGCAGCAGAGGGGCCCATGGCATAGGAGCATGGCATCAGTAAAGGAGCCCACAGCTCCCTCACTATCTGGCAAACCACACGTTTCTGACTGTGGCTCCACAGGGCTCTTTAAGGCCTCAGAGATTCTTCGCCAGGTGCCGAGCAATCCCACTGCAACCTTGTCGTTTTTAGTTGCAGAGTCACACGCCTTGACCTCAGTTTGGTCCCATGTTTCAGGATCATACACTGTCTGATTGTTAAGAAGGAGAATAAGCTGTAAGGTTACCAGGACAGTCTTTGTTCCTAAGGACGTGTGATTCCCCATAATGCGCAACTGCTGACCAGTGAGAGGCAGTTGTGTGCGCGGGTACGCTTCTCTCTGCTCGACCTTCTCTCCAGCTCCAATGCACCTATTTCCAGCAACTTTCAGTATGAGCTTCTCTGAGCGGTTTGCTGAGTCTTGCCGAACCTATCTTCATGAGGCAATCAAAATGCCTGTTCCCGTCCTGGTCCCAATTCTGCCAGTCTGTTCCTCTTCACTTCTTTTTCCTGCTTCTTTATTGATGTAACTTCATCGTGCTGCCTTTTTTTTTTTTTTTTTTTTTTCTTCTCCTTTCTTGAGGGCAGGCTCCCCTCTTATACCCTTCTCCCCACAGTTCTTTTCAAAACAACTTTTCATTGGTCAAACAACTTTGAATGTAACAACAACAGCAAACACCCAGAAACTTCCATGCCTTAACGGCTGGAGAACAAGAGAAGCAGCTGGAGAGCAAGAAACCGGAGACTGCATGGAGTCTCCTGAATCACCCTTCTTTGTTCCCTCTAAACTCCTTTATATTCCTGATGGCCTCGTCGTTAAGAATCTAATGTTATCTCAACCATGGGGATTTCCAACCCCCATGGCCACATTCCCAAATCTCCCCCTTCTTTATTAATATCAGCCATTTTCTCGACACGAATTACCGCTCCATATATAACAATCCCTCCTCTTCTTTTGAATATCATTAATTAGTGTCTTGTTTTCAAATTTGGCAAAGGCCAATTGAACCACAAGAGAATGCTTTCACAATATTCTGTGCAAGATTTATAAACAAGTTTTTAGCAATGGTTGGAATCCCATATCTAGAATATTTCACCCAACTCATTGTTCCACAGGATGTGTAATAATCATCACTAGCAGCATCACACACATCAAATTCGATTTGATACTAAGATTCAGCAGAGGGGCCCATGGCCCTTTCTCTCCCCCTTCCCCCCTCCCCCTCCCTCTCTCTCCCTCACTCTTTCCTGCTTTCTTCCCCACCTTCTCTCTTCCTCTCTCTCCCTTTCTTTCCCCCTTCCTCTCTCTATCCCTCTTTCCCTCTCTCTCCCCCTTTCTCGCTTCCTCTTCTCTTCCTTGCTCTCTCCCTTTCTCCCATATTCCCCTCCACTCTCTCTTCCTCTCTCTTCCCCCCTCCCTTTCTCTATTCTGACCCTTGTTCATGCTCTCCTCTTCCTCTCGCTTTCTTCCTTTCCCTCTCTTCCTCTCTCTTTTTCTCCCTCTCTTCCCTCATGTTTTCTCTGTCCCTCTCTCTCTCTCCCCTCCTCTCTCTCAGACTCCCTCTTTCTCTCACTCTTTCCCTGCCTGTTTTTCTCCCTCTTTCCTCTCTTTCTCTCTCTCTTTCACTCCCTTCATTTCTTTCTCCTCATTTCTCTCTTATGCTTTTTATCTCTCAGTTCTTTTTCTTTCTTTCTTTCTTTCTTTCTTTCTTTCTTTCTTTCTTTCTTTCTTTCTTTCTTTCTTTCTTTCTTTCTTTCTTTCTTTCTTTCTTTCTTTCTTTCTTTCTTTCTTTCTTTCTTTCTTTCTTTCTTTCTTTCTTTCTTTCTTTCTTTCTTTCTTTCTTTCTTTCTTTCTTTCTTTCTTTCTTTCTTTCTTTCTTTCTTTCTTTCTTTCTTTCTTTCTTTCTTTCTTTCTTTCTTTCTTTCTTTCTTTCTTTCTTTCTTTCTTTCTTTCTTTCTTTCTTTCTTTCTTTCTTTCTTTCTTTCTTTCTTTCTTTCTTTCTTTCTTTCTCCCCTCCTGCTCCCCCCAGCTGTCTCCCACACTCTCTCCCCTTGCCCTCCCTCTTGCTCTCCCTCTCTCACTTCCCTCCCCTTTCCTTCTCTCTCTCTCTCCCTCTCTCTCCTTTTCCCCTTCTGTCTCCCTACCTCTCCCCCCTCTCTTTCATTTTTTTTTCCTCTCTCTATTCCCACTCCCCTCTCTTTCTTTATTAAATGTTTACCAGAAAACCTTGCATTTCAAAAGTTAAAAGAAATTATTATTATTTACACTGGAAGAAAGAATACTTTTGAAAAAATAATAAAAAATATAACACATTAATTACACAACCTTGTCAAATAGAGCCAAACTAGAAATAATGTAAGTTCTGAATTTAGTAGCATTTAATTTATATTAATTTCCTCATTAAGATGTATACATTTTCTCATCAAAGAAAAAAAAAAAGACCACTGATTTTTTTTTTTCATTCTTGTGTACAAACTCTCAAAGAGAAATAGATGAACTTATAGTGTATATGCACAAATTACTAGGTTAACTGGCTTTGGTTAGTAAAGTGCATGTATAAAAAATTAAATTTGTAGCATTTTTAAAGTCATATGACCCTGTAAGACATTATTTATTTATTTATTTTCCTTCACTGAAAATCACCTGGGCACCTGTAGAATAAAATTATGATTTTGTGGAAATAGTCTGTAAAGGTTTTGATATTGGTTTAAAAAAAAATAAATTACACTTCTTTTGGGGTGTGTAAACTGCATGGTGTCAGAGCTGTAGTAATGAACTGAGCAATTGACTAAAATTTCTAATATGAAAATGAGGATATATTACAGTGGTCTGTATGTTGCAGCTACCTTACTGGTAGATGAATAAAGAAATGAGAACTGCTCATGCAGGCCTGAATAAACAAAAAAATAAAAATACATCAGTATGTGTATGTGTGATCTAGGTCTAGAGGTGGATCTGTAACTATGGCTGTCACTGGGAAGATAAGGAGGCACACAAGCACTTCAACCCAACAGTGAAGACAGAATTAAAATAGATTTTGGACACTGATACCAGATATAAAACCAGATGTAGGATGAGGTTACAGAGATTATTTCCCTTCCAACCACCAACTACCTTGGGCACAATCTAGCACAATCCTCTTTACTGTTGCATTGGAATGGTCCTTGGTAATTTTAAGAAACAATATGAGAGTTTGCATGGATGAGGAGCCTCTCATAATGAAGTTTACCTCTAACTATCCTGTGTAAGTGGGAGGAATAGTATTGCTAAGGGCTAGTGGACACTGTGGCCACAGTTGTGGACTCATTTAATTTACTAGCACACAAGTAGTGAGAGAGGTTAATGCTGTGGGCACATACCATGCTAAGCTGAACACAATGAAAGAGCAAATGACTCAGAAAGCAAAATGAGATCTCTGCAAGCCTGATTGTAAGACAACATAGAGGTGTAAAATCTGCACACTGTAGTTTGAACTGAGTTAAGGACTCAGTGAGCTGGTTGGGAGATCCCAGGAGTGGATGCCAGACTGCAGTAAACACAAAATACCCATGTACATCAGAAATGTTGGAAATGCAAATTAAAGTTTTTTTTGTTTTGTTTTGTTTTGTTTTCTTCTTTCAATGATTTCCATCATTTCCAATGATTTTTCAATCTTTCAATGATTTATAGGTCCTGTGATGGGCTACAATTGCAATGGCAGAAAAGGTCTGACAGTAACTGACCATTAGCATTAAATAAAGAGAAATTTAAAAATATGTTGGAAAATAGAACACTTCAGAATTAATTTTATATAAGAAATACAGCACACTTTTCCCAGTTTTGTAACCAGGTGAAGTAACCTTGTAATTAAAAATTAAAATCCTGTGCACTGGGATAACTGATAATTTGTGATTTTTTTCCTACACATATAACTCAAGAGATAATTCTCCAAAAATCACTTTTGCATATTATGTACATAAATATCAGAGTTGTTAAAAATAGGAATCAAATTAAAAAAGCAGACAGGATTTGGTTAAGCATAAAGAAATGTTGGAAACTGATAACAAGTTTCTATGGATAGGGAATTTATTCTTATCTTTTAAGACTAATTTCAATTTGACATACTAGAAATATAGAGGCATTAGTTACAGTTAATTTACATTCCATCTTCTAATAAAAAAAAAAAGTTAAATGGAAGACAAAGTAGGATGATTTCTCTGCTGTACTACAGATAAGGTTAAAAAACGAAGAAAGAGTAGCACAGGTGAAAGCACACAACCTAGAGAAATAAATTAAATAACATACCCAATTAGTGTAAAGTACTAATTGGAAATTGAACTACTGCTATTATAACTTTGAATCTGCCTTATTTCTTGGTACATTCTTAATCTAGTATAACATTAAATTTTCTCTGAGCAGCTTTTGCTACAAAGTTAGTAAAGTTAAATATATATATATAATGGTAAAATTAAAACTGATATATACAATAATAAATGGGACAATACTGTGGATTTTTGGTTTATGTTTTTGTTTAATTTTCTCTAATAATATTTATACAGCTAATTCCTATTTGTGTTTGCATCAACAGTGGAAAGAAAAAAAGTCAAAGTAAGATTTAAGGGGTTATGAAATAATTCCTGATAAATCAGTTTTGTATCACCATGTTTATGAGAATAGACAAATTGTGGAGTCAACTTGGATATACTCTGTGAAGTTAGACATCCAAATCTAGTGTTTTATTACAATTCTGAGAAACAGCTAGCTCTGTCTAAGCTGTGTCAGATACACTGCAGCTAGCTTGAGGCCAAACACATTGCCCAGCCATACTTCTGACTTGCAGATACATAGCTGAACAGGACAATATTTCTGGAAAGTAACTGTGAAAACAGCTATGGTTTTCTGCTCCTTGGGGCACACTGAAGCCCTTTCCTTGAGGCTATTATCTTGATGCATTTTTATTAATTTACTGAACTTTATTTTCCAGTTACGAGACATTAGCATTTCTATTTTTGCATTTATTTTTTTATTAAAAAGGGGGGGCTGAGGAATGACAATGTTAGATTACTGCAATTCATTTTACTTGTTTTGTTTTGTTTTGTTTTTTTTTAAATCTTTTTGGCAAGCATGGAAGTTTGATATTCAATACAGTCAAACTGGTTTTATGCAGAATATAATATTCCAATCATTTAAAGGTTCCAACTTAAAAAAAATATGTATTTTTTTTTTGTTTAGATTTGATCAGTTTGGATAAGTTTGGATTGGAGCTGTATTCACAACACTTTCTGTAAATATTAAAAGAAAAACTATTCTAAAGACAACTATTCCTACTTTCTATTATATCAATATGTCTCTTACTTTGTTTCAAGTGGAGAATACTAATGTTCAGTTATTTGTTATTCTTTGAGATAACTCTCTAGTATTAAGGAGAATGTAGCAAGAATGTCAACCTACTGTGTTCTACTATATAACTGAGTAATATACTGTTAGTTTCACTATTTAGCTGAAAAAAAAATAAATTAATGAAAATCATCGTATAAAAAAAAAACAGCAGAAGTGGCACAAATCTCCATTTAAAAATGGCTTTTAAGTATTCATGTCAGCATTTGGTACCTTATCTGTCAAGTTACTCTGTTTGGAAGACACTTTAGTTTTTGTTTTTTGTTTTTTGTTTTTTGTTTTTTGTTTTATTTTCTCAGCTGGTCAGCAAAATAAATACTTCTTGAGTATTTCTAACTGAAATAGGCAGCTATATTATAATTTTAACATTTTTTCTTTGTAAATGTCATGATCAAGCTTTTAGCAGTCTTGTTTCACAATCAGAATGGGAAAATGGATAAATAGCAAAGACTTTCTGTTTGACTTTGAGTCTTAAAATTATGAGATTCAAAAAAAAAAAAAAAAGTCCAATTTTCTTCACAGAATGCATATGAAGAAGTTGAAGAAATCTTGATTTATGTGTCCTACACTGAGTCACAAATTACAAGAAAAAAAAAAAAAAAAAAAAAGCATGATATTAGCATACTATTACACACATTATATTTACATTTCTCTTTTTACCAAATTTAAATTTTACAGATTCTAGCTGTACATGGAGCTTTCTGAAGGGGGATAAAAATACTAGCTGTAAGTGTATACTTGAAACTAAATCCCTTATCTACTCAGATTCCAAAATTCTATATGAGTTTTTCAGTTAAGTAGCATAATCATTTTGAACATACCTCCTGATAAGTTTACCTGCTATAAAGCCAAATTTTTTAAGAAAAAAAAAAAGTTTAGAAAATAGAACAGAATATGTTGTTTAGCTATATATTTCCCTGACCAAAAAGAAAGTATGTGAATAGAACAAAATAAAAGATGGAGAATGAGTCTTGTGACTCTCTCTCCATATTCACAAAATTCAATTTTAAGTCAAAATTGAATGGAAATCTTACTTTACCTTAAAGAGTTCAAAAAACAAACAAAGAAACAACAAAAACAGAACCCAACAAATTGTTTGTTGCTGTCTTTCTCTCTCTCTTTCTTCTTCTAATTAAATTTCCTTTTACTTTTTGTTAAATCAGATTTCTAGAGAGAATAATTTCTAAAGCAAAAAATTCAGATACATCCTTTGATATATCCAGTAGACCAGATGAAAATCAAATGATACAATGTTTTTATTTTTAATTTTTTAAATACCAATACCATCTTCCAGTTATTTGCAATACTAGCTCCTTAGATATAAAATCTCTTCAATCTCTTCTTTAATCTATCATTAACTGTCTACATATTCTTCTGTCTTTGCAAATTTTCCACATCAATTTATCTTGAAACTGATGAATTCTATTGAGAATTTTTCTCAAGTCAGCTTTTCAGAAAATTTGACTCAGATTAATGCAGAAGAAGTATATGCACGTGTTTTATGGTACCAGCAGCTGGAATGAAAGTTACATCAAACCTATCCAAATAAAGATTTCCTTTCCTATGTTGTAGTGAAAACAGTCCTTTTGACTTTGAAATATATCTTTCTATTAGGTGTTTCTAAAATACATTTATCATTTGGGGATCATTTAGTGCTATTGTAAAATATTTGCTTTGAGGCCTATTACACTACAGTAACTTATATCCAGAGCAGTTTGTGGAGGCGAAGAAGCAACACTTACTTCACATCCTTTTGGTATTAATGTGTTCAGTAAGTTAATAGAAAAACTTATACTAATGGTACACTATAAATTAGTACATCTACAATGAAAGAACTGTTTTTTTTTTTTTTCCATTCTAATCTTCTGGGAGCTGTTCTGCAAATGTACTTCTATCTTAGTAACTGGTAAGTTAAATGAGGTACACTACAGGACTCATGCTCCAGTAAACTGATGAAAGATGTTAAATGCAAGAACAGCACTAAAGTTACATCTGGTGGCCGTATAAATGAAAATCCCTCAATATTCTCTTGTAACCCACTCTGGAGTTTGTAACTCAACTGTGAAATGGACTCCGGATTAAATAAACCACTATGTAAGGATGCAGAAAGAATGTTTTCTTGAATTCATGGGAAATATCATAACATGCTTTGGCTTTTAAGTTCATCAGGGAACACAAATAACGTGCTTTGATTCTGGAAGGTGTAGGATATACATCATGTTCACTCCTGATTACCTACATTTTGGTAAATCATGAAGTGACATGTATGTACAAGTGTGTGTATATAAATATATTTCTATATATACTTAATATACATTATCAATATCTCAAAGCTATAGTTATTGTTAACTCCTTTATGCCCACTGCAGAAGACAGAAATCTGACAAAATTTATACTACTTTGCCACTCTTCCCAAGTAAATGAAATTAAATATAAAAGTCTTAGTAGGAAATTTACAGTCTTTTGAAGTCTTGGTAGTAATTTACAGCAATGTCTATTTGTTCACTTTTTGATAGCTAACGTGTTTGTGTGTGACTGCCAATATGTGGAGGACTCATTTGCATTGTATTTCCCTAATGAATATCAGAAAAACTCAGCAGATGCCAATGGAGTTTCACATTTGCACCAAAACTATCTGATCTGAGAGAAAGATTTTAACCATTTTGCTTGACTTATGAAGAGGAGCCTAAGTTCTATCCATTCTTCTGCTGTGGCTTTGGAACTAAACTTGGTGAGTACAAATAAAAGTCAAGCCAGAATTGCAAAATACTCCCCCATCTCCCCTCTTCTATAGTCACATATGAATATATATATATGTATACACATACAAACATAATGGGTACATACAAGAAAACCTCAAGCAAAACAAGCTGATGAGACCTGTTCTCAGTTCCAGTCATAAAATCATAGAATTTCAGAATGGCTTGTGTTGGAAAGGACCTTAAAGATTATCTAATTCCAATCCTTTTACCATAGAGAGAGATAACACCCACTAGATCAGGTTGGCCAATGCTCCATCCAGCTTGGCCTTGAACACCTCCAGGGATAGGGTATCCACAACTTCTCTTAGCAACCTGTTGCAGTGCCTCACTACCCTTATAGTGAAGAATTTCCTCTTAATGCCTTGTCTGAATCTTTTAGTTTAAGACCATTCCCCCTTGCCCTATCAACCCTTATCTACCCAAGTAATGTGTCCTTCTCCATCCTGTAAGATCCTTTTAGGTATTGAAAGGTCACAGTGAGGTCTCCCCGGAGCCTTCTTTTTGAAGTGGCTCTCTGACAGAACTAAACTTGCTGAGGGATGCAAAGAATGACAAGAAATAATATCCCCAGCTCTCTCAGCCTTTCTTTATAGGAGAGGTGCTCCAGCACCTTCATCATCTTTGTGGCCCTCCTCTGGATGCGAACAGACCCACATCCTTCTTGTGCTGGGGGCTCCAGACATGGACACAGTACTCCAAGTTGAGGCCTCACAAGAGCAGAGTCGGCGACCTGCTGACCATGCCTCTGCTGATGCAGCTTGGGATGTAGATGGCTGTCTGGGCTGCAAGTGCACACTGCTGGCTCATGTTGAGCTTTTCATCCACCAGAACTCCCAAACCCTTCTCCGCAGTGTGGGTCTTGAGTACTTCTCCTAGTCAGGGGTTGTCCCAACCCAGGTGCAGCACCTTGCATTTGGATTTGTTGAATTTCTTTCTCTTCACCCAGGCCCACTTCTCCAGTCTGTCCAGGTCCCTTTGAATGGTGTCTCTTCCTTCTTTGCTATCAACCATACCACTCAGCTTGGTGTCATCTGCAATCCTGCTGAGGGTGCACTCAATCCCATTGTCTATGTCACTGATGAAGATACAGAAAAGCATGGGTCCCAGGGCAGACCCCTGAGGGACATTGCTCGTCATCAGCCTCCACCTCAACAGAGAATTATTGACCACTACTCTCTGGGTGTGGCCATCAAGCCAATTCCTTATCTACTGGATGGTCCACCCTTCAAATCCATATCTTTCCAATTTAGACATTAAGATGTTACGTGAGATTGTGTCAAAGGCCTTACAGAAATCCACACAGATGACATCAGTTGGTCTTCCCTTGTCAACTGATACAGTTACTCCATTGCAGAAGGCTACTAGATTGGTCTGACATGCTTTGCCCTTGGGAAAGCCATGCTGGCAGTCTCAGATCACCTCCTTGTCCTGCATGTGCTTTAACATTGCTTTCACGAGGATTTGTTCCATGATCTTGCCAGGCACAGAGGTGAGGCTCACCACTCTGTAGTTCCCTGGGTCTTCCTTTCTAACCTTTTTTAAAAGTGATGTTTCACTTTTTCAAGTCACCAGGGACTTCTCCTAACTGCCTGATTTTTCAAATATGATGGAGAGTGGCTTGGTGACTACATCAACAAATTCCCTCAGGACCCTCTGATGCATGGCATCAGGGCCCATAGACTTGTAGTTGTTAAGTTGCATCATGAAGTCCCAGATTTGCTTTTTACTTTCCATGGGAGAGACTCTGCTCACCGAGCTCCCATGTATAGTTTCAGGGTCTCAGGAGATTTGGGAAGACTGACTACCTTTGAAGACCAAAGCAAAGAAATTAGGTACCTCTGCTTCCTCCACATCTGTTGTTACCTGTTCTCCGTCTTCATTTGTCAGAGGTGCTACACTCTCCGTAATCTTTCTTTTCTGGCTGTTGTACATGTACAACCCTTTCTTGTTATTCTTTGCATCCCTTACCAAGTTTAGTTCTGCACATCCAGACAGCATTTCTGTACTCTTCCCAGGGCACATGGCTCTGTTCCCACTGTATGTTCATTTCCTTCTTTTGCCTAACTTTGAGCAGCAGATCGTTATTCAACCATACCAGTTACCTACCTTCCCTGCTTGATTTATTACATATGAGAATAGAGAGCTCTTGCACTCCAAGGGAAGTATCCTTAAAGACGTGCCAGCTCTGATCAGATTCTCTGTCCCTAAGGACAGTGTCCTTAACACATCTACTAAATCTTTGAACAGTTGACTCTTCTGAAGTTCAGGGCCCTGATTTTGCTCGAAGCGAGGTCCATACCCTCAAGAACAGAAACTCAGGCAGGGTGTGGTCACTGCAACCTAGGCTTCCTCCTTTCCTTTAATGAGCTCTTCTACACTGACGAACTAGTAAGGCTTCGCCTCTGGTTGGTTTGTCTAATATAGGGACTAGGAATTTGTCCTCAATGGACTCCAGGAGTTTCCTGGATTGCTTACGTCCTGCTACATGGCTTTCCCAGCAAATATGCAAGTGGTTAAAATCCCCTAGGAGGATGAGAGCCTCTGAGTATGTGTTTACTTTAGTTGGAGCCAAAAGGCCACATCAACAGGCTCCTCTTGATCAGGTGGCCTGTATTAGACCTCTGCCACAAGATGTCCTTTGTTGGTCCTTTGTTTGTTTTTACTCATAGGTTCTCAACATGCTCTTGGGTGTTTCTCAGAGGGAACTCTTCACAATCTATCTATGTTTAATTTGGCTTGTTTTTTCCTAGATGGTTACCTGTATTTAAAAGTTTTTTGTCATTAAGGTTACAGGCTACTAAAAAGACTTTTTTTCCATTGCACTGTGAAAAACAAACAAACAAACAAAAAACCCACAAACATTAAAATGATTTTTTTTTTTTTCCAAAAGGTGGACTTCCAAAGTTCTAAAAATTGTACAACCATAAAAATTGGTGCAGATTTCTTTTTTTTTAATTTTTTTTTTTTTCTTTTCAGTTTTACATGTTTCATAGATACTAGTTTTATTAAAATTTGAAATGATTGATATTTTAATGCATGTGCTTATGCTATACACAGAAGATAAGCATGTCTTAATTGAAAATAAATTTTAGAATAGGTCAAGCTGACAGGACAAATCCTCTCTTCATTTTAAAGGTATTATTTTTCTCCCAGGTTAACTGGAAATGTTTTCAGCAGCAAAAGTTAAAGAGATTGGTAACATACAACTTCAAGTATATTCATGGCTGTTAAATCAGTATTGTTGAGAGAGTTGTTCTGACTAATCTGTAGAAACAAATAGCTGTTCCTATAGAACCAGAAAATTTTCTTGGAATGAGAAGTAAAAATTACTAGATGTTGTCAATGTTATTATGGTTTGAAGTGAGAATCCAAACTGAAGGCCATGTTGAAAATCAAGTCTTAGATGACACATTCATTTTAAGGTTTCAGTTTTACTTAACATGTAAACTTATGTATTAAATGTGACTTGTTGTGCCATATTCTCAAATATTCTGAAGAAACTTTACATTGTTCTTCTAGTATGAAGGAAATTCAGAGGAACTTGAAACAGAAACTGCACAGCATTTTAAAGTAGGAATTCTGCAGGAAGACCTTTTAAAAGAAAAAGGCATTTCATGAGAGCTGTTGTAATAACTGTTATTCTGTTTCTGCTCTACTGTTTGTGCCCCATTATGATAAACCCTATGTATGTGAAGTCTGCATGTTAGATTGATACCATGTCCTTTCAATGATCATTTTTTGCATGTGCAATTGCTGTGTTTATATTTCTCCCTTAAATTCTACAGGAAAATACTAAAAGTACAAATGGACCTTTTTCTTTTAATATTTATTTAAATACTTGTTGTTATGGAGATAGTTTGGATGCGTTCTCAAATTTCTGTAAAAATTGGCTCTGACACCTTTCACACATTAATATAATCTAAATAAACACGTTTATGATACTTATCTGTACAGCTTTATTTTATTTTCTCTCATAATTTCAGTAGTGGTATTTCAAGAACTTTCCAGATCAGAACAGACCAAGGGAAACAAGCAAACAAAAAAACCTAATATATTATGCTAACATTTTCCCCCTCTATTCTGTTTCAGATGTTACATTTATATATGTATATATTTTATTTCTCCTGTGAAAAGTGAATTTTCCTTTATGTATTTAATGGGTCAAGCTGCAATTTGAACATCTATAACTATCTAATTCTCAAATGATGTATTTGGCCTGAAGGAGAGAGTTATTGACCAGCCTATCACAACTGACTCTCGCTTACAAATATCTGACC
This sequence comes from Anas platyrhynchos, assembly GCF_047663525.1. Taxonomy (NCBI): domain Eukaryota; kingdom Metazoa; phylum Chordata; class Aves; order Anseriformes; family Anatidae; genus Anas; species Anas platyrhynchos. The sequence continues at coordinate 79,990,800 of NC_092621.1, forward strand.
TTTCAGAACTGATATTTCTGAATGCATTTCAACTTGGCTGCAGTAAAGAGGATATATACATCTGATTTAAATAAAGATTAAGGATATTCGTAAGATTATATTTCCTGCAGTTATAGAGATGTTTGACAGTTGGAATCATAATCTCTTCAGATGGTTTAGTCAGGAGATTATTATATCAATATAATAAAATAGATGAAGAGTGCATTTATAGACTTCAGTCTTTCAAAAGTCTAAATAAAATGTTATTTATTTATTTATTTTTATTTTAAATTAAATGTTTAGTCTTTTTCTAAGTATTAACTCAAATTAGATACACAGATTCACTTATTAATGGAACTGCAACTTGAATATATCTGGGTTTATGTGGAACTGCTGATATGTTTTCTAATATAAATTCATTATCCATGTATATATAAACTTCAGAAGAAATTTCATTTCAGAAGAAATGTTATTAAATATAAAATATGCCTAGGAAGAACATGACCTTATATCCATAGTGGTAAGACTAGGTAATAAGATAGAGAATTTTATTTTCCTTACTTGTGAGATTTTTGGAAAATAAAAATACTAAATTATTTAATTACTGCATTATGCTTACCATTTTCAACCAAACACACAATGTGCCTTCATCAAGGTATTGTTAGTATGTATAGTTATGCTGGTATTATGGAATCTTAAGTGTAAAATAATAGTATTTGATAATGGCAAAGATAATGGGAAAGAAACTAGATATTTTATGTAGTTGCAACAGATATTACAGAGTTCTTAAAAGTCTAGGCAAAATGTGATGACTAGTGGCAGACCACATTAACACTGCTAATCTACTTACACTCTTTCTGGTATTCATTGTTTCTGTAAAAATATGAACGTAAAGTTTGTATTGATATAAATGTGGCTGACAAAAAATAAAATAAAAATAAATGTCTGTGAGAAACATAAAGAAGTTCAGATCAGTTTTCAGAGTCAATAAATTATGCCAACAGTGATTTTTAACTTTTTACTTCAGTTATTAAATCCATCAATTCTGGTATCTTTGGAACTTCTTAATGCATTCTGGATATATCATTTTGAAGTTTGCTACATTCCACTGAAAGTGAGAGAAAATATATTCTTCCTTCCCTATTATTTAAGACAATTTCTGAAAGGAAATATATTTATACTAAACAAACTACATATGCAACATCCCTTTCTACCACAATTGGAATGTTCTGTCAACCTTTGAAAGGATAGGGTGGAAAGGAAGCAGGCTGTACACAGAAATTTTTATGTTCAAAAGATAACAGATGTTTAACTATTTGCATTTGAATACATTAAAAAATTCCTTTGACACATCAATAATGTTCATATTGCAGCACTGGAATTTTCAACATGACATGATGCACACAGAAAAACATCAAATCATTATCAGAAACTGCTAATAATGAATATGTTATCTTTTGCTTAAAACTAGCCTTATCCCCTTGTGTTGATCAATAAGATGATGGGGAGTGTAAATTTGCACAACATCCACTTTGTCAAGTAACTAAAATGGCTACTACTGATGATAGATGAATTAATTAACACACACCCAAGCTGATATATTTACAAAACACACTGCAGCACTCTTATTCAAATCTAAGTGCAGTCTATTTATAGTAATGGAAGGAAAAAAAAAAAAAAAGGAGAAAAAAAAAGATAGGAAAAAAAAAAAAAGGAAAGAAAAAAGCGAATTGGATCTATTGTTACCAGCCTTGGAGGAAGCCAGAGTCTGACCATTTTGCACTATGATCCTCTTTGCAATATAGACCTACCTGGAACTTTCATTCCCCAAACTAGGAAACAAAAAGTATCCTTTCATTGTTAATAGTAAAAGTACCCTTTTGCTATTAGAACAAAAAGAAGCAGGCAATTAAAATAAAGAAAACAAAATGAAAGAGCAGCAAACAAAAAAATCCCATGCAAATGGACTATATATACCTCACGTTTCCAAGAAACTTCTGCAGTAATACTTTGAGTTGGAAATCTTTCTGGCCATTTTCTGTGATATGAAGGGAGCAGTGAATATTGCTTGTGTGGACTTCAGCAATGTTTTTGATGCTGGTACTCAGGGCATCCTCCTAGACAAATTGTAATATACAAACTGGATGGGTGTTCTGTGATATGGGTAGGAAATTAGCTTACAGGCGCTCAGTGATCAATGGTTTGACTCAGGCTGGCAGCACGTCACAAGCATTCACTGTGCTCTTTTCCTAACAAATGTCCAGGTTATAGATGTGACCTGTGAAGAGCAAGTTCTGTTGGCCCAAGAGCCACCAAAATAAGGTTTCATCAGCCTCGTCATCTTGATTGCGAGCTTAGTAACAGATGCCTAACATAAGATCTCATTAATTTTGATCCAAAGACCTTTGATAAAGATTTTGTGGTCTCCATAGCTCATCTCCACGCAGATTTCTCTTTTATATAAATTGCAACTCCACCTCTTCTTCTTCCTTTCCTATCATTCTGAAAGTTCTTGTAGCTTCCTGTTCATGTGAGTTTTCCCAGCAAGTTTCTGTAATTCCTTTAACATTGTAATTCTACGACTGAGTATGTGGCTTCATTTCCTCCTGTTTGCCCAGATTATGTGTGTATACTTGAGGAGGCTGATCTTAGGGTTCTTGTCTTTGGAGAGGTCTGGGAAGCATTCCTCACTACTCTGGTAGGTGCTCTCATCAACCTTATTGCTTATAAATATGCAAGTGTCACAGCTTTGGTCACTACTCATCAAGTCTTTTAGTTTAATGAATAATTCACTCAGTCTGTCTGATGATAAACATTTTTCTGTCTGTTTATAGGTGGATCCCATTTCTAAATACAGTACACTGTATTCATCAAAATGTCCCATGATCATAGAAACTAAAGCCTTGGCAACAGTGCTATCCACAAGGCAAGATGGTCACTGGCAAGACAAAGAATATCATTTGGGTATCGGCTCCCTTCACTTTTCATAAAATTATCCTTTTTTCTCCCTCCATCAATGTGTCTATTCTGTCTACTTAAGCTCCCCTTTTCATATCCTGGACCAAATTCTGAATGCTCAGAACTGGAAACACAATTGGAAATATTAAGTGTGGTATCGATTAATTCCTGCATCTTTTCTATTACAGTGCTGATCATTTGCTTCTTCACAGAGCTTTCTCTTCCTTTCCTACCTGCAAACATTATAAAATCAGCCTCTGCCCACAGAATTTTAACCTACATGTTACATTACAGAAAAGATTTCTTTCTAATTACTGTACATTTTTCCTTCTTTATCATGTAAAAGGTTAAGATGATAGTGTTTTCACCAAGTCTCTTTTTTACACAAATCATTACTAGAGGGATTACACTGCAATTGCAATTAAACTGACAACCTTATGTATACTTTAACATGTCTTGATGTTCTCATCATGTAATAAGAAAATGGCATGGTATATATCTAAAGTCAAGAGTGTGCAGGAGTTTGGATCACTCAGTTTAGATGTGGTCCGAAAGTCTCTCTCTCTATCTGAGATTCTAACTCAGATTGTAACTCTATGATAACTCAGATTGTAACTCTATGATCTGAGAGGTCTCATGTCTTAAATCAACCTTTTTACTTCTGCAGTAATAGAGGATAGAAAACAATATGTATTTATTTTCTCCTTCATTGTCTGTTCTGAGAGTCACTGTATTAGGAAAATTAGCTTTCCTCTTTTTTTTTCCTCTTTTTTTCTTTTTTTTTTTTCTTTTTTTTTTCTTTTTCTTTTTTTTTTTCCTTTTTTTTTTTTTTCTTTTAAATAAAGTTTTAACACTGTTCTCTACTGTTCCAAAGATGTTAACAGCAAATGATCATCCAAAAAATGACAGATATTACATACATATTTACTAGACTTTTAGGTCTGCAGGGGGAGAGGGAAGAAGGAAAAATCAGAGAGGACATGCTCAAGTTATCTCTTACAACAATAATAAGGGATCCTTACACATGGACTGAAATATTTTCAGCCCATTTTTACAAAGGAGCCCTGACTGTCTATTACAGACAGTGTGGGAGTTTCTGTATGTAGACATGCAGGAGTCAGTTCAGCTGTTCACAAAGGAAGAAGGTGTTTCAGGCACAGGAGTATGAAAGCTTCACTTGTTGGTTCAGGAACCTCCCACTTGAATGCAAATAGTTTCCTCCTGCACAAACCATCAAATCTGCAATCCATCAAACATGTATATTATAGGCACACATTTTAAGATTGAGAAACAACTTCAGGTTCTCTAGTCTAGCCTCCTAAATAAAAAGAGGCCATGAAGTTAGACATGAATAGAGACTTACTCATTCATTTTAGTTCACCACACTCTCTAACATTTGATTTATCTATCTATAAATCAAATGTGCAGATTAGACAAATCACATTTGTTAATAACCATTCCTGTACCAAGCATCTTAATCCCATTTAACTTCTTTTTTTTTTTTTTAATTATTATTATTATTATTTATTTTTATAGAGCTCTATCAGTTTTTGCCTGAATTTAATTTTCTGGAATGCTACACATATTAAACACATATTTAAAAACACATATTAAAGGAATATTTATTGAAGCTAAATATTCACTTTATTAAAACTGGACATAGAAGTATAGATATTGGAGCCAGCACTTTGCTCTGCTAATTCATGTTTCCTCTGGGGAAGAATTGTAACAGTTTATTTAAATTCAGAGGTAGCTATCATATAAAAGACAAATGCAAAAATGCATAGAAGAAAAAACAACCTATAGTTTTAGAGAAAAAAAGATTTCTGAGCTCCACTACTCAGTCATTAGTATAATATCTTTTTGACACTCAAATTCATAAACTTATTTACAGGAGTCTACATCACATGATCAAAGGAAAATTACATCCTGCCTAATATAAGGACCCAAAGTGTACATGAACCAGGGCTAAGGTGTTTTTCAGCTTTGCTATTTGTCTTTGTTAGAGTTTTGCTATTTGTCTTTGCCAGAGTTTTGTCAGAGCTGGAATAAAGTTAATTTTCTTTGTAAAAGCTTGTGTAATGTGTATTTTTGATTTTTGATGAAAAGAGTGGTGATAATATACAGATATTTTTAGTTATTGCAGAACAGTGCTTACCAAAGTCAAGGGGTCTCCAGCTTCTTATGTTGCCCTCTCATTGAGGTGGCTGGAGAAGCACAAGGAGCGGGAAGGGGACAGAACAAAGACAGCTGACCCAAACTGGCCTAAGGGATGTACCTTACCGTATAACTTCATGCTCAGCAATACAAGCCGAGGTAAAGAAGGAGGCTTGTGGGTGACAGTACAGGGAGTTGGGGTGGCATGACACATTCAGAGTGATGACGTTTGTCTTCCTAAAAACAGTTTGGAATGACGACCCTTCCTTTCCTGGAAATAGTTGAACATCTGCCTGCTAATGAATTATTTGTTTCTTTGTAGCAAGAAATGAATTCTGTGTAGCAAGTGAATTCTTTGTTTTGCTTTGCTCGTGTTCACTGCTTTTGCTTTACCTAGTAAACTGTCCTTATCTCAGTCCATGAGTTCTTGCACATTTATTTACCTTTTCAATTCTCTCCCCCATCCCACCTGTGGGGTGTATATGTATACGTATATGTATATGTACTCTCATGTATATGTAAAAACAACAATCAAAAGGACCCACCTGGCTCAATCCAAAATATTGTGAGGGTGAAAGTTGGGGACAGTAGCTGTTACTTTTAAACAAAGTTACTTTTTTTTTTTTTTTTGTAACTTTTAAACAAAATAAAATAAAACAAACAAACAAACAAACAAAACAAGGAATTAGAAAGAAGGAAAAAAAAGTAATTATAACCTCAAAACAAAATGCACCCATTCTAACACATTATCAATTTACATTACAGTCAATGTCAGCTTAAACTACCTGTGCATGTAGAACAATATCATATATATTGTTATATAGGTTTAGACATATTAAAAAAAGGGAGGGGAGGGGGATTTTTTTCAGATGTATTCATATACATCTATCTTGAATGTTCTTCCTGAATATTCTAGATACAAACATTCTTTATCTTGACACAAACACCTAAAACACGGTTTGAAAATAAAAATACTGCATTTGAAGACAGTAGAAAATAAGTAAAATATTTTCATGGACCAGATGTGAAAATCACACATAAAATCAAAACCACTGGAGTAGGAAATTGAAGTAAATTAAAAATACACACGTAGAAGATCTTAGTTCCTCTTCAAGCTGTAATGACTATAAAAATGCTAATTTTGTTCCCATTTTTCTCAAATGAATGTTTTCTTTAAATTTCAGTGATACATACAGGATTGGGCTTTATAAAGTGTACATCTGAAACCATGTTTCAAAGCCTCTAAGCAGAACATAGTACTGTTGTCTAGTTGTAGGTTCCTTGCACAATTCACCATGCAGGCTTAAAGCCAAATATTACAGACTGTTATCATTGGAAAATACATTATTTTTTCTTTATAGTCTAATGACTTAAAATTAATTTAACCAGTTTCTTCCAAATAAGGAAAATATGCTTTGCTGGGCCAACAACTATCATGGAAAATTTCCGGGTAAGAATGGAATAAGTAATTGAACCAAACCTGTAAAAACATTATTAAAACTTGAGCTGTTTAAGTGCTATTATAGGCAGACAAACAATTTTTATTTGCTTTCGGAATATTATTGAAAATGTTATAAAATGGTAATTAAATAACAAGTAATATGTTATTTCAGTGTTGATAAAATTAATTCTAATAAAATAATTTATTAACCATTTATAAACTAATTTCATTTCAGTTATCTTTTATATCCTGAACTTCTGGTATAGATATATATTTTTCAGGTACACTTTTTAATTTGATTTTTTTTTTTAATCCATAAGAAATTAGATGAAAATGACTTTCACCATTATTTGGTAACAGAAATAAATAAATAAATAAATAAATAAACAAAAATCACCAGCCAACCAATCATCATCATCATCAACAACAACAAAATCAACAACAAAGAAACAAACAAAACATTTTAAAGAGATATGGCAATGGCCATTGACATTTAAACAATGTAAATGTATGGAACTATTTACTTATTCCATACTTAAATGATTTTTGAATATGCCACAGACTGCTCTTCATTTAAATTCAAAATCACTCTATTTCTGTGATTATTTTCAGATTTTCAAATAGTTTGTTAACTTTACTTGAAAATCTCTGAATCTCTGAAGAGTACAGCTACTGCAAAAGAAGCAGTGGTATAGAATTTGTATTAGGTAAAAATAAATTTTTTACTTTTAGTCTGAACATGGAGAAAAAGTTTGTTAAAACAGGAAAGAACTGAAAAGATTGCAGCTTCATCCGTTCAGTCAGGTATAATATTGCTTTTAAACGATTTTCACCATGGAATTAGCTAAGAAAAGTGATGGTGCATTTAAGGAGAACATTTCATTAAAAATAAATAAATAAATAAATAAATTAAACAAATAAGTAGACTGTAGTCCATGACACCATTAATGAATATAATCCCATTCCTATATTTACAGTGGCTTCTTAACTTTATTACTTGTTTAATGGTTAATGCTTGCAAAGACCAAGGGAACATATATCTACCTTTTTAAGGATGTGTGGTCACTGGGACATAGAAAAAGTAAAGAAGTTCTTTGTGGCCATTTAACTTCCTTTGAATGTATTATTTAATCACTATTTCTCCCTGCCTCTAAACTCTTCAGCTTCAGACAGTTCTGCTTCACTCATCTAATGGGATTTCATCTGGTAAATTATTTTCCTATTTTACTGGTACCATCAGTGGTACCAGATTTGACTTTTTCATTCCATATCCCTTCTCTCATTTTCTGTCACAAGTTTTGCAAATAGATTTGTTATTTCTTCTTGTATCCTATAGCTAGAACACATTTCTAGTTCTGGTCTACCAAGCTATTATTCTCTTCTTGTAAAATATATCCTTGATGAATTAACAAATTCATCAAAAAACATTCCATGCAATTCCAAGCAATCCACTCCTGAAGGATGGACTCCATAGTAGGGGCCCATATTAAAGCAGTTCTTGAAGAATGGCAGCCTGTGGGAAGTCCATGTAGGGTGAGTGCCGAAGGACAGCACCTAGTGGGAGGGATCCTAAGCTGGAGCAGGGACAGAAAATGACTGTGAAGCAGTGGTGGAGATAAAGTTTTATGAACTGACTGCAGCCACCATTCCTCAGGGGAGAAGGTATGACAGGTTGGATGGAAGGGGAATGTGGCTTGTTTTCTTTGCTTGTATTTATGTTAATGCGGATTTTCAGACTTTCTGTTCAGTTTTAATTTAATTTATTGATAAGTAATGACTTTTACAAAATCTCTCTCTTTTTTTTTTTTTTTTTCTTTTAAATAAACAGTTTTTGCCAGTTTAGTGTTGTGTATCTACACAACAATACCTATTAAATCATATGATAGTTTACAAAAATAATAGTGTGATAATATTATATTTTCCACATTATAAGCGATTCAGCTCAAAATAGCAAACTACCTGCTATTTTACAGACAGTTTAAAATTAGTGATTTTACAGTCTCTGTCAGGGTAATGGAATAATTTTGTGCAATTTTCAGTACCCATCATGGCTTTTGTCAGAAAACTGAGAAGGTAATGAGAACTAAAATAGATTACATACAATCTCTCACACACAAAATTGTAATAACCCGTCCTTATGACAAAATCTACCACAAGTGAAGAAGACTAATATTTTCTCTTGACAACTGTAAAATATTTCTAATAACAGACAATAGAATAACACCAATCCATTTGTATGACAAATAAATAAAGTATTTTAAAGGCAAACTTAACCTCCGTTAGAAGCAACAGAATAAGAAACAAGGTGTTATTTTTTTGTCTGCTTATATTACTAAGATAATGTTTTAGACAGCCAAAGTTGTGTATGAATGCACGTGCACCGTAGAAAAATGTGCAAACATACACTTTTCATGTCCTCAGTTTCTAAGTTAGGGATCCTATTGGCTAAAAATGTGATCTACTTTTTTCCTGAAATAATGTTAAGTAAATAAAAGAATATATGGTTTAGGACCATATACAGTTGATGCAGAAAACAAAACCAATCAAATTTAGCCTATAGTACTTTAGTGTTTTCCATGTCCTGTGTGAACTTCATACTGGAAAAATTTTGTTTCTATTTTTTGACTGTAATGGGGCAGAAATTTAATTTTCTGTCTCCTTTCCATTTTCCAGGAACAATTTGGGGCTGAATGACAGTCATACTCCTAAAAGCAGTCTGCAGTCCAGATGACCTGAGCATCTGGACAGCAGAACTTGATGGAATTCGTTATGACTCCTTTCAGCTCTCACACTCAAATTTTTGTTCTATAAAAACCAAGTTTATTTTTGGAAGAGAAAGTGAGAGAGAAGAGCTTGGATATATCTCATATATTGAGACGTAGGAAGACTCTATAAGAATAGTCTATTCAAAGATATATATATATATATATATATTTTTCCTTTTAAAGGAGCTGGAATGAAAAAACAACAACAACAACAACAAAAAACAAACAAACAAACAAAACAAAACCAAACAAAACAAACAAACAAACAAAAAAAAACACAGAAAATTCCTTCAGGCAGGGTTGATCAAAACAAGATCAGATGATAATAAATGAAGCCATCTGAATAACATATTCTCTAGGTGATGATAATAAGAAGCAAGTAGCAGTAGCCAGACTTATGAAAAAAAATGGAATCCCATCTTGTCATTATTTTAGTGTAAAATTGTTTTCAATATGTGTCCCCTGAAGATGTGCTTTGTCTTTCCTAACTACATTCTCATGTTCTTATAGTTAGGGTTTATTACTTCAACCAGAATGAAAATAATTTCAGAACAGAAAAAAAATAAATCAGATTTGCATTCACAAGCTGATCACCTGTACTCTGCTTACCTGTGGAGTAAGCCTCTCTCAGGGTATGAAACATCAATTGCTGGAAAACAGGTTTCAACCTATAGCTTAAAAGCCCTGTTTTGTCAAGAGATCTGTGGAAGTTGACTAAAAAATATCAGTATCTTCAAAAGGATCTCTATACACAGAGAATTTCCTGTGTCATGGATTCAACTTTATGATTCAATGCTTTCATTTATTGATGATAGACAAACTGCAGATTACTATAGTCAGCTCTACTTTCGATACATGATCATAGCTATCATGTGCTAATTGTGGCACTCAATATGCAGTGCTTTATGATGATGGCTTTTTGCTATGAGAAAGGAATTGAAATGGAAACACCTTCATCTGAGAAATGATGGCTATTCCAGAAAAAGGGAAAACCAAAACCAAAACCGAAAGACATTATGAGGATTGGGAGTATTTTTTTTTTCAGTCAACTGTATGACTTTTCTTCACCACCATTCATATATTGATAATGTAATAAGCCTAGCTAATGTGATTTGCTGAACTTTTCAACATTAGCATTTCAATAAGCCTGGTGTTATTTTAACTACTTTTGGTCAGGAAGTGTAAGGAAGTCTTGAGTACATGCAAAACCAAACATGGCTTGAGTTTCTAAAGCCTGTGCTTTTTGTCATTGTTTTCATGTTGTCTGTTTTGTTCTGTATTCTTTTTTCTGGTATGTGATAATTTCATCTGTGAAGAGTGCCCTTATCAACCACCATTCTGCTCTGGAAATGTTTATACAAATTCTTCAATTTCTTTGTAAGTGGTTGTGTAAGTTTCTAGTGTAAGTGGTTGTGTAAAAGTATTAGTGAACATTGTCAATAGTGATTTTTACAATTAGTATCAAAAATGTATGCTTGCTTACCAATTTAACTTTTTTTAGGTATAGAGAGATTTCATAGACTGCAATGGAACTTCATATACATTTTTCATATTTAGCTAGAAGTAATTGGCTAATCTCCCAATCTTTTTTTTTTTTTTTTTTTTTTTTTTTTTTTTCCCATGTCCTGCAAAGTCTAATGAGGTGGACAATGAAATACTCCAGCTAACTAAATGGTCTCTATAGCTTTCCTTTTCCTCAAATGCTAGCAAAATAAATAAATAAATAAATAAATAAATAAATAAATTCTGTAGCATCAGCAACATGATTTTAACTGTGTCTAACTGACATTTAATCTGTGCATATCATTAGCAACAAGGATTACAGTGCATACCAGCTTTTCCTAAAAAATGTAGAAAAAGTTGTGAAGCTACCTGGCTTCTCTAGAGCTTCAATACAAGGTTATTTCTTGCTGTAGCCAGACAACTGCAAGTTGGCACAAAATAACCATTCATAGTTAATTGACAGGCAAAGATTCAGATTAGTCTCTAAAACACTGAATGCACCTGTTTGACTGAAACAGGTTCTAACTGACGATCACGAAATTAAGTAAAAATCAATGTCAGGCTACCTCAACACTCAAAACGGAATACTCCCAGTGGTTTTCAGACTATGCTACCATCACTACTTGTAATGTGTGTTAGAATTTTTCAGACTTTTTCAATTATTTGTCAATGGATTTTATTCTAAATAAGCAAATAAAAATAAGGAATATGTAAGCCAGGAAATCACCCAGTCCTCTCTAAACCATAAATGTTTGAGTAATTTCACCAATTTTCAATCTAATCTCTCTCTGCCCAGCTTTTTTTTTTTTTTTTTTTTTTTTTTTTTTTTTTTTCCCAAAATTAGGAACTATTTGTGGCTTTACCATAGAATTAGATAAATTAGCTTAGCTGACTTCCTCAGTCCTTAGAAGACCTGAGTAATAGATATCTGAGTAATAGATAAAGTAAGTTTGTTCTGTTTGTGCAAATTATGCCAATATTAATGTGTAATATTTTAGAATTATCCCTAGGAACTGTGTTTGTTATTTTAAAATAATCCCTGGAAACTGTGTACTCATGATGAGCATGCACTAAGAAAATTCAATAACATGAAGAATGGAGAATTTTCCTTATCCAGCTTCTAATGTTAATAATTCTTAGTAGGAAATTATCCAACAAATTTGAATAGATAAGAATGTGAAGGCTACTTTAATCTGTGCCAACTGTCAATAGCCCAATGGGCCTGGGGAGCTAGACAGGCACATTTTTATTTGTCTGTCCTTCCACAGAGATATAAATGATTTTTTAAATTTATGTCTCTTGTTCTGTAGTTGATTGTCTAATTAATTTGGCCATACAAACATTCCAGTGCCCAGCAAAATGTATTTGAATTGGCAGAGCTGTACAAAAGCTGTGCTTGCAATAGTTGTGCAGCTCTGATTCAAATTCTTTCCATTAGCTACCCAATTAAGCAGAAAGAAGTTCAAATTACCAGCCTTAACTTTATTTATTTATTTTTGCAGAAGACTAGTATTTAAACATATTTAAAGTCCAATGAATAGTAAGAGAATATATACCAGATCAAGCCATGAAAGAGATGGGGAAAAATCAGAAATAATTAAAGGAAATGAGAAGGAAAGAAAACACATTACCATTGGAAAAGAATTTCTTACTTAATTATGGTTTAATTCAGTGAGTTATTAGATTTCTATTTAAAAAGAAACATCTGATAATTAAGAAGCTATTAAAACAAATTGCTCATTAGTTTGGGAAACATATACAACTGCTTCATGGAAAGGTTACTTTCAAGCTATGTATCTTTAAACATATGTATATATATATCTATGTAATTTTTTTTTGCAGCAACACAGCACACTGGTCATGCCTACACAAAGAAAATGTTTCATGTGAATAAGAATAGTAGCTAGAGCTTGGTCCAGAAACTATAACTGGTCTATGTTGCTTAGGGATATTCTCAGGAAGCAGTCTCTGTTTTCTGTTATCTTGAAAATAGCATTGACTGCCCAGTCAAAGGGAGAGAAATCGTTTTCTAAATTGTAGTACTAATGTGGTTTGCTTTTTTTTCCTTCTTGTTTGTTTGTTTGTTTGTTTTTTCCAAAATAAACCAAAATGAACTTTTTACCACTTATACACTGATCTAAAGCTTCAATTCAGTTGGCCTGAATCAAGTATGGATGAGCTGGTGCAGATCACAACTGTAGCATGTAACCGCTTTAGTAAGATTTTTTATTTTATTTTATTTTTTTCAATTTAAATGAAGCTAAGCAAAGTATTGTGAACAAAGAATTTATGTGCACAGTCTAATTCTGCTTCATATCTGGTTCTAGACATTAAAGAACCTAACCTATAGAACTAATGCAGAAAGACAACATCATCTATTTTTATTTTTAACACCTGCTCGAACTTTTGTATGGAACACTGTCTTCACTTCAGGTAAACAGTGGATTTTAATACTTAAAGATACATCACAAATAAAAGAACTCTGAATCACATTCATGTTGATGTTGTATTATAGATTTGGAAAAATTCCAAATGTTATTGGGAAAAAAATTACCATTGAAATTACTTCACCTGGACAGTCTAACTGGATTTGTGAATCTGGCATGGAGACAGCTTTATTGTATAGTTACAGTCACCATCCCTGAAGGTCTTTAAAAGACATTTAGACGTAGAGCTTAGTGATATGGTTTAGTGGAGGACTTGTTAGAGTTAGGTCAGAGGCTGGACTCGGTGATCTTAGAGGTCTCTTCCAACCTAGATGATTCTGTGATTTATTATACTTAGTTTGGTGCATTGTACATTCAAAAAAACATGCCACTTCATTCATTGCTACTGCTATTTCTTTCTTTCCTTCTCTCTTTCTCTTTTTCTCCGTTGTTCTCACTTTCACTTTGTTTTCTCACTCTCTCTCCCTTTCTTTTTCCCTCTATTCTCTCCCCTGCTTCTCCTCTCTCTTTCTCCTTCCTTCCTTTCTTCCTCCCTCTACCTGGATTTTGAATCCTATGTCCATTTAGAAAATCTTGCTACTTGACCAAGCAGAGTTCCCTTCTATAATCAGGAATCAAACTCTTAAAGTCAAACTAACTAAAGGTTTATTTTTGACTGGTCAAAAATTTTGGTCATATATAGTTGAGAAGAGACAACATTACAAAAGTTAAATATTTGCAAAGAATTATAAGTAATTTAGAAGACAAAATGTTTGATTTTTCATTTTAAAGTTTTTGAGATTTTGTTTTGTTATTATCACTGTTACTATGAAACCTCACTATATTGAAGTTGTTTTCGCAAGATGATCATGAACTTTTATGTTGAATTTGGAAAGTTATATAAATCTTGAATACATTAGATTAAGCCCTTTTATAAAGCACTGATTTTTCTAGAATGACCTCTGTGATTGTTAATTTTGTGGAAATGAAATGGTAAAGTTATTTATTAAATTTACCCTTGTATTTTGCCTGAATTGTTTAGGAGAAAACCATCCAGTCTTTACAGAAATTATTTTATACTTAGAAAATATGTTTCTTTCACTTCTAAAAGTAAATACATATATATATATCATTTTAAAAAGTGTTCAATTTATGATGGAATTAACTTTTAATTTTAATTAAAACTATATTCTGTGAGTAGAGAAGCTACAGGGGAAAAAGAAAAGAAACAAAATTTTATATTGTTGAACAAAGAAGTTCATAACTATTTTGCAAAGTGATATCCATGGACTATATAAAGGTTTAATGGACATATTTAAATGAATATTTTTTCAGATTCATGGATAATATTTCTTCAGTCCGTATTTAAGATTATTTTGTTCCAGAATGAATACATTTTCTGTTATAAAACTTAAAATAACTTTCAAAATTGCAATAACATTGTTCCTGATCAGAATTTGATTTTAGTCATAATCTGTAATTCTGATGCCATTGAAAATTCATGCATAAGTAAAATTATATTTTATTATATATTAAGATTTTTCTTCAGATTAATCTATGAACTCCATTGCTCATCTCATCTCAAAAAAAAAAAAAAAAAAAAAAAGTTGTGAATAAAGATTACAAGAAGAACAAACATCTTAGCACAGAAACAAAGAAACAAAGAAACAACTTCATATAGTTGATCTATATTACTCAAAACATATCACAGTCCTAATAATACTCTAAAGCAAACTGAAAGGATACAAGGAGTTGATAAGAAGGAAAAATTAGAAATTATATTTTTTAACTTTGAAGTAGTGGCATGCCATAATACTCCTCTTCCCTCTAAATTGTTCTTTTATACAACATGTATTTTTTTTTTACTTTTTTTTTTTTTTATGTTACAAATTGTTCTGCATTTTCTACATTTGCTGAAAGACTTAAAGAATTTGCTCTTTCTTTGAGTTTTTAAATGTTATACCTCTAGGAATACAGGAAAAAACAACCCAACCCAACCCAAAAGAGTAACAACAAATGGAAAAGAAAGCCTTTCCTTTCTCTTTAAAGACAGGTTTTAAATGCTTGTCCATGCTGAAGTTTAATGTGGAAATCTGTTGAAATCTGTTGAAATGAAAGGATATTTCATAAAACTATGTCTGACTTACTTGGGACATAGATTCTGACTTTCTGCCCTATGCTAATAAATGTTCACAGCATGTGAACATTTCCTGTCACACATTTACACATTTCCTGTACACAGAAAATATAAGCTTAATTTGAATTCCAATATACATTTTTTCTAATGCACATCACATTTACAAAAGATATATATATATATATATATATATATATACTTGTATCTTATTGTGATTTAAGCTTTATCAGTACTCAAACACTCAGAACAGTGAACTGTCATTGTTTCTTATGAGTATCATAGTTGGATATCATGACAGATTTGTCAAGGCTTTGTTCTGAAGTGAATGATGCAAAGAGTAAGTATATAAAGTATATTTCACTTTCATATCAATATTGTTCACTGTATACCCCACTGTCACATTGATAAATTTTATGCAGATGTGCTAGCCTGCAGCTCAGAAAATTTGTTTTCTATACCCTGCTAATCTAAGAATTGATGTTGCTTGGTTCTTATATTTATCCTGTTGATAATGTGGAAGTTTGCCCTCAAGTACTTGGTAAACAGGCAGAAATTTCTGTTCAAAAAACAAATTATTGTCACCATGCCAACTACAGTAATATTTGCCCATTTAATATCTGAGATGATTCCTCAGCTGAGGAGGTCAAAAGAGAGCTATTTAATGAGGGTGGTTTCTGCAAAGACTCCTCACTTTGTAAAAACAAGATATGTTGAATTATACTGTCTTTTTTTTTTTTTGGTGTGTGACAAATTTAGCATGGAAATGAGAGCTTGCCAGCCTGGGGGAGGCAGAGAGTAGGACGAAGACATTAAACACGATTATGGGCCCCCACCTTCTTCACCAGCAACAATAGACCTGAAGTAGTTTAACTTCTTCTAGAAGAGGACACAGTGGAAGTCTCAGATTTCTCCTGCTTAACAAACTTAAATTCACTGTAATTGATAAAGACCTTGGTAAACATACACCGTAATTAGCAACCCAGGAACCACCAGTAATTTTTTATGATTCAAGAAGATAAGCTAGGGGTTGGAAACTGAAGTAAAATTGACTAATGTCCAGGACTAATGGTATTCGTTGTTTTCTGCTTCAATGGGGACTACATATGCTCTCTTGTAAATTCCACTACATTGCAGGTTTAACAGTGTTAAAGAATAGCAAGGATTGTTAGCCGTTTATAACGGCTGTACTTGGCCTGATTTTTGATGTTGGTATGAATACCATTAGTATTCTTGGTATTACCTCTGTCCAGGTAAAAAGCACTGACATTGAAACCCACACTTTCAACAGCGATTTCCTGGTTTTTACTTACATGCAATTGACTCCTGTCATGTACCTTAAAGAACCTGTTTTGATCTATACATTGACATATACCATGTCAAAGGCCTTACAGAAATTCAGGTAGATTACAGTTCCAGTACTTCTACATACTTACTATGCATAACAAATCACGCTTCCTGCAACTTGTACACCTCTGGTTCTTTACTGGTGCTGTTCTTACTTTGTCTTTTCTATCATTGTCTATTTCTATTGTAATTAAAGACTGCACTTTGAACTCCTTTCACCTTTTATTCTTGAGGTTAAACAGAGCACCAGAGTTTCCTCAGCATATACTTTCTTTATGCCAGTGTCCTTCCATATGGATTTTCAGTTCCTTCAATATCTTGCACTTTCAAACCAAAGTTAATGTGACAAGGCAAAACTTGAAAGTCTTCAATGGTACCAACTGCTGAGGTAACAGCTGTTCTGCTGAAGTCAACTAGTTTAATTGTTTTTTTTTGAGTGATGGCAAGTCTGAGCCAATACTTTTCAACTGCACATAAATATCATTATCCAAAGCAAAACACTATTTCAAATTTCTTCTATTGCTAGGAACACATGAAGGCTACCCCAAATATAATACCATTTTTAATGCATCAAAATAATAATAAAAAAATCAAAATCAAAATTGATTTTTACTAAGTACTTTACTTGTCTGTGTAAGAATGTCTTAGATTGCTTTAAACAAGTTGAATGGAAAAACTTTTTGTGTGTGTGTGTGTGTGAAATGTTTTCCTCTGAGGGGCAGCTACATAGTAGAGACAAATGAGTCATCCCAGACACTTATCAGAGCATGTAATGGCTTATTTGGACATGGTATTGCTTATAATACACTACTAGAAGTACTGGAATCTGTTTCACCTGTAACCTCAACCTAATTCATGAGCTAAGAGGTGAATTGATCAACTAAAAGTAAAACATTAAACATTTAAATGGGTAAGTGCTTGGGCTTGGAATCCTGTTGCTCATTAAAAGTGCACATCAGCTGAGCCAATCTTTTTCTTTGGAAATTTGTTAGTTTTCCCGTATTGGCATCACTTATTATTTTTTATTTACCTACACATACCTGAAAACAAGAAAGCATACATGTATGTGTGATCTGTGATAATGAGCTGAGGGGTTACAGTTTATTCAACCAGTTTTCAAGACTACTGAACACTACTTTTCTCTCAGCGCTTCTGCAGTCCTGACAATGAATTCAGTCCTCAAACTTTTGTGCTGAATCAGAACATAAATCTGAATGTTTTCTCTCTACTTTTATGATTTTTTATGGCCAAGAATGATGTTGTGAAGAATTTATGAAGGTGAGATCTTCACTAACTACAAGGTTATTGCCTATTCAAGAGGAATAAATCCAAGCTACCTTAAAGTATAGGTATAAAGTTCTCTTTACTGTTGGATTCAGTACTGGCAAGCAGTATCCTGGGGTCTTTATAACTGTTGGATGTTTCCAGGGTTGTAAAAGATGTAAATGGAGCCCAGGATAAAGATTAACTGAGCTCTTCAAATAGTCAGGCTCCATATCTACATAAACAGAAACAGACTTGCAAGCAATATATATTCCTCTTAAAGCAGTGTACTTATCTTTTTGTCTGGATTTTTGTCATTAGTCTTGCAAATAAAATGGGTTCCAAATATATACTAATTTATCAGTTCTGTATACTATAGTGTATCAGAAAAAGATAAAGGGAAGTTACAAAAAAAAGTTTTTTTTTTTTTTTTTTTTTTTTTTAATATATATTTTTAAAGCACCTTTAAGTAAGTGTTAAATAATGATTTTTACTTTTATTTGTTTGTTTATTTTTATTTTAGAACAGGTAATGACATATCTAATAAAACCATAGGGGAATTGCCTCTATTGAGAATGTTTCTAAGTTATTTTGAAGAGTGCATTAATTAAACTAAAAAGAGAATTAATACCTTCATGTGCTTCTGGAAGTTGCTTTGTCTGGAAGCCTAATAAAAGAAAATATTTTCATGGCAGTCAGACATTTAAACGGGCTTAATGTAATTATAAGAACTTTTGGAGATATACATTATCTCTAACGAATATTTATATACTTTGTACATCAGAATAAATTGATTAACATCGGTATGAGACTACAGAATCACAGTTCTAAGTACTAACTTGCTCAGACTACACTAACTTGCATGATGTTCTGTTGAATATAAAAAGAGACAAACACTTAGTTGGTCTCCCAGAGATTCCTGTACACATTATGTCTTAACTGTGCAATAAGAACTGGGCCCATATACATAAAAAAGGGGCACTGATTATTCCCATCAACACTCTAAATCTTGTCATGAAAGATGATTCATTACTGCTACAATATTTTTAGTGGTACGTTTTTGGTAGTGGGGGCTGCATGAGGTGGCCTCTGTGAGAAGATTCCAGAAGCTGCCCCATGTTAGGTAAGGGCTAATTTCAGATGGCTACAAAGGGACCTGCTGCTGCTCAGAGCCTAGCCAGTGTTGTTTGAGTCTCTGGGAGAGCAGATTTAAAAAAGGAAACAAACAAACAAACAAAACAAAACAAAGAAACATGTGACACAACAGCTGGGAGAGAGAGAAGAGTGAGCACCAGCCCTGCAGCCCAGAGGTGAGTGCAGCAGGAGGGCAGGAGGTGCTGCAGGCAGGCAGCAGCAGTTCCCCTGCGGGCTGTGCAGGGAGAGGCCCCTGGTGGAGCAGGCTGTCCCCCTGCAGCCCATGGGTCCCCCATGGAGCAGATCTCCACGCTGCAGCCCCCCCATGGGTGGAGGAGCCCCCGGTGGAGCAGGTGGATGTGGCCTGGAGGAGGCTGCGGCCCATGGAGAGCCCCCGCAGGAGCAGGCCCCGGGCCGGAGCTGCAGCCCGTGGAGAGGAGCCCACGCAGGAGCAGGGGGTCTGGGGGGAGCTGCCCCCACCCGTGGGGGACCCGTGCTGGAGCAGTTTGCTCCTGGGGGATGGATGGACCCCGTGGGACGGAGCCATGTGGGAGCAGTTCCTGAAGAGCTGCTGCCTGTGGGCTGCCCCCGCAGGCTCAGTTCCGGACGGATGGCATCCTGTGGGAGGGACCCCACGGGGAGCAGGGGCAGAGAGGGACCATGAAGGAGCAGCAAATTGTCAGGGACTGACCGCAGCCCCCAGTCCTTGTTCCCTGCACCACTCAGGTGGAGGAGGTGAAAGAGGGTGGATGGGGGGAAGGTGTTTTTGGTTTCTTTCCTTTTTCTCACTTCGCTGGCTTGATAGTAAAAGGCAATAAATTTTACTCATCTCCCTACTCTGCATCTGTTTTGCCTGTCACGATAACTGTTGAGTGATCTCAACACTGGAGCCCCTACCATACTAGTTTCTCCCTCTTTCCCTTTGAGGAAGGGGACTGAGAGAGCAGTTGTGGTGGAGCTCGGCTGCCCACCTGAGTAAAACCACTACAGAAACAAACAACACCAAAATTAATTCAAAATGAATGTGATCATGAATAGCTGTCCCCATTTATGATGCTGAGAGTCAGTCTGTTGATAGCATTTAAACCTACTTTTTCACAGCAAAATCAGTATAAATTAGTCTGTACAGTTTTGTATCTTCCTGAGCAATTTATAGTGAATACAGAACTGAATACCTTCTTGCAAATCAAAATTATAAAAGTCTACACTCATAATGCACATGAATATCTGGTGTCACATACATGTAAATGTGCACACAATCCTATATTTATTGTGTGGAAATTATTCTAAAATTGAGGCTTTCACTTGCTAAGTATGAAATTTCAACAAAGAAAATGTGAAGTTTCATTATTCTGAGTGTTTGCTGAATGTATCCAGTGTAATAGTTTCTCATGGAATTCCCTATTTAACACTGCAGATTATATATATATATATATTTCATTTAGAATTATATATTAACATCATGTTTTCTTTGAGATCTTAGTGAATCTCTCAAACATATATTAAATGTAAAGTACAAATTATTCTGACTTTTTAATGTAAATGTTTGTATGATTGAAGTTAAGCATAAGCTTGTGAGCTTTGCTCGAACCAGCATTTTACTGACCTAAGCTCTCATCACCCATGAAATATATCCCAAGAGAAAAAACAAACAAACAAACAACAATGTGATTATATGTAGTGTTTGATGCATATTTTCTCCCTAAGGAGATATTTACTGGTTCAGAAAAGGACTCAGTGCAGCCAAGAAGCTATTATGACGTGGAGGATCAGCAAGGAAATTGCATTCTAGTTTTAAAGCTGCTTGATCATCCCACTCAACATGGTTTTGTCAGAAGCTCCTGCCAACAATGTTATCCTTTGCTCCTGAGAGGCTTAAAAGGTGTGTGACAAAACCCTGCCAGCTGTCTTCAATGTCAGGTGAAGATTTACCAGGAGAGCTAAAAAGGCTTGAAACTCCTGCCTGGTGTAGTAATTTGTTTGAAGTAATTTGTTCCTATTCTATAACAGATTTGGCATAGTAATAGCTAAATGACTGCACTTTTCCTGCTAGATGTCATTTCAGTTACCATATTATTTAGCATTCTACTCCTGAAATGCGTTCTTGGTAAAGAGTGCATTGCAGGTAATTGTTGTGGAGAAAAACATATTGCCTTGGATCTGTTAATTCGTTGTCTAAAGAATGTAAATTACCTCTGTACATCTCAATAACCAATTGGCTGCATATAACAAGATGGCCTGCAGATTAAGTCACAGGGGTGATATCAGGGATGTAGGTTTTGATGCAGCCCGTGGAGAGGAGCCCATGCAGGAGCAGGGAGATATCCTTCACCAGGATATCCCTGTTATGTCTCTAACAACTTCATATATTGATTAAATTTTGTTATTTATAAAGTGAGTGGTAAATTCAATTCCATAAAATTCGCTTCCCTAAATATTTTTAGTCCAAACTCTTAGAAATGTATTTTTAATACCTGAAATGAAGGTGATATTATAATTCCAAGTGTTGATAAAGTAGTTTGTTATTAAACAAGTATTTAATGCATTTAAAAATGACAACTAATCATTTATATAGATAAGTCGCATTTTATTTACTGTGCTTGATTTACTTATAATCTATTTGATGTTTATATATTTAACAAAGCAACCAGGATAATCCTTAACATATACTGCTGTGTTTTTCATGACAAAACTAGATTTGTTTTTATTTTTAAGCTAACAATATACTATCAACATTTATGGGCTGCAAAGGAAGAATCCTTATTCATGTCACCCAGAGACAGTGGAAGTCTCTGAAGTCTGATCTCAAATCAAAATTTTGTGGGTTCTGGAAAATCAGGTATTAAAGTATCAGTATTTTGTATCAATGTTTGGGTATAATATTGACTTTTTTCCTTCCTGACCTTAGGATTTTATTTTTCTTTGAAGTGTGTTTGAATTCATCCACACACAGAGTATTAAGCATAAAGAGTACATTATTTTGTTTCTGATTTTGTGCCTCCCAGCATGCCTTCTTTCTGCTCAGCGTTTTATTTATTTATTAATTTGGCCTGCAAAGAGAGGAAAATAATTTGAAAAAATAACTTTTCCAATTTTGTGGTCATAGGGTATTAGAAAAAAGAAGGATGTAGATGTTTTGTAGAAGCCTAAGACTTCTGATGTGGAAGAAAGAGTGCCATGTACTGTGTTAATTTTGTTGAAATTTGAATAAATTTTAAATATCATTGAAGGCTGGTATAGAACTACTAGATTTAGTGAGAACTGCATATTCAGAAAATGTTAGTGATTCCCTTAATATCTTACTAAACTGATTTAATTACAATGCATAATCTTTTTTCAGTGATCTATTGTACAAATGTCAGAGTTAATTTTTAGTCAGAGATCTCTGAGATTGCCCTACAATATTTAAGTATATGATGTTTGATAACAGACTTTTTCAATCTTTGCAGTAGAATGAAGTCTAAAAATCATGTCATACTTAGAGAATTTTGGTAGACAACATAAGAATGTTTTCAATTTTTGATGTCTTTGTTTACTTAAAAACATAACTGTTCTTTCTAGTGAGAAACTGAATACTCTCCAGTCTGCTATTTCAAATAAAATTATAATTTATATGGAGATAATTATGTTAGAATGGGATTGTATTTGTCTGACTCAATCAGTTCTAAATAAAAATACATAAGTTAAGATTTGGAGATGACAGGGTATTATAGTACCAAGTATTTACTTTAATAACTTTATATTTTAATTTATATTCTTGAACTTCTAAAAAGAACCATGCTGCAAGTTTTTTTTTTTTTTGTTTTGTTTTGTTTTGTTTTGTTTTATTTCTGACTTGCTGTTATCTGGGTGAAAATATATATACTTTTTCTTTGATGTCACATGCTTGTGCACAGTGTACTGTATATAATATTTTGTAAAAAGGCCTTGTTTTTCTAAAACACAACTCAAAACTATCAGAAACAATTTGTACACATAAAGAGAAAAGCAAGATTTCTGGTTGAGGTAACAGCACTAGCCATTCAACAACTTAGATGTTTAAACACTTAGTTCAAATAGTCTTACAGGTAGGATTTCCTAAAGAGTAAAGTAGCAGGCTCAATATTGCAAAGGCAATCTGAGAACAAAATCAGACCACAATCCTTTTTCTAATAAAAATAAATTAAAAATAAATAAATAAAGTGTTTATTTTGAATTCTGGGTTTGGGCAGGGGTTGAGGGGTTGATTTTCAATGATCCTCATTGAAAATAACAGTAAAAATTGGCTGCTATAGCTTTGTTGAATGAACATTTTGAGATTTAATTTAGAGAGACATGTTCTTTGTTACAGAATCTGTTACTCCTCTCAGATTATGCATAATCTCTGAGATTCATAACTACAAAGAAACAGAATTTTGGGGCTTCAGAGAAAAGTTCTTAAATCTTAGTTTAGGTCCCGGGGAGGAAAACAAACAAATAAACAAAAAAACACATGGGATTTTGTCTTTCAGCTAAACAGTGTATTTTCAATCTAGAGAATTTATTATAGAATCATAGAAACACAAGGATGGAAAGGACCTACAAGATCATCTTGACCAACTGTCCTCCTATCACTAATACTACCCACTAAGCTACTACATCATATCTCATAGCACCTTGTCCAGGTGCTTCTTGAACACTGATGGTGACTCCACCATCTCCCTGGGCAGGCCATTTCAGCGCCTGACCACTCTTTGAGAGAAAAAGTTTTTTCTGATATCTAATCTAAATCTCCCCAGGCGCAATTTGAGGCCATTTCCTTGATTCCTATCAATAGTTATCTGAGAGAAGAGGCTGACCCCTCCTCATCACAAACTCACTTCAGGAAGTTGTAGAGTGCAATGAGGTTTCCTCTGAGCCTCCTCTTCTCCAAACTAAACAACCTCAGCTACCTCAGCCGCTCCTCTTAAAACTTGTTCGTCAGACCCCTCACCAGTTTTGTTACCCTTCTCTGGACACACTCCAGGGCCTTGATGTCCTTCATGTAGTGAGGGACACAAAACTGAACACAGTACTTATAAATAGCCTATAGCACTGCATGGGGTTATTGTGGCAAAAGTGCAGAGCCCGGCACCTGGCCTTGTTAAACCTCATCTCATTCACCTCAGCCCAGCAGTCCAGCCTATCCAGATCCCTCTGAAGGGCCACCCTACTGTCAGGCAGATTGACACTGCCTCCCAACTTGGTGTTGTCTGCAAACTTACTGAGGGTATGCCCAATCCCTTCACCAAGTCATCAATAAAGATATTAAACTAGATAGGCCCCAGTACTGACTGTTGGGGAACACCACATGTAACGTGATGCCAGCTGGACTTAACTCCATTAGCCACAACCAGCTGGGCATGGTTCTTTACCCAGAGAAGACTATACCTGTCTAGGCCACAAGCAGACAGTTTCCCGAGTAGAATACTAATGTCCTGATATGTGCCAATAGAACCTCCTGTAGAATGGGGCATAGAAATTCCCATAGAACAGGACATAGAACCTCCCATAGAATCTCCCATAGAACTTCCTGTAGAATCTCTCATAGAACGGGGGAGACCATAGACTGTGGAGAAGACTGGAGAGAATGAGGGAGACTAGAAGACCATAGACAGGGGAGACTTTCTCAAAGGCTTTGCTGAAGTCTCGGTAGACTACATCAACAGCCCTTCCCTCATCTACCAGTCTGGTCACATGATCATTTAAGGAGATGAGGTTGGAGAAGCACGACTTGCCTTTCATGAACCCATGCTGGCTGTCTAAATCAAGTTGCTGGAGCATGTCCAAAGAAGAGCAACAAATCTGGTGAAGGGTCTAGAGAATAAGTTTTACGGGGAGCTGTTGAGGGAACTGGGGTTATTTAGGCTAGAGAAAAGAAGAGTTAGGAGTGACCTTATAACTGTCTACAACTACCTCAAAGGAGATTGTAGTGGGATGGGGTCAGTCTCTTCTCCTGAGCAACAAGAGATAAGACAAGGAAATGACCTCAAGTTGCACAAGGGGATATTAGGTTGGATATTAGGAAAAAACAAATCTTCACTGAAAGTTTGTGAGGCATAGGAACAAACTGCCCAGGGAAACCAACCATGTGGTTCTCATGGACATGGTTTAGAGGTAGGCTTTCAGTTTTAGGTTAACGGTTGCACTTGGTGAGGTCTTCCCTGACATAACATTCTAATGGAGATTAGGCGGAAACAGAGAGTGTTTCGCTACTGGAAGGAGGGCCAGGTGTCATGGAAAGAATACAGGGATGCTGTTCGTGTTTGTAGGGAGAAAATTCGTGTGGCCAAAGCACACCTAGAGTTGAAGCTGGCTGTGTCTGTGAGAGAAAATAAAAAGTTTTTTTTAAGATATGTGAATGGAAAAAGGAGAACAAAAGAATACATAGGGCCGCTCCTTGATAGGGAAGGTCTCCTCACAGACAATGACATAGGCAAAGCAGAGACGCTTAACGCCTTCTTTGCCTCTGTCTTCAATGCCGATGATGGGCTTCGGGACCCAGGGTGCCCTGAGCTGGAGGACCGGGATGGTGGGGATGACAAACTCCCAACCAACTCTGAACGTGTGCGGGATTTGCTACTCCACCTGGATCCCTACAAGTCCATGGGTCCGGATGGGATTCATCCCCGGGTGCTGGCGGACGTCATCGCGGAACCTCTCTCAATTATTTTTCAACGATCCTGGGAATTTGGAGAGGTCCCAGTAGACTGGAAGCTGGCAAATGTTGTGCCGATTTTCAAGAAGGGTCAGAAAGAAGACCCTCACAAATACAGGCCTGTCAGTCTCGCGTCAGTGCCTGGTAACATCATGGAGAAGATGGTTCTCGAACGTATTGAGGTGCACCTGGGGGACAAAGCAGTCATTGGTCCCAGCCAGCATGGGTTTGTGAAGGGTAGGTCCTGCCTAACTAACCTGATTTCCTTTTTATGATAAGATCACCCGTATGGTGGACCAAGGGAAACCAGCTGATGTGATTTTTTTGGACTTCAGCAAGGCTTTTGACACGGTTTCCCATAGGATCCTACTGGACAAAATGTCCACCATACAGCTAAATAAAAACATCATATGATGGGTGAGCAATTGGCTAACGGGCAGGGCCCAAAGTAAATGGGGCTGCGTCAGGCTGGCGGGCGGTCACCAGTATTTTTAAATATTTTCATTCAATATTGAATGAAAAAAAAAATAATGAAAAAGGACATGAAACTGTTGGAGAGTGTCCAGAGGAGGGCTACGAAGATGGTGAAAGGCCTGGAGGGGAAGACGTATGAGGAACGGCTGAGGGCACTGGGCCTGTTCAGCCTGGAGAAGAGGAGGCTGAGGGGAGACCTCATCGCAGTCTACAACTTCCTCATAAGGGGGTGTTGAGAGGCAGGAGACCTTTTCTCCATTAACACCAGTGACAGGACCCGCGGGAACGGGGTTAAGCTGAGGCAGGGGAAATTTAGGCTTGACATCAGGAGGGGGTTCTTCACAGAGAGGGTGGTTGCACACTGGAACAGGCTCCCCAGGGAAGTGGTCACTGCACTGAGCCTGTCTGAATTTAAGAAGAGATTGGACTGTGCGCTTAGTCACATGGTCTGAACTTTTGGGTAGACCTGTGCAGTGTCAAGAGTTGGACTTGATGATCCTTAAGGGTCCCTTCCAACTCAGGATATTCTATGATTCTATGATAAGTTATTCTGTGATACTAAAAAGATAAAATTTAAAATTTAGAACAGGTCCTTTGTTGATACAAAAGGCTAATCAGTGAAGATGGTATGAGTTCATTTTAATACTTCCCAGTAAAGCTGTTTTTACAGCTTTAGGAAAACAAAACAAAACAACACTTTTCCTGACATTTCTACAAAGCTCTTCCAATCTTTATAAATTTTCATTTGTGACCATGGCTAAAAAAAAAATGAAAATAAAAAGTGCAAACTAAGATCTGATCAATGTCATCATCAGTCATTACATAAAAAGAGAAAGTCTTTCTTTATTCAGCTCAACTACACATGCTTCTCAATATTTCATAATCAACAGTCATGACCAAACTCTCTCAATGCTTTACTTCTGCCTCTTATGATTTGACATCATTTCTGTAATTGTTTCATATGTTGTAAGTAAGCTTGGCATCAGTCAGGGGTCACTACAGAAAACGTTTGAGCACCTTCATACGAATGACCTCCCCACACTCTTACTCTTTCTGTATGTTGCATGACCATCTCAGCAATAAAACTATCTTTCACTAAGGGCTTTGGGAAGCTCCTGTTAGGTCCCTCCCTTACTTTCTCCAATGTGAACAATCCTATCTCTTTCAGCTTCTCCTCACAGACTGAGTTCCCAACTATCTTGGTGATTCTCTGCTGAACTTGCCCCAGTTTATCACCATCGTTATTGCATGTGGACCCAAAACTTCACAAAGAATTCCAAAGAGTTGAAAATACCACAAAATTGTTCCCGAGATATGATTTTATAGCATATGTTTGGTGGTTTTGCACCAAAATATCACATTGCAGTTTTTCCTACTTGTTTATTTTACAGCATGCATGTTGTTGAACAGCTGTGCCAACTTAATTATTTTGAATCTAATAGTAATAGATTGTTTCTGATCTTTTGACTGTATTCTTGCTGCTACTTGTAAGAATACATTTCTGCAAGTTTATACTCTGGTGTTATGCCATTTGATATATATAATTTACAGAGATTAATTATATGGTTTAATTGAAATTTAAATTATGTATAAACAAATGTATATTTTATAGTTGTGAGTTGATCTATTGTACTCACAGGATGGTTTTCTTATTCCACTTTTTCAGTAGCAGTCATGTTTTGTTAACCTTCCAGAATTTTCTCAAAGAATAGTTTGCATTGGTACATACAGCATTTGTTTACCTTTTGCAATGTAGAGGATGGTGTATGTTATGTTTGTGTATTTATTTAATAACTTATTTGTTTGTCTTTTCAAAATAAGTGATTAAAGTTTTGCAATAAACACTCAATTATTAGTACATACAAGCATCGTAAGATTATTTTAAAAATATGTCTTTTTTAAATATGTATTATCTTTTTTCTGTAGTGGAAACATTTAGATTGGTCTCCTATTTAGACTTAAATCAGATGTGTAAAAATTATGTAGTTATGATTAATGCAGAGAAGTTATTGTAGATCGAAATTGCTTTTTATAAATTCCTTTTTCCCTTGGATTTAAGAAATCACTAATTTATTCTGGCACTTTCTTTTTCTTGGTTATATTTTAATTAGTTTTAGTCCCTTTGGGTTGGTGGTCATAGTTAACACAAATTATCATCTTAAGGTCAAACCGTTAGTAAAACAAAAGATAAAGCTCTGTGTACTGGTACATTATTCATCTTTCAAACCTTTCAATTTTGGAGGAGAATAATTAAAGTTGTGGTAGTGTCCCATCAAAGGATGAAAGATGAATGAGGAAAGGAAAAAAAAGAGACTGGAAGGGCAAAGGGGATGATAATTCTTGAAATTCATGGAGTCAGTAAAATAAGAGCCAAATATTTTTGGGAAATAATCCTCCATCTCTCTTGCTCCTTTGTCTGTCTTTCTATTAATTTATTTATTTTACAAATCTTATATTTATCTTTTTTTCTTTTTTTTTTTTTTTTCCTCCTTATTGTAAGGCACCTGTGAATCTAGCTGAATCAGGTAAAGGGAAGTACCTTTTTTATCCTCATTGAAATCTTTGGCATTCTTTCCAATAATGAATGTACCATATCTGAATGTTTAATTGCATTTGTCATAGCACTGCCTTATTTTTCTCTCTGCCTTCAGACATGCCCAAAATAATTTGTGGTAGTACTAATTTGTTCTGTTTTCCTTAACAGAACGACTGCCTTCTTTGTGTTTAGAAGAAACTTCAGAAAACTCATTCTGACGTGGCCCTAGGAATTAATTTGCTCAAATGGATTGACTTGTTTCAAACATAAGAATGTCATCTAGACTTCATTTGCTTCGTCTTGGCCCTTGTTGCACCCTTCTCTTGACACTTCAGTGGAAATGATACCTTTGTAGTTTAAATACCACAAAATGGCTTGGGTTAGGTCCTAAGGAAAAGGACTTTGAAGATCATCTACTTCTCACCCC
Organism: Anas platyrhynchos; assembly: GCF_047663525.1. Lineage (NCBI taxonomy): Eukaryota > Metazoa > Chordata > Aves > Anseriformes > Anatidae > Anas > Anas platyrhynchos. The sequence continues at coordinate 80,019,999 of NC_092621.1, forward strand.
TCCGTAACATTGGCAGGGATGCCACCCATTAGATCAGATTGCTTAGGGCCTCATCCAACCTTGTCTTGAGCACCTCAAGGAATGGGGCATCCACAGCTTCTCTAGGCAACCTGTTCCAGTGCCTCAGCACCCGCTGAATGAAGAATTTCCTCCTAACCTCTACCTCTAATCTAAATCTCCCCTCTTTCAGTATAAAGAGGTTGCTCTCTCTCTCTCTCTCAATCTTTTTTTTTTTTTTTTTTTTTTTTTTTATATATAGGCCCTTTTTAAATATTGAAAAGCTGCAATAAGGTCATGCCAGAGCCTTCTCTTCTTCAGGATGAACAGCCCCGCCTCTCTCAGCCTTTCTTCATAGGAGAAGTTGATCCAGCACTCTTCTGAGTTTCATAGCCTTCCTTCCCCTGGGCCTGCTCTAACAGATCCACATATTTCTTGTGCTGCTCAGCTCCAGGCCTGGATGAAGTACTCCAAGTGGGCCCTCATGAGAGTAGAGCAGAGAGGGACAATCACTTTCCTTGACCTGCTGGCCACTCCTCTGCAGATGCAGCCCAGGATGCAATTGGCCTTCTGAGTTGCAAGCATGCATTGCTTGTTCCTGTTGAGATTTTCCTTGACCAGAACTCCCAGGTCTTTCTTTGCAGGGCTGCCCTCAATGGCTTCTTCTTCCAGTCTGTACTCATGTCTGGGATTGCTCCGGCCCAGGTGCAGCATCTTGCACTTAGACTTGTTGAACCTGATTAGGTTCACATGGGCCCACTTCTCAGGCTTGTCCAGGTCCCTTTGGATGGCTTCCCTTTCTTCTGTTGTGTCAGCTGCTTGGTGTGATCTGCAAACTTGCTGAGGGTGTTCTTCATCCCACTCTCTGTGTCATTGATATTAATCAAAGATATTAAACAGTACCAGTCCCCGGACAGACCACTGAAGGTCACAGTTTCTAACCAGGACCTCTCCATGGGACACCAGGGAACTTCTGCTCTGGTGACCAAAGCACCTCCTGCCCTCCTTCTGCACTCACATTGAAAGCTGCAGGGCTTGTTCACTCTCTTTTCTCACCCCTGTCTCCCAGCTGCTGTAGCACAACATTTTTTTCCCTTTCTTCAATCTGTTCTCCCAGTGGCCCAACCAGCATCACTCACAGCCGGGCTCTGGCCAGTGGTGGGTCCCTTTTGGAGCAGCTGGAGCTGGCTCCTCTCTGACATGGCGCAGCTGCTGGGCTCTGCTCACAGAGGCAACCATGGCAGCCATCTGCTATCAAAACCTTGCCACATACAAGCGGTTACATGCTGATACACTGATAAATTTATGGGGATATGTTCATTGTTCCTTGAGTCATTCAGATTTGCCTTCTATGTTCTTTACTGCCTTCCACATCTTTCGGGTATTTCTAATCGACTAATCTAGTAGGAGCTCCTCTTTCTTTCCTAGGTATGGGCTTAAGTTTTCTCTCTGTAATAACTCAAGTGTATACTTCCAGAAGACCTTTCTTTTTTTTTTTCTTTTTTTTTCTTGTTTATCAGTACTTTTCCTCATTTTCCCTGATTTTATCCCTTTTCCCTCCTGCCTTCCCCTTCACTCTTTTCCCCCTTTTTCTTTCTTTTCCTCCTTTTTCTTATTTCTCATCCTTTTCACTTTTTTTTTTTTAACCTTTTCCACCCTTTTCTTCTTTTTTCATTTTTTTCACATTTTTCCTTTTTGTTCTTTTTTGTTTGTTTGTTTATTTCCATTTTCTCTTTCCTTTTCTCTTTCCTTTCCCCTTTCCCTTTCTTTATCCTTACTCTCTTTTCCTACTTTCTTTCTTGTTTCTTTCTCCTTCTTTTCTCCTTTTTTTCCTTTCCTTTTCCCTTTTTCTCCATTTTCTCCTTTCTTTCTTCCTTCTTTTTTCTCCCTTCCTTTTCTCTTATTTTTTTTCTCCATTTTCTCCCTTCTTTTCCTCTCTTTTTTTTTTCATTTTTTTCCTTCCTCCCTGTCCCTCCACTTCCCTTTCCTCCCTGTCCCGCCCCTATCCTTCCCCATTCCTCTCTTCCCACTCCTCTCTTCCCACTCTTTTTCTCCTTCCTTCCCCCATCCATCTTCTCTCTCTACCCTTCACCACCTGCTCCCGTTGTCCCCCCTTTCACTCCATCTCCCACCCTTGTGACCTGTTCTCTCACAAGTAAATACAGAATGCATTTATGAAATTAGTCTACAGAAGTGTTAGACTGGGTTGTTGTTATTTCCTCATCATTCTGTTTGTCAGATCACAATTCCTGTCTCAGAAAGTTTGTATTCACTCTCCAATATGTTTATTTTACACTGTTACTCAATTCTGAAGAGTAATTTACATTCTTGGTGTAAATACTATAAAGTCCAGTGTATTTGTGCTAAGAGTTCTCATTTGATGGTGTTGTTCACTAAAGTGTTGTGTCCTTGTGTCCTACCATTATTTTTACAAGGCTTGTTTGTACAAGAAAAATTTATTTGGTTAATTCTTAATGCCTTGTTACTACTGCTTCATGACAGTTCCTACAATACAGACAGATTCTCCCAATTATTCATCTTTAATAAAAGTAAAGGACACAGTAGAATTTTTATCAATTGCATCAATGAAATCTGATGCATGTACTTTTATTTTAGTGAGGGCTTGTGTATGTTATGATCATGTATGGATAATGGTGATTAGTATAAGTGACTGACTGCTCTAGGTCTGTGGGAAATTTTCATGAATAAATGCTATAAATCTCACCCGTTTCTTTCAGTACCTCTGGGTGTAGAGATTGAGACTAGTGTCAATATTTTGATTGTTACTCTGTCTAGAGAATAAAAATGACTGTATAGGTCTCTTTATTTTGGTACCATGGGTTTTAATTAAGAAACAAGTATTTGCCTTAAAGCAAGAGTTGTCATCAGAGATCGCATGTAGCTTTCAAGCCCACTAGCATTAATCATGTTTGCATATCTTTAAGGCTAAAAACCTTTATAATTAAAGTCTTAAAGCTTCTTATCTTGATTCCTGGTTAATGCTGTAGTAGAATATATCATTCCCAACAACAATGAGTATAATTGTAATTCCCTATATAATATGAACCAAGCTGATTGTAAAACATTATATTCATTTGAAAGACATAGATTTTTTCATGTTATATCAAAGCAGCTGGTAATTAATCCATGCCAAGAAGAAGAATGCTATTTCATACTACTTATTTGTTAAATCACATCTAGGACTGCAACCATCATGTTCCCAAGATAATGTTAACAAAATATTGGGCAATAGATTAACTTAATACAGACAACTCTGTGCAGGTAAAAAATGACTTTTAGGATGTAACAAGATATTTTTAGCATTTCAACAACACAGATTAGAAGTGATTATGAATTAAGGGTGAATAAAAATGTTATTTTTTTTTTTTTTTATGTGTTTCTGGTAATAAACTACATGCCTTTGTCCAATTGGGAAAATTATAAGGCCCAGCAGTACTCATCTTAATCCATGGATCTTGGAGATCTTTCATGATGCAGAGCATTTTTTCCACCCACTATCACAGAAAGAAAAAGTACATTTCTTCCTTTTAACGCTATTGTCTACACAGCTCTGTTTTCTGCAGAAGAAAAGTTTGCATAGAGATTTTGAAGGGTCTGCAGTTTTCCAGCCAGAGTTGAGCAGGCGGAAGAATGGCAGTTTACAGAAATAATATTGCTGAAACTTGATGAAGTAAGATTGAGTATATGGAGTTAATAAATCCCTTCTCTGCTCAGAGAAAAATACAGTGATTTTTAAATTTTTTTATTTTTTTTTAATTTATTTTTTTTTAATCTGCATTCTTTGCCCTGGTATACTAAGTAACAGAAAGTAAGGTGCAGTGGGAAGTAGCTAGCAAATGAGGAAGAAACGATAAGTTCTCATCTCCTCCAAAGTGAGCACTCAATGTTTCATGTAAAGGGATCAAAGCACACTTTTTAATCTAAAACAAGATAGCTGAGTTAGTGTTTGCTCTTTGCTGATCTCCTCTAATAACACTTACGGAGTTTAATGTTTTCTCTCTTTCTTGTTCTCTTTCTTTTTTGGCCCTCCAGAAGGGTTTCTACACAAAAGCACACATGGTTAAATGTGAAAAGTCCACAGTATTGGCTTTATGAAAATAAACAGAGGCCAGCAGGGATGTGCTTTTTCTTTCAGGACCATGGTGACCTATTCCTACCAAAACATTATAAACCTCTCTAGAAATTTTGGGTATTAAAAATGACATATTGTGGTGCCATAGTGCATTGGATGTTACCTCCTTTGTACAAAAGGGATAACTGCAGATCTTATACTGAAGTGTTTCAATTTGTAATAAGGTGCCATATATGCACATAACATTTAAATGAGTTACAAATTTGTCATGCCTGCACAGCAGCCCCCGTTGGGGGGTTGCTCTGGCTAATCCCAACCTTACAGACATGGACATGTGACAGCTTGTATGGAATGTAAAATGGTGTGCTTAGGAGAATGTTAAAAGGTCATTTTCTATATATTTAATATATAGAATTTTTCTGTTTATTTATTTATTTATTGATAAAGGCTAACTTTACACTCTTCTTGGTTTGCACAATAGTTGGTAATCCTAATTGTTCTCTTAAGCCTCTTTTATGTTATTTACACATGCTATCACACACACTTCTACTTAAAACCATCCAAAACTTTCTGAAGAAATGTTATGACCTTCTAGGGAGATGCGTTACAAAGAAAACACAGTTTCCAACTACTAGGCAAGGATTACTCCTATGACCCATGAAAGAGTGGCCAGACAAAAATGTTGTACCAAATTATATCACTCTACTTCTTAGCTTATTAGACTGATGTAAACAACATGACTGTTGTTTACTTCTCTGTCTTGTATCTAGATCATGTATCTACATATTCAGTTCTACTATTTGTTATGGTATCTGTATATAGGGCCAGAAATATATATATCTCCAGAAATAATAATTCAAAGCAAAACAAAGCAAAACAAAACAAAACACCACTTACTTGGCCAAATAATTTACTGTACATTTCACATTTATTTTGTATTATCTTATTTAACTTCGTTAATGAAACTGAACATAAATATTTCTGTTGTTGCTATGGTTGCAGATCATTAATATGTAAGTGATGTTAAGAGCAGCATATTAAATTAGATTTAAATTTCTATAAATTAATAATTATTTTCATTTTCCTATTATTTTCCAACTCAGTTTTTCACAGTTTCTTACTTCAGTTTTCATTTAATTTAATTTTATTTTTTCCCCTCAGTTGTCATTCAGTCCTTTCAGTTATTCTTTGTTTTGGTTGTGTTTTCATTTCTTATATAGCTTTCTGATTATTTCTGCTTTTATTGAAACTAATAAAAATGGAAAACCTGTCCAGACCTGATGTAAATTATGTACCAAGAACTTGAGTTGCACAGCTTTAGGCAGACCTGCATTCTAATTTGTCTTACTGTTAGTTCCTGTTGTAATAGTAATGTTGTAGTTTTTATGGCTTTCATATGAAACTGGAACTTTATCTCAGGTCTTACTGATTTCCTGCTAATATGCATAGAAAGAGATCAGTTGGACAACATCCAGTAAAATTTTCTTGTAATTAGGAGAAATATCTGTGACCTTTTATTTTTTTTTTAATTTATGGTTCTTTATTTATGGTTCTTCATTTCATCAAATAAGCAGTTTTTGTGGAAAAAATCAGGTCTGATATTTTCAAACTAACTTTGTTTAAACAAATAGATGAAAATAGAAAGAGTAGCATGCAATAAATTCTGTATACCTTTGTGAAACAAAAGGATAATTAAATTAAAGCTAATAAATATAGTGGGAGAAAAGAAAGTAAAAATTAAGGAATCTGTAAAAGAAGATAGATCTCCCCTTGAAAACAATGTTAAGGTTTATTATTTTTAAGAGTGAGTTATCTGCATATTTAAATGATTTTTAGATTCCAGGCTATTGAAAATTCTGAACTTTTCTTTAGTAAGAAGGCAGAAAATGTCTAAAAGGCTTTCTGGCTCCTTCTGGCACTCCAACAGAAGCACACACACATAACAGAAAAGTATTTAATAAAGTAAGTTTAATATATATGTCTCATGTCTGGGTGTATTAAATTCTTGCTTTTATCAGGTATTAATGAATGAAATTTTAAAAAGTATTGTCTGAAACTAGGTTGTGCGTGATCAGTCATGGTACTTTCTCATCTGAGTTATAAAATGTTCAGCATTTTGTCAGAATCAGTCAGATTGAGAAGGGTGGTGAATTATCAAATGCAATCAGTTACATTAGAAAAAAAGTCCGTTATCTGCCAATGTGCCATCCCATTGCTTAGCACTGGTGACTTTCATATGTTGTTAGATTTATTAATATTAGTTAACCAAAAGTAGAATTTATTAATAAGATTTATATGAAGTTACTTGAAGTATAAAAGTATAATCTGGTGCTCAAAGTAAACTTGGGATGGGGGGGTGGGAGGAGAGAAGAGGGGACGGACATACAGGGAGAGTAGGGTGAATTAAAGCTTCTTTTTTTGGGGGGGGAGGGGAAACATGCATTTTATATGGAGACTTGGACTAAATTCTGGCAAGCAATAATTTCTTCTCTAAACACTGGGCAATCTGATTTTATTTTATATTTTAATGTCCTGTTTCAGCAAACTTTGTCAAGTTACAGTGAGGTCTTGATAAAAAGCAGTGAATTCTGCTGAATTTTGAACCCTGGGATTTGAACATAGCACCATTAGCTAACCTTTATGATCACAGGTAGCAAAAAGCCCCAAACATACTGTGAAAACCTTCTCAAGGCACATGGTATTGGAGTGTTTGTGATAACCTCAGAGCTTATAGGCATTCAAATCTTTAAAAAACCTTACTTTCCATAATTATTTAGGTAAAGCATGGTATTTTAGAAGAGAGTCCACTAAGGTGGCAAAACAAGTTCAACTTGCTGTCAAAAAATTAATATAAAGGTTTTATAAAGTAACCACACTAGTGAAAAAGTAGCTGTAAACAGTGTTGTTTTGTAAGTGATGCTGGCTGCTTTGCATATGGATTATTCACAACTGCTCTCATTTCTCCTACCCATGATCTCTAAGTAAACTGTGTTTATTTTAATATCATGTGCTTAATTAGTACTGGAGAAAAGGAATATTACTATTCTTAATGCAGATGTGAGAAACCACATCCAACTGCAAGAAAATTGAACATTATTAGGAAGTTAGGAAATATTTCATTCCACTTTCCTCATCACCTTTGCTTTTTTTCACCAGAATGACTGACCATCTGCAGTTCCTACTGTCACTACAGATGGATTCCCTCAAGCCCTGTACGGAGTCTAAACAACCTTGGATGTAGTCTGGCTGTACTAACACTAGATAAATACACTTCATTTTTCATTCTTTTCTTAAGCCATCTTATTCAGTCTGCTTCCAAAACAACTTGGTTTGCTCTTGCTTAGAAAAAAATGAACTCAAACACATTCAAGATTATTTCTTTTAAAAGCATTTTCCCCTATATAATAGGAAAACGATAGTTTTGATTACTCTTTCTGGTTTGATTTCACCAAGCCCTCCCCTGGTGGTTACAAATTGTTTCTCTTAAGGGACTTGAACAGAAACATTGTGTGTGAGAAATGATGGCTGCAGAAACCAGAAGTTAACACCTGGACATACCTGAAAGTCCTCTCCAGGGTTATTGGCAGGAGGAGCAACAAACGCAACTGCTTTACAATGATCAAGATTCACTTTGTGTTCAACCCTGTTTCACTCCATTTTGCATCCAATATCAAGTTTTGGCAAAGATGGAAAAAAAAAAAAAAAAGAAAAAAAAAAAAAAAAAAAAAAAGGAGATTTATTTTTTAAATGCAGAGAAAGATTATTAAGTGTGACAAGAATGTAAATGTTTGTACTTGCCTTTAATTGCACATAATGCCAATCAATGGCATGCATAATCCTAGGGAACATGAGATGAACTGGGTGAGGTGCCTTAAGACTGACTATTACTGAATTTCAGAAATACCCCATAGCTGTATCTGTTCGGCAGATGTGGTTAGTCCTATATATGATGCATATACTCACACTATTACCCTTCACAGCCTTACAGACATTCCTCCCTTCACAAGGTACTGATTGTTCTGGACAAAGCGCTATTTAAATGAAAGGAACATGTGTTTTGTTCTCACAGATTTTTTTGTTTGTTTGTTTGTTTAATTTTTAGGGATTCTTTTTCATTATTTGCTTTCTTCAGTCATCAAAGTAGCTAAAAATATAAGGTGAATGATATAGTATTTTTTGAAACTTGAACTATTTCATATTAAAAATTAGGTGACCTAAATCCAAAGCCTTCCTCCAAAACTTTTTGACAAAGAAGCAAAGCAATTATTAAAGTATTTTCCCTGAATGTCCTTAATGAAAAGCAGAAATACTTCTTATTCTCCTTATCCATTACTATGGCACTTTTAGTTTCTATCCATTTTCTGTGACTAAGCAATGATGAAAAGTTTTACAATAATAACATATACTGCCTGAAACTTTCCCTCTCATGTGTTTTACTATTGAAATGACCTGTAGAATGTACAACATAGTGAAACAACTTGTTGTTAATTGAACTTGAGTTAAACAAAGTCTTGTGTGTGTTTTTTGTTTCCCAACTAAAAATAAGAAAATTAGGAAGACCTGAATGGATAAGTGTGACTTTAAATGTCCTTTGAAACGCAGATTGAGTTGACTTTGGCATTAGAATTTAGATCCGCTGAAAGTAATAACAACAACAACAACAATGACAATAATAAAGGATCCCTTACAAGATTCTGAATTGGTGGAATTAAATTATCCTTTGAGCAGAGAGATTCGACCAGATGCCATCTAGAGATCCCTTCTGGTTATTGTGTGATTATTAGTTACATTATACAGAGATATAATTTAGTTTATAATTTATAAAATATATATTCATAATAAATACAATTTTATTTTTCTTAAATGTTTGCTTTGAATTACAAGGGCAATGTTCAACCTGAGCAGAAACTAAATGATGTAACAAGGTTTATTTTGTTGATATAAGAACAGAAGATAATACAGACTTAATTTTACTTTTTATTGCCCATGTGTTGAGTTAGAGGTAATTCTCATAGTTCCAAAAAAAAAAAAAAAATCCAGCTCCAGAAGGAATTTAATGTAATGTTTCCATATAAATGTCTGAAATAAATAAATAAATAAATAATGCTTCTATGAACTACATATTCTAGTCCTGCCTGTATTTTGTGCAGTATGTTTCATCTTCCATTCAGAAGAAACGTGGAAATGATATTTCAGATTAAAACATGTGGTGCTGATGATAGGTAGTAAAATATTTCAGTTTTTATTCATTCATTCATGTTTTCAAAAAGTCTATATCAATGCTTAAAAAGACCTATAATAACTCCAAATGATAGGGGACAAAGTCCTTTCAAATTCTTAGTGTTCAACCAAAGATTAATCTTATGAGAAAAATAGTTTCTATCTTAAAAAATTCACATTGTCTTCAGTGAATTCTGTTCAAATGCAGTCATATTCCCAATGAACTCTATTGTGAAACAGGTACATTGAGGTGTTGTGTCTTTCATTACAAATTTTTCGTTCACTATGTAAAATCATTATTTTTAATTATGGATTGGAAACAATATTCACATATGTTTTAGTAATCAGGATGCATGTCTGTTAAAAAAAAAAAAGTTTAAAAGATTATCAGAGATAATCTTTCCTTATATTTGCCTTGTACTTACTACAGCTTGCAAAGAGTTGATTTTTTATAACCCTAAAATAAAATAAAATAAAATAAAATAAAATAAAATAAAATAAAATAAAATAAAATAATAAAATAAAATAAAATAAAATAAAATAAAATAAAATAAAATAAAATAAAATAAAATAAAATAAAATAAAATAAAATAAAATAAAATAAAGTAAAATAAAATAAAGGAATAATTTGGAGTAATCTTGGCCTTTAAGAAAATTGTGTCTCTGTGTCTTCATCTACAAATATTATCAACAATAATAATCCACGCTGTTGAGTTTCATGCAAAGTTCATTGTTCTGTTTTCCCCAGACCATGCCCTACATCAGAAATTCAGTCTTTGTTACACATCAGCAGTTGCAGAATCATTGAATATCCTGAGTTGGAAGGGACATGCAAGGATCATTGAGTCCAACTCCTGGCTCCACACAAGACCACACAAAATCAAAGCCTGTGTCTGACAGTGTTGTCCAAATGCTTCTTGAACTCCATCAGGCTTGCTGCTGTGACTTACCTATGAAGCCTTTTCTAGTGCCCACCCACCCATTTGGTGAATAACTTTTTCCTAACACCCAACCCAAATCTCCCTTTTCACAGTTTCAAGCCATTGTGTTCTGTTGCTGTTTACGAGGGAGAAGAGATCAGCACGTGCCCCCCTGCTCCTCCTTGTGAGGAAGCTGTAAACTACCATGTGGCCTCCCCTCAGTCTCCTCTTCTCTAGGCTGAACAAAACAAGTGACTACATCTGCTCTTCATCCATCTTGCCCTCTAGACACTTTACCATTTGAAGCCCTCCTTTGGACACTCTCTAAGAGTTTTACATCTTTCTTATCTTGTGATGCCCAGAACTGCACACTGTACTCAAGGTGCTACTCTGTGCTATGCAGCACAGAGTAGAACAAGACAATCACTTGTTTCGATGAGCTAGCAATATTGTGCCTAATGCACCACAGCGTGTGATGGGTCATTTCGGCTTCTAGGGCACACTGTTTATTTACTTTACCTTCAGGGGCTTTTAGGGGAGGAAGTCAACAGATCATCCTAATTTAGGATCATCTGCAAAATCAGAGTATATTTGAGTCCTGAATCCAAGTCCTTTATAAAAATATTGAAGAGAGATGTCCCTAAAATGGAGCCCCGGGGAACCTCACTAATGACTGACCACCAGCTTGATGTAAACCTACTTACTCTAACCCTTAGAGCCAAACCCAACAGCTGATTGTCCACCCATCATACTGAGTAGTTCTCTAGCTATATGCTGGACATTTTGTCCAGAAGAATATTGTGAAAGAAAAATCCAAAAAGATTATGTCAACTGGCTTCCCACGATTAACTAGGTGGATAACATTGTTATAAGAGGAAATTTAGTTGAACAGGATTTCCCCCTCATGACACTGTGTTAGTTATGAGCAATGATTGTGTTGTCCTTCAATTGTTTTTCAATAACTCCCAGAATGATCTTCTCCATAATCTTACTAGGCATTGAAGTGAGATCAGCAGTCCTGTAATTACCTTCTTTCTTGTCTTTCTTGAAAACTGGAACAATGTCTGACAAGTTCCAGTCAACAGTGACTTCTCCAGATTCACAAGTTCTTTGAAAAATAATATTCTTCATTAGAATAGAAAATATGGTCTTAAATCTTAATAGTCTCTTTTTGTACATTCAGTGAACACACATGACTTCTTTTTATATTGGAAGTAACTAATTTACTTTGTTGTCATTTAACTGTGACAATTTTTGTGCAGCAAAAGCAAAACAAAAACAATTTTATTTTGACAAATAATCAGTGATGTATGGGTGTCCTGTACTTTTAATAGTTACATGTCTCAGAGATCACTGGAATCCATGAAATAAGGCCTATAATTTCACTCAATACAAATTCCCCCACTCTCCAGTTTCCTGGAATATTTTAATCTTAAATCTTAAAATATCTCATCAGCATGCAGATTCTTTGAAACAAACTGTAGTTGATTACTTTCCAAAGCCAAAGATAAAAAGGGAATATAGTCCCCTTTTTCTTTTCAAAGACTCAAAGACTCTAAAGAAAATATTATATATTCCTTTAGAATGGTTCAGTTTGAAGAGACCTTCAGAGGTCATCCAGTCCAACTGCCTGACCACTTCAGGGCTAACCTGAAGTCAAAGCATAATACTCAGGGCATTGTCCAAATGCCTCTTGGACAGGCTCGGGGCACCCAGCACCCTGCTAGGAAGCCTGTTGTGGTGTCTGGCCACCCTCAGGGTAAAGAAAGGCTTCCCATTGCCCATACAGACCCTCACCTGGCGCAGTTCTGTGCCGTTCCTGTGTGCCCTGCCAGCAGCTCCTAGGGAGCAGGGGCTGTGCTTCCCTCCTCAGGGAGCTGTTGGGAGCAGCGAGGCCATCTCTGGGCCTCATCTTCTCCAGGCTGAGAAGCCCCAGTGTCCTCAGCCTCTCCTCACAGCACGGCCGTCCGGCCCTTGGGCCAGGCTTGCTACCCTCCTCTACGTGCTTAACACCCATTGTAGATTGGGGAGCCCACAGCTGCACACCATACCCCAGGTGAGACTGCACCAATGCAAAATAGAAATTCAGAAAAGGTGAGTCTGTGAAACCTGTGGAAGGAAGAAATCCTTCTATGCTACAGAACTGTTTCCTGTGGGACATATCCTGTAAGTTTATGTATGTAAATAGCACAACTAATAACTGTTCAGGTCATATTGCAGAGTTGTTTGCTCAGTCGAAGAAAAAGCAACTATTTTCCAAAAATAAAACAAAATAAAACAAAATAAAATAAAATAATAAAATACTAATAAAATAAAATAATAATAAATAATAATAAAATTATAAAATAAAAACCTTTTGTCAAAACATAGACTCTACCCATCTGACAATTGAGGTTAGTTTGGCCAAAAACTCTTAAAGCTATTAGATGAGGAGAGCTGCCATACAGAAAGTAACTTCTAAGTTTAGTCTGACCACACATCCTTGGTCAAGTGAAGAAATTAAAACATAAATCAAATTTGGAATTAAAATCAGTATCAGTATATCCTGTGGAAATAATAAATAAATAAATAAATAAGAATTCTAAGACTTCATTGAAATTAGATTTGAAGATAACAGCTATGAAACTGTGGGTCTGTTGGAGACAAATTTTTAACTAGGATCAGCACTGGACCACACAATGTTGATTTGGGAAACCCTGCTTAGAAACCATTGAGGTCTCTGTTCTGCCTCCACAACCTCAGTTCTAACTTTCAAATACTTGAAGTTGTGTGATCTCTGGGTGTATAGGAACCTGAATGTTAAGATCAACCCACTAAATTGGAGCAAGTTCTGTTGAAAGTTATCCTTATGTCATAGTAACTGGTACTCTAGGACAAAATATTTTGATTTTAGTGACCTTTTTTTTTTTTTATGGAAAATTATGTACTCTTCTGTAGAAAACATAATTATAGAGTAACAAATTTATTTGTTTTCCTTAACAGTGATTCATTACTAAAACTTTCCTTAACAAATTAGACAGATAATACTTGTTTGATTGTACAATGATAGAAACATGATGCCTTACCTTTAATACTTAATCACTTTAAATTCAGATAATTTACTTGAAGAGCAATAACTGATAAATTGGAAGTGTCAGAGGATGTACAAAATTCATAAAAAAGGAAAATAATCAGATATATGGCATGATGATAGCTACAGAAGATAAAAATTCTCAGCTTCATCAATCTCATTTAACAACTTTTTTTTAAAGGTCAGAAATAGATTAAGGCCTGTGCTAAAATAGTACTATTTCACAGTCAAAGGGACTACCTGCCAAATGAGGATCTGAATTCAAGATATCTATTATCCATGAGGTTTGAGGCTTACGATGTTGCACACCATAAAAGGATTAAGTAAATTAATATCCACTGATTTTCCATGAGCTCATTTAAAACGTACTTTGATTCACTTCTTTTTTTATAGAGAAAAATTATTAAAACATTGAAGCACTATGCAGTTTGATAGTTTTACATGCTGTTTTTGGCTGGAAAATCAAATGATGTAGTTTAAGTGTGAAAGCTTTCCTCTATTTTTAAAAATTCTTTATTCTTTATATAATTATGTTAGACATTGTAAATAGTGGTGTGCGTGTGTATGTGTGTGTGTGTATGTTAAAGAGTCCTTTAATAATTTCACTTTATATTGCTTCATTTTTGAAGGAAAAAAAAAAAAAAAAAAAGTTCCATCTCAAAAGAAGTTCAAAATAAGTTCAGAAGTGATTTTTTTTTTTTTTCTCATGAAATCTCACACTTTTCTGTGTCACTTTAGACAGCTTTTTGAAACTGAAGGCAATGCTTTTTCTTTGAATTCCTTCCTTCCTTCCTTGAATAAAGAATTGATGTTTACACTGAAACTGAAAAATCCTGAAGAGAATGAATTTTTCTTTCACAGAATCAAAGAATGCTTTGGGTTGGAATAGGCCCAAAAGATTCTGGTGTTTTAAAGGAAATCAAGGTTAAAATTTTTGAACCACTGACTACGGGTTGTAAACTCTTGTTTAAATAGTGGTTGCAGGGATGATATTCTGAAAAGAAGGTAATATTATTTTGTGAACTGATGTGTCTCATATATCTAATGGGGTGCTTTGAGGGAATCAATGAGTGTATAAGTCAATTGATGACTGAGAGACTATTTTTTTAATTTTTCCAAAATTTATTTCAGCTATATTCTTTACAAAAACACCTCAGATAAACCAGTCTGTCATAGGATAAAAGGAGAATATGTTCAGATGGATAAATAATAATTGCTTATGAAAAAGTAAATAAATTTTAAAGTAGTTTAGGAGATAGTAGGAGATAGTGGCCATGCTGTTCAACCTATTCACCTAAATACTGAGGTGCTTGATAAATATGTAATATGGTCAGGTTAGTAAAAACAGAACCAAACTGAAAAATATCAAAATACATGTATCTTCGATGTTGAATTATTGAGAAACAAGTGGAAGATGAAATAAAAGTGCAGATAAATGTAAAGTAATTTCACTATGAAAATCTCATTTCATAAGAGTCACATCACTGATAAAGCTAATGATAGGTTTTATCAAGAAATGATAGAGAAAAAGAAAGACTATGATGTTGAATTTTATGATGCAACTTGAACATTCAGCAAAATCCTCACAGAGTGCACAATTAACTTACAAGGTGTTAGAGATTATAGACTCTTACATGAACTCAGAAAGCAACAATCTTTTGTGGAAGAGAAAACACAAATGGAAATACGGACTAGAATAGATCTCTGGTGTGCAATTACTTCATCATGCTGTTCAAAAAATGGACTATTGTTAAGTCAATCACATTTACTATATTAGGTAAGTGTTGATGCTTATTATAAAAGTCATATTGTATATATGCTAATATATAATTGTTATACTGTATCGTGTATATATATTGTGGCCCTTGTTAATTTGCCTGTTAGAAGCCTGCTGCTGGGTGTCAAGGCATTGGTCTGAGTCTACAGGACCAGGTAGTTTTTATTCCACCTAATGTTTTTTACTTTCAGTTCATACCACCTCCACTTCCAAGTGAGAATGCAACGGAAGACTGACAAAGCCATTACTAATCATGGTGTATTTCAGCCACTGTTATTTTTCATCACCACAGCCAGCAATTTTATCACAAAAGCTGAACAGTGTAGTCAGGAGTGATGTGTGGCTGATAATTCTGCATCGGTTGTTTCTGATTATCTTACTGTGTTGATGTGATTGTAAATGGTTCTAAGAAGTGAGAGCTGGGATCTTTCAAGGAGTGAGATGAACTGGACAGTAGTTCTTTAGATACTTGTCTTTGTTTCCCTTACTGGTAACATTTCCAGTTGTCATGGGCTTTGTGTTGGTTGACCTTGGCTGGTCACTAGGTGCCCACCAAGCTTCACTCACACCTCACACTTCTCAGTAGGACAAAGGGAGAAAATAAGATGAACCAACCAACCAAACAAACAAAATTGGTCTTATCTTCTATTTATCATCAGCAGGTTCAAACACTTCCTGGGAAGCAAAGTCTCAGGATATGTAAGAGTTGCTTTGGAAGACACTCCTTACTAATGAATGTCTCCCCTTCCTTTATTCCTCTTTTCCCCAGTTTTAATTGCTGAGTGTGATGGTGTGTCCACCTGATCAGTTTGACTCCTGGCTGCGTCCTCTCCCAGTGTCTTCCCATCCCCAACATGAGGGTGGTCTGGAGGTACAGTTTTGATATTGTAAGAACATGGCTCAGCAATAGCAAAAACATTAGAGTTTTATCAACACTGTGCTCTTTTAGCACACTTAGGTGAAATCCATCTGACCTATGAGATCTGAATACAGCTAGCTTGTGTACATAGCTTCTGTCCTGTTCCTGTCTGATTAGGGCTAATTAATTAGCAGCATCAGCCTAGCCATGCACCCATGACAACACTGACATGGCTGTTTCTTACCTTATCCTTCTCAGCTTCTCCCCTGCTATAATAATACATATGCATATTTACATTATAAACACTTCTTAATTTTGGTTAAAAAGATTGTCCTTTAAAAAAAATAAGAGACATAAACTTTCTACCACTTAGCAAGAAATTTTACAATTGCTGCTGAATTTTAAACTTGCTACAAGTTTAAAAATAAACCTTCAGCAAATACATGTACTATCACATGTCAAACATGCACTTTTTCCATTATCAGGCCAGAATAGCATTTCCTAATTGCTGTAGAGACCATGAAGTTTCAGTCTGTTTAATAGAAACCAAAAGTCTACATTGAAAAAAATACTGAACAGGCAACTATTTCTGAAAGTATAACTGCTCAGTATACGGAAGAAATCACTATTTAAACAAGATATTGAGATATACACACAAAAAATAAAATGTAATACAGTTCTCTCAGTGTGGAAATTCAGTTCCTAGGAGTCACATTTTTATTAAGTGAAATTGGGAAATCTATTATTATACTCTGGATGAACAGACACTCTCACAAATATTACAAAGAGACTATTAAAAGATCCAGTCAGTTTTTTAATGGACTGGGATAATAAAAAGATATGCAAACCACGACTGGCTGAGCCAAGTGCCTCCATTTCATCTTTTTCTACACAGTATTTTGAAGACCATATTTTTGAAAATAAACAGTAAGAAGTCAGACAATATTTACTCTGTAATACAGGAGATGTCTACTCAGCTGTGAGATGCAGGCAGTAAGGAAAGTGTTTTGAGGATACAACAAATATGATGTTCTTCAGTTGAGAATGGATTTTGTCACTCAGGTCACTGATGAAAAAAAAAAAAGAGAGAGGGAAAGTTATTTATGTTTACCTCTTACTTCCTTTTTCACTGGTGTGCCATTTTCAGAGGAGGAGAATATGCATTAGAGAAAAATCTGGAGCTTAACCATCTGTCCAAATCATGAGACCTAAAAACAAGAAATGATGTTAAACCTTGTTGCAAAAATAAACCTTCCCTGCAGAAGGCCAAAATACTTATCCATTTTGTTGCTTTGTTTGAATGTTTCCTTCCCAACCAATCAGATATCTTTTCTTCATCCACTAATAAATGAATAAATAAATAAGTAAAATGTAAAAAAACAACACCAACCAACCAACCAAATACAACAATTTATTAACCTGTGTAAGACAAAATTTGGCTGGAGCCAGGGAACACCATGCAGCCTGATTTACATTCCTGAAGTTTGTATAGTTTCTTCTTGTGTTTATATTGTTAACTCTGGATCTCAAAGGTTCTTCTCTGGAGGACCACTGCCATTCCATCTCTAATGTTTTGGGATAGTTCGGAGCTGTATAACCTACAAATTTCCATTAAAGTACTATTTAAATCCAAAAACTTAAGGTTTCATATAAGTTTAGTGATATCTTTTGTAAGCCCTTTATTTTTACTTCATCTCTCGGTTGGCAATAAATGGCAGAAATGTCACTTCCATAATAAAATGTAGAACTGTTAAGTCAGCACATATTTCTTATGAGTCCTGTTGCTTGAGTATTATGGTCAGAATTTATACTACCGAGGGCATCAGTCTTTCATGTGAAACATTGGAAATGTGTAACCTTATCATTTATAAATATGATCTTCAATATCTAACTGATTATGAGGACGAGCTCAATTGACAGTAAGATTTAAGTAACTGCAGAAACATTGTTTACTAAAGATATAGTTCCTTGGTTCCTCTGCGCCCAAATTATACATGTATTTGATATAACTTTTACAGGACCATATTGAAGATAATTAGAAATAAGCAATTGTCTGGGATGATACAGAATTAGTTCAGAGATTTTTAAAAATAAAACAATTATTCCTATATATAAGGATGAGAACAGCTGTTATTTTTTTCTGTGAATGAAATGAAGGTGAGCTCTTAGATGAAAGCATTATTTCTTAACAGTTTGAGCAGAAAAACACAATTTTTCCTTTGACCAATTATTTCATGTCTTTTCGGATTGTAAGTGTATCTTTAAATATTGTAATTTGTAATCTAACACAAAAATATTTCTAACTTTAAAGATTTAGGGCATTTCAATCATCACAGAATGGCATCAATTGTAGGTGCTCAGCTGAACAATTGCCAGATACATAAGATAATCTGGATATGTAGTGGAAAGATGCATTTTCCATAATTCACACTCCTAGGCTTCAGCTTCTTGATTTAATCTGATTTTTGAGTACTTTGGGCCATAAAGAGACTAAACATGATATACTATAATATAAAAAACACAGCATGGTTGAAAAATTGCTACTGCAGACACAGGCACTTTTGCAGAAGTGGACTTTTTAAGGTATGCAAAGGTATTTGTGTGTCATTTTATGTTAGGCTTTCTCCCTTTATGCTGAAAGAGTATTGCTAAATAAACACTTCTTCCTGGAACATGATGACAGTCACAGCACTGTAAATGACAAGAGGAATGAAATGTCCCAAGACAATATGTTGCAAAACACTTTTTAGAGTTAGAACATTTGCTAGCTACTACATGAGTAAAGAGGACCAGAGACAGTAATTTTGTGTATTGAAAAATAATTTATTGGAAGCTTGTTATCAGGCCAAAGCATGTGGTAATAGCTTCTGCAAACTCACAGCTGTGTGACATCATCCTATTAACAAACAAGGAACTATTTTATATTTTTTATGCTAATTTTATTTTAATAAAATTATGAGACACTAATTTTAACATTTGAAGTTCTAGGTGGAAATATCTTAAAGACCCTAAAAATGACACATGCAAAAAATACTCCACAATCCTCTGAGAGTCAGTTGTGCAATTTACTAGACCTACTGAAAATCTAGAAAGTATAAAAAATTCCAGAAACTTGATCTCATTAAGCTTAAAACAGTTAGAAAAACCCTTAGTAATGTTAGTAGTAATGATTATGCTATGTTTGAGTCCCTAGTGATATGAAAATGAATCTCCTGTGCATTGTAGGAAAATTACTGTCCCTGGTCCTCTTTACTCATGTAGTAGCTAGCAAATGTTTGTTCACTGATAGCAGTCATTTTCTTGACATCACTTCTCTGAAACTTAAAGTTCGAGGTTGATAACAAGGATATAACCTTTTGCTAAACCTCTTTTTTTATCTGTTTTATTAGATGTGATTAATGAAGACTGCAGTCTATTCCTTTCTTCTAATAGCTATAGCTAATAGCAATTTCATGCCCCTAGTATTTTGACCTGAGGAGCCTATCACAAATAGAAAGACTTCAAGAAAGTAAGGTGAATTATTTTTTTTCACATTAAGTAGAAGAAAAAAAGATGTTTATTAGAGTTGAAAACCTTGAACTTCTAATCTAAAAAGAACGGAAAATCTCTAGCTTAATTTTTCTTTTATTAAGAAACTCCATAGATGTAATTATGTACAATAAGTAAATGTGAATGGTAAGAATGGTGCACAGAAGACTGAAGTATTGGAATTCTGTTCTGCCCTCTCCAAACAACTTCCATTGAAGACACTAATTTTTATATTAGTTATTCTGATACCTTTACTAAACCTTTGTTAATTTACAGTAAACCTAATGTATTTAATCTCTCTCAAAAACAAAACAAAACAAAACAAAACAAACACACACACAAAAAAGCAAACAAAAACCCAACAACATGCTATTTACATAATATCCTTCTGACTTCAGAAATTAGTTAATCTTATACAACCCTTGGTAGAAGAAACACTATATCTTTAGACTGAAGGTGTTAGGCAGTTGCATAATATAAACTAGAGACTAAATGGAACACAGTGCAAGATGGAGGCCCACTGTAAATTATCATAGAGTCATAGAAACATAAATCATAAAGTTATAGAATCATAGAATGGTTCAGACCGTAAAGCGACTAGTCATGCGTTGTTGGTGTTGGGGCCCATCCTCTTTAATGATTTAATTGATGGTTTGTATGTGAGGGCACCCTCTGTATTTTTGCAGACATCAAGTTGGGGGAAAATGTCAATCTGCAGGAAGGTAGGAAGGCCCTGCAGAGGGGCCTCGACAGTTCGGATCAATGGGCAGAGGCCAATGGGATGAGGTTCTAAATGCTGATGATGGGTAAATGCTGAGTCCTGCATTTTGGCCACAACAACCCCATGCAATTCTACAGGCTAGGGGCAGAGCAGCTGGAAAGCTTTGAGGAGGAAAAAGATCTGGGGGTGTTGGTCGATGCTCACCCAAACATGAGCCAGCAGTGTGCCCAAGAAGGCCAATGACATCCTGGCTTGTAAAAGGAGTAGTT
Source organism: Anas platyrhynchos (assembly GCF_047663525.1). Classification (NCBI taxonomy): domain Eukaryota; kingdom Metazoa; phylum Chordata; class Aves; order Anseriformes; family Anatidae; genus Anas; species Anas platyrhynchos. The sequence goes on from NC_092621.1 coordinate 80,040,453, forward strand.
TAGCCAGCAGGACCAGGAAGGTGATTGTCCCTCTGTACCCTACTCTGATGAGGCCACACCTCCAGTACTGTGTTCAGTTGTGGGCCCCTCAATACAAGAAAGACATCGAGGCCCTGGAGCATGTCTAGAGAAGGGCTATAAAGCTGGTCAAGGGCCTGGAACAGATGTTCTATGAGGAGAGGCTGAGGTAACTGGGTTTGTTTAAGTCTGAAGGAGGCTCATTATTGCTCTCTACAGCTACATAAGTTGTGAGAAGCTGAGAGTCAGACTCTTCTCACAGATTGCTAGTGATAGGACAAGAGAGAACAGCCTCAAGTTGTGGTAGGGGTGGTTTAGGTTGGAAATTAGGAGACATTTCTTCTCAGAAAGAGTAGTCAGGCATTGGAATGGTTTGTCTAGGAAAGCGGTAGAGTCAGCATGCCTGGGGGTATTTAAGGAAAGGCTGAACACGGTGCTTAGAGACATGGTTTAGTGGGTAATTTTGGTGGTTGGGTTTGGTTGGAACAGATGATCCTTGGAGGTCTTTTCCAAGCTTAATTATTCTATGATTCTATGAATCTATGATTAAAGATCTAGTTCCAAAGCCCTGCCACAGACATAGATACCTCCCACCAAACCAGATTGCTCAATGCCCCATCCTGCCTGGCCTTCAGCACTTGCAGGGATGGGACATTCACAACTTCTCTGCTCCCCCTTTTTCAACCTCATCCTCCCTTGATCCTCCCCTCTTTCTCCCCCAAACCTGTACCTCCAAACATTTCTCTGCAGGGCTGCATTCTGTCCACTCTTTACACAGTATTTGAAGTCATATATGTTATAATACTGCCTTCTCCAGAGAAATTTTGAAAATAACATTCAAATCAAACATATGGATCAAAATGAGAATATAAGCATAATCACTTGTAGGTTTATGTCTTTTAAATTAAAATATATATATATTTTTTTCTTTTTCAGTTAAATTCTATCCTATGTCTATTTTTTTTTTTTTTACTTGATGAATTAAAATGTGAACTGAAGTTTTGATTATTAGGCTCAAGAATATTTCTGTGATTATGATTAATTCAATTAAATCTTTACAACTCATGTGTGTAAGTGTTTTAATATGACTTGTATCAGTATTTATATGTTCTAGTAAAACCAATACAAACTTGATATCCTTGCAAATTGCTTACATACAAATAGCCAAAGACAACCCTGATAGGCTTATTCATTATAATAAAAAGAAATGATATGTAAAATAATTAACTTTATGTGATAATTTTTATATTTTGTATTTAATTGCATTTTAAATTTCAGGATTCCTCTTGCATAGCATATTAAGAATGATCATACTGAGAATGACAGTTAATCAGGAAAAAAATCTCCACAAAAAGTAAAATTATATTTCTTTCATAGCTGGCAATCTTGGGTTTGCCAAGCAATAATTTTTCCCCTATAATCATATGAAAAACAGTCTTAATATACACAAAATAAATTATAAATGCCATCAAGAACAAAAGTAAACCTATGTAAAGAATACAACTGTAATCCACCTCGCTGGTGAATATACAGTGTTTATATGCTATCACATTTCAACAAACTATATAAACTCCCAATTTAGAGACAGAAGATATTACATACACCTTGGAAAGATATTTCAAAACTTGTTTTAAAACCATTCTAATCATTTATTGGAACGATTAATTAATTAATTAATTTATTATTTATTTTTGTCACAGCCTTATAATAAAACTGTAAAAGTGTTTGTGAAATCTAAAAGCAAACACATTTACAAAAACACAGATACCACAAACTAACTGAAAATTTTAGAATTTACTTTCAGAGTAAGATTTATTCAGTGTAGCCTGTACGATTTTCATGCTCAGGTTTACTGTGCATATTATTTTCTGTGTAGATAAGAAGCCTGTAACCTTTTCCATTTTAATTAACAGGCAGAAAGATTTTCCATGTAGTAGTGTATATTACATATTCACCCAAGATATGCTTCTCTGTTTGTCTTTATAGTATTGCATCTGTCAGTATTTGCAATTCAGTTTTCTACTTGCCTGGAGTATTCTGTCCAGTTCTGTACTCCCCAGTACAAGAGGGACACAGAACTACTGGAGCAAGTCCAGAGGAATGCTACTAAGATGATAAGGGGACTGGAGCATCTCTCATATGGAGATAACCTTAGAGAGCTGGACCTGTTCAGCATGGAGAAGGGAAGACCAAGAATCTTATTACTCTGAAGGAGGGGCATCAAGAGAATGGTACCAGACTCTTCAGTGGTGTCCTGTGACAGGACAAGAAGCAACAGGCACAAAATGAAGCACAGAAAGTTCCATCTGAATAAGGGAGGACACTTCTTTACTGTGAGAGTGACAGAGCACTGGCACAGGTTTCCCAGAGAGGCTGTGGAGTCTCCTTCGCTGGAGATATTCAAAACCCATTTGGATGCCATCCTGTGGAATGTGCACTAGGTGACCCTACATGGCAGGAGGGTTGGACTAGATGATCTCCAGAGGTCCCTTCAAACGTTCTGTGTGTGTGATTCTGTGTGTATGTGAAGGGGCTGCTGAGCATTTTGCAAGGACCCATTACCAGGAAGCCCCAAGGTGCCTCCTCAATTTCCTCCTTTACTCCCATGTATGTGGGAACAGCAGGTGGTAAATTTTATTTCTCAGACTTTTGCCAGCTTCAGTGGCTTCTTTATCATGTCACAAACTTCCAGACACACCCAGAAATTAAAAGAGAAAACCATAGTAAGCCTCTTCATTAAAGAACAAAGCTGTCCTGCTCACACGTTGAAGTCCCTCTCTTTTTCCTATCCTCACCTCATTCATGATCGGCTGCAAACTCTTAGTTGCCATGCAGCTCAGGTTCAAGCAGTGATAAAACGGTTGTCAGCTTTAACTAATCTCAAATTTGAAAAAGGACAAGTGCTTTGCTGTTTTCATCATGGTCACCAGAGTACAGTGGCAGTTCCTGGCTTGCTGATGCTTTTCTGGCACAAATGACATGATCCCTATGTGATGGCACTTAAGCACAACACTGATGTCTCCATACTCAGGTGAACAGTCAAGATGTCATGAATATGTCCTCGCAAGGTGTTGTATCACCTAATTCTGTCATCCTTCCTCTATGGAATCATTTTGGTTTTGTTTCCATTTTTTCCCCCTCCATTTTGATGAACTGTGAGAAAAATTATCTGAAGTATAATTTCATTTTCTTCATCACTCCTGTAGATAGCTGTAGCGTGTACATGTATGTTAAGGAAATGAGGGTAAGTGTTTGTTGAAGCCATAGGTGATCAAGATTTCTTAGTGTCTGGGTCATAAAAAAAAAAAAAAAAAAAAAAAGTTTTTTCACTAAAATATTCATTAGTTCTAGGGAGTCAATTCCTTCATCTTTCTTTTCACACCAGCTGTTCCTGTAAGACACTACAAGGAGACATGGAGTCATTATTCCAGGGGTAGGCACAGAAATGTTATCTAGCTGTCAATCTCTGAATATCACTATAAAGTAGAAGTATTAGATAAAGCAATTCATCTTCCAGTGTGTGACTCTCAGCAAATCAGCTGATAGGTTACTTAAGATATACACATTTTTAATCATAGCTTGGACTTTCCTTGGTTTCTGTAAACACTAGTTTCAGATCAGAAGTGATGAAATTGACAAGTTAGTAGTACAAACTGTAGCATTGGCATAGGGTAACCCATAACCTTCACGCTTAGTACTGGAAATATGCTGAGGAATTCACTGCTTCAATATTTTAAAACTAATAACAATCTTCACTGTGGTTCAGAACATTGCCTGAATGTCCCATAATATTACAATCTTTGGCTTGCCAGTTTACAGTCTTGAGCCCTCATTTTCAATGTAATTAGGCACACGGGACAATTTATTTTTCTACATTTATATATTGGCATTACAGTAGTGGAAAAAAATCAAGATAAAGGACATGAAAGCTACATACAGTTTTTCCCTCCCAACTCAGAAAAGAACTTTAGAGATTTTTTATTTTATTTTATTTTATTTTTGACTGTGTTTAAACAGAACATGTGTAGCTTGGAAGCCCAGGCAGAAAATTAGACAAGGCTGGCAGAAGAAAGAGTTATATTGCTAATGCTGAATGTTATGAGAATTATCTGCCAAAGACTGTCATAGATTTTACTGAACTGCACTTTTCAAAGTCAAGATTGAACATTACCAGAAGATGTGCTGCAATTCAAACAGAATATTTCAGATGTCTATGATACACCTTAGGTAACATATTGGATGAGATCTTCCTAATGCTTTCTCCTGGCCCTGAAAGTTGTGAATAAGAGCTAAATGGCCTTATGCACTGAGATAATCTGAGATGCACAGGCTTGGTAGAACACAAAGGAAAAAGGTTTTAGGATTTTGCTGCTTTAATATCTGTAAACATAATCCCATTTAAGATATTTTGGTACTTAATGATTTTTTTTTTCTATTATGTCCTTTATCCTTTTAAAACTTATTCTTTAGTTTGTTTCATTGAAATTTATCCTGAAGAAATTGACCAGAAACTCAGACATTCCACAGCTAGTTACTGATGTAAATTTTCAAACAAGATTACGAATTGGGGTGGATTAAGACATAAAGGTGCAACAGTGATAAAGTTAGCATAGATTTTATGGATAATTTGACAAGCCTTTTACATTGCTTAAAACTGCACACTAAATAAAACAAATTACTAAACTTTTGCCCAGCCAATCTGCTGACATAATGATCTATTTTAATTGCATTGAGTAATGTTTCAAACTTTTAAAGGCACTTTTCAGAAAAGCAAACAAAATAACAGCAACATAAAAACAAACAAAACCCAGATAGAAGCCATTTTAAACATTGAGCTGAGCAGAAAGCAAAATCATACACCTTTCTGACTCAAAGGAAATACAGCTTCCTACACTACCTATCTACTCTATTATTTGCCTCTGTTATGAACTTTCTCTCTTTCTCTCTTTATTTTTTCCAGTATAGAACATATTACAAATGACCAGCAAAAACCTGGTGTTTCAGTGGTCCATATGTGGAAATCATTCTCTCTCTATATATGTGTTTATATATATCATATATACATATAAACAATTATATATATACATATATATATATATATTTGTAGTAGTAACTTGTGGTAGTTTAACACCAATAGCTAAGTGAATTTTACCACACTGCTCTCTCACTCCCACTCCTCAACTGAGTAGGAGGGTGAAAAAATATGTTGAAAAAAACCACCAAACTTGTGGGTTGAGAAAAGAACAGGGAGATCACATACCAATTTCCATCACGGGCAAACCAGACAGCATAAGGGAGATTAATGCAATATATTGCCTATTGTTAATAATAGACTACAGTAGTGGGAAGCTAAAAGCAAACTAAAAACATCTTCCAACTCCATCTACCTCATTCTATCTCCTTCCTCTCAGTGGTGCAGGGGAATAGGGGCTGCAGTCAGTCCATAACTCTATCTCTCCATCACCGCCATTCTTTTCCCTGGCTCCAGTGTGGGGTCTCTCCCACTGGATGCTGTCATTTCCAAACTAGCCTTACATGGGCTTTCCACAGTTCCATCATGGACCTCTCCATGGGATGCAGAAGAACTTCTGCTCCATGCCTGGAGCACCTCCTGCCCTCCTTCTACACTCACCTTCAGGGCTGTAGGGCTGCTTCTCATTTATGTCTCATCCCTCTCTCCCAGCTTCTGCAGCACAGCAGGATTTTTCCCCTTTCTTCATTCTGCTCTCTCAGAGACCCAAAAAGCATCATTGATGGCCCAGCTCTGGCCAGCAGCGGGTACCTTTTGGAGCACCTGGATCTGGCTCCTCTCTAACATGGGGCAGCTGCTGCGTTCTGCTCACAGAGGCCACTCCTGCAGTCCCCCTGCTATGTAAATCATTATACTTGTTAAGCAGCAGTACATATTATTGTTAAAAATGTTTGTATATTAAAGTAAAAATTATTTGCAGAATGATAGCAAAAAAAAAAAAACAATAAAAAGTGCATTTCTGATTCAATTAATGTACCTACAGGCAGATAAGATGACAAGTAATTGTAAGATCCTAATATAATTTTTAAGCTACAGTGACAATGCACTAAAATTTTATTCTAAAACAACAGATATTCAATACATTAATTTCTTCATTACTTCAATACAAGTGTTTAATGTGTAAAAAAATTAAAGGCACCATTTGCACTTATGGTTTCATTTATATATACATTTTTTAATTTTAGATACAGCACATGCTCATTTAAAATTTTTCAGTTAAACAACAGATTTTAGTAACACTTCACACAACTTCAGAAAGCAATACAGTCATTTCACTTTGGTTCACTGGATCAACCTATAAATACTGCAGTAGCTGGAAAAAAAAAAAAAAAAGATTATTGAGACCAATTTACACAAAAGACATTCTAAATTGCACTGTGTTACCACTATATGAACTAAGCAGCAACCAATCTTTTTGATATGTAGAGCTAGTGGTTGAAAGAACAGATGAAAATGAATGAATTGGTTCAATAGCAGTGGGGCTTCCAGTGGGGGAAGAAACAGGCTAATCTTCTATGTACACACATATTTCCACAGCAGTTTCCGTTGCAATTAGGTTTTGTCAAGAATTGAAGATGTTTTCACTATTTTTTATTATTATTATTATTTTTTATTTCTCTGATGGCTTCTAATAGAAGCCATCTTTCTTCTTCATTTCAGTTTAAACTCAGGTTTCACACTATTTCAAAATAGGTCTCTAATTTTTTTTCTGTAAGTTAATATCCATATAAAGCTATCGTTACAGAATCATGCATAGGATATCAGTATTATACAATAGGTGTGAGTGACTTTATTGTGGAGGAATCGTTAAGTGAGGCAGGACATGTGAATGTTGAGCAGTTGGGAGACAATGGGCTGGTGAAGCACCGTACTCAACTCACATGAGCCTTGGCACGTATGCAGCTGGCTGAGAGCCAATCAGGCTCAAGGACACGATGCCCTTGGGCCATCGGGAAAGTCCCTAAGGTGGGACAGGTAGCCAAAAGAAGGAGGACCAGACTGAAAAGCCCGGGAAGTGTTAACCAATCCTGAGCTTAGTTTCTGCAATATGTATGAGTTGATTATGTTCGAACTAGATAAAAGACGACTGAGCTATCCATTAAAGTTGAAGTTCACTGTTCACTCATATTGATGTGCTGGGTCTTCCTTCCGTCGGCAACAAATTGGCGCCCGATCAGGGACTGGTCTGAACGGGATTTGGACACTGCTGGCAGTGATCCAGGGCCACGGTTGGACGGAATAAAGGAGAAGCCGGTCCTGCAACGCAGCCCAGGAGGTGAAAAGGACAAGAATCCCTGCACCCGCGCCGGGAAGGTGAAAAGGACGTGGAGTCCCCCACACCCGGGAGTGGATCCCGCCGGTCGCGCGTTGCCGAGATCTGCAGGTCGGAAGGTGAAAGGGAGTCCCCGCACCCGGGATGAGCCTATTTAGGGTCCCGCTGGAAAAGCGCCGCCGAGGTCTTTGCAAAGGCTGCAATCGACGTATATAAAGGTATGAAAAGATAAGCGGCGTATTATTTGCTCAAATGATTTTTAGAAAAGCGGAGCATTTTAGATACAGATTGTAGAAAAAGATTTGCCAGGGTTATTAGTATATGGGCTAGCTAAAGGTTGTTTTACAAGTCCTGATACAGTTTTTTGAACAAACAGTGGCGTAAATTTGGAAATAAATTGTTTGATGATGTTAGGAACGATGTTAAGTTTACTGGGAGATTTGATGAGGCCATGGAGAGCAGTGGCTAATGCATTAGCCACACATAAAGATGAACAAAGAGTTGCCGCTGCTTCAACAGAGTGGTCAGGACCACCAAGAAGGGTTAATAATGTTAATCCACAGCAAATAAATATGGAAGGAACAGATTGCCCGTTGCCACCTTCCGTTAGAACTTTTACTATTACACAGGGGGCCTCGGGAATTTCGGGGGTGCCTGTGACAATGTCCTCTGTAGCAGAGGAGGAGCTCTCACTACCAACAGCTCCAACTGCTCCAATAGAAAGTGAGAAAGGAGCAAGTGAAAGTACCAGTGCTAACTCATTTCTATCAAATATAAATCCCTTCACAACGGGGGCGCAGGGAAGAGAAGGTCTGCAGCCATCGAAGGCCTTTGCTGTTACGCCCCCTGTTGACCTGAACGTGCCTTTCGACCCAGGCCCTATTGGCCTTGGAAAGGAGCGATGGAGGCAAATAGCAAATGAGGCACTGCGTGAAGGGAATTATGAAACGGCAGCACAGTTAACACAAGCTTTTCCGGTAGTATACTCGCCACCAGATGCACAGGGGAATGTGACCGTTAATATGACAAATTTAGACTGGAAACTATTAACTCAATTACGATCTACAGTAAATGATTCTGGTTTAAAGGGGGAACCTACTCGGCAAATGTTAGATTATATTTGGGGAACTAATATATTGCTCCCCGGGGACATACATGGTATAATGAAGCTGATCCTAACACAACATCAACAGCTTCTTTTTAATGCGCATTGGCAAAATGTTTGTCAAGAGGCAGTAGCTGCGATAAGGGCACCTGGAGACCCTTTACATGGGGTCACACTGGAAGAGTTGATGGGGATAGGACCGTATTTTAGGACAGAAGCACAGGCATTGCTGGGACCTGATAAAGCCAAGGAATCAATGAAAACGGCCAGAAGAGCATTGGATCGGATAAAGGAGCCAGGGGGAATACCTTCCTACATGGGAATCAAACAGGGTAGAGAGGAACCGTTTGGGCTTTTTATTGATCGCGTTGCAAATGCAATACAGGCGGCAGGGGTGCCCGATTACCTCCAGGGCATGATATTAAAACAGTGCGCAATTCAGAATAGCAACCCCTCTACTCGCACTATATTGGCTTCCTTACCCGGGACATGGACAATCGAGGAAGGGTTGGAAAGAATGGCTCAGGTACCAGTAGGCCCACAGGCTATGTTAGTAGAGGCAGTAAAGCAATTAGGTGACAGCATGCGAGAACAGGCACAGGCTGTGAAAGAGCATGTTCAGTCTACACAGAGTCAGGTCCTTGCAGCTCTTGCTCCTTTGCAAACCGCTGGTGGTCCAGTACCACCCCCTAGTAACCAATTACCACACCGCTGCCAATGTTATCGTTGTGGTGCTTTTGGACACGTGAGACGACACTGCAAAGCTGGGGCAGTATGGTGCTCAAATTGTCAGTCGAACAATCACAAGGAAGCGGCATGTCGACGCAACATGCTGGGAAACGGCCGGAACAGCGGCAAGAGTCGCAAACGCCTCCCGTGGCCGCTCCGCTCCCGGCCCCGGCCCCGGTGCCGGCACCGGCCGGGGCAGCGCGGCCGCGGGCGGCCACAGGGCCGGTCCCGGTCCCTGTGCCCGAAGTTTCCCAAGCCCGCCCCGCCGAGGCGGAGGATGCAGCAGGACGGTGCGGAGCGGGGCGGCTTCCCGTGGCCGGAGCCGCTGCCCGTGGGCGGCCCGGTGCTGCCGTTCCGCCGCCTGCGCCGCGGGGAGCGCGGACGAATCGACTGCGGCGCGCGTGTCAGGGCGAAGTTCAGCAGGATGGTGGAGGCCGTGGACAAGACAAAGGAGAAGCGGCTCGACAGGCTGACCGGGGAGCTGGCCCAGAAGATGGCGGAGCTGCTGGAGGTGCGGGAGGCCTTTGTGCAGCTCTCGCAGAAGCAGCAGGAGGTGCAGCGGAGGGAGCGGGTGCTCAGCAGGCAGGTGGACATGGCAGTGGAGATGATCGCGGCCTTGAAGCAGCGCCTCAGTGAGTTCGAGGAGGAGACAGAAAAAGAATTGCAGGGAAAAGCCAGGCTCCAGCACTTCATTGAGAACCTGCTGCAGCGCATGGACCTGGCAGAGAGGCAGCTAGAGTATTACCAAAACCAGCAGATCGCCTGCAGCTGTATAGCAGATGTTACACGCTCTTTCCTAACTAGTAATCATGTGTCTCATCCATTTGTGGTGAATGGTCAGTGGCAAAAAGAAAAGGGGGAGAGTAAGGGGCGGCAAAGACAGAAACGGTACCAGGAGGATGCCACTGACACTGACGGCACGGGTAATAGCAGTAGTATAAGTGACACAGGTGCGGGACGGCGGGCACCAGTGTCCTGGAAATGTGATGGTGAAAAGGACTGTGACAGTGCAGAAGATGAAGAGAATTGCGGCATTGTGACTTGTAGTGCAGCAGAATTTACATGCAGTAGTGGGCAATGTATTTCCAAAAGCTTTGTCTGCAATGGTCAAGGTGACTGCTCCGACCACTCGGATGTATCTTTGGAGCAGTGTGGCCGCCAGCCTGCACCTCTGGTGAAGTGTTATGTGAGTGAGGTGCAGTGCGGCTCAGGTGAAAAAGACTATGACAGAGATCCTGATTGCAAGGATGGAAGTGATGAAATTAACTGCCCTTCTCAGACTTGCAGGCCAGACCAGTTCAGATGTGAAGATGGGAACTGTGTTCATAGGAGTAGGCAGTGCAGTGGTGTGAGAGACTGTCTGGATGGCACTGATGAAGCAAACTGTAACGATGTTATTCAGTGCTCTGGACCTGGCAAATTCAAGTGCAGAAGTGGAGAATGCATAGATATCAATAAAGTGTGTAACCAGCAGAGAGACTGCAAGGACTGGGGTGATGAGCCCCTGAAGGAATGCAACATAAATGAATGTGACTGTCCAGCTGGGTTTGAGTTTGTAGACAAGAGAAACTGTGGAGATTTTGATAAATGTCAAAACCCTGGTATCTGTAGTCAAATATATATCAACCTGAAAGGTGGCTACAAATGTGAACGTAGCCGTGGATATCAGATGATTCCTGCTACAGGAACCTGGAAAAGGCCATACCAGTACAAAAATACAAATAACACCTGTGATTACAATGACGCTGCTAAGCAGGGTTTAGGGGTTCATAGCATGGAGATGATGAGGAACCACCCGCGACATGTCATTACATTAAGTCTGAAAATGATGATAAATGTATTATGAGAGTACTGTACCGAGATACGAAAACGGGACAATGGCTGGGGCCTGCTGATGTGATTTATATGGGGCGAGGTTATGCGTGTATCTCTTCCCCTACAGGGCCAACCTGGGTTCCTAGTCGATGTGTTAAACCAGCCATTGAAGAAAAGTCATCAAGTACGAATAACAGCAACCATGGCTGATCTAACGGCACAAGGGATTTTGGTTGCATTATCTTTGACAATGACGGTTGGACGTAATAGTGCCATCCTAAGCAAAATCGATCCTCAAACCAATATGTGGGTCACTTGGGCAAATCAAACCGGACAAAGTTCATTTTGCCTATTCCTCGCTTCTGCGTCTGATCCTTTTGTTGATGAGTTGATTATGTTTGAAATGGTTAAGGGATCATACGCAAAAAATTGTAGTACAAGATAGTTGGTTTGAAGGTTGGTTTAAATCTGTTTTTGGGAACATGGTTGGATGGTTTTTTCTTCGTCAAAGAGGAACTTCGTTTTCTACTTATAGTTATATTGATTATAGTTGCTGCAAAATAAAAACGGGGGAATTGTGGAGGAATCGTTAAGTGAGGCAGGACATGTGAATGTTGAGCAGTTGGGAGACAATGGGTTGGTGAAGCACCGTACTCAACTCACATGAGCCTTGGCACGTATGCAGCTGGCTGAGAGCCAATCAGGCTCAAGGACACGATGCCCTTGGGCCATCGGGAAAGTCCCTAAGGTGGGACAGGTAGCCAAAAGAAGGAGGACCAGACTGAAAAGCCCGGGAAGTGTTAACCAATCCTGAGCTTAGTTTCTGCAATATGTATGAGTTGATTATGTTCGAACTAGATAAAAGACGACTGAGCTATCCATTAAAGTTGAAGTTCACTGTTCACTCATATTGATGTGCTGGGTCTTCCTTCCGTCGGCAACACTTTATGGTGTTAGAATAATGCATGTTTGAGAGCCATTTAGTTTTGCCAATATTTAAACGATGTTTAAAATTTTCTCAGAACAAAGAAAAGAAAAGAAAAAAAAAAGAAAAAAAAAAAGAAAAAAGTTTCTGAGCACTTGAGTGGACCCTGAAACAGCTTTGTTTTGTAGGGTACTTTTAATTTTTATGACAATATTAACATGACCGGGATAATACTAGTATAGAATCATAGATCCACTGGTTGGAAAAGACCTTCAAGATCATCAGCCTGACTTACCAAGTCCCGTCATTAAACTGTGTCCCTAAATGGCCTGTCCACCTGTCTCTTGAATACCTACAGGAATGGTGATTTCACCACTTCCCTGGGCAGTCTGTTCCAATGTTTCATCAAGCTCTCAGAGAAGAAATTATTTCTAATACCCAGTGTAAACTACCCCTGATACAACTTGATCCCATTTCCTCACATCCTGTAACTTGTCAGCTAAGAAAAGAGACTGACATCCTCCTTTCCATGTCCTTATTTCAGGTAGGAGAGTGGATGCAGTACAGAGTAATGAGATGTCCTCTCAGCCTTCTCTTCTCCAGACTAAATAACCCTAGTTCCCTGAGTTTCTCCTCACAAGTCTTGTATTCTAGTCCCTTCATCTTATTATAATTTTATTAATTTCTCTAGGGTACAGAGGAAAGGTTAGTTCTGATCACAAGATGAAATGCAAAACAGATATTGGACAACAGATTGAGAGAGAATCTTGAAGGATGCCTAACAGGCAAATCAGAGTATCTATCTTCTTTTGCATGAAGAAGATAATCAATTAAAAAAATCATACATAAGCACTTTTTTCTTGTATGCTAACAAAGTTCTAAATCATGCCTCGCTGAATATAAATGTTCAGTGAATGATCCTGAGAAAGAACGATATGTCTTGTATTACTCACATGGTTGTCAAAAATAGCCATCAAAATGACTTACAAGCAAACAGAGCTTGTGAAAGATCTGTGAAATTTACTATATACATTCAATTACTGATTTAATAAATGAATGGATGTTTTTAAGAAACAAATGTAGTTGTATTTGGAATTTCTTCAGTATCACTCTAGTGACAGGTTTTGGGACAGTTAGCAGAACCCAGAGTGAGGTTCCAAAGGTTCTAATATACCAGGCTGGTATATTGGTATTAATCGAGAAAATTGGTTTAGTGGTGGGTTTTCCTGCTCATGGTAGAGGGGCTGGAATTAAGTGATCTTTAAAGCCCCTCCCAACCCAAACCATTCTGAGATTGAGTGATTTTTTTTTTTTTTGCACATGCAGGTTATAAAAGAGAGAAGGCCCTATGAGAACACAACAGATATAGACAATGCTAACAATATCTGGTTGTTGAGTTCTGTTAAATTACTGTGATTATGACTATTTTTTTATCTAAATTAAAAACATGTAAGTGAATTTGAATGAGTTTTAACATGATAAAGGCAATAAATGTGCTTGGAAAATTGTAGTGCTCATTTGCATTCTGTCAGGTTCTGATATTGCTTGCAGAGGACAATTTGTTTTTGTTGTTTGTTTTTAACTGTGGGAATGGTTTTTCAGCTGACCAAGCTGATGGTGAACTTATTGTTATCAGATAGACTGGTAACACACTAAAATAAACTGATAGGCACAGTCTGATATGGACAGCCTGAAAATATTTTTTCACAGTTAGAAATACTGAGGTCATTTGTTGACCCCAGCTAAACTGTGTCTTTAGAGACTCAGTAAATGAGCCAAGGAAATAGGCATGTGAAAACTTTGAATATTTTTTGACAGCAGTGTGTAGGGTCCTAAGGAGAGACAAGGAAAAAACTAACTCCTGTAAATGTGCTGACAAGCTGGTAGGCAGCTGAATGTCAGCATGTGGTTTGAAATTGTGACTCCGCATGAAGTGTTGTGTATACTTATAGAAAGGGTTGGTTTGTTGATCTCTTCCCCCTTCTCCTTCCTCACTCCCCCCCCCCCCCCCATTTATCTCTTACTAATTTATTATTTATTCTTTTGCAAAGAACATTTTCTGTTAATTACTTTTTCCTTTTTTTTTTTCTCTGACAATAATTATCCAGGTGTCATGAAATCTTAAAAATCTTCATCTGCTGATAGCAGCCTGCAAATATTTCTCAAAGAAATCTCTGTAAAAATTATTTATTTATTATTCTTTATACTAACTTACCAATTTTTGCATCAATAGCACCCAAAAGAAGTTTGTGGAATACTTTAGAGAGAAAAAATTCTCATCAGCTATATTGTTACTAATACATATCACAGAATCACAGAATTTCTAGGTTAGAAGAGACCTCAAGATCATCGAGTCCAACTTCTGACCTAAGACTAACAGTCCCCACTAAACCATATCCCTAAGCTCTACATCTAAACGTCTTTTAAAGACTGCCAGGGATGGTGACTCCACCACTTCCCTGGACAGCCTGTTCCAATGTCTAACAACCCTTTCGGTAAAGAAGTTCTTCCTAACATCCAACATAAAACTCCCCTGGCGCAACTTAAGCCCATTCCCCCTCGTCCTGTCACCAGGCACATGGGAGAACAGACCAACCCCCACCTCGATACAGCCTCCTTTGAGGTACCTGTAGAGGGTGATAAGGTCAGCCCTAAGCCTCCTTTTCTCCAGGCTGAACAAGCCCAGCACCCTCAGCCACTCCTCATAAGACTTGTTCTCCAGACCCCTCACCAGCTTTGTCGCCCTTCTCTGGACCCGCTCAAGCACCTCCTTGTAGCGAGGGGCCCAACACTGAACACAGCACTCGAGGTGCGGCCTCACCAGAGCCGAGTACAGGGGGACGATCACCTCCCTAGCCCTGCTGGTCACACTGTTTCTTATGCAAGCCAGGATGCCGTTGGCCTTCTTGGCCACCTGAGCACACTGCTGGCTCATATTCAGCCGACTGTCCACCATCACTCCCAGGTCCTTCTCTGCCTGGCAGCTCTCCAACCATTCATCTCCCAGCCTGTAGCTCTGCCTGGGGTTATTGTGCCCCAGGTGCAGGACCCGGCACTTGGCCTTGTTGAACTTCATGCAGTTGACGTCAGCCCATCGGTGCAGCCTATGCAGATCCTCTTGCAGAGCCTTCCCGCCCTCAAGCAGATCAACACACGCACCTAACTTGGAGTCATCTGCAAACTTACTGAGGGTGCACTCAATGCCCTCGTCCAGGTCATCGATGAAGATATTAAAGAAGACCGGCCCAAGCACCAAGCCCTGGGAGACGCCACTAGTGACTGGCCTCCAACTGGACTTTATTTACCACGACTCTTTGGGCCCGGCTATCCAGCCAGTTTCTAACCCAACGAAGCGTGCACCAGTCCAAGCCAAGAGCAGCCAGTATCTTGAGGAGAATGCTGTGGGAAACATAATTCATAATTCCTATTTGATTAGATTTGTTTTGATTTCAATTGATAAGAACTTTAAATCAAAATGAACAAAATATTTTTCTGAGCACAGACATAGGTATTTGTTAAGAAAAACATTTCTTGATGAGCTTAAGACATCCAGCCACATAGAAGAATAACAAAGACGGGGACAGATTTTCTTTCATATATATTTACATATATATGTATGCATATGTGTATATATATATGCATATATACTATATATATATGCATATGTACATGGCACTGTATTTTCAAATATAGAGAGAAAAAACAACATGGTAAGAACAAGTCTTCTTAAGAAACGGTAATAACTAGTTCAGGATGAAAAAAGTATTGGCTGTGCTAATAAGATCAATTTTAGCACAAGTGACTTCAGTTCTCTTCCTGGGCAGAGGTTTCATGTATGTTTTCAGTCAAGTAACCCATGATGGCATTTCATAAACACCTGGACAACCTAACCATAATGATCCATTTTCAAAAGTCATGTAGTTCAAACTGAACTTTCAGGGCAATAAACTAGTTTTTCAAAATGCTACTCTATGGACTATAGAGCAGCTGTAGCTAAAATTCAGTTTACTTTCTTACTATTAAAAAACAAACAAACAAACAAACAAACAAAAAACCACAACACAATAAAATGAGAAATGTCCTTTTGGAAACAGACTCAAGAATCTTTTGTCTCATAAAAATCTCCGATTTTTGTTTTACCTCAAATTTCTGAATCTCTTATCATCATATTTATGGAGAGACAATAATCTCCATATCTGTGGGTTAGTACATATTCATTAATGTCTGCGAGGCTACCACAGATTTTGATAAGGAAGACTAATATCCAGTGTCTATCTGTCTGCCTTTTACCGCTGCCACAAAGACAGTTTTTTTTTGGCTAGTACAGAGAGAAAATTGTGTCCAATTGTCTTGAAAACATGTTCTAGAAGGACAGTGATCCTTGAAAGCCCATAGAAGAGGTTATGCCTCAGGATAAAAATATTTCCTACGAACTCACATTAACAGTGTTTTATGACTTGATTTTGTATATGATAAAGTAGATTTGTATACAAATGCAGATTTTACATGATTGTAGATTATGTATAAAAATGTAGATTCCAACCAAATGCAATAAATGAAATAGTAAGTGATAATTGTTTTATTATGATATAATGTTACAGAAGTAAAATTCATCTTTGTGATGTGCCATTTGCCGAGGCGATCGGCTCCGGGGCAGACGCGTTCTGCAGCGGAGCGGGGGATTGGGCCAGGCAGGGCTAATTTTCCAGCATCGAGCCTACTTCAGGGAGCCGCCAGGACCCGGCAGCCCTCGTGAGGGAGGCTGACGAGGCGAAGGCGGAGCCAGCAGCGCCCCCTCCCCGGCCGTTCAAAAGCAGCCCCTAGGGAGCGCGAGCGCCTAGGGAGCGCGAGCGCTTGACTCCACGCCTCAGGACTGCCTCAGGACTGCCTCCATCAAGAAAGACAGGAGAGTTATTGTTGTGGGAGACTCTATTCTCAGGGGAATAGAGGGCCCTATTTGTCGGCCTGACCCTACCCGTAGGGAAGTCTGCTGCCTCCCTGGGGCCAGGGTCAGGGATGTTGCCAGGAAGCTTCCCAACCTGGTACGCCCCTCTGATCATTATCCTCTTTTGATAGTCCAGGCAGGCAGTGACACCATTGAAGAGAGAAGCCTGAAGGCTATCAAAAGAGACTTTAGGGGATTGGGACGGGTAGTGGATGGAGCGGGAGTACAGGTGGTGTTTTCATCCATCCATCTAGTTGGTGGAGTCCCATGGGAGGCAGTTCTGAAGGGCAGAGGGGTCCAGAAAGGCTGGGCGCTCTTTAAGAGGCAAATCCTAATGGCGCAGGAGCGGTCTGTCCCCATGTGCCCAAAGATGAGCCAGCGGGGAAGAAGACCAGCCTGGCTGAACAGAGAATTGTGGCTTGAGCTTAGGAGAAAAAAGAGGGTTTATAATCTTTGGAAAAGTGGGCAGGCCACTACGGAGGACTATAAGGATGTAGCGAGGCTGTGCAGGGACAAGATTAGGAAGGCCAAAGCTCATCTGGAGCTCAATCTGGCTACTACTGTTAAAGATAACAAAAAACGCTTTTATAAATACATCAACACCAAAAGGAGGACTAGGGAGAATCTCCATCCTTTACTGGATGCAGGGGGAAACTTAGTTACAAGAGATGAGGAAAAGGCGGAGGTGCTTAATGCCTTCTTTGCCTCAGTCTTTAGCAGCAAAACCGGTTCCTCTCTGGATACCCAGTACCCAGAACTGGTGGAAGGGGACAGGAAGCAGGATGTGGCCCTCACCATCCACGAAGAACTGGTTGGTGACCTGCTACGGCACTTGGATGTCCACAAATCGATGGGGCCGGATGGGATCCACCCAAGGGTACTGAGAGAACTGGCAGAGGAGCTGGCCAAGCCCCTATCCATCATTTATCAGCAGTCCTGGCTATCGGGGGAGGTCCCAGCTGACTGGCGACTAGCAAATGTGACGCCCATATACAAGAAGGGCCGGAGGGCAGACCCGGGGAACTACAGGCCGGTCAGTTTGACCTCAGTACCAGGGAAGCTCATGGAGCAGATCCTCTTGAGAGTCATCATGCGGCACTTGAAGGGCAAGCAGGCGATCAGGCCCAGCCAGCATGGGTTTATGGAAGGCAAATCCTGCTTGACGAACCTGATCTCCTTCTATGATAAAGTGACGCGCTGGGTGAACGAGGGAAAGGCTGTGGATGTGGTCTACCTTGACTTCAGCAAGGCTTTTGACACCTTTTCCCACAGCATTCTCCTCAAGAAACTGGCTGCTCTTGGCTTGGACTGGCGCATGCTTCGTTGGGTTAGAAACTGGCTGGATAGCCAGGCCCAAAGAGTTGTGGTAAATGGAGCCAAGTCCAGTTGGAGGCCAGTCACTAGTGGCGTCCCCCAGGGCTCGGTGCTGGGGCCGGTCCTCTTTAATATCTTCATCAATGATCTGGATGATGGCACTGAGTGCACCCTCAGTAAGTTTGCAGATGACACCAAGCTAGGTGCGTGTGTCGATCTGCTCAAGGGTAGGAAGGCTCTGCAGGAGGATCTGGATAGGCTGCACTGATGGGCTGAGGTCAACTGTATGAAATTCAACAAGGCCAAGTGCCGGGTCCTGCACCTGGGGCGCAATAACCCCAAGCAGAGCTACAGGCTGGGAGAGGAATGGTTGGAGAGCTGCCAGGCAGAGAAGGACCTGGGAGTGATGGTGGACAGTCGGCTGAATATGAGCCAGCAGTGTGCTCAGGTGGCCAAGAAGGCCAACGGCATCCTGGCTTGTATCAGAAACAGTGTGACCAGCAGGGCTAGGGAGGTGATCGTCCCCCTGTACTCGGCTCTGGTGAGGCCACACCTTGAGTACTGTGTTCAGTGTTGGGCCCCTCGCTACAAGGAGGTGCTTGAGCGGGTCCAGAGAAGGGTGACAAAGCTGGTGAGGGGTCTGGAGAACAAGTCTTATGAGGAGTGGCTGAGGGTGCTGGGCTTGTTCAGCCTGGAGAAAAGGAGGCTCAGGGCTGACCTTATCACCCTCTACAGGTACCTTAAAGGAGGCTGTAGCGAGGTGGGGGTTGGTCTGTTCTCCCATGTGCCTGGTGACAGGACGAGGGGGAATGGGCTAAAGTTACGCCAGGGGAGTTTTAGGTTAGATGTTAGGAAGAATTTCTTTACTGAAAGGGTTGTTAGGCACTGGAACGGGCTGCCCAGGTGGGTGGTGGAGTCACCATCCCTGGAAGTCTTCAAAAGACGTTTAGATGTAGAGCTTAGGGATATGGTTTAGTGGGGACTGTTAGTGTTAGGTTAGAGGTTGGACTCGATGATCTTGAGGTCTCTTCCAACCTAGAAATTCTGTGATTCTGTGTGATTCTGTGATCCCTACGGTGGCAGGGAGAGGTACGAAGAGGACACCGCAAGCCCACCTGTTAAACATGTGGCTCCGGGGCTGGTGCCAACGAAGAAATCTTGGGTTTTTCGACCATGGGGCACTCTACTCAGCACCCGGCCTGATGGCCGTAGACGGGTCCCTATCCTTTAGGGGAAAAAGCATCCTGGGCCAGGAGCTGGCGGGGCTCATTGATAGGGCTTTAAACTAGGTAAGAAGGGGGATGGGGCTGAAGCAAGGATTGTTGGGGCTGTGCCAGGGGGAACAATGGCAAGGCCGGAGGATAAGGTAAAGGCCCAGCTGAAGTGCATCTACACCAATGCACGCAGCATTGGTAACAAACAGGAGGAGCTGGAAGCCATCGTGCAGCGGGCAGGCTACGACTTGGTTGCCATCACGGAAACGTGGTGGGACCAGTCTCATGACTGGAGTGCTGTGATGCCTGGCTATAAGCTCTTCAGAAGGGACAGGCAGCACAGAAGGGGTGGCGGTGTGGCTCTCTATATTAGAGAGTCTTTCGATGTTGTAGAACTTGAGGCTAGGAATGACAAGGTCGAGTCCCTTTGGGTTAGGATCGGCAGGGACAACAAGGCTAGTGTCCTGGTTGGGGTCTGCTATAGACTGCCGAACCAGGATGAGGAGACGGATGAGGAGTTCTACAGGCAGCTGACAGAAGTTGCAAAATCTTCAGCGCTTGTACTCGTGTACTTCAACTTCCCTGACATATCCTGGAAGCACAACACAGCCCTGAGAAAGCAGTCTAGGAGGTTTCTGGAGAACGTGGAAGATAGCTTCCTGACGCAGCTGATTAGTGAACCTACCAGGGGTGGTGCCCTGCTAGACCTTCTCTTCACAAACAGAGAAGGACTGGTGGAGGATGTGATTGTCGGGAGCTGTCTTGGGCAGAGTGACCACGAAATGGTGGAGTTCACTATTCTTGGCGAGGCCAGGAGGGGAACAGTTAAACCACTGTATTGGACTTTTGGAGGGCTGACTTTGGGCTGCTCAGGACACTAGTTGGTGGAGTTCCTTGGGAGGCGGTTCTAAAGGGCAGAGGGGTCCAGGAAGGCTGGGAGCTCTTCAAGAGGGAAATCCTAATGGCACAGGAGCGGTCCATCCCCATGTGCCCAAAGATGAGCCAGGGGGGAAGAAGACCAGCCTGGCTGAACAGAGAATTGTGGCTTGAGCTTAGGAGAAAAAAGAGGGTTTATAATCTTTGGAAAAGTGGGCAGGCCACTACGGAGGACTATAAGGATGTAGCGAGGCTGTTCAGGGACAAAATTAGGAAGGCCAAAGCTCATCTGGAGCTCAATCTGGCTACTGCCATTAAAGATAACAAAATACGTTTTTATAAATACATCAACACAAAAAGAAGGACTAAGGAGAATCTCCATCCTTTACTGGATGCAAATTACAAGAGATGAGGAAAAGGCGGAGGTGCTTAATGCCTTCTTCACCTCAGTCTTTAGCGGCAATACCGGTTGTTCTCTGGATACCCAGTACCCTGAGCTGGTGGAAGGGGATGGGGAGCAGGATGTGGCCCTCACCATCCACGAAGAACTGGTTGGTGACCTGCTACGGCACTTGGATGCGCACAAGTCGATGGGGCCGGATGGGATCCACCCAAGGGTACTGAGAGAACTGGCAGAGGAGCTGGCCAAGCCACTATCTATCATTTATCAGCAGTCCTGGCTATTGGGGGAGGTCCCAGTTGACTGGCGGCTAACAAACATGACGCCCATCTACAAGAAAGGCCGGAGGGTAGACCCGGGGAACTACAGGCCTGTCAGTTTGACCTCAGTGCCAGGGAAGCTCATGGAGCAGATCCTCTTGAGAGTCATCATGCGGCACTTGAAGGGCAAGCAGGCGATCAGGCCCAGTCAGCATGGGTTTATGGAAGGCAAATCCTGCTTGACGAACCTGATCTCCTTCTATGATAAAGTGACGCGCTGGGTGGACGAGGGAAAGGCTGTGGATGTGGTCTACCTTGACTTCAGCAAGGCTTTTGACACCTTTTCCCACAGCATTCTCCTCAAGAAACTGGCTGCTCTTGGCTTGGACTGGCGCACGCTTCGTTGGGTTAGAAACTGGCTGGATAGCTGGGCCCAAAGAGTCGTGGTAAATGGAGTCAAGTCCAGTTGGAGGCCAGTCACTAGTGGCATCCCCCAGGGCTCGGTGCTGGGGCCGGTCCTCTTCAACATCTTCATCAATGATCTGGACGAGGGCATTGAGTGCACCCTCAGTAAGTTTGCAGATGACACCAAGCTATGCGCATGTGTCGATCTGCTCGAGGGTAGGAAAGCTCTGCAGGAGGATCTGGATAGGCTGCACTGATGGGCTGAGGTCAACTGTATGAAGTTCAACAAGGCCAAGTGCCGGGTCCTGCACCTGGGGTGCAATAACCCCAAGCAGAGCTACAGGCTGGGAGAGGAATGGTTGGAGAGCTGCCAGGCAGAGAAGGACCTGGGAGTGATGGTGGATAGTCGGCTGAATATGAGCCAGCAGTGTGCTCAGGTGGCCAAGAAGGCCAACGGCATCCTGGCTTGCATAAGAAACAGTGTGACCAGCAGGGCTAGGGAGGTGATCGTCCCCCTGTACTCGGCTCTGGTGAGGCCGCACCTCGAGTACTGTGTTCAGTTTTGGGCCCCTCACTACAAGAAGGAGATCAAGGTGCTTGAGCGGGTCCAGAGAAGGGCGACGAAGCTGGTGAGGGGTCTGGAGAACAAGTCTTATGAGGAGTGGCTGAGGGTGCTGGGCTTGTTCAGCCTGGAGAAAAGGAGGCTCAGGGCCGACCTTATCACCCTCTACAGGTACCTCAAAGGAGGCTGTAGCGAGGTGGGGGTTGGTCTGTTCTCCCACGTGCCTGGTGACAGGACGAGGGGGAATGGGCTTAAGTTGTGCCAGGGGAGTTTTAGGTTAGATGTTAGGAAGAACTTCTTTGCTGAAAGGGTTGTTAGGCACTGGAACAGGCTGCCCAGGGAGGTGGTGGAGCCACCATCCCTGGAAGTCTTTAAAAGACGTTTAGATGTAGAGCTTAGGGATATGGTTTAGTGGGGACTGTTATTGTTAGGTCAGAGGTTGGACTTGATGATCTGAGGTCTCTTCCAACGTAGAAATTCTGTGTGATTCTGTGTAAAGCACGGTGGTATCTTCTTGCTCCAGTAGTGCTCCATCAACTGCTTCTAAACTGCTTCATTGTAGTATTCTCATCTACTTCATAACACACTGTTGGGATGTGTGATATTTAGAAATTTCTTTGTTCATAATGTTAAATATAAATGTTTCCTATTCCCAGTTCCCTGGAGGCATTGCAATTAAAATAATAAAAGTCAGGCCTTTTACTCTGAAATGTAACTTTCTTGGTTATATACCTGAGGTTAGTGCTTTTAAACTTTTTGCCAAAGTGAACCGCTAGGATATCTGTATTCAACTATTAGATATATCTAATAATTAATTATATATTTTTGATTTTATTATATTTTATTATTTATTTTATAACCTGCAGTCAAGAACACAAGACCTGTAGGAAGACTTTGAGGGAGTTGTGCTTGTTTAGTTAGGAGAAAAGGATGGAAGAAGGTATCTATTATCAACCTACAAGTTGATATTAAAAAATGTGAACATTGATCACAAAACAGCAGAACCTAAAACAATAACAGAATCAGTAGATAACTCTGAATTATGAGCATGTTAACGTAAAATATGTCATTAGGTGAATAATGCAACACCGAAAGAGTCACTGAACTGTTTTCCTAAGGATTCTGTGAAATTTCCACCTCTGAAAGTTTTCAAGACTAAGCTAATCAATCCACTACCATTCTAATTTGGTGTCAACAGTAGTCCTGCTTTGCATGGGAGGTTGGTCTAAGCGGTCTCCTTGACACCAGTTCTTGGAGGATCCTGTTTCAAGAAAACCAGATCCTGTCTGTATTTGTCAGGGTATCTGTTAGATTGAAACTCTACTTGTCTGCAAAAGTACTTTTACCAAGTCAAAGCATTTATTAGCATTAATAAGATAATGTGCATGGTCTCTAGGAAAATAAATAAATAAAAGCTAGATAACTGCCTACAGTAAGTATTCAAACATTTAGAGCTCAGTGATATGGTTTAGTGGTGGACTTGTTAGTGTTAGGTCTTAGGGTGGACTAGGTGATCTTGGAGGTCTCTTCCAACCTAAATGATTTTGTGATTCTGTGATTTTCTCTGAGGCCACAGCAAGGGAAAGAGGCAGTCATAGTGCTCACCTTCTACAAAAGTCGTTTCAGCACCTTCCACTGCTAACCTTTGCATGAGCCTTTTAATCACATATTGATGGTTTAAACTCAGCATTAGGCTGCTGAATAGAGCAGCTTTAGTGTGTGAGTAGAGGTGTGGGTCAAGGAATGGCTTAGCCTTGTATTTCAGATTTGTATAAGGAAGTGGAGGAAGGACAGGTGTCTGTTATTTTGCAGCTCTTGTATATTGCAAAACATGGTAAGTCTTTCTTTCTTTTATTTTTCTTAAAAAAAAATCCCCCAAGGAAAAGTTATAATAAGCTAATTTCCTTCAAACATATGGAAGAATAACACACACAAACACACTATAATTATCTTGATCACAGTTCATTTCAGTTTAATGCTACCAAGAGTGTTACCTCCATCTTCATTCTGGCAATAAACCAAAGTTCAAGGACAGCAGCAAGAAAGAGAGATGCATTGGAAATAGAGAACTATACAGTAGCACTGCCAAGGAAATCCCAATAACAAAGAATTAGCCAGGTGACTGAGAATGTTGGCCAGATGAAGACAGAGACAGAGATTAGGCAATTCTCCCAGAGAAATTATAGCAAATTATATTACTTATGTGCTATTGTTATTGAGGTAGGAAAATGAAATAATTTAAATCATTAAACAAGTCAAAGAAAAGACACAGAAATTGAAATTTGTAGTCCAACTCTCACTTTTCTGGTAGATGGCTTTTTATTTTATTTTATTTCATTTTATTTTATTTTATTTTAAATTTTTATGAGAACACAGAGAGGCAGTTAAGAACAAAATCACATTGCCATGAATAAAGGATAGTTATTCTAATTTTTCCGGGTAGCATCATTTGATCTTTCTTTTGACTACAGTGGAAAGAAGGAAAAGTTAGCTTTGGAGATTGCTGCCTGAAATATCGGTAAGATTTTCTATTTTCTATTTCTTATATTCTATACTTTTATTTGTCCTTCTAGAACAGAAGATTCAGAGGCAGATGAAAAAATATTCTCATCTACTGTCCAGGAAATCTGGCTTGGACACTGTAAGTGAAGATATGCTATGTGACCTCCTGTTAAGAGCAAGATGATCCAAAGGAAACCTGCAGGGACTCAAAAACTGTTTGGCTAGTGTGTAGAGAAACAAGATATTTCATTCTTTTCATGTTGCTCTCTCTCTCTCTGTCTTTCACTCCCCCTTCTAACCTCCCCCATCTTTCCTTCTTTCTTTCTTTTTTCTGAAAGATTGCTTCCCTCTTCAGAGCAGGCCTGAACTGATACTTTCAGAGACTCCACCTTTACACACATAATGAGTTGTAGTTTTAAACTCCAAGTGTATCTCACAAGATCAAGCCTAATGTCTCTGAGGGATGCCCAGTTTGGTTCATTGAATAGTGACCAGAACTGGAAGACAAGGAAAAAGGACTAAAATGTGATATTACCTTCCTGAAGCAGGAATGTAGCATTATTTTGAGAGTATTATTTGTTGTATTAATTATGTTTTAATTATCAGAATTATTATTCCTCTGTCTTTGTCTTGGAAAATCAGTGTACATATGTATATGAGACATTAACTTTTCATTCACTGATGTTTTCAGATGACATTCTCCACCCTCAGCTCATAACTACAGAATTAATGGTGATTTTCTTTTGGTCCACCTTGTCTAGTGTCTTCATGTAAGATTTCTTACTATCTTAATTCTTTTAATCTTTTAAAAATTTGTCATAAACCCAAACAGGTCTGAGATCGTGAACATGTCAAATTTGGAAGCAATTTGCTTTAAAATAAATTTTTCTAAACCTTACCTGCTTTCAATATTGATGACATCTTTGCAAATATTACTAAGGAACAAATGCTCTCTGTGAAGTAGTAGTAGTTTTTTTTTATGCGTGACTCCCACTTCTGTAAACACTTATCAGGAAGTTATGTCTGTACTGACTTGACACTCACCCTTATCAGCTCTTAGAGTTTATGTCTTATGAATGTGTTAAAAAGAAAAGAAAACAAAACAACAACTACAACAACAAAAACCCTACAGTCACTTACATTTCTGACTGATAAAACTACTTATATGCAAAAACTTGTGTGTGTCTGTACATGTACACATTTATAGTATGTATTTAAAATCTTCTTTGATATACAGTTAGGAGACCTTTATAATTCTAAATCTTAACTGACATGGTAAAAGTCAATACATTGCTTTGAGGTTAACATTTCATGACAAGCAAATGAATATTGAACCACAAGATGAGACTCGTACATTTTTCCCTCGTACATGTTTTACAAGGAGCTGGCAATTTTTGGCATTTCTATAATCTATGTCATGAGACAGAAATAACTTTCAAAAGGTTAAAAATTGGCAAGTAGCTATGGGGAGAAGCAGGAAGGGAAAAGAGTTCTAAATTTGAAGGTGATTAATGAGTTTAATGAGGATTAACCAGGAATCCAAGAGACTGTTCCAACAAGAGGACTTCTGTTGAGAAGCAAACCAGGATGCATATTTTGCATAAAGGAGTCTAAATGTATCAAGTTTCAGGACTCTTGTTGATGAGGGAAAGACAGAAGATATAAGGATAACCAGGAACAGCAGTCAGTGATATACTAGTCATTGCTTTCTCTTCAACAGCAGACTGGGATATTGTTCCGTGTTAATGTCCATGCATGACTTTCTCTTCAATAACATCCTGACAACACTAACTTCTCTTTCATGAAGTGGAGTTCTTCCTTATTTCACAGAGTCAAAAATACTAAATATAAAACATTCATGTATGTCTTTTTGATACACCTCTGCTATCATAGGCTCCTGTCTTCCCAGTTATTAAAAAGCAGAGGGCTAGCAGATTGCTAGTAGAAACTGTTTTTTCCACCCTATTGCCAAAACTACTTACATTTTCCCAGTGTGGGAATATATGGATATGCGGATATGTGTAGAGTCTGGGGAATGAGCGCTGGAGAACAGCCCTGCAGAAAGGGATCTGGGGGTTCTGTTTGACAGCAAGTTGAATGTGAGTCAACAGTGTGCACAAAGGCAAACCATACTCTGGCATAGATGCCAGTACCTAACGTACATCAAACACAGAATTGCTTGTGCATCACCCTCTGCTCTGCACTTCTTCAGCCTCACTTTGAGTACAGTGTGCAGTTTTGGTTGGCACAGTATAAGATCATAAAACTATGAGGAAGTGTCCAAAGGAGGTCTACAAAAATAATGAAGGGTCTAGAGGGGAAGATGAGGAGGGGCTGAGGTCCCTTGAGGGTTCAGCCCAGAGCAGAGCAGGCTGAGGGGAGCATCATGGTGGCCTGCAGCTCCCTCACGAGGGGAACGGAGGGACAGGCGCTGAGCTCTGCTCTCTGGGGACAGTGACAGGACCTGAGGGAACGGCATGGAGCTGGTACAGGGGAGGATCAAGTTGAATGTTAAGAAAAGTTTCTTCACTGAGAGGGTGGTCGGGCACCGGAACAGGCTCCTCAGAGAAGCATTCAAGGCATCAAGCCATGGAGTTCAAGAAGCGTTTGGATAATGCTTTCAGACTCATAGTTTGATGTTTGAGTTGTCCTGTGTGGAGACATGAATGGGACTCAGTATCCCTTATAGATCCCTTCCAAGTCAGAATATTCTTTGATTCTATGAGTCTGTGAAAAAGCTGAAGGGTATGCTAAGTTTTTAACGGGAGGACCCCCTTGTATTGCAATACCATCACTGTTTCAGTATCAACACAATGTATTTCAATATCTTCTTGGTGGAAACAAAAGAGTATGTATTATTTGAATTGTGGTAGTAGGTAAACCAAAATTTACAAAAAAACAAAAAAATCCAAAAAAAAAAAAACCCACGAAAAATAGGTAAAAAAATAGTAAGTGGTTAGACATAAAAATGGAAGGAAAGGATAAAATAACTTTATATCTCCTTAGAAAAAGGTTATGTAGTGTAGAGTTTCTACAGTTTCTGAATTTTTGTTTGTTTTTCTAACTGAATTGTCACTCACTTCATGTCACCTACATGAAGATCCATACAGATACAATTACCCCTTAACATAAATAAATTAATAAAAACCCAGTATGTTATTATATAATTTTAGTTACTGTCCCTGAATGAGTTCTGTTTTTACTTTCTAGTAATACTGTCCATATACAGCTTCATGTAAAGATATGCAAGTCCTAAAGCAGTCATTTTTCAATAAACTAATAAACTAATTCACATGTAAAACAAGCAATTTACTACATGAATTTTATACTAAGCCATTGTGGATCTTTCCTAAAAATTAAAATCTTATATTATATATATAAAACAAACAAACAAACAAAAACAACCAGATAATCACTTTTGCATCTATGTCTTTGTAGATGAAAGCTTAGCAGTAAGGTGTCCTTCCCCCCCCCCCTCCCCCCCCTTTTTTTTCCCTCCATTCTTTTGACTAT
This sequence comes from Anas platyrhynchos, assembly GCF_047663525.1. Classification (NCBI taxonomy): domain Eukaryota; kingdom Metazoa; phylum Chordata; class Aves; order Anseriformes; family Anatidae; genus Anas; species Anas platyrhynchos. The sequence goes on from NC_092621.1 coordinate 80,068,340, forward strand.
GAGAATTTTCCCTTTTAAGCTGGTTGATCAGATTTTACAGTGAAAAAACTATGACGTGTATCATAGCCTTCAACTCAGTTGCAAAGGTTTATGCCAGAGGCAGAGCTGTGGGCATAAATAAATAAGTAAATTCAAGAGGCTTGAAGTTGTGTTGGTGTGCAATGTTATAGCTGCCATGGCAACCATCTTACAACCTTTTTTAATGTCCATACTGCCCTTCTTAATACTTTCTCTACAACACAATATTTTAGCTGACTACAAATGAATAATGAACAACTAATAAGATATAACCAGGCTGAAACAATATATTGATCCTTTTCATTTTCCTAGGAATTAAGTCAATTTAGTTCTAGTTCAATGCTTTATTTTTGTAGAAATAAACACATCTTAACTGTCATAGTCAGTCCATGTTCTGTTCAACGTCTTTGAGAAACTGAATTTGTCATGTAAGTTTCATGTAAGTTGTGTTTTATAACACTTGTGTAGTTCTAGTTTTATAACATTTGTTCGGGTTCTTGATCTTTACTAACATAAAAAGTAATACAATTAATTTAAATTCAATGGTTCATGAAAGACAGGAGATCTTGAATGAACAAATAAGTAGGATTATGCCTCATTGCAAAGCTATGGACTTCTGCCATTCTACTTTAAAGTAGTTAAACTTCAGATAGTTTTAAAGAGATTGGAAAGCTGCTAACATTAAGCACATCAACAGCCAATAGATAGATCTCTGTATTACTGCATAAAGACAATTTTTTACTACTGTAACTTAATGTGATAAATCATTAAAAAGTGCATATTTTGGTCTTTTTAAATATATCCTATTAATTGGATTACAATCATAATAATAGTCATAATACACACATTAAAATATGATATTTTAAAATAAGTGAAAAATAACAACATGAATACAAGTTTTCAGAGTGAGAACCTAAAACATTATGCAAATACCCAGAAAAAAAAAAAAAAGATGATTAGAAAGAATAAAAGCAGATTAATTAACTAAAATCTCAGATCCATATAAAATGAAGTTTTTAATTGGATAATATATTATAGGACAATTATATTTCTGTGCTAATAAAGAATAATACTTTAAACGGGGTTTGTGTGCTTTCTCTCCTTGCACTTAGCCAGTACTAACAGTGATGCTGTCACCTGCTGGGGTAGAGCTCTGGAAAGCTCTGGCTGGAAGGGAGCTTGAATCACTCCCCTTCACTCAGACTGAGCAATCATCATCATGACTTCTTAAGTATATACATGCATATACAGCAATTGACCATGTGCTTTAACACTGAATCTTCAGCAAATTTTGAAGTTTTCATTCACTGAACTCTTCTCAAGCAAAATTTCTAAGGCCAGCAATGCAAAATACTATTTCTATGACTGTAATAGGTGTTTTTAATAAATTCTTGTAATGCATTGCAGAGATTGCACTGAACCAGTATGATATTAAAAGTAAAAGGATTATAATCAAATCAAGACTCTTTTGGTTCTCCTGAAGAAACTGGAGAATAAACATATTCTTTACTTATTTTCTTAAAATAGATATCACCTTAAGGAAGCCAGGCAGTTAATTTAAGTATTCAATACAGGGAGTCAGGATATTATTCTACTCCTTTTTGAATAATAATGACTAATTAAAATAAGGATGGCCTAACTATTTACAACTTCGGTCTGAGATTAACACATAATTTTACAATTGTTTTGTTATGGTAAAGCATTGAAAATACTGCTTGAAGTGACCCAGTGAACATTTTAATACAATCTTGCATGGTCTTTCTCTGTGAACTCATGCATGGAATTAAAACTACAAAAAATAAAAATAAAAATTATTTTTAAAAATTAAAATTTAAAACTTTATGGAAAAAATCAATTTTAAATGATTTTTTAAAATATTATTATGATTAAATATAATATTTATTAAATAATAATAATAATAATAATAATAATAATAATAATAATAATGAGAGAAAATAATTTAGTTATACTCAGAAATTACAATTCACATATGCAAAACTTAAAGGATCATTGAAGTTAGTTAAGATTGTAAGAAAAAGTCTGGAAAAAAAAAAAAAAGGCATTTTTTGCTTGTTTGCTTATTTGTTTGCTTTAAGTAAGGATTCCAGTGTGTATATCAAACAAGCAATATGAAACCCCATAAACTTAATGATTATAAAGCTCTAATGAACAGACATATGAGCCAGCAGTGTGCCCTGGCAGCCAGGAGGGCCAACTGTATCCTGGGGTGCACGTCATTTGCTAGTCGGTCGAGGGAAGTGGTTGTCCCGCTCTGCTCTGTGCTGGTGTGGCCTCACCTCGAGTACTGTGTGCAGTTCTGGGCACCACAGTACAAGGACATGAAACTGTTGGAGAGTATCCAGAGGAGGCTGACGAAGATGGTGAAGGGCCTAGAGGGGAAGAGGAGTGGCTGAGGGCACTGGGCCTGTTCAGCCTGGAGAAGAGGAGGCTGAGGGGAGTGCAGAGGCAGGCACTGACCTGTTCTCCGTAATCACCAGTGACAGGACCTGTGGGAACGGTATTAACCTGAGGCAGCAGAGGTTTAGGCTGGACATCAGGAAGAGGTTCTTCACTTAGAGGGTGGTCACACAGTGGAACAGGCTCCCCGGTGATGTAGTCACTGCACCAAGCCTGTTGGAATTTAAGAAGCAGACTGTGCACTTAGTCACATAGTCTAAACTTTTGGGTACGCCTGTGTGGTGCCAGGAGTTGAACTTGATGATCCTTATCCCTTCCAATTTGGGATATTCTATGATTCTATGATATCTTGGTATCATGAGTCTGTTGTATTGTAGTGTAATTTTTAGAATAGTTCTGTAGAATGACAACTGAACTAACAAAGAAGATAATACAGTTTTAAAAAACTAAATAAATTATAAGCAAAATGATAGCAATATAACATAAACCTGTGGAAAGAACAAAGTTGTAACATATTTGTATAGCTTAAATTTTACCAAGAAATTTTGAATTCTTCCGGTAGAACATGCTGAATTAAGTCTACAATTATGAAGATGCCACTGAGCAAGACTTCAGCTGTTAAGAATTGGAGTATACCAATTTAAACCTATGAAAAATCTTAAAATTTATAAACTTACAGTAATGCTTTTCACTCCATATCTACTCTTGTTTCAAAATGCAGGTAACTGTAGAGCACCAAACAATACAGACCTATAATTTTCTGTTTCTATAAAGTCTTTTGTGCATCTGGCAAAACATGTATTCGGTTTAGCTAGTTATTTTTTCTTACTTACTTTTTTTTTTTTTTTTTTTTTCCCCATAACATCAGGAAGAGAAAAATATCTGTAAGTCTGAAAAAACACAGAAGTTATCAGGATCAGTCATATTTCATTTATTTATTTATTTATTATGCACATTTTTAGTTCAATGTACTAAATTGGAAACTGATGAAGTCACTTATATGGCAAACATTGTGTAACATGATTTATTACCATCAGATCACACAACCCGCAGCATTTAATGTCGATAGAAAACATTTAATATATAAAAGTATTGAAAATAGAGGAAGCACAATCTTGCACAGGAAACTAACATAAACAATTAAAAATATTTGATTGATAAAGAAGTTAAAAATAGAAGTGCTTAAAAAAGTTTTGTGCTTCTGTATGGAATTGTGAGGTTTTTCCTCACGAAGAGAGTGGAAGGGCAGGAAATCTGTTCTCTCTGTGGACAGTGACAGGACCCAAGATAAGGGCAGCAAGAGTGGCTGGATATCAGGAATAGGTTCTTCACCAAGAGGGGGTTGGGCACTGCCCAGGGAAGTGGTCACACCACTGAGCCTGCCAGAGTTGAAGTATTTGAACAATGCTCTCACATATGGTATGATGTTGTGTTTTGTATGAACACAGGAGTTGGACTCAGTGATCCTTAGGGGTCTCTTTCCCAATTCTCTTGTCAGAAGAACAGAAAGAAAGAAAGAAAGAAAGAAAGAAAGAAAGAAAGAAAGAAAGAAAGAAAGAAAGAAAGAAAGAAAGAAAGAAAGAAAGAAAGAAAGAAAGAAAGAAAAAGAAAGAAAGAAAGAAAGAATGTAAATAAGTAAGCAAGGAAGAGGAGAGAGGGGGAAATAAATAGGAGTTCCCATATTCATTCTATTTACTGTGTTCTTTTGCCTTTCTAGTAAGGGGTTGAGAGTCAGCTACTATCAACACCCTTCCATGCCCATGTAATATATAGAAATCACAGAAAATAAAACATATATAATTACATAGGCAGAAATGTACTAAAAAAAGCAAATGGCTATCCTTTACTGCCCTCCCATTATTTTCTTCATCTGTTGTTTCTTTCATAAAAATATCTGTTTGTGGATGGATTTAAAACATTTTAGAATTATGAACAAAATAAAATAAAATTCACTCATCTCAGGAAGCGTAAATTCATCTCACAATTTTAGTTCTCATTCTATACATAAATTCCTTTTCAGAAGGAAAAAAAAAATCATTGAAAAATGTTATTTTTATTCTACACCATGATATTTAATAATGTTGTTTTCATTGATTTCTTTCTCATTGATTTCTTTTGTGACAGGACTGGTTATCAATAGATTTATATAATATATGGTAACCATAAACCACTAGTGTGTCTTCTCCTTGGATTCCTTAAATTTGTCCTTTAGTTATTTTTGGAGTCTTGAAAAATGTTGTTCCTTATTTATGAGAGGAAAATCCCTCATATCTTTGTTTGTTTGTTTGTTTGTTTTTTTTGTTTGTTTGTTTGTGCATGAGTGTGTGTGTGTGCAAGATTTTCCTATAGACAGGAAAATCTGGAGCCTCTGTTTAATAACAAACTCACTTTAACACTATCATTTCAAGTTTATCTTTCTTACAGAAAGATATATTTTGTCACCTCTAGACATTTGAATACAAACATTTGAAAAAAAGAAATTACTGAGAGAATGAAATATTCACTAGATTTTTTTTTTTCTTTTCTGCCACCAAAATCTGATGCAGCTACTATGCTATAGTCTTATTTTGTACAGTTTCTTTTCTCTAGTTTTTGCTATTTTCCTTTCATTTCTTCCTTGAAAGCTTTGCACTTCCTTAGGAATAAGAAAATACAAGAAAAAAAATCAGGGAAATCTTTCAAAGTGGTGTGTGTAGACTGAGACAAGGGAATGGCTTGTTCTGATAGCCTTACAGACAGTTTAGAAAGTGTCCTCCCAGCTCTGACATCTGTTATGGTTTGACAGGTCTTGGAGGGAGTCCAACTTTTCTTTTTTTTTCCTCTTTAAATGTGTATTTTTTATAAACATACATACATTTATTTGCATTCTTGCACAAGCCACAAGAAAAATCCTAGTATCCATAAATCCATGTCTGTCTGTCTTTTACAGAGAGATTAAAAACACTTTTGAATCCATGCTCTTCAAGTAATTTATCTAGCTTACCAAAGATTGAATATATAACTGCTTAAAAGTAGGTACTTTTATGTAGGTTCAAGCTGTTCATATCTAGCACCACTACAAACCAATACCCTAACCTCAGTGTTCTCATACTGCTTCAGGTAAGATAATTTTTTGCCTCTGTGTGTATGTGTGAGTGCATGCTTATACTTATATGTGTAATTTATAATTTTATTTCAAAATATGTGCTTTTAGATATAGATTACATTTAGAAACAAATATATATTTTTTGCACTTGTGATATATGTAAGAAATGCAAGCATTCAGTATATCACAATACCTAGATAAATATTACAAATTTCATTGTATGTAAGTGCATGTTCCTTGTCAATGAAAAGGGAAAGACATTTATCTGGCAGGTGTATTTAACATTGCATAGTGTGATTTGGCCTGTGAAAAGAGATACATCTCCCAAATACAGGGAAATGGTGCATGACACAGTAGCTATATCAGGTGTTTATGAAGAGAAGTTCTGTTGTTACTAAAACATCACTAAAGGTGAAATATGAGAACAGAAAAGAAGCTACTAAATTCAGGATCCTCCAGCGGAGATAATACTGTACTGCAAATGTTGTTTATCTAAATAAAGTTTTGGCTAATGCTGGTGTGTATTAATGCTCATGCAGAGAGTGAGAAAATATGAGGTGCTTTTTGCTGCTAATTGCTGTTAAAATGGGAATTGGACAGAGCAATGGACTATCTGCAACAGGAAACAAAATGAGGAGGAGATTATAAATTCTGCATTTTTTGTCACGCAATGAAGTTAATATTTCTGTAAACTATTTGCATAAAAATAATTGCTAAAAATGACACAAAGTGAAGTTAAGTGTTTTAACATTTCAAAATGACAGCTTAGGCAGCCAACTCAGAGCAAACGCAAGTCACTGCTTTCTTAAACTAATATTCATGTCAAATTCTGTGATTCTGTGACTGTATGAACAGACAGTTAATATAATGTATTATAGACTATAAACTGCAACATATTTTTCCCTTATATATTTAAAATGTTTAGTAATAAAGAAAGTACCTTATGAGTACCACAGAAATAATTAGATGAGGTTTATTAAAACAAACAATTCTGCAGTTCAGCATATTAAGTACACAGTATCTTTGCTCTGATATCTTACGTAAATTTCTAACAATGTCAGAATAGTCAGAATAGTTTGATAGAACATAAGGAAGACCCTACTGAAAATAACTATGTATGAGGTACAGCCCTGAAGCTTTTACATTTATTAAGATTTATGTGATATGGATACAGACATCTATTTTCATCAGAGATGGAGTTAACAAACTACATCAGCATGTTTACAGGCAGGGAGGAAATGCTACGACTGTTAAAACCCCCTACATTAGCAATGCCTGTAATTTATTTGGTCTCACAGTTTTTACCTTTTCTTATTCACACTGGCAGCAGACTCAATTTTTTAAGTTGATGTAACTATCTAAAATATTAATTTTAAAATAATTAAAAATGTCCAAATGTCTAAATATGTATTTTATGTTTAATGAAATATGAATGCAGTTCAATTTCTGATTGTTAAATATCATATAAAATTTGAAACAAGCCTTCAAGTTGGCAAAGCTGTTCATCTTTCATCACAAGGCCAATGGATTAAGATCCTTATTATATATATCCTTATAATAATAACTGTTTTCAATTACTTTGTTTCTCACAATTTATTTAAAAGTTATAGTCAAGTATTTCTTCATTCTTCCATGCCATCTGGAAAATCTGAAATTTTTCAAATTCAGCTGAAGTTGTCTGTTTTTCTGTAAACGATTGCACATGCATATTACATATTACATCATTATAAATCTAATCTTGCTAAAACAATGCAAACGATAATACAGGAAAAAATGATAGTGTGATGTACGGGTGAAAAGGTGGACAAAGGAAAATTAGAATAGAATTCACAAAGTAGAGACTCAAATGATAAGTATATGACTTCATACTGATATTTGGAGTAATGAGTCTGTCAGCGCTAGCTCTCACAGGTCAGATCAAGGCATGTATAAACTCAGGGGAAATTTTGAGTGAACAGAGATTTAAGAATCCAGATATGTATGGGAACTTGCACAACAATGATTTCCTTGGGTTGGCATAGAGAAGACATTGAAGAGCTGGAGCAGTAGGATATAATACTTTGTTGTTTTTCTTTAGAACTTCTTTTAAAAAAATGATCTCGTAGCTTTCAGTAATATTAGAAGAGTTAATATTTTTTTTTTCTACAATAATTATCATTAGATTATGATAATATGGAAGATCACTTTACAAAATATTTCAAAAGAATTTTCCTTTCGTTGTTCTTGTTATCCGTATTTTTCTTTCCCCTTCCAAACACCATAACAATACCTTGTTTTGAACTCCGTAAACTGAATCAAGTTCTTTAATGATACTCAAAAAATAAATAACTCTGTATGACATATTTCTCACCTGAAAGTCTATGTTGGGGGGGAAAAAATGCATTTCTTGGTTTCACATAAAAAAAAAATAAATCCTTAAAACTTTGAGACAGGATTATAGTGTCAAAAGGGACCAAATGTCAAATCTGAGAATGGTGGCTATGTATTTGTACATTTAAACATCTGAGATCATACAATTTCTCTAATATAGGTTGTTCTCAAAAAATCAATATGTAAAAAGTCAAAAACTTTTACAAGATAATATTTGTGTTAAATCAAAATTGACCTTATTTCCTTACCTGTTCAGGGAACGGTCTCTACTTTTTAAATTTTCATGAATTCTACTAATTTAAGTTAAAAAAAAAAAGTTTTTTTTTTTTTTTTTTTTTTTGTGTGTGTAAACATTGAGTTTTAAGGAGACTGAAAATGAGCTTACGGCTAAATAGCGTGATATTCACTAACTATTCTAACACATACTTCATAAACATTTGGTCCATTACTTGCAAAACAAACAAACAAAGAAATAGAGAACACCAACTTTTTTTCCCCCAGTGGTAAAACAAAACAAAATAACAAAAACACACACAAACACAAGAAAACAAGAAAAACAAACAAACAAACAAACAAACAAACAAATACTTTGTTTGAAAACTATACTTTTCTCAGAGTTGCCAGATTTTGCTAGTAAAAAATGTTGTTGTACCTGGAAAACAATTGCAATTAATTGCAATTTCCCATGTATACTGTCTTAAACAAAATACCCTAAAGAACACTCTGAAGATGATTTTGATTTCAGATTTCAAAACAAAATAATTTTTTTATTATTATTATTATTTTTATTTATTTATTTTTTTTTTTTTAAAAAGACATATTCCAGTATAGAATTGGTGGTTCATAGCTCCTCAGATCTGTGCCACTGTCTATAGAGTAGGTTCAGTTCTCTTGATACAATATCATGATTTGAAGTTTATTAATGTATGAAATCAGTAAATTAAAACACTAATTAATTACAAATATAAATAATGTGATGTATTAAATCAGTAGTAGATTCTGGGGTGATTCTTAGAGATTTGGAAACAGGTTTCAGGTCATAGAAAGCAATTAACAACTCATTGAAACTGTCATACTGTTGCCAATTTGTACCAGCTGAAAAGTTGTGTGCTAACATTTCAGTGTCACAGACTAATTTCAGATAGGGCATTCATTTTACATATGGTTGATATTACATCAAAAATCTGGTATTAGAAGGTCAGGTAACTGAAAAGCAGATTTTTTTTTTCAACTGAAAAAAAAAATGCAAGAAACATATAGTGGAAAGCCACACTCTGAATAGTAAGTTCCTTAGCCTTTTTTTTTTTTTTTTTTTTTTTTTTTTTCTTTTCATATTTCTATGCACAGGTAATGCTGATGTTAGAAAGTTGTCTAAAAATATGTTGTTTCTTCTTGAATCGGGTTAAAAAAATCTGGAAGAAACTTAAATGATTAATCGTACTTCTTAGACCAAACCTGAATATTAGTAGCTTTGCATGAAACATTTATGAGGTTACTTAAAAATGTTTATCAAAATTATTAGAGGAAAATATTTTCTGCCAAATCCAGTCAACCAAAAGAGACGAATCTACTGTTGCTGCAGCAGCAGGTCCCCAGATCCAACAACAGCAAAAGCGGAAGATGTACTCCCAGCAGGTGCATGGACAGAGCACATGTATATGCCATATATAAATGTATATACATAGTTGGCAATTCACATCACAGACAGATACTCATGGTGATGGATTTCAAGTTCAGACACTGGGACTGATGGCTTTACAAGAGATTTGGGTTCCCGTCTGCGTTTGTGCCCCTGTGCTCCTCTGAGCTTGTGTAGATGGGCATTTGAGAGGTGACAAAACACAAATACACATCTATTCCTCCTATTTAACCTTTCACCAGCAAGCAAGACAATAATTTGATTCTTCCGTCAGATAGCAGGAATATTCTAAATATTCCAGACTCTGATTTTGACTGGAATAAGGGTCTCTTCAGTGGACATTTTAGGTACTGCATATTCTTCCAGAACAATTTATCCTCCCTCATCATTATAATCGCATACATATACATTGATTTTTTCAGTGCTTATGTAAACTCCCAGAAACTGGTGCAGAGACTGAAGGAGGAAAAAAAAAAAGCCCTGAAACTTAGCTTTCTCTAAGTTTTGTCAACTTCACAAAATTCTTGTGTGATTTATACTACTAAAGACATGCTTTTGAAGTGGTAAAAACTCTACAACAGGAAACAAAGGAGTGAGGAATTGTTACTGCCATATCTTTTCCAGGCCTCTTATTAGCTGTGTAGATAAATCCAAAGCATAAATTATTACAATTAATTAAATTAAATATTTATATTTGTATTCAGTGGAAAGGCATCCACGAATATTTAAAAAGATCAGATTCTGCAGAAAGGAAGGGAAGTAAAAGGAGCTACATGGAGGTGTTGATTACAGCATGTGCTGCCAAACAGAACTGAGGGCTGTCATGCAAGTTTCAGAGGGTCCCTGAAGGCTGAACTACTAGGGAGCAAGTGAAAGCAATTGAGATAGTAGCAGTAGAAGACAAGTGTTTGGATATAAATAGGGAAAAGGATGATTTATTTATATCTCTGTCCTAATATTTTGTCAGCTCAATGAATTCCAGGTAAGGATGCTATGGTTGATCAAAAAAAAAAAAAAAAAAAAAAAAAAAAAAGACACTGCTATTCCCCAGGAATAATCCAGAAAGAATTGCCATAAAATGACCCACATCCACAATCTGTCCCACATCCAGAATTAACCACTAAGGCAATTAAATCTATGGCCTATGCCCTCGCAACTAAAATGACCCTAGTGATGAATAAAAAAAATTAGTGATGAATAAAAAAAATTCTGCTGAAATTACATATGACTCATTGTGATGGTGTAACCTCAGATATCCCAATCACTACAGAAAGGATCCTACGGATGACAGATAACTTATGGCTAAATGACATAACTCGCGCCTCATGGAGACAGCACAGCAGGGTGCCACTGAGGAGAATTGCCTGCAGCTAAAATCAATCCTGTGATGAGCTGTCAGTCAGGGAAGAGATATTATAGTAGTTTGGGGGCTATTTAGTTTTGGTGTTGTCAATAGTTGAGCAGCTGCACATTGAAAAAGCTGGTGCAGAACCAGAGTGATGTCTAACATCTCCTCAAATGGTATTACAGTAGCCAGTGCCTGTCAAAAGAGAGACACACATCAAGTGTGTTTAAATCCTGAGAAATGAGATACCATCTTAACAACGTTTTAAGGAAGTATAGGAGAAATTTTAATAGCATTGGCTGCTGCATACATGTTGACATTTTGATTTCCAGTACACAGTCAGAGTATTAATTTTGCAGTCAGCAAGATGCAGCCTGATATGGAAACAAGCTAGGGATACTTGGATTTCCAGTGTTTTCCCTGTTTATAATGCATTTATTCTGAATAAATGTTTTTGTATAGCTCAGTGCTTTTCCACATCTGACCAGATCCCAGCTGAATCAATATTAAGCTCTAATGACAGAGAAATCAGAGTTTCAGCAGCCTATCAATGAAAGCTCATCAAATATTTGTGAATGTCTTGCCCAGTGGCAACATGCAAATTGGATATAGTAAATAGGCCAGAGGATGTAAAAAAGTCTCCTGCTGACATAAAATGACATCTGTTAGCTAGGTAAGAGCAGAAGCAATGCAATCAGAGTGCTGCCAGCATGACACTTAGATTCTGGCTCAATCTAGCATGATATGATGATCAGTTATATCACTCAGAAGTGGTTCTTAAAGCTTCATTCTACCCTAAAGATGTAGCTCCATAAAAACACCACAGTAGGGGTCTACATTTATTGACTTTAAATGACTGCAGGTCAAAATTGCACATTTTATAGGATTTCTCCTCCCTTGTCCTCATAGCTATTCATTTTTATATCAAACCATATGATCTTAAAATCAAGATGTTTTATTTATTTAATTATTTATTTATGTTAGGAGGTGCTTTGAGGTGAAACAGATATGGAACTGTTTATCTAGAAGATCTGAGTTCTAGCTGTTGCTGTCATGACACAAGTCTTTGCCACAGCTTTGTAGTTGCTGGATGAAGAGTGTGAGAGGGCAAGCAGGTTGAGAAGCCTCAATCTGTGGTTTAAAACAATACAAAACTAATATATTTCCTTTGGAACTGAGATTGCTTTTTGATATAGAAATGTTAATGACTGGGAAAAAAACCTTTGCAGCTTCTGGTTTGTGTGAATTTAGAAGCAGTCTGGTACACATGGCAGATATGAAAGGCACCTTCCAGGTCAACTCAGAGGTATTGTACCTTCCCTCTGCATCAGCATAGACTATGCTATTACATCCAAGTATCTAAAAGAAACTGTTCTAGATTTAGGATTGACTGCAAACTGGTTTTTTTTTGTAACTTCTTGTGTTCTACACTTAGCTGGTTGTTGTTGTTGTTTGTCTTGTTTTTGTTTGTTTGTTTGGTTGGTTGGTTGTTTTTTTCATGCTTAGTTTAAGACTAAGTCTTTGTTAAACTAGGTATTTGGATCAAGACTCAGGAGCTATTGCACAAGTAGTTATAACAAGAACAGAAGAAATGGTTACTTGGTTACTTTTGGAAGAGGATGGTGTTGAGGACAAGTTTGACTGTACAAATTCACATGAAGGGGAACGTGTGAACATAATGTTATACATCTGCTACTGACTTTAACTTACTCCTTTCTGAGGGATTTGGTAAACTTATAATTGTCATTTTACTAAAATTCCTTGCATCGAATAGGATAGTAAAGGTTTGCATATCAGCATATCACACTTCTGCTTTTCTAATTTAAGATTAGGAACTACATGTATGCCATATCTTGCAGGCAACAGCTCCAATGATTGTGCTTTCAGGATCATGGTGGGGCTGCAAAATCCCAGAAGAATTGATTATGGCACCTGAAGAGGCTCCAAGGTCTTTATCATACCTACTGAGACCTCCTAACCATGAATGGAAATGCAGCAGAGGCAGAGAATTACTTCAATGGAAGCAAAGATAGATCCTCTTTTCCCCCTGTGCAGCTTAGGCCCATAGCAACTGAACTCCACAGAAACCCTGAGATACACACTTTCATTTCCATCTCTGCTTCCAGTTTTATTAAAAAGGCTTTTCCACAGAATACACACAAAACATTTCAGCAGCATCTAAAATCCTGACTAGTTGCACACTGAAGAGCTTTCAAGCATATTACCAGCTTTGCACAAACTTCAGGGTCAGAGGCAGAGATTTTTCATTAGGGAATTGACAGCAAAGCTTTTATCTTCCTTGTTTTTATAATATTGTTGGCAGCATATAGGTCTGACCTAAAAATGGATGTCATGGTCTTCCTTCCAAATATACTTTCATACATGAGTGGAAACACTTGTTTTGATTTGCTTTGTTACAATACTTAAATGCATGTTAGGAATTTTTTATTCTTCTCTTGTTGCATGTGCTTTCTGATAAGTGTATCTTAAAGTCCAGTTTGTACTTTTTATTTATTTATTTATTTATCTATCTATCTATCTATTTATTTATTCCAACCGGTCAGATATTTTATTGTAATACAATTAGGACATTTGGAAAATTGTTTAGAAGGCTAACGGGATCAATAAATGTACATAAAAGTGTAACTGGTCCTGTAGTGCCTTCAGATAGGAAATAATTTAATAGCTTAGCTAGCAGCCTCTCTACAGAATTTCTGGGACTAGTTGGAACCATAGAATCATAGAACATATCTATCCCTGTATCAAAAATAAAAATGAGGTACTGAGAGTAAGAAAATCTAAATACTCAGACCCGATACACTCTGAATAGTAAGTCTTTTATAAGGTAAGAGTGTGTTGTAAAGCTAAAGCAATTCAAACAGACATTTAATGGCATAACCACTAATAAAAAATTTATCCCTTTGCAGAGACAAAAAATTGTTTTTGAAGAACAGTTCAACAAAAATAGTAAATGTATTAAATGTTCTTTCATAATCAACAACTAGAGAAATATTGGATTCTAAACAATTCAGCATAGAATTGATTCCCTTTATTTGAGTCCCTGCTGGTAATATTCAAAAATATTTTTACTTCTCTATAATTCTTTGGAATATATTCATTTGGTTTTGTTTGTTTGCTTTGTGTTTTTTTTTTTGTTTGTTTGTTTTTTATTCCGTGCTCAACTTCATCCCCTACTCATCTGTCTGACACACTTGTTCTTACACTTCCTGCACTTAATTCCCTCACAAATGAACCAACAAGAAAACTCAACAAATAGCTCAGCTGAAGAGTATTTTAATAAGATTTCAATACAGAATATAATTAGTAGATTAAATACATTAATAAATTACGTGGCATATCTCTGTCAATATTACTACTCTTAGAGTGTGTCCAATGTTTTCCATAATATCAAATTTAATACTGGAAAAAGCCCCAAGAATATAGAAAAAAATGAAGGATTTCAACCTGGTGATAATTGAAATATATTGTCACCTTTAAACTCACTAGGAAAAAGAGTGACTAATTTTTAATCTAGACAAACTGTAATGTATATGGGCAGCAGCAAACCACAAACGCTTTTGTTGCAGCTCAACACTAATCCTCATGGAACTTGTATGTCTATGTATGTTTGGCTCAAGCTTGAAAACATTACCCTCATTATACATGAAACAACCTGTCTAAATTCTTTGCCAGAACTAAACTTTGTGTTAGGTTAGAAAATGTGGCTAAAACTAGAAGAGTTAAAGTGCATCCAGATGTTCGTCTCTGGTCATGATACGCAGTTACTGACATTAAACAAAAAAACATAGTGAAAAAGAAGAATAGGTGGCTGTCCAGTTACTGGAGAAATGTGGGAAAAATAGGTAATTTTGTTCTATTTTAGGCTGCTTAAAGATTTCAAACGTAAAATCACATTGCATTTAGAATAAATTATTTTCATTGCTCTTCTCCTGTGTTGCTACGCTATGTTTTACAATAAAAATAAAAAAAAATATATTTTTTTTTAATTGCCATGTCTCTTTATTTATTCAATATTTCTAAAAGCAAAGGCATACAGCCATCTTAAAAACAAACAAATATTTCACACTGTTTTACTGTTATATTTGATATGGATTAGGTAGTTACTAACTACTGAGAGTAGATATTATGAAAGGAAATCTAAGAATATTTGACAGGATTTCACAATATAAAGACTCATGTGAAGACAGTGTTAAAAATGATATTATCAAGCTTATATTTAATTTTGGTTAGCAGAATTAATGTTATTATTATGAAAAATAAAGAAAAAAAATGTAAATTTTCACTTAAAAAATAATATTGTAAATATCATTATTAGAAGTGCAGATGTTTTACTATGTTACACAGCTATCTACTGAACTTTGTTTTGTTCTGTTTGCACAGAATCACAGACTGGCTCAGGTTGGAAGGGACCTTAAAGATCACCTAGTTCCAAACCCCCTGACATGGGCAGGGATGCCACCCACCAGATCAGGTTGTCCAGGGCCTCGTCCAACCTGTCTTTGAAAACCTCCAGGAATGGTGCATCCACAGCTTCTCTGGGCAGCCTGTAGTTTTACGTCCCTCTTGTACTGGCAAGCCCAGAACTGGACACAATAGTCCAGGTGTGGCCTCACCAGGGCTGAGTAGAGGGGGAGAATCACCTCTCTTGATCTGCTGACAGCACTTCTGACTGCAGCCCAGGATCCCGTTGGCCTTCTTGGCCACAAGGGCACTTTGCTGGCTCACGGTCAGCCTTCTGTCCAGTAGGACTCCAAGGTCTGCAGAGCTGCTCTCCAGCAGGTCAGCCCCCAACCTGTACTGGTGCTTGGGGTTATTTCTCCCTAGGTGCATAACACTGCACTGGCCTTTGCTGAATTTCATGACGAGCCGGTGAAGAAGACCAGCCTGGCTGAACAGAGAATTGTGGCTTGAGTTTAGGAGAAAAAAGAGTGTTCATAATATTTGGAAAAGAGGGCAGGCCACTAGGGAGGACAATAAGGATGTTGTGAGGCAGTGCAGGGACAAAATTAGAAAGGCCAAAGCTCATCTGGAGCTCAGTCTGGCTACTGCCATCAAAGACAACAAAAACTTTTTTTTTACAAATATGTCAGTGCTAAACAGAGGACTAAGGAGAATCTCCAGCCTTTACTGGATGAGGGGGGGAACTTAGTTAGAAAAGATGAGGAAAAGGTTGAGGTGCATAATGCCTTCTTTGCCTCAGTCTTTAATGGCAAAACCAGATGCTCTCTGGATAGCCAGTACCCTGAAGTGGTGGAAGGGGATAAGGAGCAGATTGGGGCCCTCGCTATACATGAGGAAATTGTAGGCAAGCTGCTATGGCACTTGGATGTACGCAAGTCGATGGTGCCGGATGGGATCCACACGAGGATACTGAGAGAACTGGCGGAGGAGCTTACCATCATTTATCAACAGTCCTGGCTATCGGGGAAGGTCCCAGTCGACTGACGGCTAGCAAATGTGACTCCCATCTACAAGAAGGGCCGGAGGGCAGACCCAGGAAACTATAGGCCTGTCAGTTTGACCTCAGTGCCAGGGAAGCTCATGGAGCAGATTATCTCTAGTGTAATCACGTGGCACTTACAGGGCAACCAGGTGATCAGGCCCAGTCAGTACGGGTTTATGAAAGGCAGGTGCTGCTTGAGGAACCTGATCTCCTTCTATGATAAAGGCATGCACTTGGAGGATGAGGGAAAGGCTGTGGGTGTGGTCTACCTTGACTTCAGTAGGGTTTTGACACCCTTTCCCACAGCAGTCTCCTCAAGAAACTGGCTGCTTGTGGCTTGGACTGGTGTATGCTACATTGGGTTCTAACTGGCTGGATAGCTGGGCCCAAAGAGTTGTGGTGAATGGAGTCAAATCCAGCTGGAGGCCAGTCACTAGTGGCGTTCCCCAGGGCGCAGTTCTAGGGCCGATTCTCTTTAATATCTTCATCGATGATCTGGACGAGGGCATTGAGTGCACCCTCAGTAAGTTCGCAGATGACACCAAGTTAGATGTGTGTGTTGACCTGCTCTAGGGTAGGAAGGCTCTGCAGGAGGATCTGGATAGGCTGCACTGATGGGCTGAGGTCAACTGCATGAAGTTCAACAAGGCCAAGTGCCGGGTCCTGCACCTGGGGCGCTATAACCCCAAGCAGATCTACAGGCTGGGAGAGGAGTGGTTGGAAAGCTGCCAGGCAGAGAAGGACCTGGGAGTATTGGTTGATAGTCAGCTGAATATGAGCCAGCAGTGTGCTCAGGTGGCCAAGAAGGCCAACGGCATCCTGGCTTGTATCAGAAACACTGTGACCAGCAGGGCTAGGGAAGTGATTGTCCCCCTGTACTCGGCTCTGGTGAGGCCACAGCTCGAGTACTGTGTTCAGTGTTGGGCCCTGCGTTACAAGAAGGATTTTGAGGTGCTTGAGCGGGTCCAGAGAAGGGTGACGAAGCTGGTGAGGGGCCTGGAGAACAAGTCTTATGAGGAGCGGCTGAGGGAGCTGGGTTTGTTCAGCCTGGAGAAAAGGAGGCTCAGGGGCGACCTTATTGCTCTTTATAAGTTAAATAAAGGAGGATGTAGCGAGGTGGGGGTTGGTCTATTCTCCCACATGCCTGGTGACAGGATGAGGGGGAATGGGCTTAAGTTGTGCCAGGGTGTTTTAGGTTGGATGTCAGGAAGAACTTCTTTGCTGAAAGGGTTGTTAGACACTGGAACAGGCTGCCCAGGGAAGCGGTGGAGTCAGCATCCCTGGAGGTCTAAATAAAGACATTTAGATGTTGAACTTAGTGATATGGTTTAGTGGAGGACTTGTTAGTGTTAGGTCAGAGGTTGGACTCAATGATCTTGAGATCTCTTCCAACCTAGACTATTCTGTGATTCTGTGATCTTCTTGAACTTCATGGCCCATCTCTCCAGCCTGTCCAGGTCCTTCTGAATAGCAGCACAGCCCTCTGGGGTATCAACCACTCCTCCCCTTTTGTGTCATCCGCAAACGTGCTGAGGGTGCATTTTATTCCTTCATCTAGGTCATTGATAATTAAGTTGAACAGGACTGGACCCAGACCCCTGGGGGACACTGCTAACTACAGGCCTCCAACTCCAAGTTCATTGTACTCCATTGCCTTTTTCTGTGAAATTCCTAAACAAATTTTAGTGGTTCAAATGATGAATGTCTATATTACAGAATCACAGAATCGCAGAATTTCCAGGTTGGAAGAGACCTTAAGATCATCGAGTCCAACCTCTGACCTAACACTAACAGTCTCTGCTAAACCATATCCCTAAGTTCTACATCTAAACATCTTTTAAAGACTTCCAGGGATGGTGACTCCACCACTTCCCTGGGCAACCTGTTAGAATGCCTAACAACCCTTTCAGTAAAGAAGTTCTTTAAAAAAAAACAGAGAGGGTCTGGTGGGAGATGTGGTGATTGGTGGCCGCCTCGGTCATAGCGACCATGAAGTGGTTGAGTTCAAAATTTACGGTGACAGAAGGAAAAGTGCCACCAAAACCTCATCCCTAGATATGGGGAAGGCGGACTTCAGGCTGCTCGGGGAACTAGTCAGCAAGGTCCCCTGGGAAGCTGCTCTTGAAGGCCTTGATGTCCACCAGTGCTGGTCACTCTTTAAGCGATGCCTCCTAGAAGCACAAGATCAGGCAATTCCTAAATATCGCAAGTCAGGCAGGCGGGGCAGGAGGCCATCGTGGCTGACCAGGAACATTCTTATGGAGATTAGGTGGAAACAGAGAGTGTTTCGCTACTGGAAGGAGGGCCAGGTGACATGGAAAGAATACAGGGATGCTGCTCGTGTCTGTAGGAAGAAAATTCGTGTGGCTAAAGCACACCTAGAGTTGAAGCTGGCTGTGTCTGTGAGAGAAAATAAAAAGGTTTTTTTTAGATATGTGAATGGAAAAAGGAGAACTAAAGAATACATAGGGCCGCTCCTTGACAGGGAAGGTCTTCTCACAGACGATGACATAGGCAAAGCAGAGACGCTTAACGCCTTCTTTGCCTCTGTCTTCAATGCCGATGATGGGCTTTGGGACCCAGGGTGCCCCGAGCTGGAGGACCGGGACGGTGGGGATGACAAACTCCCAACCGACCCTGAACGTGTGCGGGATCTGCTACTCCACCTGGATCCCTACAAGTCCATGGGTCCGGATGGGATTCATCCCCGGGTGCTGAAGGAGCTGGCAGACGTCATCGCGGAACCTCTCTCAATTATTTTTCAACGATCCTGGGAGTCTGGAGAGGTCCCGGTAGACTGGAAGCTGGCAAATGTTGTGCCGATTTTCAAGAAGGGTCAGAAAGAAGACCCTAGCAATTACAGGCC
This sequence comes from Anas platyrhynchos, assembly GCF_047663525.1. NCBI lineage: Eukaryota > Metazoa > Chordata > Aves > Anseriformes > Anatidae > Anas > Anas platyrhynchos. The sequence continues at coordinate 80,087,545 of NC_092621.1, forward strand.
TGTCAGTCTCACATCAGTGCCTGGTAAAATCATGGAGAAGATGGTTCTCGAATGTATTGAGGCGCACCTGGGGGACAAAGCAGTCATTGGTCCCAGCCAGCATGGGTTTGTGAAGGGTAGGTCCTGCCTAACTAACCTGATTTCCTTTTATGATAAGATCACCCGTATGGTGGACCAAGGGAAACCAGCTGATGTGATTTTTTTGGACTTCAGCAAGGCTTTTGACACGGTTTCCCATAGGATCCTACTGGACAAAATGTCCACCATACAGCTAAATAAAAACATCATACGATGGGTGAGCAATTGGCTAACGGGCAGGGCCCAAAGGGTTATGGTGAATGGGGCTGCGTCAGGCTGGCGGGTGGTCACCAGTGGGGTCCCTCAAGGCTCCATTTTAGGGCCGGTACTTTTCAATATTTTTATAAACGATCTGGATGTAGGAATAGAAGGCATTTTGAGCAAGTTTGCTGATGACACCAAACTTGGAGGAGTTGTGGACTCGAATGAGGGTGGAAAGGCCTTGCAGAGGGATCTGGATAGGTTGGAGAGCTGGGCGATCGCCAACCGCATGAAGTTCAATAAGAGCAAGTGCCGCGTCCTGCACCTGGGACGGGGAAACCCTGGCTGCACGTACAGACTGGGCGATGAGACGCTGGAGAGCAGCCTAGAAGAGAGGGATCTGGGGGTCGTGGTAGACAACAAGTTGAATATGAGCCGGCAGTGTGCCCTGGCAGCCAGGAGGGCCAACCGTGTCCTGGGGTGCATCAAGCACGGCATCGCTAGTAGGTCAAGGGAGGTGGTTGTCCCGCTCTACTCTGTGCTGGTGCGGCCTCACCTCGAGTACTGTGTGCAGTTCTGGGCACCACAGTATAAAAAGGACATGAAACTGTTGGAGAGTGTCCAGAGGAGGGCTACGAAGATGGTGAAAGGCCTGGAGGGGAAGACGTACGAGGAACGGCTGAGGGCACTGGGCCTGTTCAGCCTGGAGAAGAGGAGGCTAAGGGGAGACCTCATCGCAGTCTACAACTTCCTCGTAAGGGGGTGTCGAGAGGCAGGAGACCTTTTCTCCATTAACGCCAGCGACAGGACCCGCGGGAATGGAGTTAAGCTGAGGCAGGGGAAGTTTAGGCTGGACATCAGGAAGGGGTTCTTCACAGAGAGAGTGGTTGCACACTGGAACAGGCTCCCCAGGGAAGTGGTCACTGCACCGAGCCTGACTGAATTTAAGAAGAGATTGGACTGTGCACTTAGTCACATGGTCTGAACTTTTGGGTAGACCTGTGCGGTGTCAAGAGTTGGACTTGATGATCCTTAAGGGTCCCTTCCAACTCAGGATATTCTATGATTCTATGATTCTATGATTCTTCCTAACATTCAACCTAAAACTCGCCTGGTGCAACTTTAGCCCATTCCCCCTTGTCCTGTCACCAGGCACGTGGGAGAACAGACCAACCCCCACCTCCCTACAGCCTGACTTAAGGTACTTATAAAGAGTGATAAGGTCACTCCTGAGCCTCCTTTTCTCCAGGCTGAACAAGCCCAGCTCCCTCAGCTGCTCCTCATAAGACTTGTTCTCCAGGCCCCTCACCAGCTTCGTCACCCTTCTCTGGACCCACTCAAGCACCTCAAAGTCCTTCTTGTAACGCAGGGCCCAACACTGAACACAGTACTCGAGCTGTGGCCTCACCAGAGCCGAGTACAGGGGGACAATCACTTCCCTAGCCCTGCTGACCACACTGTTTCTGATACAAGCCAGGATGCTGTTGGCCTTCTTGGCCACCTGAGCACACTGCTGGCTCATATTCAGCTGACTATCAACCAATACTCCCAGGTCCTTCTCTGCCTGGCAGCTCTCCAACCACTCCTCTCCCAGCCTGTAGCTCTGCTTGGGGTTATTGCATGACCCGGCACTTGGCCTTGTTGAACTTCATGCAGTTGACCTCAGCCCATCAGTGCAGCCTATCCAGATCCTCCTGCAGAGCCTTCCTACCCTCAAGCAGATCGACACATGCACCTAACTTGGTGTCATCTGCGAACTTACTGAGGGTGCACTATTAGCAGCATCTGATGCCATTTAAGTATTTGACTATACAGCCATTGAATCACAGGATATGTTTTTAATTTATTTATTATTGAGTCTGCTAGAAATGTCTACTAACTGTTAAAGGCATATATGAAAACAAGAAAAACTAAAATCTCTGAATGTTTTTATTAACAAGATTTAAAAATTTACAGAACATCTCCTGTTTCCCATCAATATTCAACCATAACATTAAACTGCTATTTTTTATTATCTCCAGGTTATGAATAGTGAAATAAAGAATTTTTCTTCTGATTGATATTTCTTAATAATCATATTTGCCCAATGAGGAGTTCACTGAAAACATCTTTCCCACATATTCCTTTATGCTCAATCAGCTTTTGTTGAGAAAAATAGAATTCTGAGAAACTTCTTCAGTGATGAAAACCATTTTTTGAAAAACATTTTTTGAAAGGTTTATAAGATTTGCAGGGTAAGTAAAACAAACATGACCTAATTTTAATCAATGCTGTGCACCCTTAGCTCTCTAAATTCTTTGAGAACTGTCAGTTCTCATCACCAGAATCTGTCAGTATCTGTCATGCAGGGTTTATACACTTCTTTGTTTACTGATACATACATGGTGTGACATTCTTACTCCTGTTTTCACCATCCTTTGCATCTTCTTATGACTCTTTCATGAACTACACAACTGCAGTATTTTTTTCCAATTTAGAGACCATCTTGGGTAAGAAAATGATTTAGAAGACAATAAAATAAATAATATAATATTTAAAAATGTTACAATAAGTAGTTGGTGATCTAGAGCCAAAGAAACCATTGAACAAAAAGAAAAAAAAATTATCTTTGTGGAATAATTGTCTAAGGTGCCCAGGGAAATCAAACTAATATTTGCATTTTAAATAAAATGTACAACATTGGAGAAGCTGTCAGGGTGGAGTGTAGCTGCACTACCTAAGCATTCCCTAGGCCTCCAACCTTAGTTGCAACCCTAATGCACTAGGGGAAGCTGGTGTGTTGACTCTAAGGAATGGTACGGAGTGGAGGGTAGAGTGGGGACACCATGGCTAGACTCTGACAAGATGGGAACTCGATTTTTCTTGTGCATACAGAGACCAATAAGCTGCACATTTGCTACCCTGAGACAACGACCTGTCATGTTTCTGACAAAATGGTTTACTGTAGCGAACTTTTGATTGTTAGAATATCATTATAATACCAAAACACACCTCCATCCCAAAAGTTATCCACTTCCAAGGTACAGCCACCCCTCACTGAGCATGCACTCTGAATTTCTTGGAGCTTATACATTAAATGAAAGCAAGAAAACTTGAGTGACTAGAGTCACTCAAGCTCCACCTAAAAGATAGAAAATAATATAAATTGGTTTAAGAAAGATAGGATGTGAGGGAAGATACCGCTGTGACTTCCATGATCAGTTGATGGGCTGCCTCTCTTCCATCCCACATTGGGACACCTTTGGGTAAGATTTGGACACTTGGTTATACCAAGTGCCTCCCAGGGAAACTTAGGAATCTCTACAGAGTCTCTATGCCTTTTTAATGCATTAATAGCCAGGTTGTGCATTTCATGCAAGCTAGCTTGTTTTTGCAGAACATGAATTTATTGCCTGCAATCCAAAGAACCTGTGTACCTGTTGCTGTAATAAATTGCACTTAATTTCATTGTTCCTAGTCATGGTATTTCTCATTGAACGTGACTAGAGTGAGGCATACTATGTTACTGGTGAATCTGTGACTGTGATGGTTCAGCACTCTGAATTCAACTGGACCCATATCGGTTAATGGGCTTTAACACGACAACTTAGCTTGTACATGCTTGTATGATGTACATGTGTACATCATAGTAAAAAATGATGATGATGATAATAGTAATAATTAATAATAATAAACTTTTGGTTATTATTATTATTGTTTGGCAGCCTGACAAATTTGCAGACTACACTGTCATGATAAAGCAAATTTAGCTTCAGGTAAATTTTGAATTCTGGTAGTGTAAATGAAGCTTACAGGGCATGATAATAAAAAGTTTTCTTAGATAAAACATATTTTAAAATGATTCAGAATTAAAATCTCCCTTTTTTATCCTGGCCATTGCCAACTCATCACCATGATCTCAGAGAGCAGTGCTAAATAGGACCAAAAACTTGGATGGCTTTTGTAATATCCTAATTTATCCAACTGCTACTGGGAGGAGAAAAACTATTTCAAAAAGATAAGTTTTCAGTGATACCAGAACAGCACTCTTAGAAGGGTTTCAGTCACTTTTATGTAATGCAGGAATAGCTGTTCATAAGAAATGGAGGAACAGTTATCTTTTCCCCAGCTGTCTGTTAATAGTATTGGAGAGAATATAATTCAAAATCTCAATAATTAGCAATTTTTAAAAGGTGATAGTTAAAAAGTTAACTACTGTTTTTTAATAGACAACTACTTTTCTAAGTAGTTAATTTCACTTTTTGTTAGAGTTCTGAAAGAACTGAGTGAATAGTTTGGAATAAATAAAGTATAGTATGATAGTAACACTTCTGCATGACGTACTCTTAATGTAAAGCTAACATATTGTTAACAAGTAAGATCTGTTCTTATATCTTTATATATCAAAATAAGGTTCTCTGAGTAAAGAGAAAACTAAAATTATATCTTCTACCAAAGCTAGCATAACACCATTTGTCTACAGAAATATCATTTTACATGAGCAGCTGCTATTGAATGCAAAATTATATACAGCAAATATGAATTTATGTAAAAATATAATAATGTGTTAAACATAAACAGCCTTTAAGTGTTTATTTAATATAATGCTAATAATTGGTGTGATTTATTTTTTCGTTGTCAGTGATTTTATATAATACACCAGAAATATGTGTTTAATTTTGTAAGTGTTTGCCAATCAAGCCTTTCAATCTCTTTGTTATCTTTGTTGATGTAAAAGTTCCCTTAAAAATATGGAGAATTGTTCACCATTTAACCTAACTTAAAGTTTTAATCATATTCCAGTTAACTGCTGACAAGTACTTACAGGTTCAGGATCTTCTTGGATTTTGTATTGAGGACATCAGTTTTCATCTTCACTTATTGCTGGGATAATGACCAGGGTCAGAGTTTCACAGAGAATGAGGTATTCAAATACTTTCTAAAATTCAAATCAAACTTGTGATAAGATAGTCTAATTTCCTTTTCTTTGCCATGGTTGTAGTAGTATTGCTTATATGTAGGAATATGAGCAATATATATATATATGTGTATATATATATATGTAACCTGTCTTTCAATTGCATATGGGATGTGCTACAGAAGAAGAGGAAAATGTGAAGTTTTGTCTTTTCCCATTCTGCTATCTATCTTCTCAAGATGACTTCCATTCCATGTTTGTATGAGATCCATGGGGCTGCAGGTCTGGGACTAGAAATGTGGTGTGTTTTGTCTGACTTCATATAGCAAAGTGGTAACACTATACCGCCACAACAGGTGAGTGTCATCTTCCCAGTATACCATATGTCACCCCAGGTTTTGACCTATAAAGAGCTGGTTAACACCTGATTTCTTCAGGACCAGATGTATAGAAACACAGCTTCTTCATTTAACTTGATTTTGAATAATCTACAGATTGCTTTCATTTATGAAAGAGAGAGGATTTGTAACCCATCTAAACAAACCTGCTAAGCTTAATTGACTAGTCTGATGTGACTGTTTTTACATTTTATGGGAGTTAGTTATCCAAAAATGTGTGTCTGAAAAACTTTCTCTTCTGCCAACTGTCTGTAAATTTATTGTTTCAAGAAATCAAATAATATATTTCTTCAAAAAATGAAAACTGTGAAGTAAGAGTTTCTCAGGATCACATGGCCATGATTTAGAAGGGAACCGCTTTGGAACAATGCAGAAGAATATATATGCTTTTATGCTGGGTGTACATCTTCTTATTTTCACACACTGTAGATAAAGATTAAATGTTCATCTTTGAAAGTTTACCCAGAGGTACACAGAAGGTTAGACTTTCTCTATTATATATATACATACATACATATAAATATATATATATATGTAAAGCATAGTGAAAATACTAAATCTGATAGAACCTGTTGACCAAAATTTACTTGTAAATGGAAGGATTTTCTTGAAATGCTCCCCCACACCTATACATACACAAACTTTCACACACATGCTGCTGCCTGGAAAGACTGCAGTGCGAGCACAGCTATAAACCATTTACATGAATTGCAAAATGCGGCTCAAGGCAAGATTTGCTATGTTCAGACTGAAAAAAAGCAAAAGCAAGCTGCCTACAACATGAAGATTCAAATTAGTTTTTTTGTCATGAAAACTTGGCACTTGAGACATGACTAAGCTGTCTTAGTTATCAAATGAGACCTCTCTAAGATTTTATAAACAAAAAAGACCCCCAAACCCAACAAAACAGTTACATTTCTTTTAGTTCATTCACACAGAGAGCACTGTTTGGCTGAATGCCTTTTAATTTTCCTCCATCACGTATATGCAAACAACAATGTAAAATAAATTGTAAACACAAATTCTTTTCATTTGACTTACAATGTTAGTTGAACATATAATAATGGAACTAATTTATTCTTCACATAAAGCACTACTGGTTGAAATTCAGTCACAGTATACATTTGTAACAATAAACCTTCAAGATGATGCCTTTTTTTGTTTTGTTTTCCACATGCAACTAATGCACTTATAATAGAGGAAATAGCTGTGATCATACAACTTCTTGTTGGTTTTAAATGTGTCTGTTTTTTTTCCCCCTCTCTTAACAGATGTAATTTTTACTTTATTCAGTCCAAGTGAATAAATAAGCGAGAGTAAGCATGCATGTATGAAATATTATTTCATGTATAAAGTAGTGCAGGTGGAGGTGGTTTAAAGTAAAGTGCAAAACACATAAGGTATATTAAGAATACTTTTTTTTTTTTTTTTTCTATGAATACATGCCAATTGTGACAATAGTTTCCATCAAGGGACATTATCGGGACCCTGTCTTGACAAAGAAAATAATTGTATTCTTAGATTTACATATTGGGTTTTCTGTTTATCAAATTGCACTTCATTGCTGAAAACAATGAGAATACTCAGGTTTCAGCTCTTCCTTTTTTTTTTTTTTTTTTTTTTTGAATGGGATTTTCAACAAGTAGATGAAATATATGTTATAATGATGTGACCATACTGTGTTGTATATATGCAGCTAGATATGTAGCTAGTTTTTATTTTGTATACTTGTACCTATATCAGTTTGTGATCTATATGGACAGAAATAGTCACAACAATAAAGTCTAATATATATATATATATATGTAAATAATAAACAGAAAACACATACAAAAAGAGACAAAGAAACAGAAATATATATATATATATATATTTTTTTTTTTTTTTTTTAAATTTTATTTTGGCTTTTTACTCTCAGTTTCTCCGTTTTGGAATGCGCACCCTTTTCCTCTCTTTCCGTTTTTCATCAGCATCAGCTAACACACTGGCAGTGCTACAGAAATATTATACTAAATGTTCTCTGCAAAAATCACAAGTATTATAGATGATTGAATGAAGAAGTAAAAATTCCTGCAGTCTTTTCTCAAGAACCAGATTTAAAATATTTTCTCATATTACAGAGCCAAAGGATAGTTGGAAACTAGGATGCTGAGGAGGTAAAGCACTGCCATTTGGCTAAGAGATTCTGAATTGTATGTTCAAATAGACTTTATCTTGGCCTCTAGTTTTGGGGCATATCCAAGCAACAGAGGGTTTACTGTAGTTTAGTCATAATGCTTGAGAAAAAGGAAATGATTTTGCAAGCTGTAGCTTCTTTTTTTTTTTTTTTTCTGTCCTGGTTACTTTATTGCACAGCATTACAATAGTTGTGCTTGATTTTATTTAATTTTATTTTATTGTATTTTATTTGTGTGTGTCTGTTATCTGTTGGAGAAAGTAATCTCATTAACAAAAATATTCCTCAGATTCATTGTAACTCTGCAAAAAGACCTTTTTGATTCTTATTTGTAGATTCTTTTAGATTTGCAGATTCGTCTAGTCAAAGACATTTGTGTATTTGAGGGTGCTGTGTTAAACAGAAATGATTTAAAATGGTCATTAAAATGGTCATTTAACTATTTCTGTTTTCATCCCAATTGAGCGACATTCTGAGTCACCCTGTGGAAGGAGATGAAGAAGAGTAAAAAGAATAACCTAAGACTGAGGAAAGAAAGCTAAAATAAAGGAGTTGACAACACTGTCAGTAGTCAATGATACAGAGCTAGTTGTAAGCAATTTCATAAGGCAATTCCAGAAGGTGAGCTTCAGCTGTAAGGTAGGGAAACAGCTGTAGGCTAATATACAACCCGTTCCAAACACTGCAATTAGTATGAATCCAAGCATGGAAGAAAGCTAGGATTTTTCTTATTTTATTGCTACCATATTTGAATAGTACTTTTTTGAATTTGAAGGAGGTAATTTCTCACACACAAAAAAAAAAAAAAAAAAAAAAAAAAAAAAAGAAAAAGAAAAAAAGTGCAACAGCACTACACATTTATAGAGGGTTTCGTGACTAAGTTTTGGTAGCAGGGGGCTGCGGGGATGGCTTCTGTGAGAAGAATCCAGAAGCTGCCCCATGTTAGGTAAAGGCCCCACTGCAGTCCAGAGCTGAGCCAATAAGAGATGTTGTTTGCACCTCTGTGAGTGCAGATTGAAGAAATGGAAAACAGCTGCTGGGGAACAGCACCTAGGAGAGAGCGAGGAGTGCGAAGCAGCCCTGCAGCCCCCAGGTGAGTGCAGCAGGAGGGCAGGAGGTGCTGCAGGCAGGCAGCAGCAGTTCACCTGCGGGCTGTGCAGGGAGAGGCCCCTGGTGGAGCAGGCTGTCCCCCTGCAGCCCATGGGTCCCCCATGGAGCAGATCTCCACGCTGCAGCCCCCCCATGGGTGGAGGAGCCCCCGGTGGAGCAGGTGGATGTGGCCTGGAGGAGGCTGCGGCCCATGGAGAGCCCCCGCAGGAGCAGGGGGTCTGGGGGGAGATGCCGCCCACCCGTGAGGGACCCGTACGCCTGGGGGGTGGATGGGCCCCGAGGGATGGAGCCGTGTGGGAGCAGTTCCTGAAGAGCTGCTGCTTGTGGACAGCCCCCGCAGGCTCAGTTTGGGAAGGGCGACATCCTGTGGGAGGGACCCCATAGGAAGCAGGGGCAGAGAGGGACTGTGAAGGAGTAATGGAGACACGCTATAGACTGACCACAGCCCCCACTCCCCCATTCCCCTGTGCCACTCAGGAGAAGGCATTTTTGGTTTCTTTCCTTTGTTTCTCACTTCTCTAGCTTGTCAGTATCAGGCATTAAATCTTACTATCTTCCTACTCTGAGTCTGTTTTGCCCTTCATGGTAATTGTTGAGCAATGTCCCTATCCTTATCTCAACCCTTGAGCCATTTGCATTGTAGTTTCTCCCCCTTTCCATTTGAGGAGTGGAAGTGAGACAGCAGCTGAGGTGGAACTTAGCTACTTAGTTGCCTACCCAATCCAAATTAGACAAAACATTGAAAACATTGCCCTTTTTTTTTTTTTTTTTTTTTTTTTTTTTTTTTCCTTTCAGCGAATTGCAGATTAACTAAATCAAAAATAAACAAATAAATACAGAAATAGCATGCAATTAAAATAAACATTTCATATATTTTGGAAACAGCGCTTGTATTTGTGAGACGTGGTCATTTTCCATGGACGAAAATCACTAATTAAGACTCTAAGCTACGGTACCAGCCAATGCTATCAGACAACAGGCTGAATGACCACAGAGATTTTTAAGATTAAGTAGAAATATTCAACATATTGACAACAATTCAGAGCAGTCTTCACACTGACTTCATCTGGATACCTAACTACATATTTGGGAAAAGTGTGTAAATATTTCTCAACGGTTGTGCTCAGAGAGCCTTTAATTGACTTTTGTTATCTCTCATTTTTACATCAACATGTGCTAACAAGTTAAAAGTAAACATTTGCTTTCAAAATGGCACATTATTTAGCTAATGCATTTAGAAGTTCCTCTTCTGTTATGAGCTGAAAAATATGGGTAAATATATGTTAACATTCCAGGAATCAGTGTCTTATGCATTTGAATTCATTTAGACTGTCATTCTGAAATAGATTGTATAAAAGATTTGGAGGAAGTGCTTGTGAGTTTGCACTATAACAGTTGCAAATATAGCACTAGAACTGAAAGCAGGACAATAAAACAAGTTCTTCCATTAGATATTTTGCATTTCCTGAGTATGTGCCCAAGACAAAAAGATTATCTGACTTAGAGAGTTGTTAGTACTGACTGTGGTTTGAATAGACTTCAAGGAACAGCACTGTAAAGTAGATTTGTCTAGTACGACGCCACAGAACTAATCCTGTTTATGTCAGGTGTGTGGTAGTTCAGTCAGCAGTTTCTCTTGAAATGCCTAGGAAATAAATCTTGAAATTTGTTCTCTGTTTTGATTTCACGTCTTAATTTTCTTCATTTTTTCTATTTCCCTAAAATGGAAATAGAGAATCGATGTATATAAAAGGTAGATGGAAATCTGCCCTTGCAAATATACCAGGTCCAACAACAATAATAAGTAACAACTTATTTTCACTAATTTTCAGATTTTCTTGTACAATTTTGGCTAACTATGAAGCTTGAATGAAAGAAGCACAAATCAAAAGTAGGTCTCAGATATTAATGTCATTATTTTAAGTTCATGATAGCTAAATCCAATATATGAATTATTTCATACATTGCAAAATAAAATAACTTCTAGTGAAACAAAACACTGGGATATTAAAAGTTCCATATTTTATTACTGTTACAAAACTACTTTATTTGTTAAATGGGTGACAATTTCTCCTCCTATTAATTTGACATCATCTGTTGATAGAAGTCTTGTTTTCTTTAGAATAAGAGACCAAATTATCTGCTAGTACACCTACACATGGACATTTTGGCTTTGGATGGTTTAATTGCACATTTTCATTACGATGTCAAAACTATAATTTCTAAAGCAGTTTAGCTCAGTGTAAATGTTAACAGTTTAGAGAATAAAGAAAATATTTTAAAAGAAATCACATTGAAAAGTAAACTGTTACAATGCTCATTAGAGATACAAGTGGCCATTATTCTCAGTAGACTTGAGAGAAAATATGACACAAAATAAAAGGTTAGCTTCTTAGCAATCACATTTTAAATATCTTCAGTGGAAAATGCTTTTTTAAATTTTTTTTCCTTTTTTTTTCCCTTTTAAAAATCCTCTTCAAGAAATACTCCTGCACATTTGAATTCCGATGTAAGCAACATTAGAGATCATCTTAAAATACTCTGAAGAAAAATTGCTTTTGTTTAGTATAATATAATGTTTTTGTGTAGTATAATATAATGACAAAAGTAGTTAATGCATACTTCATTAGTTATTAGCGTTTTGAAGAATATTTAAAGTATACAACCTATAAACTGTTGGCAATGTCATTGTGTGTTTTTCCATTCTAGAGCAGATTTAACCTATGGTCAGCTTTCACTTTCAGTATTTCCTTCCTGTTGTATAATTTTTGAGGAAGGCTTCTTTAGACTTCCTTTTGGCTGGCAATGTCTAGATACTTAGGAAAGTAGGGAGGTGCAGGCTGTAGTTGAGAGCTGAGAGAATATGCAAACTGTATTGACTGGCATACGCTACATTGGGTTAGAAACTGGCTGGATAGCCGGGCCCAAAGAGTTGTGGTAAATGGAGTCAAATCCAGCTGGAGGCCAGTCACTAGTGGCGTTCCCCAGGGCTCAGTTCTAGGGCCGGTCCTCTTTAATATCTTCATCGATGATCTGGACGAGGGCATTGAGTGCACCCTCAGTAAGTTCACAGATGACACCAAGTTAGATGCATGTGTCGATCTGCTCGAGGGTAGGAAGGGTCTGCAGGAGAATCTGGACAGGCTGCACTGATGGGCTGAGGTCAACTGCATGAAGTTCAACAAGGCCAAGTGCCGGGTCCTGCACCTGGGGAACAACAACCCTAAGCAGTGCTACAGGTTGGGCGATGAGTGGTTAGAAAGCTGCCTGGTGGAGAAGGACCTGGGAGTACTGGTGGATAGTCGGCTGAATATGAGCCAGCAGTGTGCTCAGGTGGCCAAGAAGGCCAACGGCATCCTGGCTTGTATAAGAAGCAGTGTGGCCAGCAGGGCTAGGGAAATGATTGTCCCCCTGTACTTGGCTCTGGTGAGGCCGCAGCTCTAGTACTGTGTTCAGTTTTGTGCCCCTCACTACAAGAAGGACTTTGAGGTGCTTGAGTGAGTCCAGAGAAGGGCGACGAAGCTGGTGAGGGGCCTGGAGAACAAGTCTTATGAGGAGCTGCTGAGGGAGCTGGGTTTGTTCAGCCTGGAGAAAAGGAGGCTCAGGGGCGACCTTATCGCTCTTTATAAATACCTTAAGGCAGGCTATAGCAAGGTGGGGGTTGGTCTATTCTCCCATATGGCTGGTGACAGGACGAGGGGGAATGGGCTAAAGATGCACCAGGTGAGGTTTAGGTTGCTTATAAGGAACAATTTATTTACTGGAAGGGTTGTTAGGCATTGTAACAGGCTGCCCAGGGAAGTGGCTGAGTCACCATCCCTGGAGGTCTTTAAAAGATGTTTTGATGTAGAGCTTAGTAATACGGTTTAGTGGAGGACTTGTGTTAGGTCAGAAGTTGGACTAGATGATTTTGGAGGTCTATTCCAAGCTAGATGATTCTGTGATTCTGGATTCTGAAATGTGGTACAACCTTGGAAAAGGCGCTATGTGCTCTAGTTTGTGTTTGAGTTTGTGGCAGAAAGAAGAAAAAAAAAAAAGAAAAAAAAAAGACACAAGTAATCATTGGATTGGCTGATTTACAACCAAGGGCTATTATAATATGATAATAATTTATCTTCACATTATTTTCCTCAGCTGTAATGCAGAATCTCTGTATCAAATATACATTTTTCCCTTATAAAATGCAGAAGTAGAGGGTGGAGGGTAGACTTGAGAATTGGAAAGGAACACTTCACAGGCAGCTGGATTTCAACAGGACAAAGGAAGTTTTATCTGGGGGTTAGCTACCTTCATGACCCACACCAGTATGCAAAGCTGTGTAGGCTGTCTAACTAGGTTAACCTTAAATGAAGACAGTCATTCATTTGTGGCGATTTCACACTGATGGGCAGCTAAACTCTACCACATTGCCTCCTCAAATGAAGAGAGGGAGAATATATAATGAAATGAGGTTCACGGGTTGAGATAAGGATCACACAGCAATCGCTGTCACAGGCAAAACAGACTCAATGAGAAGAGATTGGACTGTGCACTTAGTCACATGGTCTGAACTTGGGTAGACCTGTGCGCTGTCAAGAGTTGGACTTGATGATCCTTAAGGGTCCCTTCCAACTCAGGATATTCTATGATTCTATGATAATATAAGTTGTTGCCTTTTACTATCAGACTATAACAGTGACTAAAACTAAAAACAAACAAACAAACAAAAACAACATTGCTAATAGTCCAGCTCTAGCCAGAAGCAGGTCCCTTTTGAAGGAGCAGGATCTGTCTCTCAGACATGCTGGGCTCTGCTCACAGAAACTACGCTTGCAGCACTCCCAACTACCACAATCTTGCCATGTAAACCCAGTACATCAGTCCACAATAGTGACTTCTGTACTGTGAAATCTTTCTCATAAAAAGTTATTTTGAGGCATTTTTTGTTAAAATATTTTGTCCTGACACCATATCGTTGTTAGTCATACAGTGTTCTGATCAGCATTGGATGATAAATATATTGTGATTGTATTGCAAAACAACAACATGTGTTTGATGTCATCAATCACATTTTATTAGTATTGGAATTCTGTGACAACATTAAACCCCAAAGTGTTTTGAATAAACAGGATTAACTATTCAGATTTTTCAAATGAATTAGTGAAATTAATTTTACTTGGATGAATTATCAAGGGAAAGGAATCTTAATAACTAAGAGACAGAAGACCAAAATACTGTGAACAGCAGATCTGTTACATTTGAGCCCTTAACAAACTCAGAATCACAGAATGGTTGAGGAGGGAAGGGACCTCTGTAGATGTCACCTTTTCCAATTAGCTGCTCAAGCAGGATGACTCACAGCAGATTGCCTAGTCTTTTGAATATTTCCAAGGCTGAAGGCTCCATAAATTCTCTGAGCTACCTGTGAAGGTGCTCACTTCACTGTTATCAGACTACTCACCTCTGTTCTCCAAAAAATGTTGTTTTTTACTAAATTCTGCTGGAAAAATAGTTTGAAAAAAAAATCATCCAAATATTTTTTCTGCTCCTTGCTTTCTTGTTGCTTTATAAGTATATGTCTCTAACGAGTCAACAAGAGTTTTCCTACTTAAAGTTAGCTACCGGAATGATCACATGCACACTCTCAAAAATGGTCTTCTGCTCTAAAAATCAACACATGCTTTTCAATGTTGTTTATGCTGTCTTTCAGTGTTAGTGGAAATTGAGTGTAAGAAGAGCAATAACAGAATGAAAGTTAAAAGAATCATTTTAATATTAAAAATTATCAAAAAAAATGATGGAAGAAAAAGAGAGAAAGACAAATGAAGTTTTAAGGATTTCTGTTTTTTTTTTTTTTTTTTTTGGTTGATTAATTCCTGCTACCAGGAGTTTTAATTCTTTCCCTATATATCTCCACTGGTATCAGTCTGTATCATGGAATAAAACAAACAAAATAAACAAGAAAAAGAAATCCAACTTAAAAAAAAATAAAATAAATAAAAGCATACTTTCTCTGGGAAACCTGTAGTTTCCATCCATCTTCTCCTAAAATATCATGTCAGTTGCATCTAATCAAAGTATAATAATGATTTTTAACCCATCCAGTTCCAAACAGGGTGTTGTGGAGAACTTGAATCAAGCTGGGGGTGAAGTGTGCCTGGGATCAACCTCCTAAACCAAAAATGAAATGATGATGAAGACTTACAAGGTTTACTATTTCACTGTCAGTTCCCTCTGAAAGGTGAATTTAATTCCAACTTTGTCTTCACGAGCAAGAAAAGAGCAAAACATATGAGGCCTTTTCATCAGTCCTTACTTCTCAATTGTCACCTTTTAATGTGATTAAAAGTGATTAAATGCCCTTCTTTCTAGAATTCTACCACACAGTGTATTAGAACAAGAAGGTAAATCCCATGAAGTTCAATAATGGTTAGGCAAATGGTGATCATAATTCAATGCGTACTATTACAAATGAGAAGCTGGTAGAGATGTGTAGACTTCATGCTAAAACAAATCCATTAACATAATTACCTTCACATAGAATATATTATTCTAGGGGATCTGTGATGTGTTGTCATTTTTAGGAGCACCAATTAAAACTAAATTAGAAGACCTTAATATTCATAAACTGAAATCAGCATTGTGACATTTATCAACCATGAATCTTACAGAACAGAATATGTAAGAGAATAAGATAATAGTTTTATAACTGTAATCAGTATAAGGGCACTTTACTTTAAAAGTGCGTATGTCCATCTCACTGGAAATAAAAGGTAGAGCTTGTAGCATTGCAATGAAATGATTAATGGACAAAGTAATCATTGAAAAGATGTGTGTTAAGGGATGTGCATGTGGTAATATTCTTTTTATTTTTGTTTTCTCAGTTTGTTCTTTTTCTTTACTATAGCACATAATCTAATGTTGGTTTGAAACATTATCAAACTACTGATTCTAATGTCAAGCCCAGCATATTTATAGTTCTATCCTGAATGCATTTTTAGGAGCATGTGCCATCTAAGAAATAAGCTCATATAAATGTTTTTGATTTTCAGGCTCTCATTTTGATTTACTGTAAGCACAGCTCTACATATGCTCTATGTGCCAACATGCTGTTCCCTTCACATGACTTACGGGATGGCTTCTGTAAGTACGAGTACAATTAAAGATACGCAATTTAAAATAAATTTCCCATACTGCAAAGAAAAAAAATCCCACATTCAACAATTCATTCCCACACTCTTCAACAGCAGCCACATTTATATATATATATATGTAGAAACTTAAAAACCTGTAAGTGGAAAATTTGAGGGGAAAAAAAAAAAGTAATGTTTGTACCCAAGAAAATAAATAAAATTAAGATCAAGTAGCTGGAAGTTTCCTCTTCAGAAGCTCAGGATCCTGACTTTGTTCTTTGCCAGGCCCATATTCCTTGAGATCACTAACCCAACTAGGGCATGATCACTGCAGCCAACAATTTCTCCAGTCTTGACCCCTGATGAATTCATCCGCATTGGTGAGCACTAGGTCAAGTAATGTTTCTCCTCTGGTTGGTTTGTCCAGCACCTCGACCAGAAAGTTATCCTCAGTACATTCAAGGAATCTTGAATGATTTGTTCTCCTTCTTGAGTTCCAATTAGAAGTCCATTGTATTTAAGTTAAAATTATGATGTATATTTTGATGTATATTTTCCTTTATATATAGTACAAAATCGTTACTTTTTTTTTTTTTTTTTTTTTTTTTTTTTTGTAATTCTATGTCTGCAAATCTTTCAAAAAGACCCTGTATTTGACTGAAATTGATAAACCTGGAGCCTTTCTTTGATCTGTCTAGGAACGTGAATTACATAATATGTATTCACGGTTATTATGTCCCAGTCATTACAAATGTGAAGTGACCCAGTCATTACAGATGTGAGGTAGAACTTAAGACAAAAATCAGACAGAACATTATATATCTATATCATCTCTGTGATGTGCATGTTGCCTACTTAGACTTTAGCAAAGCATTTGGTACTGTCCCACAACATCCTCCTGAAGAAACTGGTTGCTCATGGCTTGAATGGATATACTGTTCACTGGGTAAAAAAATGGCTGAATGGCCAATCTCAAAGTGTTGTGAATGGAGTTAAATCTGTTTGCCAGTCTGAAACAAGTGGTGTTTCCCAGGGCTCAGTAATGGGGTCAGTTTTGTTTAACATTTTTTATTAACAATCTTGATGTGGGGACTGAGTGCACTGTCTGTAAGTCTGCAGACAACACCAAGTTGTGCAGGAGTGTTGACGTGCTTGAAGGTAGGATGCCTCTGCAGAGGGATTTGCAGATCAAGAGGCCATGCTTACTTGAGCTGGGTCAAGAGGCCATGTTTACTTGTAAGGCATCCAACAAGACTAAGTGCTGGGTCCTGCACTTGAGTCATAACAACCCCTTGCAGTCGTATAGACTTGTGGAAGAGTGGTTAGAAAAGATGTGAAGAGTTGCTGAGAACTGGAGCTATTTTGTCTTAAGAAAAGGAGGCTGAAAGGAGTCTGCATTTCTGTCTAAAACTGCCTAAAAGGAGGTCTCAGTGAGGTGGGTGTCAGTCTCCTTTCTCAGGTAACAAGAGATTGTTATGCATGGAAACTACCTGCATCAAGGGATGTTATGATTAGATGTCAGGAAGAATTTCTTCATGGAAACAGTGGTTAGAAACTGGAACAGGCTACCCAGGGAAGTTATAGAGTTGTCATTCCTATAGGTATTTGAGACCTGTGGATGTGGTACTTAGGAAATAGCTTTAGTAATGAACTTGGTAATGTTTCGTGTTAGTTGGACTTTATCTTCTGGGTATTTCCAACCTAAATAATTCTATGATCTATCTATCTATGTCATCATCTATTTATATCTATATCTATCTATATCTGTATCTATTATCTACATGTATATCTATATTTATATTGTCTATCTCTATCTCTATAATCTATCTATGTTATCTATATCTGTATATATCTATCTGTCATCTGTCTATCTATCAATCATTAACACGAAAGAAAATTGTAGGAATTCAATTTTGTTCAGTTTTAACTTACTATCTTCAGAGTTATTTTGGTTTTGTATTTTGAATATGAAAGACAACCCTTTTAATTTCATTTTATTTTTAAACTAAAAGTCCTTAAAACTTCAGCTTTGATGAAGAAGAATTATAGCACTAATTTTCTCTTTCTAGGGGATATAAACTACAAACCAAATGGTTTGGTATATCATTGCATTCATGATATCATAGATTTACAGTTCAGCTTTAAATTAAGTTTACTTTAGCTGTTATATAGAGTAACTCCTGAAATTTCTTTTGCGGTGATAGCTAACTTTAATTATGGGTGTAAATTCTGGTTTTGAATGAAGTAAATGAGATGTAGAAGCATTTTTCTGAGTTTTACTCCCACATTATCTTATCAGCCAGGATTACTACTTTTTAGCACAGTATGTAATGCCTATATTACCTTAGACAATAAAAATCAGTGCCTATACTTTTTGAGTTTTCTACATCATTCTGTCCACCTATTAACTGTTGTAATCTTGACAATCATATAGTAACTCTTCTGTTCAACATTTCAAGCAGAAACAGGTAATAACAGACTAACCCTTAATAAATTGCTACATCTTTTAGTAGCCCAAAAACAATGTATTTAGTTAGTTGCAGATTGTTTTTTTCATTTTTAATGTACTTTTTTTCTTCTTACCAAATGTGTTTGAAATCTTACTGTGTATTACAGGATCAGAATCACAGAAACATCTAGGTTGGAAAAAACCTCCAAGATCACCTAGTCCAACATCTGACCTAACACTAACAAGTCCTCCACTAAACCATATTACTAAGCTCTACATCAAAACGTCTTTTAAACACTTCCAGGGATGGTGACTCAACCACTTCCCTGGGCAGCCCATTCAGTCTAAGCCTAACAACCTTTTCAGTAAAGTAGTTCTTCCTAATATCCAACCTAAGCTCCCTCCCTACCCCACCCCCCCCCCCTCAGTTAAAGAAATGAAAATACTGATAAAATACAGAAAAATCTGTATTTAGTCATTAGTGCCAACATGAAGATTAATTGAAAACAAAATCATTAACAACTTACATTATTTTGAGATATTTTAGAGTACATGAAAAGACAGCATGAATAGTATTTAATGCAATAATCAAACTGTGCAACATTAGCATTTGAGGCTATTATTTAGGGTATACACAACTGAAGGAAGAGATTTTACTGAAAATAGGTGTTTTCTCTGAGTTTCATACTAGAAACTTCTTTGCATTGAACTCTGCCTTCCAGATACTTTCTATTTGAGGGCAAGGATCTTTTCACTTGGCCCTCTTTGTAAATAACGAACATCTGAAGAATTAATGGTCTTCTATGTAAAATACAGTAGCAGACTTAATTAATTCACATGTGATACAGCCAGCTGGAGAACACAAAGGGTATTTTCAGTTAAAAACAAAAACAGTTCTTAATCAGTAAGTAGCCTGTACTGCAAAGAAAAACAAGCAAACAAACAAAAACAACCACTAAAAAACCCTGAGAGCTCTTTCATTTTTAAAGGTACTTGAAATACTTCTTTAAGAAGTTTAACTTCCTTTTTTTCCTAATGGTTACACATATATGTATTTATGTATTTAAAAAAGCAAAACAAAACAAAAACAAAAACAAAAAACAGCCCACAGAAATGCACACCAAGGTCTTTCAAACTTAGCAAACAGGAAAACAATCAAAGAAATAAAACAAAGATGAAACACTTTACGCATACTCAAATACTTTTATTTAGACTGAGACAAACACAGCTACCTCCAAGAGATTGAAGGACAAAAAAAGACCAGATCCTCAGCTGGTATATTCACATATATGACAATATACTGACTGAGAATATCTAGAAATATTTATAACACATCTTTGAATACACTCTTACCTCAGGTAAACTATGCAATGATAATGTCCCCATGTTCATAATAGTTAATTAGACTCTAAATTAAGATGGTAATTCTTAAATGCATGGGTATATATAATGGTAAATGATCTACATTGCCCTTTGAATCTTTTAATGATTTGGGACCTTGTGCTGAGTCATAACTGCTTAAACATTATTCTGCTTTGTGCATCAGTGGAATACAAATCAATACTCATAAGAGAGTAATTCATATTGCCTTTAAGTATAATATTCTAAGCACTTAAAACATTTTTTTTTTCTTTCAGAAACTACTGATCTTATGATTACAGATAATTTTGTGGCAAGAATGTATGAAATTATTTTCCCATATTCATGAAGGAAAGTTTCTTCTGACAAAAAGCAATTTTACTTCTTGGTAAGACAATATTTTAGATCTAAAATTATCTTTTGGTGTTTTTCTTTTCTTTTGTCTTTTTTTTTCCCTCTAAATGACTTTCCATAAAGCACATTTGAAGTCTGTTTTTTATTATAGATTCTACTTAATACTGACAATCTACAAGTGGGTAGAAGTAATTTATTATAAGAATTTATTCAAAATTTATTATGAGACACAATAGTTGTGTTACTTTGTGTTCACTATAAATATTGGGACAGAGAAATTGCATTTTTTGCATTCTGACTCTACGTTAACAACAACAACAACAACAACAATAATAATGTTTATTTACACATTTTCCCGATTGCAAGGAACTAAAACCATCATTTCTTTTTTAAACTTTTCTGATATGTGTTGGTAAAAAATTGTAACACCATCTGTGGCTGTAGTCTATATTGACAAAATAGATTAATTAAAAGTTAATTTTGTAATAGCATCAATACTACTGGAATATAGCACTGTATTACTAGAAAGATTTTAGAGCTGCCAGTCAGATAAAGGTTTAATTAAGTAATAATTTCAGAATAAATTATATAACTCTGGTATATGCAAGCCTTCTAAATGCAGAAGTCATATGTCTTTACTAGCATTGATAAACTGTCCTGATTCCAGGAATTCATTGTTGAATTCTGGGATTGGATTAAATGAGAGTAATTGACTGTACCTTAAGTATGAAGTTTCTTTTAGAGCTAAGACTGCACTCAGAAACCTAGAGCATTCATTGCTTTAATATCTGCTTGAGACAAGAAGGTTCTGTACTCTCTGCAGATTTCTTGGCTTTCATAGAAACGTTGTATTATTTATCTGTGCACTGCATCAATAGATGCAGTAAGGGGTCTTCATTTAACGTGTAACATTGTCTAATGATTTTCCTTCTGTGCAAAGAGATTAATTCTGCCTTCTGAATAAAATTGGTACATGCTGCATCTGAAGTCAAAAACTTAAGGAATTAACTACTAAAAAACTTTCTTATTTTTCCTAATACTTTCTGTCCATAGATATTTATCATCTGAGTTTTTAATTAGCTTCTTTATAGTGATTGCTGTGGTTTTATCTTGCATTATTTTATTCACAATTAAAATTTGGTATAAGTTTTAATTTTCATATTTCAGAAATAAATGCTGTTAACACAAGCACTTTTAGATTGCATTAAGAGCAGAAACTATTTTTTATTGAAATATTTCTCTAAATTCCTTTCTACACAAATAAATACTAGTGAAGAAGAGATTTGCAGTCTTATAGAGAGTTGAATCTTGGGTATGAGTGTTTATAATGAATAATGTTTTTGATGCTATTCATTTGTTTATGACTACATACAGTATACAATGGTAAGCACATTTGTAAATGCCAGTAAGACTTGAAGTCAGAGGGGTATAGTGTCGGTCAACTTCTGTTATTCCCAAATGTCTGTAGGGACATGGAAGGGAAAAATTAAAATGGTTGCTGCCTACCTAAATACAGGAGTGTATATCACAGAATAATTACAGTGGTTTGGGTTGGGAGGGACATTAGAGATCAACTAGTTCCAACCTCCCTGTCACGGGCAGGGACACCTTCTGCTAGAACAGGTTGCTCAATCAATTCAATTTCCATGAATACAATTCAAGAGAGGGATGGACGTTCCTCCTCAGGACCTCAGCCTTGGCTGGTTTTTATACCTCTAGAGTACCCCAGTGTCCCTGTACAGCCACCCAGCATCAGTGATGAACTAAAGTCCAAATGCTTGTTCCCTCATTTATGATGGGAGTAACCTTAGACTGTATCTACACGATCAGTAGCATGTATCCTCACACTTCACAAAGTGTATCAGTGTGCCTAGCAGTCACTCCACAAAGCCCTTAGCTGTCTCAAAATGTGTTGTCCATGTGAGCTACTTTGGCAGACGAGCTGCTAAGAGAAGCCAGGCTGCAATGTGCATTACAGCTCACGTGAACCCAGACAGGCTGGACCAGACTAGCCACGAGAGCCAAGGCACTCCCCTGGCAGGCCCTTGACCTGGGCTGGAGCAGTGCTGTGCAGCACTCCCCACAGGAGCTTGTGTGCATGTACATATGCATGCATGCCGGCAAAACTCATGTTTATATGTTACACACTGACAGACATACACACACAAAGAAGTGTACATCTGGTTGTTACAATTTTTTTGTTTGTTTGTTTGCTTTGCTTTGCTTTGCAAGTCCCTTTAGAACATGGGGGTCATGAGGTCATATTTAGTTTTCTCTGAGAGAAGAAAGAGAAAACACTAGAAAGTGGATGGAAGAAGCTAGCTATGACAGCAATGTCTGTATTGTCCCATGGGTTTTCTTCACCTGTGTCTCTATTATTTTGATTTTGTTTTTCAATATAACAAATTTCATAAGAATCTGTCTGGGATCATGTCCATCAACACTTAAGTATTAGCAACCGCTTCTGCAAAATACCCATTCTTCCAGTCAAACGCACATGGAGCTCATTTGTAAAGACAACAATTTGAGATAAAATTCAGACAAATACCAACAGAGACACTATGAAAATGTGATAGTTTTGTCATACTTTTATTTTTTATTTATTTTTCTAATTTAATATTAGATTCTTGAGAATGCTTACACAGAGTATGTAGGATCCTTGTATACAAGTTCATCAGTTCTCCATACAGAAAATATTTACACCAGGAGTACAACAAATTTCTGATTGGTTATTGTCAGAGAATAATGTTATTTTTCAGGTTGTCTGTTATCTCACAGAAGCTGTACAGAGAGGAATTACCCATACATCTGAGAAAACGTTGGTCTCCATAAACAAAGACATCTTTCAGTCATTCTAAATTTTCTTTTATGTGTTACTTGTGAGACAATGAACTGATGAATAACAACTTTTAATGCTGGACAGTTCAGATTCATTTCAACACTGGGTCCTTGTGTTCCATTGGGGAAAAACAAAAACAAAACCAAAACCAACCAACCAACCAACCAAACAACAACAATAAACAACAATAACAAAAGTAAAAAAAAAAAAGTTACCATGTAATGAAAAGTACCTCATAAAGCATATTGACAAAAATTAAAAGGTAGTTTCTTTCAACAATTTAACTTTTCAGAGAGTTGTAATAACAGTTTAATTCTTTCTTTGGCGTTTAATCTGTACGTATTTCAAAACAAATAAATTGGATCTATAGCAATTTCAGCAAAAGTGCATCCACTTTTTAGATACCTATCAAAATAATGAAAGCATTTAACATTGTATAAGCCTTGGAAACCAAGTTATCATATTTGGCCCAACAATGGGAGAGAGGTTGTTTAGAAAGAAAAAAAAAAAAAGGCAAGATAGAAAAAAAAAAAAAAGTGTTATGTCAGTTTCACCTTGTGATTTAAGCTGTTCAGCTGATGTTAAGCTGTCCCTTGGCTGAGACCTATTCTCTTCCTTCAATAGTTTTCTTTCTTTCCTTTCTTCCATTTAGTTTGGTTTAGTTTAGTTTAGTTTAGTTCAGTTCAGTTCAGTTTTGTTTTGCTCTATTATTATCTCGTGGAAAGCCTTATATTTAATGTAGTAAAACTGAGCTATTTTCACTGATATCATCACATAGTTATTTCTTATATATAGAAGCTTTCAGTAGAAGTGGAAATTTCACTGTCGTTGACTATGATATTATCCACAACAGTGTTTTTAGACTGACTTTTTGACTTTTAATCTCAATTTATAAAGAAAGTTAAGATATTTTTTCTGTTTTGCACAGAATTTATAAGGCCAACAAAGAATGACATCAAGGAAAAAACATTCCCTTGTTTTCCAAGGATTGAATGACCTGTACTTTACCTTTAGACAATAGTAATTATCTATTGAGTTTGCAGTTCTATGCATTTTTAAAAGGAATGGAATTGTGACAACTAAAGAAACAAACCAGCCTTTCATAGCTTTCATAAAACATACTGGAAACTGAGACTTTCATTTAACATAGATGGAAAGCAATAATGTCATTGCCCTGAAAGCCAGTATTTGGAAAATTTAGCCAGAATCAAACTCAGTGAAAGCTCTAACTGATTTTGAAATACAGAGTTTGACACGATATAAATGTTTTTAAGCTTTACTATGTTAAATAAATAAATCACCATTTAAATCACTTGTTCACCAAATAAGAGGATACATTGTATTAAAATGCATCTCTCTCTCCCCCTCCTACTCTTCCAAGATCAAGACTTCTGATTAATTGTTTATATCATCCCCTCAGAAATAACTAAGACTATCTCCTTTACTATATATGATTCCCCCTTAAAAAAGTTTAGGCAGACTAATTTTTTTTTTTTTTTTTTTTTTTTTTTTGGGGAGGGGGGGGTAGGGGGGAAGAGCGGTGGGGAGGGAAACTACACTTAGATTGTTTTTACATACTTAATGCCCAAACTAATATATGTTTATAGCCAAGCACAGCTTTCAGGAAATTTGACTACAATAGATTGTTTCACACATCAGGAGACTTCAGACAGCTTGTCAAATTATACAAAATACAAGAGATCCTGATGTTCTTTTTGTTCCTGAGAAAACTCACCCTGTGAGGTATGCATTTTCTGTCAAAGCTCTTGGGTAACACCTTGTGAAAACTGTACTAGTAAAACCAATTTCTCTGCACCCACTCACAGTAAATTTCTAACACTTGCACTACAATAGGAAAAGACCAAGAAAAATACAGCAAAATCACCTGAAACAAAAAACAGTCATTCAAAATTTAACAAAAGTCAAGTGCCTGATTATGATCTTATGCCTAGCACCTGTATCTACATTGCTAACACAATCTGATCTTCTATCAGTATCATAATAAATGTATATTTCAGTCTGTGTTAGATGATTCTTAATTAGTTTCTGTGAAGGGCCGGAGGGCAGACCCAGGAAACTACAGGTCTGTCAGTTTGACCTCAGTGCCAGGGAAGCTCATGGAGCAGATCCTCTTGAGAGTCATCATCTGGCACTTGCAGGGCAAGCAGGCGATCAGGCCCAGCCAGCATGGGTTTATGGAAGGCAGGTCCTGCTTGACGAACCTGATCTCCTTCTATGAAAAAGTGACGCGCTGGGTGGATGAGGGAAAGACTGTGGATGTGGATATCCTGGAAGCACAACACAGCCCAGAGGAAGCAGTCTAGGAGGTTTCTGGAGAAAGTGGAAGATAGCTTCCTGACGCAGCTGATTAGTGAACCTACCAGGGGTGGTGCCCCGCTAGACCTTCTCTTCACAAACAGAGAAGGACTGGTGGAGGATGTGATTGTCAGGAACAGTCTTGGGCAGAGTGACTACGAAATGGTGGAGTTCACTATTCTTGGCGGGGCCAGGAAGGGAACCAGTAAAACCACTGTATTGGACTTTCGGAGGGCTGACTTTGGGCTGCTCAGGACACTAGTTGGTGGAGTCCCATGGGAGGCGGTTCTGAAGGGCAGAGGGGTCCAGAAAGGCTGGGCGCTCTTTAAGAGGCAAATCCTAATGGCGCAGGAGCGGTCTGTCCCCATGTGCCCAAAGACGAGCCAGCGGGGAAGAAGACCAGCCTGGCTCAACAGAGAATTGTGGCTTGAGCTTAGGAGAAAAAAGAGGGTTTATAATCTTTGGAAAATTGGGCAGGCCACTACGGAGGACTATAAGGATGTAGCGAGGCTGTGCAGGGACAAGATTAGGAAGGCCAAAGCTCATCTGGAGCTCAATCTGGCTACTGCTGTTAAAGATAACAAAAAACGCTTTTATAAATACATCAACACCAAAAGGAGGACTAGGGAGAATCTCCATCCTTTACTGGATGCAGGGGGAAACTTAGTTACAAGAGATGAGGAAAAGGCGGAGGTGCTTAATGCCTTCTTTGCCTCAGTCTTTAGCGGCAAAACCGGTTGCTCTCTGGATACCCAGTACCCAGAACTGGTGGAAGGGGACGGGGAGCAGGATGTGGCCCTCACCATCCATGAAGAACTGGTTGGTGACCTGCTACGGCACTTGGATGTCCACAAATCGATGGGGCCGGATGGGATCCACCCGAGGGTACTGAGAGAACTGGCAGAGGAGCTGGCCAAGCCCCTATCCATCATTTATCAGCAGTCCTGGCTATCGGGGGAGGTCCCAGCTGACTGGCGACTAGCAAATGTGACGCCCATCTACAAGAAGGGCCGGAGGGCAGACCCGGGGAACTACAGGCCGGTCAGTTTGACCTCAGTACCAGGGAAGCTCATGGAGCAGATCCTCTTGAGAGTCATCATGCGGCACTTGAAGGGCAAGCAGGCGATCAGGCCCAGCCAGCATGGGTTTATGGAAGGCAGGTCCTGCTTGACGAACCTGATCTCCTTCTACGACAAAGTGACGCGCTGAGTGGACGAGGGAAAGGCTGTGGGTGTGGTCTACCTTGACTTCAGCAAGGCTTTTGACACCTTTTCCCACAGCATTCTCCTCAAGAAACTGGCTGCTCTTGGCTTGGACTGGTGCACGCTTCGTTGGGTTAGAAACTGGCTGGATAGCCGGGCCCAAAGAGTCGTGGTAAACGGAGTCAAATCCAGTTGGAGGGCAGTCACTAGTGGCATCCCCCAGGGCTCGGTGCTGGGGCCGGTCCTCTTCAACATCTTCATCAATGATCTGGACGAGGGCATTGAGTGCACCCTCAGTAAGTTTGCAGATGACACCAAGCTAGGTGCGTGTGTCGATCTGCTTGAGGGTAGGAAGGCTCTGCAGGAGGATCTGGATAGGCTGGACCGATGGGCTGAGGTCAACTGTATGAAGTTCAACAAGTCCAAGTGCCGGGTCCTGCACCTGGGGCGCAATAACCCCAAGCAGAGCTACAGGCTGGGAGATGAGTGGTTGGAGAGCTGCCAGGCAGAGAAGGACCTGGGAGTGATGGTGGACAGTCGGCTGAATATGAGCCAGCAGTGTGCTCAGGTGGCCAAGAAGGCCAACGGCATCCTGGCTTGTATCAGAAACAGTGTGACCAGCAGGGCTAGGGAAGTGATCGTCCCCCTGTACTTGGCTCTGGTGAGGCCACACCTCAAGTGCTGTGTTCAGTTTTGTGCCCCTCACTACAAGAAGGACTTTGAGGTGCTTGAGCGAGTCCAGAGAAGGGCGACAAAGCTGGTGAGGGGCCTGGAGAACAAATCCTACGAGGAGCGGCTGAGGGAGCTGGGCTTGTTCAGCCTGGAGAAGAGGAGGCTCAGGGGCGACCTTATTGGTCTTTACAGATACCTTAAAGGAGGTTGTAGCAAGGTGGGGGTTGGCCTGTTCCCCCACGTGCCTGGTGACAGGACGAGGGGGAATGGGCTTAAGTTGTGCCAGGGGAATTTTAGATTAGATGTTAGGAAGAACTTCTTTACTGAAAGGGTTGTTAGACACTGGAACAGGCTGCCCAGGGAGGTGGTGGAGTCACCATCCCTGGAAGTCTTTAAAAGACGTTTAGATGTAGAGCTTAGGGATATGGTTTAGTGGGGACTGCTCGTGTTATGTCAGAGGTTGGACTCGATGATCTTGAGGTCTCTTCCAACCTAGAAATTCTGTGATTCTGTGATTCTGGTCAGATCAAAGATTCATTTCCCCAGTATCCTGACTCCACAAGTTGTCAGGAGAGACCAAAACCTTGAAGCTTCCCACTTCTGACTGCCTCTGAATGTTCTGGCTGGTAGCATCACTTTGATTATCACCATCTTTACCCCCTGCTGCCAAACCTCTTCCATCATTACTGCTGCTGTTGCCTTAGATAATACTGTACACTATTACCCCACTAACAGCACCACATGGCTGTTACCACTCACATCTGCACTGCCAACAGAACTTGTAATAGGTGGAACTGGCTCGACAAGAAAGGTCATATGACACCTTTGGAGACCCAGTCCCTCACCACAGAGTCTTTTCACATCTGATCTGAGATCTGGTTTCTGTTTCTCCCAGGTACACCACCATGGGTGCTCAGGTCAGACAGCCCTGTCTATCCACCAGGTAGTCAGATTACCCACAGCTCATAATGATGGCAAAAGTCCTTCCTTGCTGGGAGAAAGACTTTGGTGTACACACAGTGACCCAGACTACAAACATTTTTCAGAACATTGCTGGTGTTCTAACAACTTTTTTTTTCTTTCTTTGTTGTTGTTGTTGTTGTTTTTGTTGTTGTTTTTCATGTCATCAGGCAAGGCATCAGCATAATCAACATCACAAGATCTTCTCATCAGCCTGATACCAGTCCTGACCAGGCAGATGTCCATCTCATCTAAGGAAAGAAGCTTAACTAGGAGATCTTAGTAACAAGGAGCCCACTTTTTTTCCCTACTCATGTCTGCTTTAAGGTATGTTGTAAATCAAATTAGGACTTTGGACTGCATGGTAAATGTAACATAATGAACGTTTAATCTGTGAATGTCAGAAATGGCATTCTCTCAAATTAATCTTATAAAACTGTGGAAAGCAATCTCTTTGTTTCCATCATTAGTTTGCTACACTATTTTGAAATTATAAGACAGAAACTAAAATACATCTATTTGTCATTTTAATTTTAGGGTGACAAATGTACACCTAAAAAGGCATCACTGTGTTAAATTTATGTTGCTGGAGCATCTGTACGTCTGCATGGAAGAAATCTATGTACACAGGAAAGATGCAAAGTATCAGATAAACAATTTCTAACTGGAACTTTGTTCCACTTTTATTGGTTCTTAATGTATTGGCATTAGGCTCTTTAAAGGAAGCCAAACCTCTGCCAATCTTCAGTCTCTTGAAAATCAGATCCTATCAGTATGAGTGTGCTCTTCAATATGAGAAAATACATCACTGAAAATTTGTTATTGATCTTTCTAGCTTTTATGATTTTGAGGCCAGAGGGAAGTGATCCAGGGAATAAAGGTAGATTTATTTTAGAGCTCAGTTGACATACATTTTATTCTGGCATATCAACAAATATTGTCAGTCTACCCAGCTGTTTCTTTAATCCACTGGATGCTTAAACAAGGAAACATGTTAGCAATGTCCTTTTCTGCTAAGACTTATAGTTGATTTTAGATGCTTATCAGTAATGAAAAATGTAGAGCTGTTTTTCAGACCAAAGGAAACCCTATCAGATAGTCGCAAATTTACATAGCTAGAACAACCCAAAAGAAATAATTTCAGTGGGTCCAGACTGAAATAAGTTGCATCAGAATCCAATTTGAATTTGGAAAAATATGTTTTAGGTTGTACATGGAAAATAATGGAATAATTTGTTTTCTAGCTCAATACATATCAGCAATTACACCTGGAGCTCAAAAACAAGAGGGATGATTTAAATTTTGTTATTTTATTAGTTTATTAATTTATTTTTCTGGAGTACGGAAGCAAAGATGACAAGTACAAGCAGATTCCCCACCCTCCTTCTCCCCTCCTCTCTACCCCTCTCCCATTGGGTGTTACTTTTAATTTTAAAATAGGATGTAAAGCATTTATTTTACGGAAAAGCCAATCATGACATTGTGAGTGGAAAAGAGATGGTACAGTGAAAGACAAAACAAACAAACTAACTAACAAACAAACAAACAAAAAAAAAAACAATAACAACAACAAAAAAGACAGTAGAACCATACCACTCTGTGAAATGCATTTTAGCAGTAACCACGAAATCTAATGAAATTTCACAGACACCCTTGGTTTAGAAAGCATGTTAGTGTTGTCTTAGGGAATAGTTAGAATCATGGCTTGTAAAGATTATAGATATTCTCTGGTACTACATTCTGCATCTTTGGCTCTAAGTGGACATATTCATTTTGGAATTACCCCAAAACATGCCTTTCTTCACTTCCTGATACAAACACCCAGTAGATTATAATAGCAGTTGGGCAGATGATAAGCGTACAACCTGGCAGATTGCATATCAGTTGTTGTGTAAATGGACACCTACTGAATTTGAGAAACTTTAGTGCATTAAAAAAAAATAATAATTTCAAGTGTTGCAGCCTAAAGAATCTCATGAACTGGTGTAATATTTCTGATTCCTGAAGAAATGGAGTACAAGGCTAACCTTCCACTTCCAAGCTGAGTCAATTACATTGTTTCCCTTCTCAAACTGGGCATGCCTAATAGCAGAATGAATCTACAGTCAAAACAGGACTAACAGCTATGATTACAAGGATTTGAAAGGAAGGAAGGAAGGAAGGAAGGAAGGAAGGAAGGAAGGAAGGAAGGAAGGAAGGAAGGAAGGAAGGAAGGAAGGAAGGAAGGAAGGAAGGAAGGAAGGAAGGAAGGAAGGAAGGAAGGAAAAAGAAGTACTATACTGTTCAGACAGGATTTCTAATAATAAAATGTATCTTGGGTGAATTTCACTGATGACTTGAAAGTTACCTGTTCCATAAAATGCTGTCATTGTATATTAGATTTTTTTTTTCCTTACAATCACTACATACTTAGAGAATCTCAGCTCTCTAAAATACGTTTCCTAGTAGACAATCTTTACACTGCTGTGAGCTGAGTAATCTAAATTGATAGTCTGACAGGAAATTGCAAATCAGAGTTTAGTCAACTCTTCTTTTTATTCCCGACAAGTTATGGTGCCTGTACAGTTAAAGTACATTCTTGGATGTTCCTTAGATTTTCAGATGCCTTATGGTTTACTGCTAAGATAATAATCTGTCATCTGGGAAGGTAGGCTTTGATAATTCTGTATATATTTAGATTTAAGGAATCAAACATAATATGAATTAAATTATTCATAGTACAGTGTGCTCACTCATTAGTGATTCATATGTTATTCCTTGATACAAAGAATCAGGGGGAAACTTATTGCTCTATACAAGTACCTGAAAGGAAGTTGTGGGGAGCTGGGGGTCAGCCTCTTCTCACAGATAACTAGTGACAGGAATACAGAGAACAGCCTCAAACTGCACCAGGGGAGATTTAGGCTGGAAATTAGGAGACATTTCTTCTCAGAAAGAGTAGTCAGGCATTGGAACAGGTTGCCCAGGGAAGTGGTGGAGTCCCCATCCCTGGGGTGTTTAAGGAATGGTTGGACTTGGTGTTTAAGGTTGTGTTTTAGTGGGTGATATTGATGGTAGGGGGATGGTTGGACCAGATAATCTTAAAGATCTTTTCCAACCTTAATGATTCTCTATGTTCTCTATGTTCTGAACTCATGACCCTGTAAAGAAATACACATGCAAAGATAAATAAAAAATTCAAATGGGTTCCTGAAGGAATACATTGTGGTCCTGCCTGGAATGCATATGACTGAAGTAGTTACAAAGATATATCTTCTTGGATGGAATGATTCTGAGAAGGAAGGAAGGAAGGAAGGAAGGAAGGAAGGAAGGAAGGAAGGAAGGAAGGAAGGAAGGAAGGAAGGAAGGAAGGAAGGAAGGAAGGAAGGAAGGAAGGAAGGAAGGAAGGAAGGAAGGAAGGAAGGAAGGAAGGAAGGAAGGAAGGAAGGAAGGAAGGAAGGAAGGAAGGAAGGAAGGAAGGAAAAGAAAAATAAAGAAGAAGAAAGAGGAAGAAAGAAAAATAAAGAAGGGAAAGGAAAGGAAAGGAAAGGAAAGGAAAGGAAAGGAAAGGAAAGGAAAGGAAAGGAAAGGAAAGGAAAGGAAAGGAAAGGAAAGGAAAGGAAAGGAAAGGAAAGGAAAGGAAAGGAAAGGAAAGGAAAGGAAAGGAAAGGAAAGGAAAGGAAAGGAAAGGAAAGGAAAGGAAAGGAAAGGAAAGGAAAGGAAAGGAAAGGAAAGGAAAAGATAAAAAGGGGACAGTGAAGAACATAAGAGCTATAAGAGCTCTGTTTCATATGCTATCAGTGTCCCAGGGTAAGTACTCTGAGTCCTTGGTATTTAGCCATTTAACAAAGTATCTGCTGTCTTAATCATGACCTAGCTTGAAAATTTCAGGGACAGGCTGACAGAAATATAATTAAGTTTAACAAAGACAAGTGTACAATCTTGCACGTAAGAAGCAATATTGCAGTGATGACAAGCAAGCTGGACTGCCAGTAATGACCAAGGGTCCATGTGGACAAAAAGCTGAACTTGAGTGAGCTGTTCAATATAATGTGCAGCTTTAGAAAGATCAGCAAAATCAAGGGAAAATTTTATTTCTCTCTCTGCAGCATTTGTGGAGTCAAATCAGATTGTACTGTAGATTTGAATGAACTGCAGTGGGAGTGGTCAAAAGTAAGAGTATCAGAAAGATAAATAAACTACAGTCATACAGCAGTATGATCAGGCTAAGAGATTGTACGCAATAAATCTATGATTTACTCAAAAAACAAAACAAAACAAAACACACAGGTATCAGCTCACTGTTTTTTCTAATGCCATTCTTGTAAAGTTAGGCACTGTAGAGTACATAACCTTAAATCATATTTAATAATTATTTCATTTTAACCCTAAATTTCATTACATATGAAAGCCTATCAGATCTGCTCTGCAGCAAATTTTGGGCTGTTTAAAGACTTTTTAAACTTCCATTAAATGTATTTGTTACATTTGAATTAAATCTTTTAAAAATATTATGTCTCCATCTCTCAATTTCAGATTGTTAGAAATAGAAATGAATCACAGAATCACACAGAATCACAGAATTTCTAGGTTGGAAGAGACCTCAAGATCATCGCGTCCAACCTCTGACATAACACTAACAGTCCCCACTAAACCATATCACTGAGCTCTACATCTAAACCTCTTTTAAAGACTTCCAGGGATGGTGACTCCACCACCTCCCTGGGCAGCCTGTTCCAATGTCTAACAACCCATTTGGTAAAGAAGTTCTTCCTAACATCTAATCTAAAACTCCCCTGGCGCAACTTAAGCCCATTCCCCCTCGTCCTATCACCAGGCACGTGGGGGAACAGGCCAACCCCCACCTCGCTACAACCTCCTTTAAAGTACCTATAGAGAGTGATAAGGTCGCCCCTGAGCCTCCTCTTCTCCAGGCTGACCAAGCCCAGCTCCCTCAACCGCTCCTCATAGGACTTGTTCTCCAGGCCCCTCACCAGCTTCGTCGCCCTTCTCTGGACTCGCTCAAGCACCTCAAAGTCCTTGTAGCGAGGGGCACAAAACTGAGCGCAGCACTCAAGGTGTGGCCTCACCAGAGCCGAGTACAGGGGGACGATCACCTCCCTAGCCCTGCTGGCCACACTGCTCCTGATACAAGCCAGGATGCTGTTGGCCTTCTTGGCCACCTGAGCACACTGCTGGCTCATATTCAGCCGACTGTCCACCATCACTCCCAGGTCCTTCTCCTCCAGGCAGCTTTCAACCGTTCCTCTCCCAGCCTGTAGCTCTGCTTGGGGTTATTGCGCCCCAGGTGCAGGACCCGGCACTTGGACTTGTTGAACTTCATGCAGTTGACCTCAGCCCATCGGTCCAGCCTATCCAGATCCTCCTGCAGAGCCTTCCTACCCTCGAGCAGATCGACACACGCACCTAACATGGTGTCGTCTGCAAACTTACTGAGGGTGCACTCAATGCCCTCGTCCAGATCATTGATGAAGATATTAAAGAGGACCGGCCCCAGCACCGAGCCCTGGGGAACGCCACTAGTGACTGGCCTCCAACTGGATTTGACTCCATTTACCACGACTCTTTGGGCCCGGCTATCCAGCCAGTTTCTAACCCAATGAAGCGTGCGCCAGTCCAAGCCAAGAGCAGCCAGTTTCTTCAGGAGAATGCTGTGGGAAAAGTTGTCAAAAGCCTTGCTGAAGTCAAGGTAGACCACACCCACAGCCTTTCCCTCATCCACCAAGTGCGTCACTTTTTCATAGAAGGAGATCAGGTTCGTCAAGCAGGACCTGCCTTTCATAAACCCATGCTGGCTGGGCCTGATTGCCGGCTTGCCCTGCAAGTGCTGCATGATTACTCTCAAGAGGATCTGCTCCATGAGCTTCCCTGGTACTGAGGTCAAACTGACAGGCCTGTAGTTTCCCGGGTCTACCCTCTGGCCCTTCTTGTAGATGGGAGTCACGTTTGCTAGCTGCCAGTCAACTGGGACCTCCCATGATATCCAGGACTGTTGATAAATGATGGATAGTGCCTTGGCCAGCTCCTCTGCCAGTTCTCTCAGTACCCTCGGGTGGATTCCATTCGGTCCTATCGACTTGCACACATCCAAATCTTGTAGCAGGTTCACCAACCATTTCCTTGTGGATAATGAGATCCACATTCTGCTCCCCATCCCCTTCCACCAGCTCAGGGTACTGGGTATCCAGAGAACAACCGGTATTGCCACTAAAGACTGAGGCAAAGAAGGCATTAAGCACCTCTGCCTTTTCCTTCATCTTTTGTAACAAGGTTTCCCTCCGCATCCAGTAAAGGATGGAGTTTCTCCTTAATCCTCCGTTTTGTGTTGATTTGTAAAAAGATTGTAAAAATGTGATCTCTTTAAGTAAAATTATGATACGGAAATCAGCTTTTCTGAATGAGGGTCATAATAACTCTGAAAGTCTGGAAATAGTTTCCAAATATGAGACATCTTCTGAAGGAACACCTAACTAAATTTTGAAAAACTTCACGAAAGAGCATTCTTTTTTTCTCCTTTACCTTATAGAAGAGCAGCCACAGACAAACCTGAAATGTTTCTCCCAGCTGGTTCTCTCTTGTTAGATCAAACAAGGGCAGACCATTCTGCTCCTGCCACCCCACCCCCTCACTCCCCATTCTATTCTAGCCTTTTATCATGTCTACTGCTGTTGAATGATTTCCTTCAGTTTGTATGCCTCTTTCTTATAGCAGAATTTGCAAAAGTGAACACTCCATCTCTGATTTACCCTGAAATAATCAGAGGGTAATAAACCTGTGTTTCTTATACAGTGTTATTTTTAAATATACCAGTATAACATTCAATTCTTAGGTCACCCTGTCACATTGCTGACTTTCTAAGATGTTATTCAACATCCACTTTAAACTTCAAAGCTTTTTCTGTAGAACTCTTGACATTTATGTTTTTAATTTCTTCTATCTATGTATAGTATTTATTTGTGTATCTGCATCCAGGGGACCTATATTGCTGACAAGAAA
The DNA here is from genome assembly GCF_047663525.1 of Anas platyrhynchos. Classification (NCBI taxonomy): domain Eukaryota; kingdom Metazoa; phylum Chordata; class Aves; order Anseriformes; family Anatidae; genus Anas; species Anas platyrhynchos. The sequence goes on from NC_092621.1 coordinate 80,122,664, forward strand.
AAAAAAGCTGAAGAATATGAAGTATATGAAAACCCCTCTTTCATTTAGAAAACTTGAGTAAATTTCTAGATCAGCTTGGGAAATAATCTTTAAAGGTCCCTTCTATATCAAGCCTTTCTTTAATTTTATAACCTCTGAGTCACTCATTTTTCTCTTGTAGCTTTGAAAAAATAAATAAAAAAATCTCAAAGTAGCATACATAGTTCACTTTTCAACATCTAGTTACTGAATCTTCATGTATTGCAATTAAAGTGTGAGACCTCAGTGATCACAACAAAAGACATAATGAGGCAGATTGATAGCTGGTGTAATTTCATGTTGTTTTTTTTTTTTTTTTTTTTTTTTTTTTTTTAAGAATTATAGCAAGGCAGAATCCAGAAAACTGGTTTGCAATAAGCTGTTACATTACTGACACAGTTTATATTTTACAAGAATATGCTGTTTTTTAATTTTGCAAGACATCTCCTTACCTTTTTGTTCCTTTTATTTATTTTGGATTGTTAGATTGTATTTATTTTCTTTTGTTATTTTTGTGAAGAAACTGCTGAGTTCCTCACACTGATTATGCAGCCTGTTTGAAACATGCTAACTTTTATTATTCAACAGAAATAATAATCAAATCACGATGATGCATATTCTTTTTTTTTTTTTTTTTTTTTTTTTTTTTCACCCAACAACACTGAATGAGACAGAAGTGAATGACACAATGAGAGAAAATTACAATGTGACATCTATTCAGATTTTAATAACTCAAAGACAGAGTAATAACTAGTTCTCTGTAGGGGTCATCAAGATATTTGTTATACTTCCTGTTGAAGGAGTGTTGTTAAAATAACGTGTTTTTGGAGCTGCAACTGAAATGGAAATGAGTGAATGAGTGTGATTTTTGGAAAATAGTCTCTCTGTGTGGAAGCAGACTCCTGAACACACCATTTCTCACAATATGAAAGGCGTCAAAAATTGCGTGATGGTAATGTGAACTGACATGTTTGTCAGGAAGTGTGAACAAATGTCCTAGGAGGAGAATATTTTTGTCATTCTGTATTTCTATCATTATGTGTCTTAATGTGGCCTTTTGAGTAAGCTCTGGCTACTCAGAACTGGTCAGCAGTTCTTGTCATTGCTGTATTCCCCACACCATTTTATATGAGTAAGAAAGAGTTAATGTCTTTTCAGTGATAAGAAGCTTTTATCTGTGTTTTTTAGCTGCGAACTAATTATTTTCTGTATATCAATGTTATTTTATGTCATGTTTTTCTTCTGTTTTCTGACATAATGAGTATACTACACCTCCCTCCCTCCCTCTCTCCCTCCCCTCCTTCCTTCCTTCCTTCCTTCCTTCCTTCCTTCCTTCCTTCCTTCCTTCCTTCCTTCCTTCCTTCCTTCCTTCCTTCCTTCCTTCCTTCCTTCCTTCCTTCCTTCCTTCCTTCCTTCCTTCCTTCCGTCCTTTCTTCAGTCCTTCCGTCCTTTCTTCCGTCCTTCTGTCCTTTCTTCCGTCCTTCCGTCCTTGCTTTCTCTTTCTTGTTTTTTCTTTCTTTCCTACTTTTTTCATTCTTTTCTTCATTATTTCATTCTCTCCTTTTTTTTTTTTTTTCTTCTTATCTTTTCCAAGAAATTGACTTTGTTGTTGTTGCTTAATTTAGCATAGAGATTTTGGTCTTTTCTTCCAATGTCTCCATATTTATATTTCAATTACTAGTCATTATTTCATGTTATGTTACATTATTTTTTAAGAAGAATATAATCTTCTAAAACTCTTATCCACTCCAATTAAATCATATTTCTCAGTTTTACACCAGAAAGTATTGCTAGATTTTTCTTGAGAAGTTATGTTTAGCAAGAAGTCTTAAGTCCAAGAAATGATATTTTTATAAACTGTGAGCTGAACTCTTACCTCTCATCATACTGTTCAACATTTATGAAATAGAAAATCATTAGATTTTCAATATATTGAGATTCACGGTCCTTTAGAATATACTCTGATACATTCTTTTGAAAGTTTACATAAACAGCAATATTTTTAAGAAACCAGAATAACTGCACTCTGTACATTTCATTGAAAATTTGTTATTTCAAGGGACAGAAAAATACAGTTGAAAGGGATAGTTTAATTTCCTTTCTCAGAAAAACAAAACCAAAAAAACACACACCGTTATTCCTCATCATTCATAACTCCCAAAATAAAAATTACAGCATTAAACTAAAGCAATGCATAAACTTAGGAACTGTGTGTATTCTTATTCTACAGATGAGTGAGAGAAGGTAATGCAATTTAGATGTTGTATAGTTAGAAGATTAAGCTGTAGATGGGAGTATATTCATTTAAAAGACACATTTTCACATTATTTTGTCAAGTGACTTCCTTTCTTGTCTTTCCTTTTCTTTCCTAGACATTCCTCATTTTACACTTGCATCTCACACTCCCTTATTTTCATACCATGTGCACCATAATCCACAGACTAGAAGTAAAAGGTTTTGTGTGGGTGAAAATTACATCTTGCTAAGCAGATGTGACAGTAAGTTAATTGTATGGCAGTATAGGCAGTCATTGCAATTCAATTGCTAATTATTTATCTTTATTAACTTCATGACATTATCTATTTCTCAGTTATCTTTTTTTTTTAACATTGAAATAGATTAAAAAATCCCAGCTCATCACAAAATTACCACTTTGAAGCTTCCTGCTGATTTGATTTGCACTACTGAAAAGTTCTCTCTCTCTCTCTCTCTCTTTTTTTTTTTTTTAAATAGCTTATGATCTTGATAAAGGTCAACAAATTAAACATATGATTTGTGTCTTTCTGTTCTTTAACTAATACAGAGCACAGCAACAAAACCCAGAAGACAGAGAAATTCAGCTTCATCACTCTCCTCTTGGAAAACTGCTCCAACCTGCAGCTGCTGCCACTGCTCTACATTGATAATGAAGGTCTCTATTGACTCCTCTTCTAGAAATACTCATTACTTTTGCTTACTCAGTGATTCATTTTAGACAAAGAAAATCCTTTTCTTTCTGGGTTTATCCTAGTACTCAAAAGATTTGGGTTCAGAAGTCAACAGACCAACACAAATATCTGAATGGAGGATGCAAAGAAAACAAATCCAGGCTCTTTTTAGTGGTGTCCAGTGCCAGGACAAGAGGCAATGCACACAAACTGGAACACAATGTATTGCCTCTGAAGAACAGGAAGAAATTCTTTACTGTGCAGTAATAGACTAGGTTGCCCAGATAGGTTGTGGAGCTTCCCCCCTTGGAGATCTTCAAAAACTGTCTGGACATGGCCTTGGGATACCTTCTTAAGGTGTCCCTGCTTGATCAGGGGAGTTGGGTCGGATGACCTCCAACCTCAACTGTTCTGTGATCTGTCACTCATATAATTCATATATGGAAAAAAAAATATAAAAATCTAGTATTTACACTGCTGTGGATCTTGTTAACAATTAATTAGTGTATACACAAATATGTACAATCCATTGGTTTTGGACTGTGATATGTCACAATGATTAGAGGCAGGCTGAAGCACATATATACTAACTTAGATCTCCAAGTTTTCTCATCTCCAATTCTTAGACAGCCAGGAAATAGATGTATTTTGTTGGTCAAACTACATAAAAATACCCTTTACATTCTTCTGTGAATGAACACCTCTCTTCCTCTTTTACACTCATATTTTGTGATATGTTTAGTTACAGAAGTTACATAAGTTTTGTACTTCTTGAGAGATCTATGATAGCTTATTGACAGGCTGCTTTGTTTTTTATTGTTGACAATGCAAAACTGTCTTTTCTTAGTCTCTTTCTGTGTAAAATAGCGCTTATGTGTCCAATTCTTCCCTGTGTATTACTGCAATGCTAAGTATTCTCACCAGAGAAAATCCTGTGCTTACAATGTCAAAGGGGGAGGATAGCTGAGAAAGAGTATATGTATATGTCTATATATGTAGTTATGTACAGAAGTGCTTAAAGTAGATGAGTAAGATTTGCAACCCCACTGGAAATATATGAGAACATGAAAACACTGTACAATAAGATGTTCTTTCTCAGATTATTTCCGTTTGAGTTTAACTATAGGTTAGACAGGTGTAGTGGATTTATGTGGCAAGGTTTTGGTAGCGGGGGTCTGCAGGGTTGGCTTCTGTGAGAAGAATCCAGAAGCTACCCCATGTTAGATAAGAGCCAATCTCGAAAGTCACTCGAAGGTGGCTCGAAAGTGACCCACCGCTGTCCAGAGCCGAGCCAATAAGCGATGTTGTTTGAGCCTCTGTGAAAGCAGATTGAAGAAAATAAAATAAATAAATAAATAAATATGCTGCACAACAGCAGCTTAGAGTGGGGAGAGAGAAGCAGCCCTGCAGCCCCCAGGTGAGTGCAGCAGGAGGGCAGGAGGTGCTCCAGGCAGGCAGCAGCAGCTCCCCTGCAGGCTGTCCCCCTGCAGCCCATGGGTCCCCCATGGAGGAGATCTCCACGCTGCAGCCCCCCCATGGGTGGAGGAGCCCCCGGTGGAGCAGGTGGCTGTGGCCTGGAGGAGGCTGCGGCCCATGGAGAGCCCCCGCAGGAGCAGGCCCCGGGCCGGAGCTGCAGCCCGTGGAGAGGAGCCCCCGCAGGAGCAGGGGGTCTGGGGGGAGCTGCCACCCACCCGTGGGGGACCCGTGCTGGAGCAGTTTGCTGCTGGGGGATGGATGGACCCTGTGGGATGGAGCAGTTCCTGAAGAGCTGCTGCCTGTGGGCAGCCCCCGCAGGCTCAGTTTGGGAAGGACGGCATCCCTGTGGGAGGGACCCCACGGGGAGCAGGGGCAGAGAGGGACTGTGAAGGAGCAGCGGAGATGAAGCTTCAGGTTCTGACAGCAGCACCCATTTCCTGTTCCCCTGTGCCATTCAGGGGGAGAGGATAGAGGATGGTGGATGGGGTGAAGATGGTTTTAGTTTGCTTTTAGTTTCTCACAGTTTTAGTCTGCTAGTGACAGGCAATAAAAACCATTAATCTCCCTACGTTGTCTGTTTTGCCCATGACAATAATTGGTGGCTGATCTCCCTGGCTTTATCTCAACCCTTAAGCCTTTTCCATTGTATTTCCTCATTTCCCCTTGAGGAGGGGTGTGAGAGAGTAGTTGTGGGGGTGTGTAGTAGTTGTGAGCCTTGCTGCCCAGCTGAGTAAAACCGCCACAACAGAAATTGTGATGTCTTTAGCAGGAATCAGGGAATAAATAAATAAATAAATAAATAAATAAATAAAATAAATAGATAAAAATAAATGAGATTATAATGAATACCTAGTTTTGAGACTTATAATGAATACTTGTTTTCAGAGCTCTTGCATAGTTTGAGGAACAACATCCATGAATTAAAAAAGCTTTTTTTTTTTTTTTTTTTTAGTAAAGTATAAAAAAGGTTTGCCCAAGTTCACATTTTTTCCCATTTTTTCCCCCATGGAATAATGAAGGAAAAGAGAGGTGAACTTTTCCACTTATCAGAGTGGACATCCCCATAACATGTATAGTTTTCCAAAGGAAGATGTACAGATGCAGGGGCTACAAAATATCTATGCCAGTCTAAAATAGCAGAGAATATTTTTCCAAGAAACAGGAAAGTCTAACAGACTTTACTTTCTCTGCTGGGTACTAAAGAAGCAAACCCAATGTACTTGATTTTCTGTTATGCTGAGAAATCACTGACTCCTGTGAGGTTCCTTCTGTTTTATTTAAACAGGCTGAAATCACAGCTCAAATTACATATTAACATAACTGAGGATAGTCTTAATTGTACAATACTTGTAAAAAAATAAAAATACAGCCCTCACAAACCCAGGCTTATCAGTTCTGTAAGAATATGTACACACACAATATTACAGTTTAGATCATAAAATACAGGACAGGATTTAACAGTGCTCAGTTTAAATTTGAAATTGGATGAAAAATAATACATGTTTATTGTTATAATTTTATCTACTCTTGTTGATATTAAGAAGAAATAAAATAATTCCCTCATTTATTGGATTATTTTACCTAGAACATTGAAATTGATTTTTGTTGTTGTTGTTGGAAAAAGTGATATAGTTCTTTGACACTTCAGTGGCATAGTACAAAACAATTTCAGAAACTCTTGCAGAATATTATCCTTAAATAAATTTCCAGCTTTTCCTACCAATGCAGCATCTACTCTCCTATTCTTGCTGGTTCCTAAATAAGAGATTTTCTCTTTTTGTTTTATCATATTAAACTATCTATACCAGTACAGAAGGCCTTAAAAGGACTTCCACACTCTCATCGAACCCGTGACTGATTGCATGATACAATCACTCATTACTAATATCACTCCTAAAGAAAGGAAATAAATAATACAATAAAAATACATGAGTATGATAAGTCAAGAAAAAACTTGCTGTTATAGAAAAAGCAATCTATAGTACATTCTTACTTTACTTTTTTTTTTTTTTTTGAAAGAACTATATAATTTTCTTACAATGTGTGGTCAGAATGTGGCATTTCATTCCTATTGCTCTCCTCTATCTGCTATTTGCCTTTTTTTTTTTTTTTTTTTGGGGGGGGTGGGTGGAGGGGTGTGAGGGGAGGGAAGAATTCTAATTATCTGCAATAAAAATAAATTATATGACTCCTGAAAAGATAAATAAAAATCCTGGTAAATAAATTCACATCTTCATCATAACTTTATGTAAGTGAGATTTGAAATAAGGGAAAAGTTCTGGTTAGAGAGTAATAGTTTAGATAATAGTCTTTTTCCTTGAGGTCACTTATTAGACTTTAATTTATAATTGACTTACGAAATCTACTGATTAAGAAGTAGAATTTTTTAGGGCCTTTTTTTATAGTCATGACTTTAAGATAGTCTGATAAAATTGTCAAACCCCAGAAAAAGCAAGAATACTGGATATTTCCTTGGACATGGAAGTATCTTTCTGAGCATTTGTTTCTAAATATTACTACATTTTTTTTTTTTCCCCAGATTACGACTCTTTTTATTTGTGGACATTTATCAGAGTTAACTTCTGGCAGAACAAGTGCTGAGCAGGCAATATACATTTATAGTGCAATGTTCTGAAAGGAGAAACAGATCCTAAAGAAATGTATTCATGTACAGTATATATTCTTATTTCTCCAAGAAATACATTATTTATCTAGTACTACAGTTCTACTAACCAAAATATCTTCATTCAAACCCCTTCGAAGTGAAACAAACTCACATATTCATCATTTATTTTGGACTTCTGAGTGTATAAAACCTAAAATATGTTTGAAAGAGTCTTAAAAGGAAACCATAAGCCATCGTAATGTTCTTATTAACCTATATGGGAATTAATTCATTCTTTAATTTGGTTAAAATAAAATAGTTATATATATATAGTATATATATATATATATATATATATATATATATATATATATATAAAATATCCACCCGAGGGTACTGATCCACCCGAGGGTACTGAGAGAACTGGCAGAGGAGCTGGCCAAGCCACTATCCATCATTTATCAACAGTCCTGGATATCATGGGAGGTCCCAGTTGACTGGCGGCTAACAAACATGACGCCCATCTACAAGAAGGGCCGGAGGGCAGACCCGGGGAACTACAGGCCTGTCAGTTTGACCTTAGTACCAGGGAAGCTCATGGAGCAGATTCTCTTGAGAGTCATCATGCAGCACTTGCAGGGCAAGCCGGCAATCAGGCCCAGTCAGCATGGGTTTTTGAAAGGCAGGTCCTGCTTGATGAACCTGATCTCCTTCTATGATAAAGTGACGCGCTGGGTGGATGAGGGAAAGGCTGTGGATGTGGTCTACCTTGACTTCAGCAAGGCTTTTGACACCTTTTCCCACAGCATTCTCCTCAAGAAACTGGCTGCTCTTGGCTTGGACTGGCGCACGCTTCGTTGGGTTAGAAACTGGCTGGATAGCCGGGCCCAAAGAGTCGTGGTAAATGGAGTCAAGTCCAGTTGGAGGCCGGTCACTAGTGGCGTTCCCCAGGGCTTGGTGCTGGGGCCGGTCCTCTTTAATATCTTCATCAATGATCTGGACGAGGGCATTGAGTGCACCCTCAGTAAGTTTGCAGATGACACCAAGCTAGGCGCATGTGTCAATCTGCTCGAGGGTAGGAAGGCTCTGCAGGAGGATCTGGATAGACTGGACCGATGGGCTGAGGTCAACTGCATGAAGTTCAACAAGGCCAAGTGTCGGGTCCTGCACCTGGGGCGCAATAACCCCAAGCAGAGCTACAGGCTGGGAGAGGAGTGGTTGGAGAGCTGCCAGGCAGAGAAGGACCTGGGAGTGATGGTGGACAGTCGGCTGAATATGAGCCAGCAGTGTGCTCAGGTGGCCAAGAAGGCCAACGGCATCCTGGCTTGTATCAGAAACAGTGTGACCAGCAGGGCTAGGGAGGTGATCGTCCCCCTGTACTCGACTCTGGTGAGGCCACACCTCAAGTGCTGTGTTCAGTTTTGTGCCCCTCACTACAAGAAGGACATCAAGGTGCTTGAGTGAGTCCGGAGAAGGGCGACGAAGCTGGTGAGGGGCCTGGAGAACAAGTCCTACGAGGAGCGGCTGAGGGAGCTGGGCTTGTTCAGCCTGGAGAAGAGGAGGCTCAGGGGCGACCTTATTGGTCTTTACAGATACCTTAAAGGAGGTTGTAGCAAGGTGGGGGTTGGCCTGTTCCCCCACGTGCCTGGTGACAGGACGAGGGGGAATGGGCTTAAGTTGCGCCAGGGGAGTTTTAGATTAGATGTTAGGAAGAACTTCTTTACCAAATGGGTTGTTAGACATTGGAACAGGCTGCCCAGGGAGGTGGTGGAGTCACCATCCCTGGAAGTCTTTAAAAGAGGTTTAGATGTAGAGCTCAGTGATATGGTTTAGTGGGGACTGCTAGTGTTATGTCAGAGGTTGGACTCGATGATCCTAAGGTCTCTTCCAACCTGGAAATTCTGTGATTCTGTGGTTCTGTGATATTATATATAATATATAAAAATTATATAGATAATTTGATATCATATTATACAAATTATTTTTTATAAATTATTTATATTTTATACTATTATATAGATGATATATTATATATAATTTATATTTTTTATAAATATACTGCATAATATATATAATTATGTAATAACATAGTTGACTGTAATACATATAATAATGATGTGTTTATACCACGTACAGTTACAGTTTCCCATTTTCCTTACAGGCTACTACTTAGTTTCTTCAGAATCTTGACAAGCTTTGATTCTTTGAGAAAGATTTTTTTTTTCCTTTTGCTAATTATCTCAGTTATTTTACTTTCTATGTTTTTCACAGGCACATTTCCTAATTTGGTGTTGACTGTGGTGTGTATGGATACAGTCGTCTATTTTTGAAATTCTGAGGCAGATCTGATGATCGTCATCCTACTTCTGTTGCTTTATCTCCAAATTTTTGAATCCCTAGTAACAATTTTTGATATGCTTGTTTCTCTTGTAACAGCAAACTATTTATTGGATTTGACATCTAAGAAAAGAAGTTTGTTACTACAAAATTTACACTTAATATATGTATTTTATCTTGCACATTTAAGCTTTACCACTTCTTCCACAACATTTACAGACATAGAAGCAGTCAGAAAGACAGTAAATAATGAATCACAGTCTAAATTATAGAAAAACTAGCATTGAAAATGTGAAAGAATATCATGATAAAAAGTTTTTTTGTGTTTTGGATGATCTCTCTATATTTGTATACATAATATACTTACGTAACACAGAATGACACCACACACTTTTAATGTGCTAATATGAATAACAGTGAAATGAATCAGTCCAAAATAATATCTGTACCTTTATACGTCATTTGATGTCACGTGTTTTTATGTGTTTGTCTCTGCCTTTAGTGCTGAACTATGTATGTCTACAGTAACAATATAGGCATTCATCCCAAGCTACTTACAAGTACACTGGAACTATCAGAATTTCTCTGTGACTGAGTAGTAGGACAGACATTTTGAGAAATACTTATGCTGCTTTTTAAAATTACTAAGTGCCAGAGCCTAAAAGCATGAACATTAATGTGATCCACTGTAGGATTTGAATTTTTATACAGAAAATATATATAATTCTTATATAGAGTCTCAAAGATTTCCTAATATGTCAACTAATAGTACCATGGCATGCACTAAAAGAGGAATGAAGCATAGATTTTTATTTTATTTTATTTATTTTATTTTATTTTATTTTATTGTTTCTTACAATGCCAATTACAAGAAATTAAAATAGAAAATCATACATAGGATTATTTGTTATTTCCTATCTAAATGCATAGATCTTAACATGTGAAATTTGTTTTTGTCAATTGCTTATTCTTCTCTGAGTTGGGAATTCTGTGTTATAAAGTAACATTCACTGTACTGGCCATTGTGTTATAACTGTCCTCTGCTCTTGTGAGTAGATTATAGAATTCTCTCTTTTATCAAGAACAAGAACTGTTATGTTATGGCAGATTAACTATTCCAGTGTGAAAATAAATGTGTCTCACAGGACCACATGTCAGTTATTAATTCACCATTTTCCATTTCATCACGTTCTTCCTCTAAACATAATAGCTCAGAAAATTTGGAAGCTGTTTTTCTGAGACGTAGATGATTTTTACTTCTCTAAACAAATGTACAGGGCTTTAGTTACAATAGTATAAGTGATGTTTGGGGTGTATTTTCCCTAAATATTTATATGATCTGTATAATAAAACATTTATTTCCCATCCATTGCATACATATGACAATTATAAAATCATGGAATCATAGAATCATAGAATTTATTGGGTCAGAAGGGACCTCAAAGATCATCTAGATCTAGATCTCCTAGTCACAGGCAGGGATGCCACCCACTAGATCAGGCTGCTCAGGGCCTCATCCAATCTGATATTGAACACCTCCAGGGATGGGGCATCACAAACCTCTCTGGGCAACCTGTTCCAGTGCCTCACTATCCTCTGAGTGAAGAATTTCCTTCTAATCTCCAGTCCAAATCTCCCCTCTTTTAGTTTAAAACCGTTCCCCTTTGTCTTCTCATTATCTGACTGAGCAAAAAGTTCTTCTTTTTTATAAGCCCTCTTTAAACATTGAAAAGCTGCAATAAGGTCACCTCAGAGCCTTCTCTTCTTTAGGCTGAACAGCCCCAGCTGTCTCAGCCTTTATTCACAGGAGAGGTGCTCCAGTCCCTTGATCATTTTTGTGGCCCTCCTCTGGACAGCTCTAACAGGTCCACATCCTTCTTGTGCTGAGGCTCCAGACCTGGATGCAGGACTCCAAGTGGTGTCTCACCAGGGCTGAGCAGAGGGGCGCAACCCCCTCCCTCGCCCTGCTGCCCACGCTTCTGTTGATGCAGCCCATGATGCAGTTGGCCTTCTGGACTGCAAGCACGCGCTGCCGGCTCATGTCGAGCTTTTCGTCCACCAGAACCCCCAGGTCCTTCTCTGCAGGGCTGCTATCTATGAGTACTTCTCCCAGTCTGGATTCATGCCTGGGATTGTCCCAACCCAGGTAGAGCATCTTGCACTTGGATTTGTTGAACCTCATTAGGTTCACATGGGCCTAATTCTCAGGTTTGCCCAGATGCCTTTGGTTGGCTTCTCCTTCTTCTCCTGTATCAGCTACACCACTCAGATTGGTGTCATCTGCAAAGTTGCTGAGGGTGCACTCAATCCCACTGTCTATGTCACTGATAAAGATATTAAATGGTACCAGTCCCAGGACAGGCCCCTGAGGTACAATGCTCATCACTGGCCTCCCCTTGGACATAAAGCCATTGACCAGCACTCCCTGTGTGCGACCTTCAAGCCAACTCCTTATCCACTGAATGGTCTAACCATCAAATCCATATCTCTCCAATTTGGAGACAAGGATGTCATGTGGGACCATGCCAAAGGCCTTGCAGAAGACTATGTAGGTGACATCAATCAGTTTTTGTCAACTGATGCAGTCACTCCATTCTAGAAGGCCACCAGATGGGTCATGCAAGATTTGCCTTTGGTGAAGCCATGCTAGCTGTCTTGGATCACCTCTTTGTCTTGCATGTGCCTTGACATTGCTTCCAGGAGGATCTGTTCCATGATCTTGCAAGGCACAGAGGTGAGGTTCACTGGTCCTTAGGTGAGGACCCAGGTGATTCCCCAGGTCCTCGGGTGATTCCCCAGGTCCTCCTTTCTACCATTTAAAAAAAAAAGGGGGTGGCAGGGGGGGAGTGATGTTTCCCTTTTTCCAGTCACTGGGGACTTTTCCTGACTGTCAGGACTTCTCAAATGTGACTGAGAGAGGCTTGGAGACTACATCAACCAATTCCTTCAGCACTCTGGGATGCATGGGCCCCATAGGCTTGTACCTGTTCAGTTTCATCAGGTAGTCTCGAACCTGATCTTCACTTAGAGTGAGTGAGACTTTGCTCTTGCAGCTTCTACCTACAGGTTCAGTGAAATGAAAGACTTGGGAATCCTGACTATCACTGAAGACCAAAGCAAAGAAGTAGCTGAGTACCTCAGCCTTCTCCATGTCTGTCATTACCAGTTTTCTGTCTTCATTTGTTAGAGTTGGTACAGAATCACAGAATCACAGAATTGTCTAGGTTGGGAGACCTCAAGATCATCGAGTCCAACCTCTGACCTAACACTAGCAAGTCATCCACTAAACCATATCACTAAGTTCAACATCTGTCACTGAATTCAACACTCTCCTTAATCTTTCTTTTGCAGCCATTGTGCCTACAGAACCTCTTCTTATTCTTTGCATCCCTTGACAAGGTCACTTCCATACATGCCTTGGATTTCCTTATTCCTTCCCTGCGCACTCAGGTTGTATTCCTCTGCATTCCTCTTCCCAGGCCACATGTCCCTGCTTCAACTGCCTGTGCATTTCCTTTTTGTGCCTCAGTTTGACCAGCAGGTCCTTGCTCAGCCAACATGGTTTTCGGTCCTCCCTGTCCACTTTTTTATGCAGGGGGATGGAGAGTTCTTGTGCTCTAAAGAAAAACATTCTCAAAGAGTCTCCAGCTCTTCTCAGCTCCTTTGTCCCTAAGAAAAGTGTTCCAGGGGATCTCATCTACTAGGTCTTTAAAGAGCTTGAAGTTTGCTTGGAAGTTCAGGTTGCTGACTTTGTGCTTTTCCAGGCCCATATCCATTAAGATAATAAATTCAACCAGGGCATGTTCACTGCAACCCAGACCACCTCCAGTCTTGACCTCTTCATTGAGTTCATCCACATTGGTGAGCACCAGGTTCAGTAACGCTTCTCCTCTGGTTGTTCTGTCTAATAGCTAGACCAGAAAGTTACCCTCAGTGCTCTCGAGTGATCTTCTGGATTGCTTAGAGACTGCTCTGTAGTTTTCCCAGGAGACATCTGGGTGGTTGTAGTCCCCCATTGGGATGAGAGCGTGTGAGCATGAGGCTTCTTGTAATTGAAACAACAATGCCTCATCCACAGGCTTCCCTTGATTGAGTGGCCTGTAGCAGACCCTGACCACAAGGTGTCCTTCTTGGTGTGGTTCTTAACTCTCCCACAAGCTCTTAACCTGTCTGTGCCTGTTTCTCAGAGACAACTCTTCACAATAAATCCATTCCCTAATGTAGAGTGCAATGCCCCCTCCCTTCCTTCCCTGTATATTCTTTCTGAAGAGTTTGTAGCCCTCTATTCTCATGTTCCAGCCATTTGATCAATTCTACCATGTTTTAATGATAGCAATCAGGTCATATTTACCTAACTTCACCATGGTTTCCAATTCTTTTTGCTTGCTAACAATGTTAACACAGGTTTGGTCATCTCTGAAAGTTATGGAGTGTTGCATCTGAACACAGTCCCTTTGAATGTGACAGTTCTTAGCATACCATGCCAATAAAGATTGTGTCTTTAGCAGTTGTTTGATCTCATTATTTATTTGTGATTTCCGTTTCCATATCCTGTATTTTAAGAAAATGCCAAAGGCAATAAATTCCAACAAAAGGCTTTTGTTAAGGTACAAGCTGAACACATCAAAAGATTTGCAATACCTCTATTAAATATAAACTGGCATATGTGACTTTGGGAATAATTGTATTGGACTAAACCTCTACTGAAGGAGAACAAAACTTTAACTTTTTACTTGTTGTGTTTGCTGGAAGATTGGCAGATCTCAGACATTATTATTATTTTTTATTAAGATCTGCACGAGTCACACTTTGTAGCTAGTATAAATTTCTGTAGCCCAATTACATATTACTCTATCAGCAGAACAGTTCTCTGAAAAATAGGTATGCATGTTCACATCTAACCATTTAACTGCTATTACTTTCTTCATTAAAAGTCCTTAACTGGATTTTTCTGTTTTATTTCTGTTTTGTTTTATTAATGGTTATTGGTTTGTTTGTTTTTACTGTTTTTCTGTGCTACAGAATCAAAGATGAATACTTGCAAAACAGAATTTAAGGAATTACAGAAGATAATCCTGATATTTTAAAAACAAAAATGCAAATTACCACTGACAATCAACAACACTGCAAGTGATGCACCCAAACCCTTGGCCTTTCCCAGGCCCTCGGTAGATGGAAGTTTCTGTGTGACCTCACAGTGCTCAGGCATGCAGGGCTGGGGGTGACACTGATCCCCCAGGAGGGAGTCATGTGGGGATGATGGCTGGGCCTGGGGTTGTGCTCAGGGAGTGCTGGGAGGGAGCTGGGTCTGTTTATTCCTCTGCTACTTAGAAGAGAGTCTGAGAACATTTCTCCCCAACATTATTTATTCCCTGCCCTCCCACTCCTTAGTTTTATGACTAATGCTGAAGAATCTCTGTGCCTCTAATATACTCTAATATATTTTTTCTCTAATACATATCATTGATTTGTGAACATTCACAGTTTTCTTGGGGATGCTGTTGTAAAGACCCAGCTCTGCCACAGGTGAGATCCCTTGCAGCTAGCACAGGGAGGGTTTCTGCTCTGGTGTGCAGCAGAACCTGAGAAAGACTGGGAAGCATCGCTGCAGCTGCCTGCCCATGCCTCCCCACATCCCCACATGCCTCTGCCTTCAGCCTGTGCTGCCGCCCAGCGCTCAAAGGTGGCTGAGCTGTTGGCAGTTATGGGTGTGAAGTGCAGTGCTTGGGCTGGATTTTTGCTTGTGTCAATTAAAGCAGCAGAAGGAAAGAAAGCGTGAAGGAATGAGAAGCCACTCTCAGTCCTGATGTAGAGCTTCATGCATGGGACTTGGGACTTTGAGAAGTCCTGTTATAACTGAAGATTGTAGTCTATTTGTTATCAGAGCTTTGGACACATCAATTTTCTCCCTACAAAAGCAAAGAGCATGTTTGTAGTTCTCCCTTGTCTCCTGAACTTGCTTCCTCTCCCTCTTCCAAGGGAGAGCCCTTGTTGTGTCACACCTTCCAGTGTCAAAGGCAAACCCTTCTCAGCTTTCTTTAACACTGAAGTGAACATGATCTGAAAATATTATATGTAGCACGGATCTGACTGATTTGAAAACAGAGATCCAGAGTCCTTTTTGCATACAGAGGAAAAATAGAGAAAGTGAGTAATTCCATTCTTTTGTATTGATAGCAAAGGCTGGGTAAAGATACTGAGTGCACCTCACTATATTGATAAGATATAAGATTTTGGCTCTGGTGCTGGCAACCTGTTTTTTACGCTGAGATCATAAACCTGGTTACGTCGTATTGCTTACAGGACAGCATTTGGTAGACTGTTTGGTACAAGACACTTAGGAGAACATAGGTGTTCCACTTCACTGAAAGAAGGACACTCTGGACCCCAAAAAAAAAAAAGAGAGAGAGAGAGAGAGAAGACTGCTTCTGCCATTTGGGGCAATGAAGATGGTAAAGAATCTAGACGGGAAGATGTGTGAGGAGCAGCTGAAGTCTCTTAAGTCTCTCGTATTGTTCAGCCTGGAAGAGACTGAGACTTGGTCTACAACTTCCTCACAATGGGGAGCAGAGAGGCAGTTGCTGAGCTCTTCTCTCTGGTAGCCAGTGAAAGGATCCAAAGAATGGCTTGAAACTGCAATAGGGAAGATTCGGACTGGAAATCAGGAAAAGGTTCTTCGCTGAGAGGGTGGTTGAGCACTGGAACAGGCTTCCCAGAAAAGTGGTCATGGCACCAAACATGCCAGAGTTCAAGAAGCATTTGGACAATGCTCTTATGGACACATGGTCTCATTTTTTGTGTGGTCCTTTGGAGATTCAGAAGCTGGACTCAGTGATGCTTGTGAATCCCTTCCTATTAGGATATTCGGATAAATACTCAGATAAATGCATATTTCAACATTAAAAGTAATTAAGTAAAGGCATGAATCGAGCAATTCATGAATGACAAAGCTGGCTAATTAGCTATTTATTCACCTGTCCATTTATGATTATTTCCAGGGCACCATATAACTTGGGTCAGCTGTAGCTGGATAGAAACACCCATTGACACCTTTTCTGAGAAAGAATTCTTCCTTTGTACCTAGTGCAGAGACAAATTTATTTAAATCTGTTTAGCTCTTTCAAAAACTATGAATAAAGCAGGTTAGTAATAAACTGTCAAATACATGTCAGATTCATAAATCATGATTTGCATTCCTCTAATATATAAAATATACATTTGCTAGTTGAGGTAACTTGTTCTTCTGCCATGCAATAGATAAAACGAGGACCGTAATTTGAGTAGTATGAGTTTGTTATATTACCTAAAAGTGCGTGAAGAATTCTTGTGTAGAGGGAATGAGAAGCAGTGATGATTCTGTGTTTTGGTTACAGGTTTATATTGGCTTAGTTTGCTTTGATCTGTGCACCTTAAAAACAAGTTTTCCATCTGGCAGTCAATTTTTTGGACACACATGTAAAATAGAATGCAACATGAATTTCAGTAACCTCAAAAGAAAAAAAAAATAGAAAAACAAAAGAAAAAGGAAACGGGCTTTTCATTTCATTTCATTTCATTTCATTTCATTTCATCAAAGACATCTTAGGAGTTTCTGAGCTAGAACATCTTTTGTCTTTTAAACTCCCTCTGAAAAGGGACTCGAAAGGGAAACATTTTCCATTAAGAGCTACAAGAAGCAACTTTTTTTTTTTTTTTTGATTTTTTTTTTTCTCTTTTTAGATCAGTAACATTTCATCATATTAATCTTTGTGAGTTATGTTTTAATGACAAGGTCATTCAAAGCAGAACTTTGCAAAATCAGAACTATATATCTGCATTAATGACAATACTCTATTCAGTTTGGAATTCAAACTTTAAGAAAAGAAAACTAAGACTTCAGTAAGTTCTAGACTTATTTGTTGAGAGCTAACAGCCACAGAAGGGCTTAGACATAAAAGTGTCCTTGTAGGCATCTCAGTAAAACACAAATCTTCACATCTGTAGTCAGCTGCCAGTTAGCCAAGACACTTCTTTGAATCAGTGATCACACAATTTTCCACTGCTATAATTCCTAAGATCACTAAATGTGTGCTTTGGTTATGCTCAGAAGTGCCCAGGTTGTAAAAGCTGTTAGTATGCCTATAAGTATCCACAATATTCAAATTACTTTTATTACCCCTGTTGTGTGGCCTTAATATGGACTTTCTCGTAATACAATTTCCATAAGTGCTCTCACATTAAGAGGTGAAGGAGCTGCTCATGCTCATTTTCATTTTACAGCTGCAGTGGGAAGTAGTTCTGTTTTGTAAATACATTTTGTGGAGTAAAGTTGTGTGGAACCATTACCTGTCTACAGTAGTAACCAGTCATGTACACAACGGTTAGTTTGGGTGTGCCTCCAACTACATATAGAGATTTTTGAAGAAATTAAGTCCATTTGTACAAGAAAAAAAAAAATAGAATGAGTTGTTCTGTGTTAGAGTTTGCTCTAGCAAAATAAAGGTGGTCTTGACTACCTGGAATATATACTTCAGAATACCTTACATTTTTGTCATATATGACCTCTGTCTAAATTGCATGACACTTGACTTTATTCGTCATTGATACTATATATATATATATATATTTTTTCTTATTTTTAGTTCAAAGAGCCAGAAATACAAAAGACCGTGCTTTGAGTTACTTAAAATATGTTGTTGACAGTATTGGTTGCATGTCTGGAGATAAGAAAAAAAGGAAAGTTTGGGTACTTGAGAGTACAAAGTTTTCTATGGTAATAAATAAATAAATAAAATAAATAAATATATACATATATTTGCACTTCAGAAGCATGCAAAGGCTCAACAGAGACAGGAGCAGTGTTTACAGAAATAAAAGATGGATAATTACTTGAAGATACCTGTAAGGGAAAGTGAAAAATTAACAACGGAGCAAAGGCATAGAATCCCACACTCAAAGCATGAGCACAGAAAATGAGAATTTCTTTTTAAATTTGCTTTGTAGTGAAGTGGAGTAACAAACCTACTTTTAATAATATTAATATTTAAGATCCTTGACTCAAGTTTTCCAATTTTGTATTCACATTATCTTAATGTCTGGAGCACATATCCAAAGTTTAAAAGATCTTTTCTTCAGTTTGTGCCTTTACTAAACAAAATCTGAAACTATTACATATCTCAGATTAATTTTCCAGGCTGTGGAGACAAAAGTGTGTACCTTGAATCCTCTTTAGTTTTGTACTACTTGGCATGGAATAAAGGCATTTCTAATGGCAGCTAACAACAAAAATAACTTTTCTCGGGTTATAGTTTGGACTACAGTAATATTTTTTTTGAGCTGAATGATTAAATTGTTAAATTAGGAAGATTTTCTCACAGTTTGGTACCTATTTTGATTTTAATGGAACTAATGAATTTTAGAATAAAACAATTTCATGAAAGAAATAAAGTAAAATAGATCCTGTACTACATAATAAAAATATTTTAAAATTTATTTCTAAATGTATCTTTAAATGATATCTCCTGTCTATGTGGTAAGCATTTTGGGAAAAAAAAAAAAAAAAGTGTTAACGTAAAGTTTGAACACTAGTGTTACTAAAATAAAATAAAATAAAATAAAATAAAATAAAATAAAAAATAAAATAAAAAGGATTCTGAATAGATAATCAAACAATAAGAACAAATCAAAAAGTCTGATTTAGGAGTCACAACAAGTGTAGTCATGTCTGGATTCCAGTAAGCATAAAATTTCCTGAAGAGCTCTGTGTGAGATATATAAGTCTTGTTCCCTATTCTGTAAAGTGTGTGCCGTAGAATATATGCTGTATTTGATCCAGGGTGATCTAAAAAGAAAATTAATATTCAGAAACTTCACACATTTGCACACAGAGGAGAATGAAGAATGAAAGAAAAATTATTTAAACTCTGAATGAAATCTGAAATATAGTCTTCATTACAGAAGAATAGCTGTTGTCGCTTCTGGACTATACTGAAAAGTACAGGGGAATTTCAATGATGTAAACCTTCCTTGAAGAGAGAAACATCATTAGGACTGAAGTTTTGCTTACTTTCACATCTGTTACTTGATGAAGCTATGGAACAGAATATATGTATTTGTAGTGTTTTCAAAGCTGTGGAAATTTTTCACTCTTCGATGTCCAGTAGTATGCTTTGATTTTCATACTGCATTAGGTTGGAGGTCTCATTAGGTGAAAAAGATTAGAAGATACCCAGAATTTCTACTGGGAGATACAGAACTGTAAAAAGAATGACATAAATACAGAACAAGAATTACACTGTTTATCTCATTCTGTCAGATTTCAGGTGCTGAGAAAATTTAGCCACTCAATATATTTATCATTAAAATGTATTCTGATCATAAAAATCTTTATGGTCTTTAGGTCTTATACTAAAGCTTAACGTGGCAAAATATAGCTCTTTGAAATGCAGTGAAAGTGTTCTCTCACTCTATTTGTTCATTCTTTTACTTCTTTTCCCAGTAGGAACTAATTTTGTTTAGAAAACTCAGGTTGGAATGCAAATATATATTAAATGCATATTCAAACCCTGCAGTCATAGGCAAACTGCTGCAGTGCTCATATATTGCAGCTTGGCTACTGTAGGTGCCTTTGTATTAGAAACTACTTTTCCCAAGGGCTGCCTATAATGAAGAAGTCAATGACCTGTAAATTACAACTAAAATGCTCAAGCTGGTCTTGCAGATGAATGTTTTTGATTATGGTCTACAGTACGCAGAGTTCAATTTCTATTTAAAGCAAAAAAAGCTTTGCATTTATTTGTATGTGTGTTTGTTTTTGTTTTATTCTAAAGTTTGATATTAAAGTGCATTGAACAAAAACTTCTGATTTAAAATTTTACAGTGAAATTAAATACAAATAAAGAAATGGTTCTTTGTATTACAAAGCTATTCTAAGAACTGTATCCATGTAAAAAGAAGAATATCCAAGTATATATCCAAATATATCATTTAATATAGTTTAATGTTGTACATGAACTAATCACAATAAAAATAAGCTACTACTTACCACAATGGAGTAAGCTTAGAAAGATATGAAGAAAAAATAACTTTCTCAGGAAATCAAGATTAGACCAGACCAAATTACTTTCAGAAGTTATTATTATTATTATTATTATTATTATTATTATTATATTTTTTATGTTTTGTTAGGGCATACTTAAGAGAGAGGAAAAATAGCAATTAGACTAGCAGACTCCCTTATTCTAGTCTAGCAATGATGAGAGCAACAACTTTGGTCATAAGAAATCTGTGTATACATAGTTTCTAATTTGAAAACTCATTCCTGAACCTGATCATACTCATTGAGAATCCACCTAACACAGTTCATCAAGAAACCATCTAACACAGTTAAGAAGGTGAGGTTTTTAAATATCATGTAAAAATAAACGAGATGACCTTCAAAAATATTCCAAAGAGTTTAGTTTCCAAGGCACAACTAAACAAAGACTTGAAATTCTGAAGTGAAATTGCTTGTTAGTCTTTTTTTTTTTTTTTTTTTTTTTTTATGGAATTCATTAAGTGTCTTGAACTGCCCTTGACTGACATAAACATGAAGAAAATCTCTCAAATTATTTAGCAAAAGTACCATTCACAAAGAAAGATTTAAATTTACCCCCCCTGGATTCCTTTTCCTTTGCCATTGCCTTTTCCTTTGCCGTCTTTTTTTTTTTTTCCTTTCACCTTACTGGTAAACCATGAATGTAAAACACAATAAAAATTGATGGTGCTTGCTAGTCTAATTAGCCAGAAAACAAAATTTTGGAATTGTGTAATAGATATTGCACTTAGCCTATCTCACGTTTGATTATGTACTTCAGGTATGAAGCACAGAAGCTGCAGAACATGTACTAAATGATTTGAGGAACCATAGGACAGTTTATGTACTTTCCACGTTAAATATCAGTAACATTTCAGATGAATCCTAAAGTGAGTACAAAGTAGTATTAATTGGTGTTTTTGTTTTGTTTTCTAATTAAATTTAATTTCTAACTATAAGAACATCCAAGCAGACAACAGTTTTCTCCAGCTTACATGTAAAGGGTGTCATATGTATACAGCGGAATATCCTCAGATGCTGAAATAGGGTTAAAAGCTTGTCTGTTAACAAACAAAACAAACAAAAAAATAAATTATTTAAAAAAAAAAAAAAGAAGAATTTTGGGGGGGAATAAAGGAGTAGAAGTGTCAGGATCTGGAAGAGAAAAGCATAGAAATAAAAATAAATAAACAAATAAATAAACAAATAAAACTGTCTCTGAGATAAGAGAGAGTTAGTTATTTAGAGATGCTCTGAATCTAACTGAACAGCACAGCAGGAAAAATAAGATGCACTGGCAAACAAAACTATTTTTACATGTTGCCTCTTTTTAAAGAGTTTTAAAATTTATTTCAGAAGAAAACGTTGGAATGAAATTAGAATATTGGGATAAGGATAGGTGGGAGAAACTCCAGAAGAGACCTTAAAAATTCTTTATAGATTTTTTCAAAAAGCCGAGCATGGGCTCCAAAAGGGGGTTTTGTGAACGATCTGTCAATCTACTGTCTATGGGGCAGATTGTCTAACGTTCATCATGTTTTCTCTTTGCATTTTATGGTATTAATATCTTATGAAGTTTTTTTTTTTCTGCCTTTGGCGTTTTCTCTCAATTAGTGCAAAAAAGAAAGGACAAAAAAAAAAATAGGTAACAGTTGTCAAGTGCAAGTTGTCAAGTGTACTGAGTCTGGCTGGTATGGAGTTCATTTTCCTCATACATGCTTCTATTGTGCTGTGTTTTAGATTCATAAACAAAGCAATGCTGATAACACATTGATGATTTGCAGTAGTTGAAAAGCCTTTACATGGTGTCAATATCTTCAGTTTCTCACTCTGTCCCCTGGTAAAGAGATTGTCAGTACACAAAATATTGGGAGGGACCGAATCAGATGTTCCAAATAGATGTTCCATGCTATAAAATGTAATGTTTAGCAATAAAAGAGAAAAAAATATTTTTTATGGAAGATGTCCTTCTTCTGCTGGCTGGGCACTGCTCTGTTGATGGGAAGTGATGAGTGATGGTCTTTGTATCAAATGTTTTGTTTTGTATTATTTCTCTGTTCTTACACTCCTCCTTTGTTTATTAACCAATTTTTATTTTGACACACAAGTTTTCTTGCTTTTACTTTTCCATTCCTCTTCCCCTGTTCCACTGGAAATGTTGGGGAGAGTGAGCAAGTAATAACACGGTGCTTAGCTGTGTACCAGGGCTAACCCACAACACCAGGAAACACATATCCTTTTGTCACAAAACAGGGACAGTGTAATGGAGAGAACTATCCCAGGTTTTACTTCTGAGCAGGACATTAAATGGGATATGCCTTTGGCTATTTCAGATCAGGTGTCCCAGCTGTGTCCCAGACTATTTTCTTGTGCACCTGCTGTCTACTTGCTGGGATGACGGTGTCAAAAAACAGAAAGCCTAGACTTGGTGCATGCACTGTCCATCAACAGACAAAACACTGGTATGTTATCAGTACTGTTTCAGTCACAAAGCCCAAACACAGCACCATACAGGCTATTATGAAGAATGTGAACTTCCTCGCAGCCAGACAAGCACCTGTATGAGAATGTTAGAAAAAGACCCACATAGCGCTATCATATCTGTGAGTTAATATCCTTCCTTTGCAGTATTATAAACTGAGTTCTTCTACCATCCTGATATAAATATGTTCTAGAATTTATTTTGTTATATTTTTCTTAGGTAAATCAGCATAGTTTGATGTCACTCTTAACTTTGCAGGCTAAAAGTGTGTTTTTGATTTAATAATATATTTATTTCTGAAGTAATATGACAAAATATAAACAGATTATGCCTAATATTTTGTGGACAGATACATGGTAATTATCAATTTTATATATTATATAAAGGTGTTATTTAGTATCATACTATTGAAATATGTTATATTTCGAGGATCAATTCACAGATAGTAAAAAATAAAAAATAATTATGTTACAGTTCCTGTGAATTTCTACTGAAATGAAATTATCTTCAATCTTAACAATTACTTTTGGCTAATGTCACTAGGGGAGACATTAGAATTCATTTCATGCTGCATCAGGTCTGAAATTCCACTTTATAAGACGAGTTTACCAAAGTTAAATCTTATTAGACAATTGTGATATTCTTTTTCTAGATGAAATAAATGATGTAGATCTAATCTATGTGAACTTTGATAAAAATACGCAATTTGATGTAGAAGATCTACTGAATTTTATTATTGTAGGCGTTATATACATTAGTACATTAGGCATTAGTACAGGGGATAACTACAGAATCATCTGAAATGGAGATTAAAATATTCTGGATAGAAAACAGACTCTCAGACTGGAGAAAGTTCATAATCAAATTGTTAACGATATTTGTTGGGACTAATGCTGTGGCAGGACAAAAGAGATGTCTATGGTGATGAAATTTCTTGATATTATAAAGACGCAAGTCTTGAAAATATGTGGTAGAACTGGAAACTGCATCAAGTTGATAATATGATAGTAGAACTATCATATTAAATGTAGTGATGAGAATTCAGAATCATATTTTTAGAGACTAAAAGCAGAGTTCATTGTCTGGGCCCAGCTAATGAGAAGATAAATGACTTGTTCATCACTGAAGACTGAACAAGATGTACAACTATTTCTAGCATTCAGGCACAATACAATCCTATTAACCAGTCCATGAAACAGAAGCACCTTTACCCATGTGAACACATAGATGAATATATTGTTGTTCTATTTCCTTTATCATACTTTCTAAGGTAAGCTAAAATGCTTATTCTCTCAAAGTACAGCAAAATCACAGGAGTTTTTAGTGTAGAAACAAATTAATATAAAATAACTCTATAAACATAAGTTGTGAAAATATCAGAAAAGGTAAGTTTGGAATAATTTCCAAAGAAAAGAAGAAAAGCAGTAAAAACAAACACACAAACAAAAACAAAACAACAACAACAACAACAAAACTACTGCATTTTAAGATTTAATTTAATCAGGTCTGAGGGAAAAAGAAAAAAAAAAAAAAGAGAGAGAGAGAGAGAGAGATTACATTTGCCTGTAATACTAAACAAAACTTGTGGGACAGAGGTCCTTCTCTGTCTCAGTTTTCTAATTGTAATTACTACCAAAACTGAAAATATTAAAAAAAAAAAAAAAATCTAAACCAGGGTTGGCTTCAAATGGAGTCTAAATGACCTCTGGTGATCTGGTGATCTTCTTGAATAAAGCCAACAGGTAAGATGCGTAGTTACCACCTTCTCTTTACACATAATATTTTTATCAGATTGTTGATCTTTCCTGTCTTCTGACAAACATAATAGGAGTTCATACACCTTTCATATACTATCTATATCTGTGTGTGCATGTGTGTATTGCACATGCAGGCCAAGACCATTTTCTGTAATACAACATATTCATGAAGAAGACAGTGTGTCACTGTTGCTTAAGTTACAACTGATGTTGTGACATAAGCTTTCCTAACAGTTAGATCTTCTATTAGGTGTTCTATTCTGTGATCTTCTGTAAGATCACAGAATCACAGAATTCTAAGGGCTGGAAGGGATCTCAAGAGATCATTGGGTCCAACTCCCCTGGCAAAGCAAAAGATACACTGGACCAATATTTCTTTCAAATAACTGTTGACTAACCATGCCAGTTAACTTTACTGAACATGCCCAGTTAAGTATGGGACATGTTTATGCACTGAAAAATGTGTGTGTGATTTTTTCTCTTTCTTGGTTTTGCTTTTGATTGTTTTTTATTTCCTCTTCCTTTTCCCCTATGATCAAGAAGATATTTGCAACCCAGAAAAGTTCAGTAATAAAAAGAGGAATTGTTGTTCCAGGTAACTTGGAGATCAAACTTAACATGTGGTCTGCAGAAAACTTACATGATCCATATTTCCTTGGAAATTAATGTCAACTTAACAGAAAGTGAGATGAATAGCACATAAAAAGAGCCCTCTGCGTATAAACAGGATGGGGTGACATATATTATCTGAATGTAGAAATGGATTTCGTAATGATTTGCAGGCAAGAGTGGATGGTGAAGCAGTACATCTGCATCACACTTTTCTCAAGCTGATCACAGCATGATGTGACAGGCAGCATCTCTTTCTTCCATTGCCCTTATGTAGAATATCCTGCAGGGATTAAGTCTATCCCCTCTTCTCATTAACACATCTAAGACCCCCATGAGAGGACATTTGACACTTTGGTCTGTAATGCTTTCAAGGGGACTTCATAGCCCTTGATTTTATGTTTGAACAGTGACACAGCTGACAGCCTGGCAGATATTACCATGCCTGATTGACAAGAATTAAGCACCTGGACAACTGCTACTTTAAATATTAACTGTTCAGAGATTCAGGAAATGCTTTAAGGAGGTAACTGTGAAGATTACTTTTTCCTTACAACAAAGGAAACCTTTCCTTTATTGTTAACAAGACTCAGATAATTGTGCAATATAGTTTCATTGTATTTCTTACAGCAAGAACATGGACAATATATTTTTTTTTCTGCCTCTTGTCTGGGTTAAAGAACTACCAGTGTCTGGTCCTTGTACCAGGACAGCCATTTTTAATTCCTCCTGTTTACTAAAATAGAAGGCTTCAATTTCTGCCAAATACTCTATTTCTGAAGGAGAAATCTCTTCCACTTAAGAATAGAATATATCTACATACTGTCTGAAGATTTGAGGGTGTCTTAGTGTTTCAGAACAACAATCCAATAAAACTTGATCCTAAAAGTAATACTTATGATGATTTGTTGTATGTTTAGAAGAATAGTTTGGATAGTCTGATTTATATAAATTACTTTTTAAACAAATATATTTGATGAAATACTTACAAATAAATAGGTAAAAAACTGTATTAATTTAATTTTAAAAAGTTTTAATTTAATTTTGAAATTAATTTAAATTAAAATATCGTACATGTTTAAAATATCTTTGACACTGTCCCAGCTGATTAGCAACACATTTTCAACCTTTTCTTAGGTCAAAGAATAAATAATTTTCTAAAATATGGTTAACAAACTGAAGACAGCCTTGTTTCATTCCTATGTGTGTTAAAATATGATGAGAGATAAGGGCTTTAGCTAAGTCTGTGGTCTTCACAAAGTAGTGTTATCACAGTTGTACAGAAATACCTGAGTATGTATCCAACTGTTTATGTGTCATTTGAAACAGAGCATATTTTATATTCTCAGCTGACTCTTTATTTGCTTCCAGACCCTCAGCTGGAGTGCTAGCACTAGCTAGCTTCATAAAATCATAGAATCATAGAATCACAGAATCATGGAATGGCTTGGGTTGGAAGGGATCTTAAAAACCATCCAGTTTCAACCCCACTGCCATGGACAGAAATACCACCTATCCATCTGAAGACCATCAGAAAAATGTCTGGTGCTCTATGTTCATAATGAAACGTCTTTGTTGCTTAGAGTAGGTACACTGAACAGAGAATCTCATAAAATTAAAATTATTGTCAGATCACAGTAATTAAGATGGGGAATTTATACAAAACACTAGAAAAGCTTATTCCTGTCCTGTTTCGAAGTATTATGTCTGTAGACTACACACTATAAAGTCTAGCATGTTTTTTCCAAGATGCAATATAAGTCATTATGAACCTCTTATTCTAAAATGAATAAGAATAGACAGAAAATATTAAGTGTTTCAGAATTCCCTCTATGGTAGTTTTTCATCTGAAATATGTTTATCTCTGAAAATGTTGTGACAAAACTTTAACATGCTATTTTGGGTTAACCAATCTAAAGCACGTTAGAGTCTGACTTGAACCCACAGCTCATTTATTTAAGAAATTTCAAGCAGAACATAAAACCCACCACTTAGAATCCCACCACTTAGAATGTTTCTGTATTCCTGTACTGTCTATTCATGTAGTTTTAGAAAATTTTCTGGGTTTGTTTGTTTGTGTGTGCGTGTGTGCGTGTTTTGTTTTTCCTGATGGTCTTATTGCAATAGTTTTTTTGTTTTGTTTGTGTTTTTGTGGTTTAAGTTTAAAACAAAGGGTTAATTGGATTTCTTCACCTTTCTTATGTTAGTAAAATCTTTACTATATACCAACAATGTAAGAAATCTTTAAATCTCATGCTGTAAGTTATCTCAAGTTTTTATAACAGAGCAGTTTTATGGTTCCCATAGCTTATTGTTCTGAGACATTTATTCCCAGTGATTTTCTGGATGAACCTTGCACTCATTGATGACTGTGAAGCAAATCCAAACATTATTCAAGTTTAATGTTCTTCCTCAAGACAAAACAAAACAACAACAAAAATGTAATTTCTGTCTAATTTTCTGAGAAATGTGTTAAAATAAAATGTTGTCTCTGAATTGAAAAAATACTGATTTTAAAAACACAGTTTGTGGTTGGAGATCGCCTTATTCTCCAAGTCCAGTGAAAAATAAAACAATCTCTCTTGCCTACATTAGTTCTTTCAAGTCCAGTGGTAAATTACTTTATTTGACCTAATCATTGTACACTGATGTTTTGCTAATGTAGTGGAACTGCATCAGTCATAACATCATAGCTTTTGTTTGGTAGTGCAGAATATTTACTCAAACCAATGGCTACTGATATCTGGGCAGCTTTACTGTTATTTGACTCAGTTTGTTGTGGTGCTAAGTACTTGAATTTCACATCTTCTGTAACATCTTGTTTTCATCTTATGTTATTTTTTATGTTCGAACAGCTAAAGCAAGTAAAAGAAGTTTATATGTATTTTCTAGAGGATAGTTCATATGAATCATTCTACTATGCTACCATTGAAAAAATGAATTCTTGAATGGTACTCTATTTAGAGTTGAATTTTTCTTTCTGTTTTAGGATACATAAAGATGCAATAAAAAACAAAATCTGGTTGTCCCTGTTTTCAGGCAGCTGAAAATAACTGTGAAGGGTCCAACTAAAAGCATAACATAACTTTGCATTCATCTGTTTGGATTTTAGATATATCTGACTCAAAGATTGTGAAATGCAACACTATTTTTGGCATAAGCTGAAAATAAACATCTAGTGTGCAGGGTTCTGGTGCTGCATATCTGGAATTGACAGGAAATGCTAACTTGGCAGAGCAGAAAACAACTGTTGTCAAACACTTAAAAATATCTTAATCTTTAAAACATATTGATTAAATTTCAATACTATGATTTCCTCATTCCATAGTGTAAAATGTTTCAGTCAGAAATGCTGATCATAATGGATTGATTGAATCAGGAAGAGATAAAAACATAAATCAACAGATTTCAATCAACATATATGATATTGGATTGGACTCCTGTTCTGATCTGAGACACAATTAATAAAGGATACAAGTCAAGTCATAGAAAAAATACTAGTTAGAGCACGTGGATGGTAAACAGATTTTAGCAAAATAATTGAAGCTTTTTCATGAAGCTGAAACTTTGACTGATAATACTGCTGTTATGAGATGTGTGAAAGATTTATGACCTAGGCAAGTCACTATTTATTTTTACCAAAGTACTAAAATCATAAAAAAGACAACCAAAAAACCAAACCAAACCAACCAACCAACCAACCAAACAAACAAACAAAAACACCTTATCACTTAAGTTATATGTTAAGTCATATGTGATCACTTATGTTAAGTCATCATTTATGTTAAAGCTTATCTAAAAGCAGACATCAAAACTCATTTTCAGGTGCAGAAATACCACCAAAGAGTTGTACTGTATGTATTAGGTTTTTAAAATAACTGGATGTTATGATTTTTAAACATTTTTATAGTCTGAAGGAAAATATAAGAATTTGTACTTTCTAAATATAAAAATACATGATAGTGAAACATTTATTCATTTATTTATTTATTTATTTATTTAATTTTCAGCTTGTTTTAAGGTCATGTTTCAGTTCAAGAATTTCTTAGGGAAATAAAGTATACTTTTGGAAATAAATCACATATGATTCGATGAATTTAAAAATTTAAAAATCCCTATAAGCATCTTAGTACTAAAAGTATATTCATAGAATCATAGAATATCTCAAGTTGGAAGAGACCTACAAGGATCATCAAGTCCAGCTCCTGGTTCCACACAGACCTACCCCAAAATTTAGACCATATGACTAAGGACACAGCCCAAACATTTGAACTCTGGTAGGCTTGGTGCTGTGACTACGTCCCTGGGAAGCCTGTTCCAGTGCGTGACAACTCTTTAAGTGAGGAATGTCTTCCTCATATCCAGCTTGAACCTCCCCTGTTGCAGCATGACACCATTCCCATGGATCATATCGCTTGCCACTAAAGAGAACAAATTGGTGCCTGCCTCTCCACGCCCCCTCGTGAGGAAGCTGCAAACCACAATGAGGTCTCCCCTCAGCCTCCTCTTTTCCAGGCTGAACAGGCCAAGTGACCTCAACCACTCCTCATATGTCTTCCCCTCTAGGCCCTTCACCATCTTAATAGCCCTTCTCTGGGCACTCTCCAATGTAAACACTGATGGATCATATTCAGCTTGCCACAGATCCCTCTCTGTGGGGCTGCTCTCCACCAGCCAGTCTGTACATATATCTAGGGTTGCCCCATCCCAGGTGCATGACCCAGAACTTGCTCTTGTTAATCTTCATGCAGTTGGTGATTGCCCAGCTCTCCAGTCTGTCCAGATCTCTCTGCAAGGCCTTTCCACCCTCAACAGAGTGAACAATTCCTCCCAGTTTAGTGTTGTCAGCAAATTTGCTCAAAACACCTTCTAGTCTTACATCCAAATTGTTTATAAAAACATTGAAGAGAACTGCCCCTAAAATGGAGCCTTGGGGGACCCCATTGTTCACTGGCTGCCAGCCTGATGCAGACCCTTACCAGAACCCTTTGAGCCCTGCCCGTCAGCTAGTTATTCACCCATCCTATGATGCTTTTGTCCAGCTGTATGCTGGACATTCTGTCCAGTAGGATCCTATGGGAAACTGTGTCACAAGCTTTACCGAAATCCAAAAAGATCACATAAGCTGGTTTCCCTTGATCAACTAGATGGGTGATCTTATGATAAAAGGAAATCAAATTTGTCAAACTGGACCTACCTCTTGTGAACCCATGTTGGCTGGAGCCAATAGATGCATTCTCCCCCAGGTGCACTACAGTAGCTTCAAGTATCATCATCTCCATAATTTTACCAGGCACTGACATGAGACTGACAGGCCTGTAGTTGCCAGGGTCTTCTTTCTTGCCCTTCTTGAAAACTGGTACAACATTCGCCAGTTTCCAGTCAACGGGGATCTCTCCAGATTCCCAAGACCATTGAAAAATAATTGAGAGTTCCCACAAAGACATCAGCCAGCTCTCTGAGCATGCTGGGATGAATCCCATCTGGATCTATGGACTTCTATGGATCCAGGTGGAGCAGCAAATCCAACACACATTCAGGGTTAGTTGGAAGTTTAACATTCCCACCATCGTCCTCCAGCTCAGGGTATCCAGGGTCTCAAAATCAGCATTGAAGACAGAGGCAAAGAATCATAGAATCATAGAATTATAGAATATCCTGAGTTGGAAGGGACCCTTAAGGATCATCAAATCCAACTCTTGACACCGCACAGGTCTACCCAAAAGTTCAGACCATGTGACTAAGTGCACAGTCCAATCTCTTCTTAAATTCAGACAGGCTCGGTGCAGTGACCACTTCCCTGGGGAGCCTGTTCCAGTGTGCAACCACTCTCTCTGTGAAGAACCCCTCCTGATGTCAAGCCTAAATTTCCCCTGCCTCAGCTTAACTCCATTCCCGCGGGTCCTGTCGCTGGTGTTAATGGAGAAAAGGTCTCCTGCCTCTCGACACCCCCTTACGAGGAAGTTGTAGACTGCGATGAGGTCTCCCCTCAGCCTCCTCTTCTCCAGGCTGAACAGGCCCAGTGCCCTCAGCTGTTCCTCATACGTCTTCCCCTCCAGGCCTTTCACCATCTTCGTAGCCCTCCTCTGGACACTCTCCAACAGTTTCATGTCCTTTTTATACTGTGGTGCCCAGAACTGCACACAGTACTCGAGGTGAGGCCGCACCAGCACAGAGTAGAGCGGGACAATCACCTCCCTTGACCTACTAGCGATGCCGTGCTTCATGCACCCCAGGACACGGTTGGTCATCCTGGCTGCCAGGGCACACTGCTGGCTCATATTCAACTTGCTGTCTACCACGACCCCCAGATCCCTCTCTTCTAGGCTGCTCTCCAGCGTCTCATCACCCAGTCTGTACGTGCAGCCAGGGTTTCCCCGTCCCAGGTGCAGGACCCGGCACTTGCTCTTATTGAACTTCATGCGGTTGGTGATCGCCCAGCTCTCCAACCTATCCAGATCCCTCTGCAAGGCCTTTCCACCCTCATTCGAGTCCACAGCTCCTCCAAGTTTGGTGTCATCAGCAAACTTGCTCAAAATACCTTCTATTCCTACATCCAGATCGTTTATAAAAATATTGAATGTATTTCAATATTTTCATTCAATATTGAATGAAAATATTGAAAAATACTGGTGACCGCCCACCAGCCTGCCGCAGCCCCATTTACCATAACCCTTTGGGCCCTGCCTGTTAGCCAATTGCTCACCCATCGTATGATGTTTTTATTTAGCTGTATGGTGGACATTTTGTCCAGTAGGATCCTATGGGAAACCGTGTCAAAAGCCTTGCTGAAGTCCAAAAAAATCACATCAGCTGGTTTCCCTTGGTCCACCATACGTGTGATCTTATCATAAAAGGAAATCAGGTTAGTTAGGCAGGACCTACCCTTCACAAACCCATGCTGGCTGGGACCAATGACTGCTTTGTCCCCCAGGTGCGCCTCAATAAGTTCGAGAACCATCTTCTCCATGATTTTACCAGGCACTGACGTGAGACTGACAAGCCTGTAATTGCTAGGGTCTTCCTTCTGACCCTTCTTGAAAATTGGCACAACATTTGCCAGCTTCCAGTCTACTGGGACCTCTCCAAATTCCCAGGATCGTTGAAAAATAATTGAGAGAGGTTCCGCGATGACGTCCGCCAGCTCCAGAAGACATTAAATGTCTCTGCTTTGCCTATGTCCTTGCCTGTGAGGTGACCTTCCCCATCAAGTAGACAACCTAAGTTTTCTCTGGTCCTCTTTTTCTATTCATATAATTTAAAAATACCTTTTTATTGTCATATAGCTAAAAGAACTCCTATACCATTGACAGCGAGATAAGAGTTTCTGTAAATTTTTTAAGATTTAGACAAGACAAAGACAAGAGCACTATGATACAGGAATCTAGACCAGATTCTATATTATATACTACTAGGAATGGAAGTTTACCATACATACTAGAATTTTTCTTCATAAGTCTGGAAAAAATAAATAGAAAGAAAGAAAGAAAAAAAAAAAGTAGTTGAGAATATTTTAAAATAGATTAAAAAGACAAATATGAGCTTCAGAGCACAGCTATGTCCTCAGTATGAGGTATATAATACTTCAAGCATCCTCTGTTGTAGGGAAGTATGTTTCTTCTGATGATGGCCATAAAAAATTATTTTTTACTATATTTTCCCTCTCCTTCCTAGTATATTTGTTATCAAAACAATAGTAAAGAGTTTTCTTTTGAATTCAAATCACACTGCTCTGTTTCTGAATCAAATTCATTTTCTAGCTTCTTTATTAAATAACAACAAATTATTTTCTCAGTGAAATAGTTTTCAATCTCAAAGAAAGAAAGAAATGGGAAAGACTATAAATTCTTTAAAGAAGGTAGTTTCTAGGATAGCAGATCTAATTTTACATTGTAAGTAAATGTGGATGGAAAGTAGTGAAGATAAAGTGAAGTAAGAATGTGAGAAAAATATTCCTGGATTAGATTGCAATATGGTATAAAGAAATCAATAGAAAATTGTTTTTGTGCACAAAAACAAACAAACAAACAAACAAAGAAAAAATAAAACAGTAAAGAGAGGAGAGGGAGAGGAGGAGGGAGAGGGGGAGAGAGAGGGAGAGAGAGAAGGGATTAAAGAAAAGTCCTTAAAAACACATATTAATCGATACATTTCCATTTAAAAAGCAGTTGTCTGTATTCCAAATCCCCTACATTTCTGGAATGAGAAACAAGTAGTATAGGTCTTGCAAAGATCCTATCTCATAAACAGAATGGAGGAAGCACTGAGTGTATTAATTTGTGATTGCCTCCGAAGATGTAAGTATAGTATATTTTCTCTTATTGTACTGGGTCTGTCTGGGATGGAGTCACCTTTCTCTGCAGCAGTCCCACACAGTGCTGTACTCTGCACTCGTAGCTAGAACAGCACTGGTATCACACCAGTGTTGTGTCTATTGCTGAGCAGTGCTGGCACAGCATCAAGACTTCCTCCAAACACCTCCAGAGCCAGAAGGCTGTGCATGGGCAAGAGGAGTGGAGGGGATATCACCAAGGCCACTGACCTAAATCAATCAAAGAGAGATTCTGTACCGTATGGTGTCACACTCAGTAGTAAAAAGTGGGGAAGGTGAAGGAGGTGAGGGGCTCTTGTTATAGAGATATGTCTTTCCAGACAACCACTACATGTAGTGAGGCCCTGCTTCCCAACATGTGGCCAAACATTGCTTGTTGATGTAGAGAGTAATTTCTTTTCTCTCTGTTGTTCCATATAAACTTTTTTTTTTCCCTCTTTATTTTCCCTTTAACTGAACTATCCTTATATCAACCCATGAGTTTTTGTTTGTTTGTTTGTTTGTTTTTCTCCTTTCCAGCATAATTTCTTCTTTCTCTCTTTTTCTAAGGAGGGGGAACGAGAAAGTGATTGTGGTGGAGTTCAGCTGCCCAGCAAGGTAAAAACACCACATTTAGATATAAGAAAGAGGCTTATTGAGTCTCTGCCTCTTTCAGGACAAAAAAGAAAGAATACATGTTTTGATGTTTGTAATAGCCATGATGGGCAGAACACATGAAGAACTATTTGTCCATAAAAACGGCCATTTAATTTAAATATATCAGCCTCTGTAATGAAACTTACTCATTTTAATTGCTCTTCTTTCATTGCCATAGCATTTCATAACCTTATGGAGATATACAGGTATTATATATTCCAAAGCATCATCTCTGCAGAGAAAAGGTAACCATTCAGCTATTAAAACAAGAGCTATATTTTCTGTAACTGTAAGTTTCTTAAGAAAATATTACACTATTAAATATGGACATTGTTTTTTAAAGAAAAATAAATTTTTGTCCCATTTTTTATTTGAGAAAATATTAACCTGCTTCTGAAAGCTGTCACTGTGATGGTAACAGACTGAAGATTAAAAACAAACTACATTATCCCAAACACATGCTTTGCTCTGTGGTTAACCTAGCCTGAGACGGGCAATTTCATTCTTGGCACCCCAGCTGCCTCAGAGTTCATGCAGGCACACAGACATTCACAAGCCGAGATCATTATTGAACACATCCATGAACATCCTTTGATATTGATTAAAAAAGTGAACTTTTTCTCCTGTCTCAGGGCCAGGATTTTTAAACTGAAGGCCCTGCAAAAAAAATAAAAAATAATAAACATAAATAAATCAATAAGGCTGAGTGCTTTGGAAGATCCATGTTTTTTCATGCCATCATTGTTCCCATGTGAACAAATAAAACCCATCAAAGCACAAATATCACGTTGTCTTCACCCTATTTGCACCTGCCTTTACAATCAATCAGCCAGGAAAAGCAAGTATTTAAATGAATGGGTACAAAATGACCTGCTTAATAAAACAGAAATAAAAAAGATGTTGTACTTTCTTGGAAAGCAATATAATAATATGCTGTTCTAAAAGTCCTGGATAATAATAATTAAAATAAATCACATGGAAAATATTAAGGAAATTATACACCTTGAGTATTTTTGTCTTTTCTGTGAATTCAATGCACATCCCACAACATTCTCCTGAAGAAACTGGCTGCTTGTGGCTTGGACTGGTGTACACTTCATTGGGTTAAAAACCGGCTGGATAGCTGGGCCCAAAGAGTTGTGGTGAATGGAGTCAAATCCAGTTGGAGGCCGGTCACTAGTGGCGTTCCCCAGGGCTCAGTACTGGGGCCACTCCTCTTTAATATATTTATTGGTGATCTGGATGAGGGCATTGAGTGCATGCTCAGTAAGTTCGCAGATGACACCAAGTTAGGTGTCTCAATCTGCCCAAGGGTAGGAAGGCTCTGCAGAAGGATCTGGATAGGCTGCACCGATGGGTGGGCTGAGGTCAACTGCATGAAGTTCAACAAGGCCAAGTTCTGGGTCCTGCACCTGGGGCACAACAACCCCAAGCAGAGCTACAGGCTGGGAGATGAGTGATTGGAAAGCTGCCTGGTGGAGAAGGACCTGGGAGTGTTGGTTGATAGTCAGCTGAATATGAGCCAGCAGTGTGCTCAGGTGGCCAAGAAGGCCAACAGCATCCTGGCTTATATCAGAAGCAGTGTGGCAAGCAGGTCTAGAGAAGTGATTATCCCCCTGTACTCGGCTCTGGTGAGGCTGCAGCTCGAGTACTGTGTTCAGTTTTGGGCCCCTCTCTACAAGAAGGACTTTGAGGTGCTCGAGTGATTGCAAAGAAGGGCGATGAAGCTGGTGAGGGGTCTGGAGAACAAGTCTGACGAGAAGCAGCTGAGGGAGCTGGGCTTGTTCAGCCTGGAGAAGAGGAGGCTCAGGGGCGACCTTATTGGTCTTTACAGATACCTTAAAGGAGGCTGTAGCCTCCTTTAAGGATGAGGGGGAATGGGCTAAAGTTGTGCCAGGGGAGTTTTAGGTTGGATCTTAGGAAGAACTTCTTTACCGAAAGGGTTGTTAGACATTGGAACAGGCTGCCCAGGGAAGTGGTTGAGTCACCATCCCTGGAGGTCTTTAAAAGATGCTTAGATGTAGAGCTTAGGGATATGGTTTAGTGGAGGACTGTTAGTGTTAGGTCAGATGTTGGATTCGATGATCTTGAGGTCTCTTCCAACCTAGAAATTCTGTGATTCTGTTATTCTGTGATAATTAAAACATATACATAAGAAATGTAAATCCACTGAAGTCAGGAGAAATTTTCCAGACTAATTCTCCTATAAGTGACCAAAAAGTAACTAAGGTTGCCTTATACAAAACCGACAGTAAACATTTCAATAAATTCATACAGAGGAAAAATACCCAATCTGTAGTGACATCCTTAAAAGATTCTTGTAGTTGTCTTTCAAAAATATTCAGGAAATAATAAATTGCGAATAAAATCTCTTGAATCAGAAAATAAGGTCAGAGATATTTGGATATTATAACAATTTCCAAACTTTTACTAGCTATTGTGAAATAAGTTAAACAACCCAGATTTCAGAGAGGTGAGAGGCAGAGATCATCTTCTTATATTGTCAAAGGAATGATATATGGCATCGTCTCCCTTATTTTTATTTTTTTTCTTAATACATGTGTGTATATGGCTTGGTTTCCTGGTAATTATTTAACACCATCTGTTTATTAATATCTCCACTAGAAAAAATAACTTTTATTTCTGCCCAGTTTTATGGATAGATGAAGGTCTTAGATCTTATTGCATTTTTTAGCTTTTACAGAAATAAGCAGGAAATAAGGTGGACTGCAAATGCTTTAACTGTAAAGAAAGTTGAGCTCATATACTTCTGGAAATGAAAGAAAAGGAGACCTTATAATTGCATGACCCAAGAGTAAAACTTCAGTAGTACACTTCAACTGCTTAGACATAAAAATCAATCAGCTACAGTACCTCTATCCTTAGGAAAGCAGAGTTAATTATTTCTAGCTCTTATAGAACATTAATTCTCTGTAAGTCAGATTTACTGACTATACCTGTACTAATAAATAAAACCAGCCAAGACTTGTTCCCTGTCCATAAGGAACAAGTAGCACAGGTTTCATTGCTTATGACCACAGGTGTCATCAATTAAAAGTTATTTCTTCCCAAAACAGAGTGCCCTTGTGAATAATACCATCTATTGGGACTACTCTGTGCTTTTGAAATTTGCCCATCATCTGCCCAGTTCTGGCTGTCACAGAACAAAGCTGCATCAGAAACCATGTCAAGAACTTAACAAATTATCCAAGTGCACAGTCATAATTGAGCTGTGTCCTTGGTCTTTATATATGCTGTATATATGCAGGTGTATAGGTTATACCACTGTGTCATACCATGGCAGGAGGATCTGAAACACTCTATGAACTAATATAATTTCCACATGAGAAATTTGGTCAAATTACTGGATTCAGATTTGCATGAGATCATCTCTCCCAAGTTTAGTTACCTAAGCATAAACCTAACCTATATAAGATCTATCCCTTCTATGTTAGAAGAAATTTAATCACTTGATCTAAACTTGTCACCTACAACTCTCCAGTGTTACAAGAAGCCTCAGCTTTTCAACCTTAACTTGCTGACTAATTCTCTTTGACACTTCCTTAAATAAGCCAGTAACATTTTTCCATCCTTAGTGTTTTCTGAGCACAGATGAAGAACATCTCTTCTTCATCATCTTCTTCAGCTTTTTGGAGTGTGCTTGAAGTTTCAAGAGGAATCCTTTTATTCCACATTTTGTCCCATGAATTCTAGAATTGACTTCCTTCTTTCAAGTGAGATGACCCACCTATGTCTGACTAGTCCTGACTAGTCCTAAGTCTGCCTTTTTCATTCTTTCCCCTTTGCAGCTATAAATCCCCCCTTTAACATTCCCTCATACTTTAAACCCACCAGAAGGCTGTAATCATTAGCAATGCTCTGTCCAACACCAATATTAGATTATCCGAGGTCTGGAAATACAGTCAGTGTGTCAATCTTCCTCTTCCACTGAAAATAAAGAGTCTTCCTGTGATATACAGGTGTGATTTCAGTTTAATTTAAGATAAAATTTGATGTCAAGTGTTGTGATTGCTTACACATGATCTGCGGTATATGCACATTAATTGTTCCCCTAAAATCCATAGAATGATTAAATGCAAGTATGCATGTGTGTGTTCACTCAGGTCCTTCAAAACATGTTAATTCCCAATTTATGTAAGTAACAATGGTTTTAGCAGAGCTTCTGACACATATTTTGAAAATAATATCTTTTAAAATACATTGGCCACAATTCACATGTAAATTTAGGCTTCTGCATAGTTGTACCTTATATAACATGTTTATACTTATGATTAGTGGCATGTCTGAATGCCAAGGACAGATGATAAAGTAAGAGAGATTCATAAATAATAAGAGAGATAAGGTAAGAGAGATTCAGACTACTTTAATTTCTTTTAAATAGAACCTTTTCTCAGCCCTAAATACATGGTTTAGGAGAATTGATTTTCTCTGGTAAAGTACATGGCTTGCCTCCTAGCAGTAGAAAAGCAGTGCTAAAGTGTAAATTATGGTGAATTACAGTTCTCATTGCCTTAATTGTTTTGGTCTTCTTCTTGAGATGATTTTCATCAATAAATCACTAATTTTGTTTTAATCAACATTTTACTAACCATTTTACCTTGTCTCTATTTAACATTCTATACATTTGCAATCTGAATTTAACTATTTTCACTACATTTTACATAATGTATTACTGAAGAAATTTTTATACAACAGATGCTTTTCTGCTGTGTGTTGATTAATCATATTTCATATTATCAGCTCCCCCAAAGCATTTCACACTTTGTACTCAATAGATGCAGTATATAAACTGTGTTATTGGTGCTCAGATAAACATGTCTATCTTTTACTAGCTATACTATCAACATTTCTATTTGCATTTCTGCACTTATTAGTGCCATTATGAATATGTTTTCTGCTTTCATTGTAGTACTTTCCTCGATGATTTGGAGATATTTTATTTCAACAAGTTCGGATTGCCCCAGAAGTTAGTAGTTTAATGGTGTTTATCTAATTGGTTGTAAATTGTAATAAAGCATGGCATTTGTAAACATAAAGCTTCAGTGATCCCTAAACATGAACATTTAATGAACATTTAGTATATTCTTCTTTATTGCTGTTATTTTTGTAACTTTTAATAATTTTCCTCTCTTCTTACCCCAGTTTTTAATTTTGTATGATTTGGTAGCTTAGTTACACTTTTTTTTTTTTCTTTCCTCATCTTTTTAAAATGCTTGGATATGGGGAAAAAAAAAAAAAAAAAAAAAAAAAAAAAAGAGATCAAATTTCCAAGGTAATATTGTTAGTTCGGGGGATCTTAATGTATTTATTTTGTCTAATAAATAAGTACAAATACTTTCTTTTTTAAAATCTTTACAGAATTTTTATGAGCTTGAGATATTCACCACAAAATATCCTAGGGAATTTCTACATCTGTTACTATGTACTTTGTCTATTGTTTTTAGTAAGAAAAGAGAAAATGTTGGTTGTTTTTCAAAGTTTATTTTTAACATGCATTTATAATTTAACAAGTGAGTTTTCTTCAACTACAAGAGATTATTCAGACCTGCATGGTCTCTCTTACTTGCATTCTCCAGGTTTTGAGCTAAAGTCATTATACTATTATACTGTTAACAGTTATTTCATGGCTTTCAGTACCATTTGGATTAGAGACTAACCCTAGAATTTTTGTTGTTGTTATTTGTATTTTTCATCAAGTAAAGCATGAAAAACCTCATTTATCTATTCAAAAATCCTTTGTTCTCTAAGAATTACATGAAATGCTTTTTATTTTAGATTTTACTTTTATATATCTGGGTTTATCAGTAAGTAGAAGATATAAGACAAACTGAGGCACACCTGGAGCTGAAATTGGTTACAGATGTAAAAAATAAGAACGATTACAGGCAAAGTAGAGAGGCTGAGGTACTCAACAATTATTTCTCCTCAGTCTTCACTGTCAAGTATTCTAGCTACATTAGTCAATTCACAGAATCCAAAGGCAGAGATCCTTGACACCATCTAAGGAACCTGAATATGCACAAGTCCATGTGACATGATGACATGCACCTGAAGCTCTGGAGGTAACTTGCAGATGAAATTGTTAAGACTTTATTTGTACTTAAAAGTTTTGGCAATTTGGTGAATTTCCCACTGCCTGGAAAAGAGGAAACATAAACCCTGTTTTTAAAAATGGAACAAGGAAGACCTGGGGTACTACAGGGTAATCATCTAATCTCTGTGTCTCACAAGGTCATGGAGTAAATCCTTCTGGAAATTGTGCTAAGGCACATGGATTGAGGAGACAAAGGAGGTCATTGGTGACAGCCAACATGGTTTCACTAAGCACAAAGTGAGTCTGACAATGCTGGTGGCCTTCTATGATGGGGTTACAACATTGGTGGATAAGGGAAGAACAACTGATGTCACCTACCTGGACTTGTGCAAAGCATTTGACAGTGTCACCATGATATCCTTTTCTCTAAACTAGAGAGATATGTATCTAATGACTGTGCCATTTGGTGGATAAGGAATAGCATAGATCATTGCACTCAAAGAGTTGTGGTCATTAGTTCAATGTTCAGGTGGACACTAGTGGTGAGTGGTGTTCCTCAGGGGTTGGTATTGTGACAAGCAATACTTAATCTCTTTGTCAGTGATGTGCATAATGGGACTGAGTGTATCTGTAAGTCTGTAGATGACACAAAGTAGACTGGTGCTGTATACATTCAAGAGGAAAGGGATGCCAACCAGAAGGACCCAGACAGACTTAAGAGGTGGACAAGTGGAAAACTCATGAAGTTCAACTAGTCCAAGTGAAAGCAATCACAAATATGTATACAGGCTTGGTGATGAGTGGATTGAGATCAGCCCCTCCCCCCCCCCAAAAAAAAAAAGAAAAGGACTTGGGGATATTGGTGAATGAAAAACCATGTGCTGGTAATTTTGCTTCCTCTTTTTGCTCTCACCACATGCTCAGGATCAGGCTGAGTAATTTTGACCATTCAGGTAGAAATTGCAATACCTGCTGGCTCCCTGGTGCCATTCCTATGCTTCCAGACTGTTTCCCTGGAGCTACCTTGAACTTTTTCAGGCAGACACTTTGGCTTAATGTCTCTTAATACCAGTACAAGAAAGATCAAATGGGGCTGCAGTCTCTATTTTTTCTCTAAAAAAAGTTAAGTTTCACTCCAGGGAAAAAAGTTGGTAAACATCATAACAGGTACATATTAAACGTTTTTGGCATACCTTAATAAAGATTATTGTTCCTTTCCTTACAATAGAATTGGCATAAGAAACAGGTTGGAAAGAAACTGCTGTGCATGGCTTATATAGATAAAACACTTGCTAATTCAATTCCCTGTCAATTAAAAAGTAATTGTTGAAGGTACTAAAACTGTGAACTGAAGTAAAATAAAATCACTTATTAAATCGAAAGTATAATTGAAGTGACCAACTGACAACTGAATTAATCTGAGATTAGGTACATGCAACCTGACTAATATTTGTTGTTCTGACTAATTGAATGAAGTCACTACAAAAAGATCTAGAAATAATTCAAAAGTAATCAATACACAAAGTTAATATTATTTTCTACTAGAGTTAATGATGTTAACACAAAGCAATATTTTGCTAGCTTGTTGTGCATACAAGATTGTTCATACAATCTTATTGTTTTACAAAATTGGGGCGTACAAGAAGATCTTGAAAAAAATCGTGAGTACAGGTCCTAAATAAGGAAGTGCACTCTGAGAACTCGAACAATCTAATTTGTATAAATTATGTGCCTGTATTATTATCCCTTACAAAGTAAACAATCAATCAATCAAAAACAAACAAACAAAAACCAACTATTCAATAAATTCAGTTACTTCATTCAGCATTGTCAAGGCACATGCAAGACAAAGAGGTGATCCAAGACCTTCACATGCTTAACTGTTTCTAGTTATTAAAAATAGTGATTGAACTGTTGTCTCTTCAAATGTGTTCATAAACCCCTTTTCAAAAATATTTAAGTACTAAATAAGTAAATATTATTTCATATGGTTTTTCTCTCTAAACTGTGAGAAGAAAGGAGGTCCCACTTCTCAAAGGGAAACTTTCCAGTATACTTGTGCAGAATAATGGATTAGAATTTCTAAGACCACGCTGATTTGATTCTCCATGTCTGCTACCTTAACAACATGCCTTCTCTATGCCCTCCTTACGCAGTTTATACTGGACTCTTCCTGTGTTTTCACCTCAGTCATCTGTGTATAACCTCACTTGCTGCTTGACTATTCCTCCTTCATTTCTACTTCCCTTCCTTCATCTTGTCTTCTCTTTCATCCCCTTTCCCTTTTTTTCTTCTCCTCTGTGTCAGATCCCTAGCTGAGTTGAAGTGTTCTTTTAAGCCCTTTTACAGATATTTTCTCTCTGTATTGAGAACTATAATCAATCTTGGCTTACCTTAGTCTTATTCCTAAAATATCAGTAATTTTCTGCCAACAACTTTTCACAACTAGGTGGAAAGAAGAAGGATCATCTCTCTAAAAGAAGTAATTTGGCATGTTTTTTAAAAAAAAGACTTCAGTATTGCTCATGAATAGTACTAACAGTATTACATATTACATAGACTCTGAAAAAGGAAAAATAAATCAGTTAGCTTATGATTTACACAACTATTGAAGAAACAGTAAGTTTTCTATCTCTAGTAGAAACTTTTCTTGGAGATTTTGCACTTTGTTTTAGCAATATTTTTCCTACTGATTTTCTTCCCAGTATGTTTTCTATTTTGTAAACTTCACCTCTTGTAGGTCACAGAAGAGGAATCATTCCAGGCATGTAACTTGAGATCTATTAGAAAAACAGTGTCTCCCAAAGCAATTTGTACCTTATGATGTGATATTTGGTGAATATGTTCAAACTTTCCACCTTCTTTCAATGCATTTGTTTGTTACACATAATCATTTATTTCCACTAAGAAAAATAAAATAAAATAAAATGCCTGTTCTCTATTTTCAGCTAGAGAGAATGGAGGAATGGAGTCAGGGCAGCCTGCTTTTTCATTGGAGGCATGAGATTCTTTGGGTGGTGTGGACAGTTTAGAGCTGCATTCTTCCTTTGAACAGTCTGAAAATAGATTATGCCAGGTGTTAGGGCTAGTACTAAGCATGTGGTACTCTTTGTACTAAGTAACCTACACTTTGGTCAGATGATTTGCTTTAAGTAACATCATCATGAGATAAGGGGAGAAGATACGGCTTACAAGTTCCTATTTCCTCCACTCCTACCTCTCCTATCTGTACCAAAATCAGACAAGCCATCTGAGGAAGTCTGCTTAGTTTAAGCAAAGCTAAGTATTGTCAGAGAAATAATTTCATATGTTTTTAAAATTGGTTGACTTTTAAAGGTCAAAAGTACAAGTCTCTGTCAAACAGTTGTTTAATTTCTGTTTCTGTTCACACGATTTTCATGAATATAATTAAAGATAGACAAAATGATTCCCTAACCCATGTGCCAGAGTTATGAGTTCTGTTGAATAAACCCATGAAGTTTTTGAGCTGTGCACAGAGAATGAGTATAGGGAAATAGAGGAGGAACTAGAGTTCTTTCAGTTCTTCACGGTAGATGTGCTCCAGTCCTTCCATGATCTTTGTGACCCTCCATTAGACTTTTCCTAGTATGCCAATGTCCCTCTTGTACTGGAGCACCCAGCAGTGGACTCAGCACTCCTGGTGCAGTCTCACTAATGATGAGTGAAGAGGAAGGATCACCTCCTTTGACCTGCTGGCAACACTTTGCCTGATGCAACCAAGAATACTGCAAGTCTTCTTAGGGACGAGGCCACATTGCTGACTCATGTTTAACTTGGTGTCCACCAGACCCCACAGGTACTTTTCTGCAAAGCTACTTTCTACCACCTGTGTATCCCTCAGCAGGTTCTGGTGGCTGTGTTTGCTTCTCCCCATTTGCAGGACTTTGTACTTTTCCTTCTTGAACTTCATGAGGTTCCTGTCAATCTATTTCTTCAGCCTTAGGAAGTTCATCTGGATGGTAGATCGACCATTTGGTATATCATGCATTCCACCCAGATTTTTATAATCAGCAAACTTCCAGAGACTGCACTCTACCCCATCATCCAGGTCATTAGTGAAGATTGTAGCGTATGAAAGGTGAAGTAATGACACCAAATTTCCTCACATCCATAGCATTTTAGTCACTATATCTATGTCCGAACTTCACAGGACAGGAAGACATTCCCTATATTCAGAAATGACCTTAACATGTATAATCTGATCTTTGAGATCTGATTTCCGCA
Organism: Anas platyrhynchos; assembly: GCF_047663525.1. Classification (NCBI taxonomy): domain Eukaryota; kingdom Metazoa; phylum Chordata; class Aves; order Anseriformes; family Anatidae; genus Anas; species Anas platyrhynchos. The sequence continues at coordinate 80,167,196 of NC_092621.1, forward strand.
AGAAGAAAATATGATTCTAGGCTGGGAAAAGCCCAAATGTAGAGATTTTAACTTTTTTTGATTTGTTTATTTCTTTTTACATGGTATTATGCATACCAGTGTGGTAGTTTCACACAGATGGGCAGCTAAACACCACCACACCACTCTCTCATTCTCCCTCCTCAAAGGAAGAGGAAATAATGAAAAAGGGATCAAAGGTTAAGGACAAGAAGATCACTCACTATTTACCATCACAGGCAAAACAGACTCAGCTGAGGGATGTTAATATAATTTATTGCCTATCACTAGCAGACTAGAGCAGTGAGAACTAAAAGCAAACTAAAAACACTTCCCCACAATCCAACCTCTTCCACCTCTTTCTCCCAGGTGGAGCAGGCAAACAGGGAGTGGGGCTGTGGTCAGTCCATAACACTTTGTCTCCATCTCTCCTTCACAGACATTCTCTAATAGAATCACAGTCATAGAATGGTTTGGGTTGGAAGGGACCCTAAAAATAATCTAATAACAATGGCCCTGCCATGGTCAGGGACACCTTCCACTAGAACAGGTGGCCCAAACCCATCCAACAAGGCCCTGAACACTTCCAGAGATGGAAGATCCACAGTGTCTTTGGGCAACTTGTACCAGTGACTCACTACCCACTGAGTAAATATTTATTCCAAATATCTAAACTAAGTCTACTCTTTCTTAGTTTTTAAAACCAATACTCTTTTTCCTATCCTTTCATTCCCTGACAAAGAGTCCCTCCCCAGCTTTCATGTACCCTTTAGGTATTGGAACACTGCCTGTTAGGTTCCCCCCTAGCCTTCTTTCCTCCAGACTGAAGAACTCCAGCTCGCCTAGTCTTCCTCCATAGGTGAGGTGCTCTCTTGATCATCTTTGTGGCCCTCCTCTAGACGTGCTCTAGCAGATACATATCTTTCTTGTGTTGGGGGTCCCAGAGCTGAGTGCAGGGCTCCATGTGGGGCCTCACAAGAGCAGAGTAGAGGGGGAGAATCACCTTCCTCGCCCTGCTGGGCATTCTGCTTTTGATGCAGCCCCAAGTATGGTTTGCTTTCTGGGTTATAAGTGAATATTGCTGGCTCATGTTGAACTTCTGGTCAACCAAATCCCTCATGCCCTGCACTTCAGGTCTGCTCTCCATCCATTCTCTGCCCAGCTCATATTTAGGTTTGGGACTGCCCCTGCCCAAGTGCAGGACCTTGCACTTGGCCTTGTTGACTTCATGAGTCTTGCACAGGCCCACCTCTCGAGCCTATCCAGGTCCCTCTGGATGGCGTCACTTCCCTCCAATGTGTAGACCACACCACATGGCTTGGTGTCATCATCAAATTTGCTGAGGGTGCACTTGATCCCTCTGATTGTGTCACCAAGAAAGATCATAGAATCATAGATCATTACAGTTGGAAAAGACCTTTAAGATCATCTGGTCCAACCATCACCCACAAAACCATATCCCTAAGCACCGCATCCAATCTTTCCTTGAACACCCCCAGGGAAGGTGACTCCACCACCACCCTGGGCATTCCATTCCAATATTAAACTACTCTTTCTGAGAAGAAATGTCTCCTAATTACTAACCTAAACCTCCCCTGGCGCAACTTGAGGCTATTCCCTCTAGTCCTATCACTAGTTACCTGCAAGAAGAGGCCAACCTCCAGCTCCCCACACCTTCCTTTCAGGGAGTTGCAGAAAGCAATAAGGTCTCCCCTGAGCCTCCTCTTCTCCAGACTAAACAACCCCAGTTTCCTCAGCTGTTCCTCACACGACTTGTGTTCCAGGCCCTTCACCAGCGTCATGGCCCTTCACCTGCTTCGTAGCCGTTCTCTGGGCATGTTCAAGGGACTCGATGTCCTTCTTGTACTAAGGAGCCCCAAACTGAACACAGTGCTCGAGGTATGGTCTCACCAGAGCAGAGTACAAGGGGACAATCACCTCCCTGGCCCTGCTCGCTACACTGTTACTGATACAAGCCAGGATGTCATTGGCCTTTTTTTGCTGGACACTCAGCAAAAGTTCTTTGTTCAGCCATGCCGCCCTTCCCTTTCAGCTCATCAGAGCCCATTCCAACATTATCCCCTGAGGAACACCACTCATTACTTACTGATCTCCACCTGGACATTAAGCCATTGCCTGCAACTCTTTGAGTGTCACCTTCCAGCCAATTCCACCAAGTGGCACATTCATCATATTTACATCTCTCCAATTTAGAGAAAATATATCATGGGAACAGTGTAAAATATTTTGCAAAAGTCCAGATAGATGACAGCAGTGGCTCTTCCCATATCTACCAATGTTGTAACCCCATCAGAGAAGGCCACCAGTATTGTCAGACTCGCTTTGTGCTTAGTGAAGTCATGTTGGCTGTCATCAATCACCTCCTTATTAGCCATATGCCTTAGCACAGTTTCCAGGAGGAAATGCTCCATGCTTTTGTTAGGCACAGAACTGAGACAGACTGGCTTGTAGTTCCCTGGGTCTAACTTTTCTCCCTGTTCAAAAATGGCCCTTCAGTTAGTGGGAACTTCACAAGACTTCCATGACTTCTTCAGATAGGATGGATAATGGCTTAGCAACTACATCCACCAGTTCCCTCAGGACCAGCAGATGTGTCTCACCAGGTTTCATAGACTTGTGCACCTTTAGGTTCCTTAGCTGGTCTTGAGCCTGACCTTCTATTACAGAGGGCTTCTCCTCTTCCGCTCCAGCACTGTGTTCCTCCCATGGAATGTCATCCTTCCTAAACTAATCCCATGTAGGCATCCCACAGGCAGCAGCTCTTCAAGAACTGCTCTAATATGGATCCATAACATGTGGTCCATCCCCCAGGAGCAAACTGCTCCAGCACGGGTCCCCCATGGGTGGGCAGCAGCTCCCCCCAGACCCCCTGCTCCTGCATGGGCTCCTCTCCACGGGCTGCAGCTCCAGCCTGGGGCCTGCTCCTGCGGGGGCTCTCCATGAGCCGCAGCCTCCTCCAGGCCACATCCACCTGCTCCACCGGGGGCTCCTCCACCCATGGGGGGGCTGCAGCGTGGAGATCTGCTCCATGGGGGACCCATGGGCTACAGGGGGACAGCCTGCTCCACCAGGGGCCTCTCCCTGCACAGCCCGCAGGGGAACTGCTGCTGCCTGCCTGCAGCACCTCCTGCCCTCCTGCTGCACTCACTTGGGGGCTGCAGGGCTGGCTCTCACCCCTTGTACTGGTTCTGGCTGGGATATTAACTTTCTCTGCAGCAGTCCATACAGTGCTGTGCTCTGCACTTGTAGCTGGAACAGCAGTGTTATCACACCAGTGTTGTGTCTGCTGCTGAGCAATGCTGGCACACCATCAGGACTCTCTCTTACCCTCCTAGGGGGTGGACAAAAAAGTGAGAAGAGAAACATCACTAGGGCAGCTGACCTAAACCAACCAAAGGGATATTCCATACCACATGATGTCACACTCAACACTGAAAGGTGGAAACAGGAAGAAGAGGGGAGGGGTGGGTTCTCACTGCGAAAACGTCATTCATCCTCACAAACACCAGCTACATGCATTGAAGCCCTGCTTCAAGGACGTGGTCAAGCATCGCTTATTTGTGGGAATTAGAGAGTAATTTCTTTCCTCTGCATTTCTACATACCCTTTATTTGTTTTGTTTGTTTGTTTTTCCATTTTCTCCTCCCTTTCCCCCCCTCCTTTTTTTCCCCTTAGTTAAATTGTTTAGTTAATAATAATCTTTCCTTAATAATAATAGTTATGATTATTATATTTCCCTTTAATTAAATTATCATTATCTCAACCTATGAGTTGTTCTTTACTTTACTTCTTCCCCTCATCATCTAAGGAGGGGGAGTGAGAGAATGGTTGTGATGATTAGCTGCCTAGCACTGTAAAACCACCACACCCCTCTCTCCCAGCTGCCATAGCACAGAAGTTTTGTTTTCCCCTTTCTCCAATTTGCTCATCCAGAGGCCCAACCGGAGTTGCTCACAGCCCAGCTCTGGCCAGCAGCGGGTCCCTATTGGAGCAGCTGGATCTGGCTCCTCTCTAACATGGGGCAGCTGCTGGGCTCTGCTCACAGAGGCCACCCCTCCAGCCCATCTGCTACCAAAACCTTGATACACGAACCCAAAATAGTGGCATACGAACAGAACTGGAAAGCTCATCCAGAAGGAGCCTGTTCAGTTAATTTTTGAATTTGTAAAGATCATCCACTGAATAATCAAACCTTCTGTCAATTTTCCTCAGAGCTTTAATGCTCTGATTTTTACTGAGTGTAAACCTGTCTTTGCCTGTTCAATCTATTTCATGTACATGTGCATGTATACTCTATATATTTTAAATTCCAGATAGTAGACGTTGATAGAACTGCATATTTATTATTTCTCAATTTATTTGTTGTAAAATGTATTTACTTGGTTGGGCTTTCTGAGCAATGCATGAAGTGAGATTTGAGTAGGCACCTGGAACTTGTATTCCCATGCTATCTGAACTTCCAGTGCTTTGAGTTTTTCTGCTCAGAAATAGTTTCACTAATTCATGATCAAATTTTGCAAAAGTAACTACTTGCTCTGTAACCAATGTTGTACATTTCTATAAAAAGTGTCTATTTTCAAAAAGTGTTTTCTTTAAAAGGTGTATGTGCAGCTAAATTCAAACAGGCATTATACGAAATGTCTCAGAAAACAACAAAGCTGTGTGACTGATGTTCACAAGTTTCGTCTGTTGAATGACAAATATATAGACTGTGAGCTGTGTTAACTTTTTTCCACTTTTGGTTTTTATAGCATAGCAAACATCTCAGTGATGCAAAGCACTTAAGACTAGTGAAAGGGGAAAAAGAATGCAATTACCATGGCTGACATCCTTGATCATACTGAAAGCTGGGAACATGTAATTGTTTAAGAGAAACTGCAAAAGGCCTGTGTTACTTTGGACTTCCTTCAGTTGTAAGGTAGAAGAGAAGCAGCTGCAACGTCCAGCTCATGCTTTAAGCTTTACCAGTCGGGGTCTGAAATGAACAAACTAGTAGTTTGGGGCTTTGGGGGGCAAGGTGGTTTATCTCAGTGAATACCAAAGACCTGTGAGAACCTTGCAGCAGGTGAATAGTGTTCACTTAAACACACAGGCAGCAGGAAAGACTGTGCTGCTATTTGTTTCTTTTCCATTAGGGATTTTTGTCGGAGGTAGAAGTGCCTACAAAATTTATTATTTTTCATTAGCAAACTGCAGTGCAGGTGCTGAATTTGTAAGCAGAACAGCAGTTTCTGGAGGCATTTTCAATCTTGAATCCTTTTCTCTCTTATATAAGAATCTTAATATTTACTGTCCCCGAGCAACAAGGCTACAGATTTTTGCTTCTGATCTGAAGAGATGTTTATTTCAGTATTATAAAAATAAACTAAAACCCATATAAAAAGCATAACATCTATGCCATATTACGTCTGGAGTATAAATTTGCTTGTTCCCTTTTAAGTTGCAAGAAGCAGCAGAAAACCAGAAGCTTTCTGGTAGATGATAATTTATTAAACATAAGTGGTAACAATCCATATATTGCCTGGAAGAAAAAACCCAGACACACACAAAAAAAGTGCAGACATGGACAAATGGTTTTGTAACAAGGGCGCTTATGGCAATAACAATGCTCCAGAGCTGATTTTCTTTAGGGACAAGTGTCACAGTATTTATAAACTTTTAAAAAATGCCAGATGAAGCATTATGTGTTTGTGCATCAAAATATTGCCTTGTTGTATGGAACATCAGTCCCTACCTTGAAGTGTGTAGACTGGAGTGAGGAGGTCATACCAGGAACTGAACAAAATAACAGACAGTGATTTTGTGGCTGACTGAGATCTCACACGACAACAAAGGGCAGAGACACAACTGTAAACAAAAATACAATTTACCAAATCCAACTTTCAGTAAATACTAAAGTGTAATATTTGTCTAGATGTTCTACATTAGCAGTGTTCTAACACTTTTGGAATTTGAATTTTTTTTTTTAATGTATATTTCTGTAAATATCAAGGAAGATATTACCTGAAAATAACTAAGACTAGCTATGGTGTTATGTTCTGGAAAGCTACAGGGGTAAAAAGAGGCAAAACAGATAAAAACACACAAAAAGAAAGACAGTTTACAAGGAATATAATATAAGGCCTAGATAAAGACCTTTTCTTCCCTCTCCTCAGGTGTATTTCTTATCAGACAATTTATCCTATGTTTATTTCTCAATATGGAACTATAGGTCTGTCCTAAAAAAACACATGCACTGACTGTTGTCACAAAGAGAATATCTGTAAGGTTACATCACTCTCTCCCTCTCCCTCTCTCTCAAATATCTGCTCTCATATGAGCAGGGCAAATAAATTATTTGAGATCTGTAGGCTTGGAAAAACTGATTCCAGTTCCTGCCACTCTTCTTCCAGCTTCTGGGGAGGACTTTTAAAGCAACAATATTCCTTTTATCATCCTGCCTTTGATACCATAAAGATCACAATCTCTTACTCCTGAGTCAATTTTACTTATCTTCATTGCATGCCAACAGCACAAGTCCTCACAGGTCCTGGTTTTCTACCTAGAACTGAGGCTGCTGCTAATTTGAGACCTGTTCCTAAAAGGATCTGGCAGCTGCAACTCTCATTAATATAGAATAAGGCAGAAAACAAACAGAACTTTGAGACATTGCTGTTGTCATTTTGCAAGGGACCCTTAACAGGCCTGTCACATCCTCTTCTCTAACTATTATTTTCTTTTAGCAGCTATCATCCTGCTGCCATGTTCATGCACCAGAATATTAGAGTGCATTCTTCTGAGTATACACATGTCCAGACATCATCCAGGCTCCTGAAATGTCTTTCTCATATTTAGTTCTCGTTTGTGTATAAGCCAAGCAGCCTTCTGCACTCCAGTTATTTTCTTTTAGTTTACATTGCTCAACTAGGTGATGTTTTGAAAATGCTTGGGAATACTTTTCAAAATAAGTAATGTTCATTGCAGCTGATAATCTCAGGGAAAAAAAAAAAAAAAAAAAAAAAAAAAACCTAAAAGTTAACCCAAACTAGTTAATCTATTTCCCCATTTTGCCACCGACATGATGTCGTAGATCTCTAGTTTGTTTTGTTTCCTTAAGTATAGATTTTGAACTTGTGTGAGAAAGGATGATTCAATCTCTGCAGTTGCCTATGACTTTCTAACATCTTAGTAGGGTAAGGTTTATTGAGATGAAAGAGACTAAGAGAGATGTATCACCAGATGTATTTTCTGCTGAAGTTGAAGCACTATATATACTTCTCTGACCTTCAGAATATAATTGTGCTCAATGTTGTATAACATGCCTAGCTATATTTTTCAACTTGTTATGAGGACAGGGAAGGCTTCCTGGCATATTTTAAAACATGTGTTTTGTTAAAGAAAATTCTACACAACCTGTTAGACAAAAAGATTAATATCAGTTAAAAAATAAGTAAGTCTCCTCAATCAATCTGCCATAAGAATTTGGATAAACACAATAGATTCCTATTGACAAACTCATAAACAAACAATGAATGATGAAGGAAAAAACAAACAAACAAACAAACCATTTTTATATGCACTCTTAGCAAAGTTCTGTGGAGGGTCCTAAAATTTTCCATATTTAATTAAATAGAAAATAATAGCTATAGTTTGTCCTTATTTCTATCCTGCTGTTCAAGGAATGCTTTGTTTAAAAATTTGTGCACTAACAAATATTTTAAAGAATACCATACGTTAGCATTATGTACTGTACTAGAAAGTAAAGGAAAGCTAAACTCAAAAGGGCTTTGATTTTCTCCTAGTCCAAGGCATTACAAATCCAGAGTTTCTAATTCTTAGACCACAGCTTGATCCACTAGATTGTATTGTATGAAAAAAAAAAAAAAAAACCAACTCAAAGCAAATTAATGAAGTCCCATATAATGTCCTATGTTTTAGCAGTTATGCACTGCATGGTGATATATGGAAAAATAATTATAGGTTAAAATGTTTGTACTCTATTATTTGCAGATAGGTCAATGTACTGAATAATGCATGTTCTTTTGTATTTATCATCATGAAGTACCTGGAGTGTGCCTATGGATAAATTAAGCACATATTAAAAGCCACAGAAATAAAAGATTAGGCAGCTGCTCTAGAACTAGTTTTCCTCAGAAATTCTTTTGGGGAAGAATAAAGATGACTGCATGAGATGGCTAAAAGCATTTCCCATTGGAAGATAAACTGTTTTTCATTCCAAAGTAGATTTTTCTGAAATTTGTTATGTGATTCTTTACATATTTTTGCTGTTGGGTGAGGAATAATTTCTCATAGTTATACGTGGTTTGTTTATTGATCACTGTAAATAAGTACATTCAAAATAAAATTTTGCAGAAGTATTTTGGAAGTATCAATTCTACATTGCCATGTACAAGGACAATATACCTGTATAAGTAAATATATATGTACAGCTGAAATATGTAATATGTAGAAGTGACTTCAGTGGAGCTTTGTTCTGAAGGTCTTTGCTGGCATTATAATTAGTGTAAAGTTGAAGGCTACCACAAATAAGATCTTGATTGTGTTAGTCACATTGGCTCCCTGAAGGCCTTTGGTATTTGATCTGTAGAGGGTGATTTGCTTGTTCTTTTGAAAATAAAATAATAAATGAACAAATGAATGAAAGAAAGAAACTTCTGTGAGGAGAAATATCCCTGCAAGTAATGAGATTAGAGACTTTCTGTAAACCCCAAATTGCTGGATGTTTCCACAACACTGATCATTTACTGAAATAACTGTCAGAGCTGGATTTGTTGTCCCCGTTGTGACTGCAACATTAACATCCTGTTGAGAGACAGCAGTGAAGACAATATTGCCTTTGGATATGGATTAGAACATCATTTTGGGAGTTTCCTACAAACTCTTCAGGCTAATGACTTGATATTTTAATAAAATCATACTTTAATGGGAACAGCAGTTGGTGTGTGCAGAAGGCTTCACCTAAGCCTGGAAGAGCCATCTAGAGTCCATAAAAAGAAGACATTTGCTTTTGTGAGTCACTCTTTCCCAAGGTTTTAGCAGATTAAGGTGGGAGCTGGCTGCAGAGTATGTGGTTAATCTGCTCCTCTTGTTTTACATTTCCTTAAATTCACAGCAGCACTCCTCCATCAGTGTCAGTGGAAACACACAAATGTAGCTATCTTTCATCTGTGTAAAATGGTGTCTCAACCCACTCAGCAGGTGAGTTGATAAGACTTTAGGTCTGAAAGCATAAAGTGTCTTTCAGGGTCTCAACAAAGTTAAACTTTTACTGATAATTTACTGAGGAATTTCTAGAGGCTTAGCAAAAGGGCATCCATTCTAAATAAACCAAAAGAAGTATAGGGATAGAGAAAAATGGTAAAGAGATGGAAACAGAGATAAAGGGTATTACCACCTGTGTATGCCTCATTGTCTTGTCCTTATCAGGCTCTCAGGTGGTGGTGCACACCCAGCACTGAGGTTTTAAAGCTTACTCCTGCCTTTTTGGGTAGATCAAGGAGTCATAGGAAACCCTTCCACAGGCATGTGCATTTGAGAAATGAGTCTTGGGAATTTCTTGGGGTCCACAGAGGCCTCCCCACACCCCAGTTTCAGGTGCAGTCTACCTGACATTTGCTGATGTGATGAAATGGGGAAGTAGGTCAAGCAAGACACTGTTCTGCCTTTACAAGGCCCACTCCCTCTCCTTAGTCCCCTTTAAAGGCAGGTGGTTAAGATATAATGAAAACAGCATTGCATTTGGTTGGGGGAGATGTACTACACAAATGGTAGTCAGAATCCTTGCTACTGCCAGCTACACTGTGATGATGAATGATGTTTGGAGCCCTCTTGCACTTTTACAAGTAAGTATGTGGTCTGCTTTAATCCCACTTACCAAACAAAAGAAGAAAAAAAAATCACTACTGGGAAAATCTATTTTTCCTATGCTTTGTTGTTATTCAAGACCATTTTTTATCCTACAATATGTTTTTGTTAACTACAATTCCAGATCTACCATGCTTGGTGTAGCATCAATAAGATTTTCTACCCTTCCTAGTCAACAAACTTGAACAAGAAACTGCATTTAAGAGAGAGATAAATTATTATGTTGAAGTGTGTGAGGAAATGTGTACATTCTTATAGGAATCATACATAAATGTCTGGCTTACTCTTGCATTAAAAATCTAAATAAGATATATAGAGAAGAAAATAAGATCAAAATGACAACAATAAAAATCAGTTTAACCCCACCATAGAATATGTTTATTTATTGGCATTCCTTAGTTCATCAATACTGCATTACTGTGCAATTGGACTTGAATTGTGTGTCATCAAAGATGTCTTTGAAGTATTCCAGATAACATGATAAAATAAATTCCCAGAGAAGTGCAATTAGACTACAAATATTATACAGATCAACTTCTAAAAAGGAATTATAGAGCAAAATGCTTCTTTCATTACAGTACATTGCTGAAATCTGTTCTACACTAAACTCTAGATTAAAGCTAGGGAATTTAAAATGTGAATAAATAATGAATAAATACATATATTTTTTCCAATCTTTTAGGCTTTCTTAGGTTTTAGTAACAAGCAGTTTGAAGTTTTCCCTTCATACCTTGTAATCTATCTTCTCCTCCTCAAAATAGTGTTACTTATTGTACAGCAGTGATTTATTTAGTGTAATAATAATAATTTAAAAAGTAAATAGTAAAATTCCTGTTTAAAAAAAAAATATCTTTAAAGTAATCTATGAAAAAAACGGTGGTAGCATAATAGTTTACTGTAAGAAATCTTGTTTCTCTTCAACTACTTTTAGTGAGCATAGGTACAACAAGAATTTTCACACACTTTTTTAATCATTTTAATGCCTAATATCAGCATGAAAATATGTTGTTAATTTGACCCTTAATGTGCAGGAACTGCTCCCTCCTGAATTATGTATTAGGGCTTCAGATTGGAATTTCAGTGGTTTTGGGCTTTCTTCAGACATGAGCACGTTAGGAAGTACGAAGAGCAGTATCTTGGTGAAAACCAGGCAAGCTCTAGGTACTGACAGAACACAAAAATAAACCAATGATTTCAGTGCTGGCATACAATTATTGCTCCCAGTTTTGCAGATCATGAGCCAGCCGCAGTGCATCTATGTAACATATAGCACTTCTAAAACTACTGTATTTTACAGTCTTTCCTCTGGGCTATAAGGATGGAGTTTGGAAGGTGAGAATAAAATGACATGTCAGCCTCACATGGTAATCCGTATCAGTATGGTCTCTCCTACCCTCAAGACTGATTTTGCCAGACATGTACTGACTTAATAGGTCTGCCACTGGAAAGCTTCTTACTAAATGACTGAGCTGTTGCAAAAAATCTATCTTTCATAAAATGTACGAGTCAGCAAGCTGACTCCTTCTTGCTTCTTGGGTAGAATGCATTTTGGTGATAAAATAGGTAGACGTCTGTTAGCTATTTTGTTTAACAACTTCATGCGCCAGATCTCCCAGCTAGACATCTGCTTTCATCTGTTACAAAATCCTTGATTCTGATCGACTGTTTGACACTTTATGGCCAAATAGAAGCCCTAAAGAAGAACATTAGGTGGAGATAAACAATTCACAGGCTGTGCACATACTTGAAGAAGATACTGCTCACTGTGAATACTCAGCTAGAATATTTATCACCTTGTAGACTCTTCTGCCATGCTCAAGTAGGGTTTCTTCTAATACTCAGTAATCCCTGGTTTAAACTTGGATTGTTAAACCCAGGAAGTTAAAAGCATATTTAGGGCTTGATAAATGTCCTTACTGTATCTCAGCTTCTTAATTAAGTTTGGTGTTGTGATGCTCATCTTCAGAGAAACTATATACAACAGTGATACAACATATGACATCTGTCTTTCTGTGAGATTCTGGTAATTAGACTATTTATATTTTGCATTCATAATTACAGGTCCAGAGATAGTCACCTTGTTTTTTCAATGGTGGCTGAATTATGCCTATTAATTCCAACAGGCATATAAGGAAATTTTTTTTTTGTTTGTTTGTTTTCTTCAAGCAATGTTCTGCTTCTTTCCTTGTTGCCATCTCTGTTGTACTCAAACTGTCATAATTGCTCTCTCATTTGAACAGTTTCCTCTACGATTTTTTTTTTTCAGTGACTTTTCCCTGCAGCTCTCTTATTCTTAGCTTAGCATTGGTAAGATTCTCCTTGCCCTTTCCTACTCCTAAAGCTGTAAAAGAAGCAATCAAACCTCACCCTTCTGTCATTCAGATCAGAAAAGCATGAGTAAGACTTGAAAAGAAAAAGTGGTATGAGCTTGCCCTTAGAGATCAAAGGTCTCAGACTGTGGATATTCTCAACCACCTTTCTCAGACCTGACATTTTTGTTATACACCAAAATAGACATCTTTGTTGTTCCTGTGTAGTTCTTTTGATACGTGAAATAGTTTCACTTAAATGATGCTGTAATTCTCAATTCTTACATGAAGCTTTTGAATAACTGAGTTCCTCCTGTTCAAAAATATGACAGCAATGGAGATATCTCAGAGCTCTGACTAATACAGAAATGAGAAAAAAATCTGTGTAGCCAGAAATCAAAAATCTTCTATTACATTTTTCTTTGGCAAACTGAAATGATAGGACGGCAGCCTGAATAAGTTGCCTGTGGGCAGCAAAGTAGTGTACTTGGAACTAGATAGATACGCACTGTTGGCAAGACATTAAGGAGGACGTTTATACATTTTTGCTCAAACTATGGGGTCAGAGCTGAAGGTATTGTTGGTCATAATACCATGCTAGTTAGAGAAGTCCCTCAAAGACTGAAAGATTTGACCTGAAGACACTTCTACTTTCTTTCATGTTACATTTGTGCTTATAGGTCAAAACCTTCAATTATGGGCCAGGCTCTGGATGTAGAGCAACCTCTGCATCTAGATCTGGAGCCCCCAGCACATGAAGGATGTGGACCTGTTAGAGCTGTCCAGAGGAGGACCATAAAGATGATTAAGGAACTGGAGCACCTCTCCTGTGAATAAAGGCTGAGACAGCTGGGGCTGTTCAGCCTAAAGAAGAGAAAGCTCTGGGGTGACCTCATTGTAACTTTTCAGTACCTGAAGGGAGCTTATAAAAAAAATGGAGAGCAAGTCTTTTCTCAATCAGATAATGAGAAGACAGAGAAGGCTGATTTTTAACTAAAAGAGGGGAGATTTGGATTGGAAGTTATGAGGAAATTCTTCACTTAGAGGGTAGTGAGGCACTGGAACAGGTTGCCCAGAGAGGTTTGTGATGCCCCATCCCTGGAGGTGTTCAAGACCAGGTTGGATGAGGCCCTGAGCAACCTGATCTAGTGGGTGGCATCCCTGCCTATGGCAGGGAGGTTGGAACTGGGTGATCTTTGAAGTCCCTTCCAACCCATGCCATTCTCTGATTCTATGATATGTAGTACTGAGTGACTCAGAGCTGGAAATTAAGAAATCCAGGAGTTACATCCAGACTTTATAAGCCCTGTGATCAGGGAAGTGCAAAAGTAAGCTCTTCCAGAAGGATATCTTAATAATTTAATATGAGGTAACCATTGGATTAAACTCTGAGAAATAAAGTGAGCATTAAGTTCTGTTTCTCCCCACATGACTGAGAGCATGTAAATTTCTCTTATATACTTATTCTCACATCCCAGCTCTTCTAGTGACAATACAGTTACCTGCAGCACTATAATTGCAAGGATACTACAGCTAAGATATAAGTCTCTCTTATATGAATGACTTCTGTTTGGTTAGTCATCTCTCCTCAGAAGGGAATTTTAGCTAAACTGAATTGCAGCTGCTAGAGATGACTGTGCCCTGGAGCCTGAGGCAGGACTGTATTCCTTCTGCCTGCAGCAGACAGGATTTAATTGGTGTCCGTCTGCTTTCCTGCTGTTGCGTACATAAACCTAGATATCTGTTGTGTTCTAAACAGAAGAGCTCTGGTTAACTGAAACTCTGCAGTGGTCTGAAACCACAACTTTTTCATATGACTTTATAAACATCTGTTCACTTCATTGGGTTTGTGTGAATTTCCCTGCAGGGACTGTACATCTGATCTTTTTTCAGATCCAAAATACATTTCTGAATTATGTATTTTATGAATTATAGAATCATAGAGTGGTTTGAGTAGGAAGGGACCTTAAAAATCATCTAATTCCAACCCTCCTGCCATGGACACAGACACCTTCCACTAGACATGGTTGCTGAAAGCCCCATCCAGCCTGGCCCTGAACACTTCCAGAGATAGAGAATCCACACCTTCTCTGGACAATCTGTTCTAGTGTTTTACCACACTCATAATGAAGACATTCTTATTAATATCTAATCTAAACCTAACATTTTAGTTTAAAGCCAATCCCTCTTGTCCTATCCCTTTGCTCCCTTACCAGCTTTCATGTAGCCACCTTTAGGTATTAGAAGACCACCATAAGGTGTCCCTGGAGCCTTCTCTTCTCCAGGTTGAAAACACCCAACTTCTTCTGCCTGTCTTCATAGCAGAGGTGCTCCAGCCCTCTGATCATTTTTGTGGTCTTCCTCTGGACTCAGCCTAATACTAACATGACCTTCTTGTGCTGGGGACCCTAAATCTGAATGCAGCACTGTAGGTGGGGTCTCATAAGAGCAGAGCGGAGGGAGAGAATCCCTTTGGCCTGCTAGCCATGCTACTTTTGGTGCAGCTTTTTGGTTGGCTTTATGAGCTGCAAGTGCACATTGCTGGCTCATGTTGAGATTCTCATGAATCCATACTCCCAGGTCCTTCTCAGGGCTGCTATCAATCCATTCTCCCCAGCCTGTATTTGTGGTTGGGATTGCCCTGGCCCAGATACAGGACTTTCCATTTTTGAACTTCATGATACTGTTGCAGACAAATACCCATTTAAAACTGTGTATCATAGAATCAGAGAATGGCTTGGGTTGGAAGGGACTTCAAAGATCACCCAGTTCCAACCTCCCTGCCATAGGCAGGGATGCCACCCACTAGATCAGGTTGCTCATTCAACCTGATATTGAACACCTCCAGGGATGGGGCATCACAAACCTCTCTGGGCAACCTGTTCCAGTGCCTCACTACCCTCTGAGTGAAGAATTTCCTCCTAATCTCCAGTCCAAATCTCCCCTCTTTTAGTTTAAAACCGTTCCCCTTTGTCTTCTCATTATCTGACTGAGCAAAAAGTTCTTCTTTTTTATAAGCCCCTGTCGTGGTTTAACCCGGCCGGCAGCTAAACACCACGCAGCCATTCGCTCACCCTCCTCCTCCCTCTCTGGGACGGGGGAGAGAAATGGAAAGTGAAGCCTGTGAGTTAAGATAAAGACAGTTTAATAAGACAGGAAAATAATAATAACAATAATAATAATAATAATACAATGGTGATAATAGTACTACTACTAATAATATGTACAAACAAGTGATGCACAATGCAATTGCTCACCACCCGCTGACCGATGCCCAGCCTAAGCCCAAGCAGTCCGGACCCCTCCCCCGGCCAGCCACCCCTATACATTGTTTAGCATGATGTCAGATGGTATGGAATACCCCTTTGGCTAGTTTGGGTCACCTGTCCTGGGTCTGTCCCCTCCCAGCTCTTACTGCACCCCCAGCCTGCCCGTTGGCAGGACAGAGCAAAAGGCTGAGATGTCCTTGTCTTGGTATAAGCACTGTGCTGCAACAATTAAAACATCGGGGTGTTATCAGCACTCTTCTCATCCCAAGCCAAAACATAGCATTCCACCAGCTACCAGGAAGAAAATTCTGTTCTAACTGAAACCAGGACAGCCCCCTTTAAACATTGAAAAGCTGCAATAAGGTCACCTCAGAGCCTTCTCTTCTTTAGGCTGAACAGCCCCAGCTGTCTCAGCCTTTATTCACAGGAGAGGTGCTCCAGTCCCTTGATCATTTTTGTGGCCCTCCTCTGGACCAGCTCTAACAGGTCCACATCCTTCTTGTGCTGAGGCTCCAGACCTGGATGCAGGACTCCAAGTGGTGTCTCACCAGGGCTGAGCAGAGGGGCGCAACCCCCTCCCTCGCCCTGCTGCCCACGCTTCTGTTGATGCAGCCCACGAGGCAGTTGGCCTTCTGGACTGCAAGCACGCGAAGCCGGCTCATGTCGAGCTTTTCGTCCACCAGAACCCCCAAGTCCTTCCCTGCAGGGCTGCTATCTATGAGTACTTCTCCGAGTCTGGATTCATGCCTGGGATTGTCCCAACCCAGGTAGAGCATCTTGCACTTGGATTTGTTGAACCTCATTAGGTTCACATGGGCCTAATTCTCAAGTTTGCCCAGATGCCTTTGGTTGGCTTCTCCTTCTTCTCCTGTATCAGCTACACCACTCAGATTGGTGTCATCTGCAAACTTGCAGAGGGTGCACTCAATCCCACTGTCTATGTCACTGATAAAGATATTAAATGGTACCAGTCCCAGGACAGGCCCCTGAGGTACAATGCTCATCACTGGCCTCCCCTTGGACATAAAGCCATTGACCAGCACTCCCTGTGCGCGACCGTCAAGCCAACTCCTTATCCACTGAATGGTCTAACCATCAAATCCATATCTCTCCAATTTGGAGACAAGGATGTCATGTGGGACCATGCCAAAGGCCTTGCAGAAGACTATGTAGGTGACATCAATCAGTTTTTGTCAACTGATGCAGTCACTCCATTCTAGAAGGCCACCAGATTGGTCATGCAAGATTTGCCTTTGGTGAAGCCATGCTAGCTGTCTTGGATCACCTCTTTGTCTTGCATGTGCCTTGACATTGCTTCCAGGCGGATCTGTTCCATGATCTTGCAAGGCACAGAGGTGAGGTTCACTGGTCCTTAGGTGAGGACCCAGGTGATTCCCCAGGTCCTCGGGTGATTCCCCAGGTCCTCCTTTCTACCATTTAAAAAAAAAAAGGGGGGGGGGGGGGGAGGGGGGGAGTGATGTTTCCCTTTTTCCAGTCACTGGGGACTTTTCCTGACTGTCAGGACTTCTCAAATGTGACTGAGAGAGGCTTGGAGACTACATCAACCAATTCCTTCAGCACTCTGGGATGCATGGGCCCCATAGGCTTGTACCTGTTCAGTTTCATCAGGTAGTCTCGAACCTGATCTTCACTTAGAGTGAGTGAGACTTTGCTCTGGCAGCTTCTACCTACAGGTTCAGTGAAATGAAAGAAATGGGAATCCTGACTATCACTGAAGACCAAAGCAAAGAAGTAGCTGAGTACCTCAGCCTTCTCCATGTCTGTCTTTACCAGTTCTCTGTCTTCATTTGTCAGAGTTGGTACACTCTCATTAGTCTTTCTTTTGCAGCCATTGTGCCTACAGAACCTCTTCTTATTCTTTGCATCCCTTGACAAGCTCAGTTCCATACATGCCTTGGATTTCCTTATTCCTTCCCTGCACATTCAGGTTGTATTCCTCTGCATTCCTCTTCCCAGGCCACATGTCCCTGCTTCAACTGCCTGTGCATTTCCTTTTTGTGCCTCAGTTTGACCACCAGGTCCTTGCTCAGCCAACATGGTTTTCGGTCCTCCCTGTCCAATTTTTTTATGCAGGGGGATGGAGAGTTCTTGTGCTCTAAAGAAAAACATTCTCAAAGAGTCTCCAGCTCTTCTCAGCTCCTTTGTCCCTAAGAAAAGTGTTCCAGGGGATCTCATCTACTAGGTCTTTAAAGAGCTTGAAATTTGCTTGGAAGTTCAGGTTGCTGACTTTGTGCTTTTCCAGGCCCATATCCATTGAGATAATAAATTCAACCAGGGCATGTTCACTGCAACCCAGACCACCTCCAGTCTTGACCTCTTCATTGAGTTCATCCACATTGGTGAACGCCAGGTCCAGTTGGTTCATCTAATACCTGGACCAGAAAGATACACTCAACACACTCTAGGAATCTCCTGGATTGCTTGCCTGCTGTGTCGTTTTCCAAGGAGACATCTGGGTGGTTGAAGTCCCCCATTAGTATGAGAGCATGTAAGCGTGATGCTTATTGTAGTGGAAGCCAGAAAAGTCTCATCCACAGGCTATTCTATTCTAATTTCCAAGTTATGTAATCCATCCCACCATGTTTCCATGATACCAATCAGGTCATATCTGTACAATTGCATGGGACCTGCAATTTCTGAATTAGGCACATTATCATTTATGAATGTAGACAGTGCATGTACTGTTAAAGGTTTGGCTCAAGTATTTTGTTTGACAGGAAATTTCTAAAATTCCAAAAATGTTAGGCATAGCAGTTTAAGAAACAGTGGATTTATCTTGCCACCTAGTCTTACAACTTGTTGTAATAGACAAAAGTGAGTTCTGATGTGTTCTGAGTCTGTGGAAATGTTACAATAAAATTTTGTCCTACTTACTCATGGTCTGCTGCTGTGGATAGTTATGTATGTGTAAAGAATCTTGCTTGTTTGCTAGCAAAATCAATAGGCACAGTCAGAGACTGTGGATTGCACAGCCATTTTCTCCTCCAAGCAGTACTTATCTAAAGCCCAACTTTAAGCTCAACAATTAAAGCAAAGTTTTAAAAGTTTGCTAATTGCATTCACTATCCTTAAATTCCATGGAAAATTTGCCCTAGCAGTAGCTAGCAAGAGTGTTTTTGGTGTTTTTTTTTTTTTTTTTTTTTTTTTTTTTTTTTGCCTCATTGGTCTTTGCCACAGCTACAGAAAAGTGGCCTGGGAATGTGGTGTACTATTGTGAAATCCATGGCAAAATCCCCTAAGTCCTGTGATTACCCGGTCTTTATATCTCATGTCATCACAAACACAGATATACAGCATGACTTCAATTTTTAAAGGCATTTAAAATATAAGGTCTTATCGGTGGTTTCAGCAGCAATATTAAGTCAAAGCAAAAGACAAAGTTGTAGCAACTACAGACAATGAATAAAAGAGAAATCAATAAGACATGCTTTTCATTATTAAATTTATTTACCAAATTCAAGTAAATCCCAGGTTTATTTGTTTCCAACAAAGAACAGAAGGACCTCAGGTATTCCTGGCTTCACACAGTGCTGAGTGTCAGTGGAAAAAATGAATGGTTTTCGTCTTTGATTTTCAGAATTCATTAAAGTAATCAAAACCAGTTCTGGGCTCAACTCATGATCTGTATCAAATAACATGTCTATAGCATATTAGAGAATTACAGAGTCACAGACTATCCTGAGTTGGAGGGACCTATGCAGATCCTTGAGTCCAACTCCTGGACCACCCAAAAATCAGACTGTATGTCTGAGTGTTGTCCAAACACTTCTTGTACTCTGGCAGGCTAGGTGTTGTGACCACTTCCCAGGGGAGCCTGTACCAGTGCCCAACCACCCTCCCAGTGAAGAATGTCTTCATTACGTTCAGTCCAAACTTCCCCTGTCACAGCTCCATGACATTCCCTTGAGTTTTGTTGCTGTCCCCAGAGAGCAGAGCTCAGAGCCAGCCCCTCTGCTCCCCTCATGAGGAAGCTGCATGCCACCATGAGGCCTCTCCTCAGTCTTCTACAGGCTGAACAAATGCAGGGACCTCAGCCGCTCTTCATCTGTCTTGCCCTCCAGACCCTTCACCACTTTGAAGCCCTCCTTTGGACACTCTCCAATAGTTTTATGTCCTTCTGATATTGTGGTGCCCAAAAGTGCACACAGGACTCGAGGTGATGCTGAAAGAGCGCAAAGCACAGCAATCCCTTCCCTTGACCGGCTAGCGATGCTGTGCTGGAGGCACACCAGGATGCGGTTGCCCCTCCTGGCTGCCAGTGCCCGCGGTTGACTCACATTCAACATACCATCAACTAAAAGCCCCAGAGGCCTTTCTGCAGAGCTTCTTTCCAGCCTCTCATCCCTCAGATGAATTTCTTTGGACCATAAACTTCCATGCATCCAATGGAGCAACATGTCCTGCACAAGTTCAGGCTTGTCTGGGAGTTTATTGCTCCCACAGTCACAGTCCTCTGACTCAGGGGGTCCAAGAGCCTCATAGGTCTTTCTCTCCAGATCCTTCATCAGCCCTATAAACCTCCTTTAGACACTCTCTAATAGTTTTATGTCCTTCTTATGTTGTGGTACCACAAACTGCATGCAGAACTTGAAGTGAGGCTGCACCAGCACCAAGTAGAGTGGGATGTATGTGATTAAAGGAACAGTCTCTTTGCTTTTGAGTCTGCAAGGCTGCTACAAGCTCAAGCTATCAAACTGTGAAATTGTAATCCAAAATGTGTATGGATTTTGTGGCACTGTTATTTTATCTTAGACATTCATGGGTAAAATTATGGACATTCATATCTGTTATTATTTTGTGAGCAAATGCAAATAATTATCTGACAGATTTGCAATGAAATCTTGATGCAGAATTCCTCCTAGATTCTTACCAGAAATCAAGACACATCTGATGACTTTTGCTCCGGATTCATGTTTTAAATACTTAAGTGAGTAGTTTATTAACATGGTTAATTTTAATTAATATACAATATTAAATTTTGAACAAGTAAACCAAGCATTGGGTTTACTGTGCCAAGGCTAATTGATTATTCAGGTCTGCTGTTTTGTACAAATGAACAAAAATTAACCATGAGACTAGAATATGGTATTGGAAAATCCCCTC
Organism: Anas platyrhynchos; assembly: GCF_047663525.1. NCBI lineage: Eukaryota > Metazoa > Chordata > Aves > Anseriformes > Anatidae > Anas > Anas platyrhynchos. The sequence continues at coordinate 80,187,780 of NC_092621.1, forward strand.
CTGATATAAATGCAGCTATTGGACTCCGCAGGAGAGTACAAACACATGCTGACAAGTATTCCCCTTCTAAAATGTTGTTCAAGCATTTAGTTTCATGCTACAGTCTTGTGCTTTAACCCTATCAGGCCGCTAAGTGCCACACAGGTGCTGGCTCACTCTCCCCAGATGGGATGTGGGAGAGAATTGGAAAGGTTAAAGTGCAAGATCTCATGGGTTAAGATAAAGACAGTTTACTTTGTAAAGCAAAGCTGCACACACAAGCAAAGCAAAACAAGGAATTCATTTGCTACTCCCCTTCAGCCACTTCCAGGAAACAGGGCTCATCATGCACAGCAGTTTCTTGGGTAGACAAATGCCATCACTCCCAATGTCCACCCCTTCCTCCTTTAAATTCAACTTTTATTGACTTTTATTGCTGAGCATGATGTCATATGGTATGGGACATCCCTTTACCCATTTTGTGTCAGCTGTTCTACTTCTGTTGCCTCCTATCTCCTTGTGCACCCCCAGCCTCCTTGCTGGCAGAGCAGAGTGATATGCTGAAATGTTCTTGGCTTAGTGTAAGCACTGCTCAGCAACAATTAAAACATCAGTATGTTATCAACATCATTCTCTTCCTAAATTCAGAATACAGCACCATACAAGCCTCTACAAAGAAAATTAACTCTTTCCCAGCCAAACCCATAACAAATCCTTATCTCTTAGTTTTTATAAAATGATTATTGTGTGTATATTAGTTCTATCTCTGTCTCAAATCAATGTTTTCTGCACATTAAGCATAATATCATACTGAACTGAACAGAAAAGCCTCATTAGACATAGAGTCAACCAGAAATTAGGAGGGAAGAAGACATTTGGGCTTTAACCTTACCATAACACTAGCACTTACCTGAAGAGACCATTAGCAAAATTGAGCTGCAATAAATATGAAAATGCTGAAAGAAATTATATTTTATACATTTTTAAATGTCTAACTCATTATGGTATGAAAATAGTACATGCAAGTGTTCAATGAAACTCAGTCTAGGATCAGACACTTACAAGGATGACAATTTACATAGAATTTAGAATTTACATAGAATAAATACATGGTTGTACTTCAAGAAAACCCAGTCAAGAATTAATAGGATTTATAAAGTCATGTCAACTGAAACTAATCTCTCTTCTTTTTGTTAATTATGAGGGATTTTGCAGCTTCAATATATGCCTCTGTTATCAGCTCAATTTGAAAAGAAGGTAAATGGGAATAGAGCTTGTACTGTGAACAGATCTCCCATTTCAAATTTCAAGATATCTTCAAAACAGCTTTGACTCTGTCTCCTTGGATTGTTTAACTCACTTTCAGACCTTAAAGGTTTCTCAAGAAACAGTTTTTATCCAAAAATAAAGGTCTGTATCTTATTAATATCTTGATTCTAACATTTGAGCTCTTTATTTTCACTTATATCAGTCATTTTCTCACAGGTATATAGAAGTACTCAGAAATGTCACAGTTTCACACCAAGTGAATTTATGTTCTGGAACAATGTTGCAGATCCATTTTAAGTCCTTGTTAATTAAATAAAAAATAAATAGATAATGTTGTATATATTTCATTCCTTCTGCTTTTAAGATACCATCAGAACAACTTGCCATCAATGCATTATGGGGAAAGGTGAGAGAAGTCTGGAGACATGAATACAGAATATGCTATAAAATAGAGCTGACATCTAATGTGAATTTTTTGAGTTCAATAACTTACATGCATGTCACTGTAGTAAATGTTTTAGGGACAAGTTTGTAGTAAATGTTTTAGGAAGAAGTATAGCACATTATGCATTTAAATGTCTAAAACTTTTTCAAGTTTGGTAATCTACAGCAGCCAATGTTATATATGTATGTATGTATCTATCTATTTATCTATGTTTATTTCTCTCTCATTTTAACATATATATAAAAGGTCTCATATGCCTTGGCATATGCAACCAATTGACATTTAAATCTGCAATTCCCCGTGAAAGGTATTACAGTTAAAAACTGCAGAAATAAAGAATGCTCAACATCTGACTAGTAGAAGATCTATAGAGTAAGAATAATAACAACAATAACAATAATAATAATAAAATTTACATTATAATGACTTCCATTCAGGAGAACAGTCAACCTTTTCATGCCGTTAAACTAATCAGAAATGAAATTACCGTGTGACAGATAAAGGATCAGAGACTGCTAGACAGGAGAAAAGGACCTAGTGGACTTGGCCCACTTGTACTGGAGTGTGGTGTCCTGTTCTGGACACCTCACTCAAGCAGGATTGGACCAAATGAAATGAAATAAGACCTTGTAGTTGAAAGAAACAATGGGAAGGAGTTGTCTTGCTGTTACAAACATCTGCTCCTGGTAAATCGGGGAAGAACAAATCCCCAAAAGTAGTGAGGGTTATTTACAATGGACATCAGGAGAGGGAAAGAAAGGTTTTTGAAAATATTGCTGGGGAGATACCAAAGTAAGTGGGGAGTGGCTGAGGACCTCTCATCACTGTAGTCGTAAGCAAAACTGAGTCTCCACAGGAAAAAGAGCCAGTTGGTTTCTCTGCTTCCCTGAGTTTTCATAATAACATTGGGTAGAAAGCCCAGAGGAACAGAACATGCTTTCTTGTTCTGCTTTCATTAAATTAGCATATATTCAAAATTACTCTCGCATTCTTTGCTAGTAGCTTTAAGTAATACCATGCATAGTAAGATAATATTCTGTAACTTTATAAGAAAGAAAAAATCAACTCACTTTTTTTTTTTTGTATAAAAATCAGTATCTCTTTGTCACAGCCACTGTCAAATACAGTTAACTTATTCAAAACACAGAATATGAAAGCATGTACTGATTGCATTTTATATCAAAGCAAGATGCTTACACATGAAAATAATATTCTTTTTATATTTGTTCTCATATATTGGGTATGATCAGGGTGTGCTATGATGAAGCACTTTCATTTTAATCTATTTCACGTCACCATTTAGATTAGTTGATTAGAAATATTTATTTTGTTATGTTGAAAGAGACTAAGGAATCCTAAATAATAGCTGCTTTTAGGTAAAAAACTAGAGAGAAAGGACAGATGTTGATATGTAAATGTCCTTTTCCTCTCCTTTTTGAGACATGGATGATTTAGAGATCTACCTAATTTAGAATTGTGATTGTAAAGGACAAGTTTTAGGATTGTAAAGGACAAGTTTTAGGACAAGTTTAGGACAAACAATTGTGAAATGGATTGGAAGTCTTTTTTTCCTAAAGAAATTTGGAGTCCAGGTTACTTTTCTTCTTCCCGAACTAATTCCTTCAAAACCATGGAGATGTAGGGGTTATTACTGACATTGTCTATCCATGGAATTTTCATATATCAAAAGAATCCTTGGTTGCCTCTTGGATAACTTCCAAGAGTTTTGCAGTGCTCTGCTGGCTGTGGCAGAGAGAAGTGCCTGGAGTTTTCTGGTTTTTGAGCCTTGTTCCTGCTGTTTATTATTGCAATGAAAGACTACAAAGCCTGAAATCATTGTCTTCCTCTGTCAGTTTGTTCAAGCCGCACTAATAAAACCAGAGTATTCTTTGAACAAGCTATGTGAATATAACTAAGATTTCATACTTCTGAGAACTGTGTCATTATATGTTTAACAAAAGGACTGTTATTACTAGTATTAGCTGAATACAATGGCTAATGTGAGGAATTTCTTGGTTATTTCTTCACTTTAGAGCTGATGAAGCTGATTTGAAAGTAAATATTCTTACTCCTCCCCTTTTCCACCTCTAAAATACAGACTTGAGTAGCATCCCTGCTGTGTGAATACTACCATAGTTATGCAAGTTCAAAGAAAATATCAGTATTTCCATAATTCTAATAGGGTAATTTGGAAAACAGAAAAAGAAAATAGAATTGGCTTTAATATTCTCTTCTAATATTAATTCTAATATCCATTTTTATCCCACAGCTTCCAAATAAATAAATAAATGAATATGCAGGAAATACAAAAAGTTGTCCCTGCATAGTTGTAAGGATGAAAACTAAGATACAAAAATAAGAAATCATCCATTATGGGGAGAAACCATGTAAGATTAACAATACTTAAGAATTCTATATTATCTCCATAAATTATACAGTGTATTTTTTCACCATGTAGAGTGAGAAAATTTATATTTTTAGTGGAAAGAAGATGTTTCCCTAGCTGTTATATAATTTCAGAATGTCCTGTAATCAAGGACATTCTGAACTTCAAGGACATTCAACTTCATAGTTTTCATAATATTTTTTGATAAATTGTACTTCCCTTGTTCTTGATTATTATTATAATTATTTTCATCTACTTATATTATAGTTTTACCTGTAAGTCATGAGTATTGAGCTCTGCTTTTCTGTGGGACACTATCCTCATGCAAATATGAAAGTTCTGATATGTCCATGAGTAATCTGTTTTAAATTATTACACTTCTCTGTCTTTGCCTTCCGTCCTATTTCTCTATTCTACATTCTCTATTCTCTACAAAAAAAATAAGGAAAATGGATGACTGAAATTCTGGGATATAATGTGAGTCATAAAATTTATGCGGATAAAATAATTGTCAGATATAGCTTCATGCATTGAACGGATAAACTCAAAAAGTGATCGAGTGAGCAATAAAATGAATTTATTTATCTAATTAATATTTTTCTATTTCAAACAAAAAACCCTAGAGCCTACCTGACATCCAATTCTGTCCTCCTGAAAACAAATCCTCATAATAAATCCTTGTTTTAGTATACAATATTATTTTCCCATTTTAGCTCAAGAAAAATAAAATAAAATAAAAATGAAAAATAAAATCACAAAGAGGCTTAGAGTGGTTTGTGATGAACATTTTGTTACTTGGGACAGTTGAAGTCTATGAAGACTAAACTAGACAAAACTCCCTAGCAAAACATAAAATATAATTTAGTGGAGACTGGAGTCACTCACGGAGACTGGAGTCTCCACATACTCTAGAGCATGCTCCTGCTGTTTTTGAGGACATGAACTAAAGAATCTGTGAGTGGCAAGTGCAAAGCTTTTTTTTTTTTTTTTTAATCAAAAATATAGAATTCAAGACTCTATGGCCTGAGAAATAACATTAACATCCCTCCTAAAGCAATACTTTTATTTACAGAAATAAGAATTTTGTTTCCTTGTATTAGAATTACTTTTTTTCCTGACAAGTGGAAATTACATTTTTTTTCAAAGAAAAATGAGAACATCTACATTTTGAAAAACAAACAAACAAACAAACAAGCAACAAAAACATTTTGCTTCAGCTACAAAATATAGTGTTAAAATGACTGAAACAGATAATGAAGTACTGGTAATAAGGTGGAGAGGAATTTTTATTTGTTTTAATTTCTGCTTCTGGTATTTGTGTCAATATTTACATGCATTGACTACTTAAATATTTTTAAGCTGTGTTTGTATTGCTCTTCACCTCATAGGTTCAGCAAAATATTTATTTAATCGATTTTGGTAAACTGTTATAAATTCAGTGGTAGCAATGGCACTGTTACCATGTGACACAAGAATTACCTGAGAACAGAAGGAAAAATTATTATCTTTAAATATGCATGACTGTAAAGAAACGCGTGCCATTGGTCTTCTTCCCAAAAACAATTATCAATACATTGCTATTCTAAATATTCCCTAAGAAGCATTGTACAACACTTTAGACTGCAAAACTTTTTGCAAGTCAGGTGTGGTATGTAAGTTGAAGGCAATCAGTTCTCAGCTGTCCTTCATTCATTGAAATCAAAGTAACTGTGCTCTTTTAAAGATCTGTCCACTAGTCTTTTTCAATATGACTATCATAGAATCATTAAGGTTGGAAAAGACCTCCAAGATCATCTGGTCCAGCCATCACCTTATACGAACATCACCCACTAAACCTTGTCCAACCTTTCCTTAAACACCTTTAGGGCTGGTGACTCTACCACTTCCCCGGGCAACCTGTTCCAGTGCTTGACCATGCCACAGTAGCCACAAAGTAATTTTCACCATGAATTTCCATGCTTTCTTGCTGTGACGAATGTGTTAAATATCCCTGAAGAATGATATGTGTTTATGTCTTCAAGTTAAAATTGGGGTGATACTGAGAACTGAGAGCTCCCTTAAGATCTACAGATGCTGATAAAAGCTTGCTGTAGACAAACACAGCTCTTAATTCATCATCTCTTCTCATGAAAAAAAAAAAAAAAAATCACTTTTTTTTATTTTATAATTCAGAGACTAAAAAATAATTCTCCTTCTTCAAGGGTACTGCACAGCAAAGGAAGAAATGCTTTAAAATGCCCTAAATGTTTCCATGTATCTCTTTTAAATAATTGAGAGAGGTCCCGTGATGATGTCAGCCAGCTCTCTAAGCACACTGTGATGATTCCCATCCAGACCCATGGACTTGTATGGATCCAGGTGAAGAAGCAAATCCCGCACACATTCAGGGTCAGTTGGGAGTTTGTCATTCCCACCGTCATGGTCCTCCAGCTCAGGGCACCTGTGGTCCCAAAGCCCACCATCAGCATTGAAGACAGAGGCAAAGAAGGCATTAAACATCTTTGCTTTGCCTACATCCTTGTTTGTGAAGTGACCTTCCCCATCAAGTAATGGACCTATGTTTTCTCTAGTCCTCCTTTTTCTATTCACATATTTAAAAATGCCCTTTTCATATCTCCCACAGTCCTGGCCAGCTTCAACTCTAATTGGACTTTGGACACATGAATTTTCTCCCTACAAACATTGTAGTCCTTCCACATTACCTGACCCTGCTTCCAGCAGCCATACACTTTCTTTTTCTGCCTAAACTCCGGAAGAAGAACTGTGGCTAGCCAAGCCAGCCTTCTGCCCCACCTGCTTGATTTCCAGTATTTTGGAATTGCCTGATCCTGTGCTTTTAGAAGGCAGTGCTTAAAGACTGACCTGCACTGATGGACACCAATGCCTTCAAAAGCAGATTCCCAGAGGACCTTGCTAACTAGTCCCCTGCGCAGACTGAAGTCTGCTCTCCCCATATCCAGGGCTGAAGTTTTGGTGGCAGTTTTCCTCCTGTCAACAAAAATTTCAAACTCAAACGTATCATGGTTACTATGACCAAGACAGACACCAATTGCCACATCCCCCATGAGACCCTCTCTGTTCTCCAGTAACAGATCAGGGAGAGCACCTTTCCTAGTTGGTTCGCTGAGAAACTGCACCAAGAAGTTATCATCAAGGTGCTTTAGGAACCTTCCGGACCTGCTTATGTCAGCTGTGTGGTAATCCCAGTTTACATCTGGCAAGTTGAAGTCCCCCGTAAGGACAAGGGCAGTTGATCTTGAGGTATTTCTTAGTTCCTCAAAAAAGAATTCATCAGTGTCATCATTCTGGCCAGGTGGTCTGTAATAGACTTCCACAAAGACATCCCCTTTACTTGTTTGTCCCTTAAGCCTTACCCAGAGGTTCTCAACTTTGCCATCTCCAACTTCAAGTTCCACACAGTCCAGCCCCTCCTTCACATACATCACCCCCCCCTTCCCTCCCCACCTTGCCTGCCCTGCGTTTCCCTCCTGAGGAGACTGTAACCATCTATTGCAGCACAGGGCTCATCTCACCAGGCTTTGCTTATGCCGACGTAGGTTTGGCTTTTAACTGCATTCGTCATGTAACTTAGTCCATTAATAAGTAAATCTTTTTCTCCTTTTGCCTAACTTGTAAATTTTAAGAAGTTATAATCTGTGAACTGTGTGATCTTATGAACCCAGAAAGTGATGTCAATACAATACAATTATCTCATTAGCAGAAATACCATTACATCAAAATGTTGGTTTTTTTTTTCATTTGTTTGTTAGATTTTATTTCACAGTATTCATTAGCTGACAATAATGTATTGAAATGTGTGCATATTAACAGCCCTATTCTGTTTCAAAGATAACACTCTCACTTAAGTGTTTGATACATTAAACAATCCTAAATTGCAAATATTTATATGTCAGCCTTAAGACAATGTCTTTGCTAATGAAGAAGACTTTGAGTCAAAAGTATTCAAAGGCTGGAAATAAACAGGATATTTTTGAACTGAAACTCTGTTTTTATTGAGACATTATGTCAAACAGCTGTCTACATAGTTTCTAGGCATTTGTTTTATGAATCACCATTTCATGTAATGGATATTTTACTATCAGATCCAAAGGATTTTTAAGTTGTTTGTCTCATGTAATAAAATTAAGTTCTGGTAAATTTTGTTGCAAAGTCATTCAAAGCTTTTTTTTTTTTTTTTTTTTTTTTTTTTCTTCCTGTGACTCAGTAAAACACTTGTTCCTGTGAAGAGAAGTATGAAGGATGTTGAGATTATGGAGTAAAGGGCAACAGTCTGGAGGCAAACAGGGGATGATAATAAATAGCTGTGTAGTGAGTATGTGTATTTGATGACAATGAAAGCTGGCTCTTCTGCAGAAAAACAAAAAACAAACAAGCAAACAAAAAAAAAACAACTACATCACCCTACATCAGTATTAATAAACCTTGTAAACCTAACCCAAAAAGAACTGTGAAAGCTGCATATTTTCTAAATACTGGTATGTACTCACTACTTTTCAATAGAATATAAGTTTGTATGGCCCTTAAAAGATTTTAAATAGAATATTAAGGTACCACTTTGTGCTAAAAATAAAGGGGAGAGGAGAGGAGAGGAGAGGAGAGGAGAGGAGAGGAGAGGAGAGGAGAGGAGAGGAGAGGAGAGGAGAGGAGAGGAGAGGAGAGGAGAGGAGAGGAGAGGAGAGGAGAGGAGAGGAGAGGAGAGGAGAGGAGAGGAGAGGAGAGGAGAGGAGAGGAGAGGAGAGGAGAGGAGAGGAGAGGAGAGGAGAGGAGAGGAGAGGAGAGGAGAGGAGAGGAGAGGAGAGGAGAGGAGAGGAGAGGAGAGGAGAGGAGAGGAGAGGAGAGGAGAGGAGAGGAGAGGAGAGGAGAGGAGAGGAGAGGAAAAAATCAACAGTTTTGTTAAAAATATCTCAAATCAAATTAAATTGACATGAAATCATAGAATCACAGAATCACAGAATGTTAGGAATTGGAGGGGACCTTGAAAGATCTTCTAGTCCGATCCCCTTGCTGGTGCAGGAACACCTAGATCAGGTCACACAGGACCATGTCCAGACAGGCCTTGAATATCTCCAGAGAAGGGGACTCTACAACCCCCTGGGCAGCCTGTTGCAGTGCTCTGTCACCCTCACTGTGAATAAGTTTCTTCTCATATTTAAGCAGAACCTCCTATGTTCCTGTTTGCACCCATTGCCCCGTGTCTTATCATCAGATGTCACTGAGAAGAGCCTGGCTCTGTCCTGCTGAGGACAGAGGATATGATAATAATATAATAAATATAATATGATATATGATACAATATTATATAATTACAATACAATCATCCTCACAATCTCATTTATAAATAACAACTTCTGTTGTGAAAATAATTTATTTGGTAAATAGTGACAAAGCAAGAATTAAGATTGTATTTTCCTCGGGGAGGGAGGAGAGGGAAGAGCAAAACAAAACAAAAAAACTATTAACCTAGGAAACTGTGAAGTGAAATAATTTTCCTCTCAGAACTACATGCATAGTTTTACATACCTATTTAACTTTGTAGCAAATGACATGAAAAAAATTTTGCATATATAAAACAATATGCAATACAAGAACATAAAGACTGGGAAGCATATGAGGTGTCATTTGCTTAACCTGGACCAGGTGGAATAGGAAGTTGAGACTCTTTTATATTACATTTTTATCTGTCATGTTTTAAAGTGCTTTGTAAAACAACATTTATGATTTCTACCTGTAAAGAAATACATTCTGTAGAATGATGCTTTCAAAAGAAATGAAAATCAGTTTCCAATTAAGACTAAGTGCCATCAAAGACCTCTCCAGAGATGCTCTCTTTGTATAATTGATGCACTTCAGATGTTCTTCTCAGGCTATGGAAAGGGTGGAAAACACAGATAATTTCCCACACCGTTGTTACTGCCATTTTTTCCTATATTTTTAAAGGCTAACATTGCCTTCTTATTACCTGCATTTTCCATAGAGAGAGGGAAAATGTTTAAATAGCTTCTTTTAAAAAGGGAGAGAAAAAAAAGTAAAGAAACAAAAAGAAAATTTATCATAAGTGGAGAGTTTTTGTCCCAGGAGAGCTTTACATGTTAAAAGTGACTTATATTGCTTTTAAAGTGGAGAAATGTAACACAGTATTTCAAACTTCATGGTTCATATTTTCTCAAAATCCTGGCAAAGTGCACAAAATAAATATGAAAGGTCAGTACAACACATCTGGGATTAGAATATTTACACTTATGAAATTGGTACTAGGAGTCTGGCCTGCACTGGACACAAAATTATTTTATATCTCCCCAGACAATATTCATTCAAGATAATTGCATGTACTTCAGCTTCACTCAGAAAAAAGCTGATCCCTAAACCAAGCTAATCAAAATTCTGTAATTGTACAAAACAACTTATAAGGGGCCTCGTTAGAAATTCAGTTTGTTCATAAATTGGCTTGAAAATTCCCTACTTCTTTGGAGGTTCTTAGTGATGTGGTGTACAATACAACCCTTATGATACAGAATTGCAAACTTCCAACTTAGAATACTTTCAAACAAAATGTATTAGTTGTGGTGTTCTCTGTTACTCAAATTCTGAGTTTGGTTCACTAGTTTTATGGGATAAAGTAAAGATTTAGATATCCATACTGTAGCACTGATATTTTCCAGGTATTCTAGTCAACCAGCTGTTCTTAGCCCATTCTTTTCAAATCCAGACGCTATATATGGTGCCTGTAAAGACAATTCTGATACTTGCCAACTAGCTGAAAGATGTTTTTTTGAAGTTCTACTTGCTTTGTGGGCTTTCTTTTACACACTAATTTTTCACTTTTTATCTGAACTCTGTTCTGTGGTGATCTGTCAATGTCTGCTACTAAATGCATCTTTTCTACAAGGACAGTCACAGACATTATAAAATTTAATGTGTGTTCAAGGCTCTTTCCAAGTAGCTTTTTTACTAGATCTAAGCATTTCCATGGTTAACATGCAGTCAGGTTTGGTTTTATCATTGATATGGTTGTATATTTAATGTCACAGTCTACATTTGCCTCCATTTTCACACAACCAGTGCCAGGCAGACAAGTCAGATAAAAAGTTTTAAGAGCAGCATGCAGACTGAGCCAAAATAATTATTTAATACAAGAGTTTACCAAACCAAAAGTGGAAGTTTCTGCACCAAGCAAACGTAGACTTACCAATTCTGTTGTTTCTGATGGCAGTCTACCATATCTGGACATCTGACTGTCCAGATGGAGATACTGGAAGAATGGCTAATCCATACAAGTTAAGTGCACAGCATATGTGCAATAGTACCAAGTGAAATGGAGCAGTGATGTGAGATGGCTTAATACTTCCCAGTGTTGGCATTTGTGAAAATGGCCTCCTGTTTGTTTTAATTCTATTCATAAAAATAAAACTTAATATTCTATAAATTTAATAATAATAACAACAATAAAGTCAAAAATAAAACTACATGGTCATCTTGAGTTTTAAGAGTGCAAAGATTGTTTAACATCATGAACACTAGTTACCCTAAATAAAAAATGAAGAGCCTCTTAATGTGGCCGTAGGTAATTCTCAAGCACAATAAAAATAATTAATTTTCTTTTCAAACATCTACCAGTGTAAACTTCAATATACTTCCACTTCAGATGTTTTTGTGAAGTTACCTTGACAAGTGTCTACAACAAATAATTGCAGGTATCTTTAACATGGATAAGTATATCTAATGTATTCTAGACTCTACCCAGTATCAGTATGGTAAAGGTGGCATTTTCAAGGTGCAATTCTGGTGGTTATGATAAAAGGAAAACAAAGTAAAACAAAAGGCACTTATTTTATGCTAACTTTCATTGATTATATTACTTTCTAAGAAATCTGGAAAACAAAACAAACAAACAAATAAAAAACAAAAACAGGTGGTATTACAGCAATTTAAGACCACATCTAGATGAAAAGTATTCTCTGTGGCTGGAAATTGTGTGTGCATGAGTAACAAGTAGCATCATTTCATGGGCTCAGATAAATTTATATATAAGACGACTTGCTTCACACCACTATTTATGTCTTGATTTTATTTTTGAAGTGAAACAAAAACTAAGGAAAAGACAATATTATTTTTAAAAGAAAAACATTACTTTCTGAGGAGGTTTCAATCACCCTTAAAAGAAATTCCAACAACTTACCCAAGTTTGTAACTACATTATGAAAATAAAACAAGTCAAAAATATTTTCCTTTAATTTTGAGAAAACTTCACTCAGCTATACAACCACACATTTGAAGACCTGCTCTCTACAAATTGCTCATCTCTTCTCTTGCAGCTGTAAGAAATTTTGCCACAGATCTGCACATTGGTTGGTCTGCACTGGTGATCTTGAAAATCAAAACAAAACAAAACAAAACAAAACAAAACAAAACAAATTGGCTTTAAAAAACTGGAACAAATATGAACACTAGCAGAGGCTGATTGCCAAATACAGACTGGTTTACAGCTTATCACAACTACGTTGCCAAAACTTTAGCTGCCAAGATACATAAGTTGTGTTCCAGGCTCAACTGATGAATTTTATGTCAGGCTGGGCCAGCTGTCTTAGTGAAACATCCTAACTGGATGCAATGCCCAGATCATCATTCTCAAAGGACTGAGCATTGACATTTTTGTTTGGAAACATAAAGGCCATCAAAGCCTGGCAGAGTGCTGCATATTGAAACTAGAACTCCGGATGGGGATATGGCCCATGTGCTCTCATGCGTCAGTAAATGGGAACTTGTGAAATACTCTGAATAAGCAAAGCTTTCATGTAACACCACAATAGGCAGAGGGTGTCAGTGACTCATTTCCAGATATCTGTCTATGTACATGTTACAATTTTAAGAAGCAGAGAAGCATGGTATCGTTATATTATGCTAGAATGAAAGTCCATCCAGCCCAGCATCAACTCTCCAGAAGGTGATGGCAGATATCAGAAGGAGGATGTGAGAACAGTCAGCTGTTATACAACACAGATGCTAAGTGTATTTGTGTTCCACAAGTAAATTCAGTCACTTTTTCACTTTTGCCGTCCACATTTTCTTTCAGGGATATGAATAAGTTTCATGGTGTATTACATTTGCATGCATTTTAAAATGTTTATGCCTGGTTCCATTGTGCAACATTTTACTCATTAAATAAAACCTTTAAATTTATTACAGAAAAAAAAAAAAAGAAAATAAAAGTTCTAATTTTTCTAGTTTTCACTATATAACACCATAGAATGAAACTGAGAGCCTAGACTTAGTTTGCCATACCCTGTACAAGTACCCTAATCTAGACACTCAGAAGTATTTTTGAAATAATGTAGATGTTATTAACTGTATTTTTAATTGTTCCTTTTATTTATGATCAATGCTTCTAAACACAGGTTTAAATTGCAATAATACTGATCCTATAATATGCTTTCTTATTGAATGTGAACAATATTCTCAGTTTTTATTGTACTTGTATTGTCTGTGATTTGGATTATACAAAGAGGTATTTACCTGCTCACTTTAATGCCTACGACACTTAAAATATCAAGTAAAATGCAAATATCCAACAACCTTACTCACCAAAATCATCCTTAACTAGAAAAAGAAGAAATGAAATATCTATGAAGCTGTTTGAATGGATGATGAAAATTTGTGTCTCTTTTTAACAATTCGAGGAACACTGTATATGATGAAACTATCATTAGAAAATGCCTGCTGAAATTAGAAGAAAACACACTGGTGAGAAAAACTGACTTGGAGAAATATTTTAGTTTGTTGTCACATTAAGTGTGGTCTGTTCAGACCTCTAATAAGTTGAATGCACCAATTAACCTTCCCCCTGCCTCATCTGAAAGAAAGAAGCTTGAAGGACTGGGGCCATCTGTTCACAAGTGAAGCACGTCTTTAAGTTTATAAAGAAATTCACTGTGAGTGACTTCTAACTTTGAGCTGATGCCTGTTCCTATGACAATACATTTTTTTTGTTGTTTTTGTTTTTGTTTGTCAAAACAAAAGCACTGTGTGTTATGCCTCATTGGTGTTCAGTACTATATGTTCTTCATGAAATAGTTTATTTGCTACTTGCTCCCTCTTCCCTACAAAGGTGCACTGAATAAAAACTACTGTGGAGCCCTGCAGCTCCCAATAACTTCATATATCTTATTTATTATCTGTTAAGGCACCTGCATTGTAAAGCTGCATTTCATGTTGTTATCCATTAATAGTGTTATTCTTTTGCAAAGTGATAAAATAGAGTGAACTATTCTTCTACTTCCTTTTGCATAATTCCCATAAGTATGTGTCATAAATGTGTTACAAAATGTTTTTAACACATTTAAAGTTAAAGGGGGGGAGAGGCAAATCCATGTTCCTGGTGATACCATGACAGTATTAGTTAGAAGCACCACTTTTACTTCACTAAATGCCACCAGAGGTGAAAGACACTCATGAAATCCTCCTCTAAGTGAGTTTCTTAACCAGTTTTTAGATTACCATTCCTGATATGAATGAAAATGTACCTATTGTAAATAATAGCTCCTCTGCCTTTCCTGGGCAAAACAGAAGATTTATAATTTGATTCAGAGTAGAAACAAGCATGGATATGAAAAATGTTATTTAGAGGAGGTAGAATCACTCTGGATACTGACCAACAAAAGGTCAGTGATGGTGCTGTTTTGCCAACCACACTTTAACTAATCTGATAACAAAGCATTACAAACTGGCAGTTTTACAATAGGGGAAACGACAACTGCACAGAACGATTTCACACAGGAAATACAAAAAACTGAATGCTAGAAGGTCTCTAGTAGAGGAGGTAACATAAAGATTTAGGAAAGAGCAACACTACCGAGTGATCTCAAGGGCAACTAGACCACCCCCCCCCAAAAACAAACAAACAAACAAAAACAAGCAAACAAAACAAAACAAAACAAAACAAAACAAAACAAAACAAAAAACACACAACAGAATTTTGATGTACTCCAAGTAGGTCACTGTGATTTAAGAGTGGAGTTGCTATGTATGACAACAACACAAGTAGTGGCTGAATTCAACAGATATTGGGAATATCCATGATAGAATGTAAGATGGAGGATGAAAAAGGACGTCCATATTCTGTTTGGAAATACTCTGAACTAGCAACTGTAGATAGGGAAAAATGAAAAAATACATAAATAAAATCAAGCTGTTCACCATGTAGCTTGTCCTTTTTAAGACTTCCTACATTTTCTCAAATCTCCAATCACCAAGTTAAAAATGTTTATTTTTAGAATATATACAAATTTTAAAAAGTTACTATTTATAGGCAAATTGCATAATTATAGAATGTTTTGGGTTGGAAGGGACCAATAAGGATCATTGAATTTGAATACCCCTGCCATTAGTAGAGACAATTCCCACTGGACCAGGTTGCTTAAAGCCTCATCCAGCTTGGCCTTGAACACTTCCAGAGATGGAGCATCTGCAGCTTCTCTGGGCAGCCATTCTCCCTTGTCCTATCCCGTCACTCCCTGACAAAGAGTCTCTCACCAGTTTTCCTGCATCCTCCTTTAGGCAATGGAAGTCCACTGTAAGGTCTCCCTGGAGCCTTCTCTTCTCCAGGTTGAAAACCTCCACCTGTCTTCATAGGAGAGGTGGTCCAGTCCTGTGATCATCTTTGTGGCCCTTCTCTGGAATCAGTCTAATACATCCATGGCCTCATGCTGGGGGCCCCAGAGCTGAGTGCAGGGCTCCAGGTGGGGTCTCACAGAGCAGAGCAGAGGGGGACAATCCCCTCCCTCGCCCTGCTGCCCACACTGCTGTTGGTGCAGCCCAGGGTACGGGTGGCTTTCTGGGCTACAAGCACACATTGCTGGCTAATGTTGATCTGTTGATCAACTCCCCACATAAGTCATGTTACCTCGTGAATGGAAAGATTATTTTTTAGACCATGGTCACTACTGGTGTTTTCAGTCACCCAAAATTTTTCACAAGCTTTTGAAGCTAATGAACACCTTCATGTCTTAGTATAATACCTATTAAGGCAGGTGGAACATTTTGCAAACCAAGGCAAATGCCAGAGAAACCTGAAAATGCAACTTGAAGGTTTGGGATCTTATCGATGGAAAGATACTGGAAATGGAGTTTAAAAGACATTATGTGAAAAATTGAAAAAAAAAAATAAAATAAGAAAGTAAAATAAAGTATAATGTCTTACTTGTTCTTATAGATAAAGGGCAAATTGTGTAATCGTTAATATTTATACTCAGTTATCTGCTAGTCACCTAATCTGACATTAAATGAAAGACCAAGATACTACAGAGCACATGCTAAAGCTTTCAAACTTTATTTCTATATTTTAATTTAATTGGTTATATGTGTTCTAGATTATTCAAAAACAGTTTTAGCTTATCTCAGTTGTCTTTGAGACATTTTTTACCATAACAAAACCATGCCAAGACAAACATGCCACCTGGAATATATTGTTTTTAAAAACAGAATTCATAAGCAAATTTTTAAGAAATCACATATCAGTTCAGAATTGTTGATAGATGAAACATCCTAGAGGTTTCTAAAAAGAAGCATTTTAAAATTTGCTATGATTTTGACTCAAAAGGATTTTTTTTTCCCCACATAAGGGAAAAAAAGGGAATTGAAAGAGAACTACCTATGAATCACACACTGTACAGGCCTTACAGAGAGCCACAATATCTGAGTGCAGTAAAAGCAGGCTTATTTATCATGCTTGACAACCAGCTCAATAAATAGGAACATCTAGGGATCCATTTAAATATCATGCTGTATATGAGATAATATGTAATTATCCAAGAGCATAAACTAACAGGACAGTACTTTTTCTATCAAGATAACATAGTATTGAATAAAAAGGGGAAAAATAAAAATAAAAATAAAAAATAAAAAAGTTGTTGTTTTTAAGGTTTAAGAAAGTGTGTCAACAGGAGAGCTAAAGTAGAAAAAATTATAATGGATTACAGAAATTACTTTTCGTAATAATAGTGATTATATACTTTTCTAGGCTATTGTATTTTTATGGCTATAAAAAAATGTAAAAAAAAAAAAAAGGAAGAGGACCACTCAACAAAGTACTAGAGGTTTGGTTTTTATTATTATTATTATTATTATTATTATTATTATTATTATTATTATTATTATTATTATTATTAATTATTATTATTACCTTAGAGAGTAAAAGAAAGATGATTAATGCTATTTTAAGCATAAGTTATTTATAAGGTCTTTTCTGATATAACAGATTAACAAAGATTTCCTAAATCGTCTCTTCCCAAATGATGCATCAAATGCTTTCCTCAGCAACGCCTTTACAAAAGACATAATTTTCTGTAAAAAGAAGCTGCTTTATTTTCTTCTTTTTGAACACTGGTGTTAATACAATTTCTTTGAAAATACATGGTTTTAAGCTGAAAAAATAAGGGCAGATTTGTGGCAGAACATCTGAGCTGTCTGAAGACATATACTATGGTGTGCTGAACCAACTACATGTACAGAACATGGAAATGTCTTACCCTCTATCTTCACAAAATGTCTGTGATTTGTATCTTCTTTCTGTTTCTGCATGCAGTATTTTATGTTTCCAAGACCTTAGCTTAACATTTACATATTTCAAACCTTATTGGCAGCTTTGCACAGTAGCCAAAGCACTAAAAAAATTGTATGTGCAATATATGCTACTGTCTTCCAATATAGTGTGGTTGTCATCAGTGGTTGTTTTATAATGTACATTTCCAATTCCAATTCATATGGTATACCTATGTTATTGGATAAATATAATTATCAAGGTACACTGCAACCCTACCTATGTTATTGGATAAATATAATTATCAAGGTACACTGCAACCCTGAAACCCTATTTTCTCATTTCCACTGTGACAGGCATAAGGTGCATTGTGTTTTAATTTCTAGAGGGACAAGGGCAATGTAATTATTGAATGTTGCTTTACCTTGACACTACTTGCAAATATGAATATAGGTACATACAGTCTTGATGAAAAAAATCAGTCTGTGAGACTAATTGATAAATCATTTTATTTTATTTTATTTATTTATTTTATTTTATTTTATTTTATTTTATTTTATTTTATTTTATTTTATTTTATTTTATTTTATTTTATTTTATTTTATTTTATTTTATTTTACTTTATTTTATTTTACTTTACTTTACTTTTTATTTTATTTATTCTGGAAAACTGTGAAGTCAGGAATTGCTTTTAAATATAAATGATCATTCTCTATATAGTAGTTTGAGCTTGTGCATACTATTCAGTACATTGAGAACAATACAGTAGTGCGAGGAGTTCACATACTCACCCCAAAATGTAGCTTCTCCTTCCACAAATTTTATTCTATCTTTTTTATTTGTTATCTGTCTGTTACAACTTTAATGATGATATGCACCCACTGAGGAATTTCTTAGGTTTTTGTGGCAAATTAAACATCTGGCTCTGCTGACTTCACAAGAATATTGCAGTCAATGTCATTTTGAAGACAAGAGAGTATAATTTCTGGAAATGAACATGCTGTACATTTTAAAAAGCTAAACAAAATAGTTGGAGTAGCAGGAAAATGGATACTGAGTTGCCTGACTTATGCACTACCATTCCTCCTGGGGAGCAGTTTAATGCCTACAAAATAAACCATAGCTGGATAAGCTGAGAGTTAATACCAGGCATATGAGATAGATAAGACACCACTTATGGGGGAATGCACTGGCTTGTATTTAAGTAACCTGGTGTGAACCAATGGTAGTATTCACTGCGTAAAGTAGTTCTCAGAATTTACTCTCTAATGACATGCCCTGTTCAAGGAGCTACATTCTCCTAGATAAATGATAAATGGTATTTTAGCCTTTGGTCAGTTTTGCCACAGTCACTTATCAGTGCTAATGAAGAAATAATTTTTTAGCTATGCAGTTGTGTACCAGAGCTGAATAATATGGTTCTGTGAGTTACATCTGAGGAACACACATTATATTTCTGTTTGTGGATTTCATGAATATTGCCACATCCATTATTATTATTTTACGAATTGCTTAGGATTCTAGGATTTATTGTCTCCTGCTTTTTTTCTTTCTTTTTTTTTTCTTTCTTTTTTTTTTTCTTTCTTTTTTTTTTTTTTTTTAGTGGAAAAGTAATTAAAATGACGGCTTTAATTTTGTTCAATCCCACACCCCTCCCTGGGAAAAGCTTAAATGCGAATGGGCAAAAGATAATAGCACCCATCACATATAATTTTTGTATGAACCTCTGAAAAGCTCTGTAAATTAATCTATTTATTTACTTCTTAGAATATCCTTAACATGTGGTTAATGTTAATGTGGCTAACATTTGTATGTGGCTAATTTACATGACTCACTTTCAAAAGTTATCCTTAGAATACTTACATTGTTTAGGCATGTAGACAAGTGTTCGTCTGAGCAGTAGGTTAGTGCATTCCAATGAACAAAATGACTAAGTAAAACTGTTTTCAACTGCATCAAGTAACAACATTTTGTGTTGTAGGATAGCCTTCAGTGATGTGCAAAAAGCAGTGGGAAAAAACAAACAAACAAACAAACAAACAAACAAAACAAACAAACAAACAAACAAAAAAAAAAAAAAAAACAGAAAGAGAGAGAGAAGAGAGAGAGGTGCCTAACTTGCATTGTTAATGAGATGTCAGATGTTCCTGAAAACAGTGGAATGCAAAGAATAGTCGTGGTTTTCCTGGTTGTGTATTCCAGAAAATGGTACCAAGAAAAAATGTGGGATGTTAATTCCAATATCTCCATATATGTTAAAAAGACAGTGAAAGAAGACTCTTACATTTAAGTTGTATTTTGAATGTTTAATGTTCTTCAAGCATCAAATTTATTTACAACACTTATTTTATAAAATAGATTGTTTTGTCTTTCATGAATGCAAGCATTTCTCATAATGGAAGTGTGTTTAATTCACTACTTCATATTCTAATGTGCAAATCTAGGATGTAATCCTCGTCTTTCTGAACCAAAATAATTACAGTTATCTAAACAATTAAACTAAGCAAAAGTGGGTTGAGGGAACGGAGACATAATTGTGATGTTGCCTTTTGATGACAAGTAAAGTTCCTGGTACTTTCCAATCAAAACAACCTGCAAAGTCTTAGGTGGACAGTAGGAGGCAGTGTAGTCACCATGTTAGTTATAACAAGTCATGCTCAGGGAGTTATTGTATTGAATTTACATAGCAACGTTTTTGCAGCAGGGGAGCTGCAGGAGTGGTCTCTGAGCAGAGCCCAGCAGCTGCCCCATGCCAGATAAGAGCCAGCTCTATCGGCTCCAAAGGGAACCTGCTGCTGGCCAGAGCTGGACCATGAGCAGTGCTGGTTGGGCCTCTGGGAGAGCAGATGGAAGAAAAATAACTTCTGCACAACAGCAGCTGGGAGAGTGAGGAGTGCGAAGCAGCCCTGCAGCCCCCAGCTGAGTGCAGCAGGAGGGCAGGAGGTGCTGCAGGCAGGCAGCAGCAGTTCCCCTGCGGGCTGTGCAGGGAGAGGCCCCTGGTGGAGCAGGCTGTCCCCCTGCAGCCCATGGGTCCCCCATGGAGCAGATCTCCACGCTGCAGCCCCCCCATGGGTGGAGGAGCCCCCGGTGGAGCAGGTGGATGTGGCCTGGAGGAGGCTGCGGCCCATGGAGAGCCCCCGCAGGAGCAGGCCCCGGGCCGGAGCTGCAGCCCGTGGAGAGGAGCCCCTGCAGGAGCAGGGGGTCTGGGGGGAGCTGCCGCCCACCCGTGGGGGACCCGTGCTGGAGCAGTTTGCTGCTGGGGGATGGATGGACCCTGTGGGACGGAGCCGTGTGGGAGCAGTTCCTGAAGAGCTGCTGCCTGTGGGCAGCCCCCACAGGCTCAGTTCAGTTCAGGAAGGCATCCTGTGGGAGGCACCCCATGGAGAGCAAGGGTAGAGAGGGACCATGAAGGAGCGGCGGAGATGAAGCATCAGGGTCTGACCGCAGCCCCCATTCCCCATTCCCCTGCATCATTTCAGGGGAGAAAGTGGAAGAGAGTGGGTGGGGTGAAGGTGGTTTTAATTTGCTCTTAGTTTCTCACAGCTTTAGTCTGCTAGTGACAGGCAATAAACAACATTAATCTCCCTATCCTGTCTGTTTTGCCCATAACAAGAATTGTTATAGGATCTTTCTGCCCCTATCTCAACCCTTAAGCCCTTTCCATCATATTTTCTTGTTTGCTTTTGAGGAGGGGGAGTGTGAGAGCGGTTGTGGTGAAGCCCAGCTGCCCACCTGAGTAAAACCACCACATTCCTAAATAGACAGCTGAAAGATATTTTATATTTTATACTTCTTTTCTAGGGACTGCATGCATACTGTTTTGTTAAGAACAGAAAGAACTTTAAAAATATTTTATGAAGTTAAAGAAATGTGGAAAAAAGCAAAAGTTTCAGCCTTATGTGTTTTAAATGGTTTAGATTTTGCTGTACAACTGCACAGTTTTTGAAGGAGGGAATTTCACACTAGTGAAGTTCAACAATTGACAATTAAGAGGGAAACAACAATAGTAGAGAAGAAAGTAAATGACTGCCACTTTCCCATTTTGAGACTCCCAAGGAAATGGGTGATGAGAACAACGCGTATTTGCTACCTTAGTACAGAAGTCTTAGAAAACTGAAGTCTTTCTGGGAAATAAACTTAAAATACACATTCACATAAATTTATTTAAGAATAAGAAACTATAGCCAAGATTCTTCTATCTAGGCTATCTTTATCAACTTTATGGTTCTAGAAAGACTCGGAATATAAAAAGAGTTGAAAAAATATCATACAGTCATGACCAATCTCTTGGCACTAATACCAGTATTATAAAATGCAGCAAAAATGGGGAGACTGGCAGACTGTGCTGGAATCCAGCAGAGTCCTCATCAGTTTCAAGGTTCAAGCTTCCTTGATCCAAAAAATAAATAAATAAAAAAGGGTATATATATATATATTATAAAACTATACATTATATATATAATACTATATTATATATATATAATTAATAATTCTATACTTCTAATATCTGACTTAGATCTTCTTGTGAACTAATTGAAGAGGCAATGGTAAAAATACATCTTGATTAGTTTGTGGCAACATGAGGGTAATTTTGCATTTCCCTGCTATACTTTAAAATTAAGATCATAAAGATAGATATTTGTTATAAAAAGAAAAATAAAAAGGAAAAAAGAAAGAAAAACTGTTGAACTCAGAAAGACAAGTCTGCTTACTCTGCTCTAATTATTTGGACTTCTAAGTTTGCTGTTGGTCTAACACTTTCAATGTACAAATACCTTGAGTATAAAAGGAAAGATTTCAACTCTTAGCATTGGCTTTGAACAGGGCCCAGAGAACTAATATTAGGTTCTTTCAAACAGGATGTGTCCAGAACTTCTGAAAAAAATAAAGTTGTTTATGTAGGCACTGTTGAACATTAAAGGCATCATTCTTTGTAAATTTATTCTTGGCAGTTTAGAAACTTTTGCCATTCCAAATCCAAATTGTCTTGGCAAGCAGGAGACTACAGAATGACAGCTTCTTGCTGAAATCCTTTCAGTGCACCACAGGTTTCTTTCAGTATTCTGAGAATGTTTGTGCGCTTTGAAAAATCTACTCATATACATTTATTTCCAACATTAATAGCCCTCCTGAACTGACATTTAGCTCCCAAATTGCGGGTTTTCAAAGATAATAGTGTGAGAAGAATATAATCATACTTTTTCATTGTGTTACATAACTTCAATTTCAGGCTTTCTGGCTTTTCTAATTCCTAAGCCATAGACATTCCTAAACTAGGTGAAATGATTTCTTCCACAATGTTACTGTTGAAATGGAACACCGTGTTTTCACTGCAGACTTTATCTTGCTAAAATAAAGAATTGATGGTTTGTTTGTTACTTTATTCTTAGACGATCTTTATTTTCAGGACAGTTGTCTGAACTGGATCTCAGAAAAGGCAAACTGGAAGAATAGCAGTAGTATTGACACTTTGAACTTGCACTCAGAAGAAGGAGTCTGCAGAACAGCTGAAGCTGGAAGAGATGTCTGGAGATGGAGAGCATTTGAAGACCTTGCTCCAGACTGTGCCTAGTTGCATTCTGAATATCTCAAGGGACAGAGAGTCCATAACTTCTCTGGGCAGCATGCTCTTCTGTTCAACCACCTTCAGAGTAAAAACAAAGCCTTTACTTACATTTAAAATAAACTTCTGTTTCAATGGTAGCCCATTGTCACTTGGTCTATCACTGGTAACAGTGATAAGAATCTTACTCTGTCTTCTTTACGTCCTTCTTTCAGGTACTGATACACAGTGACACATTCCTCTCTGAGCTTACTTTTCTTGAGGATAGTCAGTAATCAGTTTCATAAAACTCAGTGCCATCTACAAAAATCCAAGTATTTTGGAGATCAAGATAACTGGATTTACAGATAAAGACAAATGAGTTAAAAGCTACCAAATGCTTTAGTTAGGCACTAGTATAGATATTTTTCCTAATATGAGTTGCAGGTTAGGAGCATAGTGCATATATTGTGCCTCCAATTTTTTTCTTTTTGAGATGTTTGTAAGTTATCCTTTGCTCATCTTTCTATATGAAATTATATTCTTCATAACCAGAAAAGCATGTTTAATATTGTCACGGTCATGACTGTACATACCTGGAAATTACCATAATTTTTTTCAAGATTTCATCATGCAAATAAGCACAGGAAATTTGCTCCACTTCATTCACTCATGTCTTGTGAAAAAAAAAAAAAAAAAAAAGGACATGAATGATAGATAGATCTGAATAGGGTAGACAAATGGGCTCAGGCCAACTGTATGAAGTTCAACAAAGCTAAGTGCTGGGTCCTGCACTCCGGGCACAACGCCATACAGCACAACAGGATGGGGGGAGAGTGGCTGGAAAACTGCCCAGTAGAAAGGGACCTGGGGGTATTGGTCAATAGCTGGCTGAATATGAGCCAGTGGTGTGCTCAGGTGGCCAAGGGTGCTAACAGCATCCTGTCTTGTATCTGGAATAGCACGGTTAACAGGACTGGGGAAGTGTTTGTCCCCCTGTACTAGGCTCTCAAGAGGCTTCACCTCAAACACTGTGTTCAGTTTTGGGCCTCTCACTACAAGAAGGACGTTGAGGTGCTGGAGCATGTCCAGAGAAGGGCAATGGAGCTTGTGGGAGGGTCAAGAGAACAAGTCTTAGGAGGAGTGGCGGAGGGAGCTGGGTGTTTTTAGCTTGGAGAAAAGGAGGTTCAGAGGAGACTTTATTGTATTTTACAATTACCTTAAAGGAGGTTGTAGCAAAGTGGGGATCGTGCACTTCTCCCAAACCCTGAGTAATAAGACAAGGGGAAATGGCCTCAAATTATACCAGGGGAAGTTTGGAAGTTTAGGTTGGATATTAGGACTTTTTTTTTTTTTTTTTTTTTTTTTTTTTTTTTTTTTAACTGAAAGGGTTGTGTGGCATTAGAATAGTCTGCCTGTGGAACTAGTTGAGTCACTATCCCTG
Source organism: Anas platyrhynchos (assembly GCF_047663525.1). Classification (NCBI taxonomy): domain Eukaryota; kingdom Metazoa; phylum Chordata; class Aves; order Anseriformes; family Anatidae; genus Anas; species Anas platyrhynchos. The sequence continues at coordinate 80,212,397 of NC_092621.1, forward strand.
GAGTTCTTCAAAAAACATGCAGATGTTGAACGTAGTAGCATGGTTTAGTGGTGGGCTTTTGTACTAGATTAAAGGTTGGACTAGGAGATCTTAGAAGTCTTTTCCAATCTCAATGATTCTGTGATTCTAAGGAACAGAACAGGGAAACTACATGCTTGGATGACTTCAGAAATAAAGTCTATTTCTGTCCACAACATTTATGGCTGCCCTATTGTGACTGATGAAGCTGCTTGAACTGATACAGTCTTCTGGGGTAAGACAGGTTTGTGAAAAAAGTTGTTTCCTGTGGAGTTACGATTCTCTACTGTGGGTCTGGTTAAGGAGGGAACCATTAGTCCTCACTTTCAAGGCTAAGAGCTTTTCTGCTCTTTTTCAAAGGATCAGGCAAGCATACTTAATATCACCACAGGAAACACTTACACTAAGACAAGCCTTCCCTAATATAAGTGTTTTCAGCTTGGATTTCACGTGAAGATTTTTCTTGCCTTAGGTAAACTGACTAAAACTGAACTAAAGCAACAGTACAGGCCTGCTGTTACCGAACTGGAGCTGAATGAGTTGGTTTGAAATTCTGTGGCAGAGGAAACGACCTGAATATGGGATTTCAAACTTTGCCAGATTCTGCTTAGAACAGAAGTTCAAGTCCTACACTGCCTTCCACTGGCTGTGGAAGATTTCATGTCAGCTGCAAAACTGTGAAGAATCATTTCTTCTTAACTTCTGCCTCTTGATTTTTATGGGAAGGGAAGGGAAGGGAAGGGAAGGGAAGGGAAGGGAAGGGAAGGGAAGGGAAGGGAAGGGAAGGGAAGGGAAGGGAAGGGAAGGGAAGGGAGGGGAAGGGAAGGGAAGGGAAGGGAAGGGAAGGGAAGGGAAGGGAAGGGAAGGGAAGGGAAGGGAAGGGAAGGGAAGGGAAGGGAAGGGAAGGGAAGGGAAGGGAAGGGAAGGGAAGGGAAGGGAAGGGAAGGGAAGGGAAGGGAAGGGAAGGGAAGGGAAGGGAAGGGAAGGGAAGGGAAGGGAAGGGAAGGGAAGGGAAGGGAAGGGAAGGGAAGGGAAGGGAAGGGAAGGGAAGGGAAGGGGAGGGAAGGGAAGGGAGGGGAGGGGAGGGGAGGGGAGGGGAGGGGAGGGGAGGGGAGGGGAGGGGAGGGGAGGGGAGGGGAGGGGAGGGGAGGGGAGGGGAGGGGAGGGGAGGGGAGGGGAGGGGAGGGGAGGGGAGGGGAGGGGAGGGGAGGGGAGGGGAGGGGAGGGGAGGGGAGGGGAGGGGAGGGGAGGGGAGGGGAGGGAATGTGGGCTTTAACATAATGGAATTGAGCTTTTGGGATATTGTATTAGACTACTATGGCAAGGAAGATCTGGTACAGTAAGATTTGATTGATATTCACTTCATAGCTGAAAAATTGAACTAAATATAGAAAAGTTTCATGGAATATCACAACTGATATAAGTTGCAAGCACCATAAGCTTCCAGATTGTGCCTGGCTATGTTTAACCAGCTGAAGTCTGTCAACCTGAAACTGTATTGAGGAGTCTATTTGAAAAGTAGAGAAATTGAGAAATTGGAAAGATGTCTGCCTTTACATGAATGTCAGAGGCAACATTTAAAAGTTGATTTAGCACAAAACTGTAGCTGAATGTATTACAACAATAATAAAAGGGGGTGTGGGGGGGAAGATCTATCCACACAATTTCTTCCTTTGCAGTAAAATCTATCCCACTTTCATTGTGGTGAATAGTCATGGGGATGCCAGAGATAATCACCTAGAAAGTCCTCTAGATAACATACTTGGAAATGTACACAGTGAACATTTAGTTGCATAAAACAGGATTATGTCTTGTTGTGTAGCATATTCACAAAGGCTAAAATGAATAAAGGTCTAGGTCAGTGGTCTTATATATTAGAAAATAAAAATAGACCTCTACCATTCTCCCAAGTGGCAGAATCGCTGGCCAGCAGGGTTTTGTTGTTGTTGTTGTTGCTTTGTTTCTGTTTGTTTTGTTTTTCTTTTTTCACTTTGCTTATAAAAGTGCCAGTACATGCTAAGTATCACAGATTGCCACCAACAACGTGCAATGTTAAGAGCAGTCCCTTGAAAGTAATGGTGATGAGTAAGTAGGAGAGAGAATCTCTTTCACACCAAACCATCTTTTACACGAACTAGATTTTGAGACATCTATAAAATACAATATTCAAAATAGTTAATAGAAATATATATATGAAACATAAACTATACCTTTTTGCCCTTGAAAATGTATCAGAGTTGCTACGATTTTATCTGGTAAAGAATGACTTCAAATGCATTTTTAAAAAGTCACATGAACCCCTACTAAGAGAACTGCAGATAAGAAGAGCAGGCGTAAAACCACCAACCAGACAAACAGAAGACAATCAGAATAGCAAAAAAGTATTAGTTATCTGTTTCTTAGTCAACAAACTAATCCTATCCTATCCTATCCTATCCTATCCTATCCTATCCTATCCTATCCTATCCTATCCTATCCTATCAAGCTTGCATCTTTCACCTGCAAAAGTAATTACCAGTAGTGGCAATTACCAGTCTTCTGGTTTGAAACTCTTGAGGGGACAGTAGTTCTTTTAGGAAAACTCCCAAATACCTTAGCTGTCTGCTTCTTGATAACCTCTTAAGCAGAGTCTTTAAACACAGTTTCAGAGCAACGCAAACAGTAGTATATCAAAGGATTGGAGAAGAGTGTACTGCACATAAAACACAGCTTGGAACTGACAGAGAGAAAAATTGAAAACAACGATTCTCTGAGGCAAATAATCTCAAGTCATGTTGTTTTCCACCCCTGCAGTTCTCATTTGGGAAGAAGCCAAACAAGCTAATCTAACAGATGTCTGTGCCACTGATTTAAAGTCAAAGGTAGGACACTTCCAATATCCATCTAATTCAAACAAGGAAGTCTTCTACTGATAGGAACAAACCAGCACTGAACCAATACTCTCTTTCTAAACCAAAGGTCAGAGTCTATTGCTCCTACAAAAGGACTGGCTTGTGTAATTTTGAGTGATTGAATGATTGCCATCCTAAGCAAAACAGCACAATAGCAGGGATAAACTACAGTTTAATATTATCCATTATAAAATAAATAAATAAATAAATAAATAAATTGAAATAATGAAGAAAATTAGTGCTGGCTATTTGTCAAGTTAGCATTGAGAAAGGCATCTTTCAAAAGTCATCTAAAATACACTGGTATTCGTGGTTTAGACTTTGAACTCTGTTACAAGGCTATTTTAACTAAGGTTATGTTAACTATAGTTATAAACAAAACATGTACGTTTCTGCTGTAGGGCAGCAGTTTAATTTAGGCTGACTGGCCACAACTTGTCAAACCATTTGTCTGGTGGCGGAATCTAAATTTTATATTAAAACAACATAATGCTTGAGGACCTTGCTTGTGAGCAAAGCCTTTGAGATGTAAATCAAATACAAACTCAGCTGAGCATGCATTTCTGACTTCTGTACCTTGAAATCACAGCTCTAAGAAAACGTTCATGTTTGTTTTGGAAGGCTAAGATTTGAAACTAAGCATAACAAAACAAGCAAGAACATTATGCATTCTTTCTTGATCAAGGCACACAATGAGGAAAAAAGGTGCCTGTGCAACAAAGAGAGGAGTAGCACTTGATATTCACATTAGAGTTAGGCATGGCTAAAATACACATTCTGTTTGGAGATAGAAACTGCCACTTATTTTCCTCTATTCCTTCTCCCCTACACATACTGGCAATCTTGATTTTCATTTGTTTGTGCCCTGATATCTTATTTATTTTTCTTCACCCTATTTATTGAACTTGTCATTTAGTTTCATTTGTTTGAAAAAAGTCATAAACGATGTCCCATTAGAAAGAAAATTTTGTAGCTCTGTATGAACCTGTATGGACAGTGCACATATGGCTCTAATAATCAACTACATTAAGTTACACAAAATCTATTACCTGCACCCAACAGCCCACTAGAACACTAAAGCTGATTATGTGTTCAGATTTTCTTAGTAAGGCTGAAATGTTGTTTTGTACCTTAGCTGTCATATGTATTAATTAGTGTTATAGCAATCAAGAATTATAATACCTGACTTTAAGAAAGCTTTATTCTTGACAGAATTCACTGTAGAGTTCGTTAATGACAACTTACATGTACCTGTGCTGTATATGGAAGGAATTACTACCTGAAAAGGCTGATATGAAAGTTTGAACATTCATCTGTTTCACCAGCCAGTGGGACATGCTTAGGACATATGATACCAGTCCTAAGGCAGACAAAACTTTAGGCATTAACAAGAGTTTTGGAACCTTTTTTTTTTTTTTTTTTTTTTTTTCTCCTCCCAGTTTAACAAGGAAGCACTGTCCCTTTGATGTTCATGATCTCCTCACATGAAACACCTGAAGTGGGATAAGTGGCAGTTGGGCTTAGAAGCTCAGAGGTAAGCTCCAGTCCATTGTGATGAGATCCAATCTATGCCACATGGCTTGAGGGAATGAGCATGCTGGCTTCCTGGCACAACAATTGCTCCTGATAATAGAAACATCTTAGATGGCAAGTCCTGGAAGATATATCAGTGCTTGAGATTAGGTGTTTCCAAGGTTAAGATGGCAAAGAAGAAGGGATTTGTCAATATAAATCTTGAATTTAGGTGTTTCTTCGCACCTCAGTAATTCTGTGGATCCAGCCCCTGTTGCTTTAAACCTGGATACCTTCCAAATCAGACAACCACGTACTTCTACTGTATTTTGCTGCAAATAATGTTCAGATGTAAATATATTAGTTCTTAATAAATATATTAAGTGGTAGTGACTACCAAATCTAGTAGAATAAACAGTCTCATTTATGCTACACCAATGTCAGAGAACCATAGAATGTCATCAGTTGGAAGGAACAGGAAAGGCCGTCTAGTTCCAGCCCCCCTGCCATAGGCAGGGATGCCACCCACTAGATCAGGCTGGCCAAGGCCCCATCCAGCCAGTCCTTGAACACCTCGAGGGGTGGAGCATCCACAATTTCTCTAGGCAACCTGTTCCAGTGCCTCACCTCTCTCTGAGTGAAGAATTTCATTCTAACATCTAATCTAAATCTTTTTTTAGTTTAAAATCATTCTCCCTTGTCCTGTCATTGTGTGCCCATGTAAAAGTTGTTCTCCATCTTTTTTATAAGCCTTCTTTCAGTACTGAAAGGCTACAACAAGATCTCCTTGGAGCCTTTTCTTCAGGCTGAACAAACCCAGCTCCAGCCCTCAAATCATCCTTGTGTCTCTTCTTTGGACCTGCTCTAATATGTCCATGTCTTTCTTGTGGTGGGGCCCCCAGATCTGGATACAGTACTACAAGTGAGACTTCATGGGGCAAAGTAGAGCGGGACAATCAGCCCTCCTCCCCTCCTTGCAGACGTCTGGGTTGCAAGCACACACTGCTGCTTCATGTCAAACATTTCATCCACCAGGACCCCCATGTCCTTCTCCACCAGGCATCTCTCAATCAATTCTTCTCCCAGTCTGGAATTGCTCCAACCCTGGTGCAGTATCTTGTTCTTGGACTTGTTGAATCTCTTTAGGTTTAGTTGGGCCCACTTGTCTAGCTTGTCCCAGTCCCTTTGGATGGCTTCGCTTCCTTCTGTTGTATCAACTGTACCTCTCAGCTTGGTGTCATCTGCAAACTTGTTGAAGGTTGTCCAGCAGAGATAGCTTTCATTTTTTTTTCCTTTTTCTCTTTTTTTTTTTTTTTTTTTTTTTTTTCTTACAACAATGAAGTTAGGTGGGATACTAATTAATACTACCTGGAAACTGCAAAATTATAAAATTGCCTTTCAAAGAAGGAAGAGGACTATCTGTTTAACAGTGGACACCTCACTTCTTGAAAAGCACTGGCTTCCATAAGTATTAGTAAGAGAAAATTCTAGCACTGCATATGAAACTGAGAAAGAATCTGCAACTAATTCAGACATTGGAATTAGGCCATTGCATCATTTTTTTTTCCTTTGTTTATGTAAACTTTCCTTTGCTTATATTGTTTCCTTAATATATGACGTGCAAAACAAGAAAATGTAATTAAAATAAAAGATTTTTCAGGGGTAGGAAAAAAAACAAAACAAAACAAAACAAAAACTGCATGACCTTTAAAAGATATTTTTGCCTCCAAAGCTGAAAAGCTAAAAAACAAAATGTTCTTGCATTCTTATACATTCAGAGGGCCTCAGGCAGTTCCAATACAGATTTTCCTGTACTGTGTGCTTTCCTACAAATCAGTAATTGAGAGTTGTTGCAATGTACAACGTCCCAGTAATTTAACATTTTCTGTAAATGTCAGTAGAGGGCTATTCAGTTTTTGCAGGTCTCAAGGTCTTTTATACACCATCTAGTCTAAATTGGTGATGTTATAAGAAATGAAAAGGCAAAATAACAGAAAGCCTCCTGTTTGTTCTAAAACTAAGGAAAGCTTCTTTGACATATATTTACATAAAAAATTGTTTGACCAAATAACAATAGAAGCTTCTCTGGGCAACCTGTTCCAGTGCCCCACCACCCTCAGAGTGAAAAACAAAACAAAATAAAATAAAACAAACAAACAAACAAACAAACAAACAAAAAAACAACAAAAAAAAACAAAAAACAACAAAAAAAACAAAAAGCAGAAAAACACCTTCCTAGTGTCTTATCTAAATCTAACCTTTTTAAATTTAAAACCATTCTGCCTTGTCCTACCCCTTCACTCCCTGAAAGAGTCCCTCCCCAGCTTTCCTGTAGGCCTCCTTTAGGTATTGGGAAGTAGTTATAAGATCTCTGCAGAGCCTTTTCTTCTCCAGGCTGAACAACCCCAACTCCCTCAGGCAGTCTTCATATGATAGGTACTCCAGCACCTTGATCATCTTCACGACCCTCCTCTGGACTTGCTCTAACAGGTCACTGTCCTTGTGCTGGGACCCCAGAGCTGAGCACAGGCTCCAGATGGGGTCTCATGAGAGCAGAGCAGAGGGGAACAATCCCCTCCCTCGCCCTGCTGCCCACGCTGCTGTTGGTGCAGCCCAGGATACGGGTAGCTTTCTGGGCTGCAAGTGCTCATTGCTGGCTTATGTCAGTCTTCTCACCCACCAAATCCCCCACATCTTGCTCCTCAGGGCTGCTCTCAGTTCATTCTCCCCTCAGCTTGTATTTGGTCTTGGGATTTCCCCAGCCCAGGTGCAGGGCCTTGCACTTGGCCTTGTTGAAATCCATGAGGTTCACACAGGCCCACCTCTCAGGCCTGACCAAGTCCCTCTGGATGGCATCCATTCTTTCCCTCCAGTGTGTCAACTGCACCACACAGCTCAGTGTCATCAGCAAACTTGCTGAGGGTGCTCTCAGTCCCAGTGTTCATGTCACCAACAAAGATGCTAAACAGCATCAGCCCCAGCACTGACCCCCTGAAGAATATCACTCATTACTGATCTCCTATATTGGGTTTATGTGTCAAGGTTTTGGTAGCAGGGGGCTGCAGGTTTGGCCTTTTTGGAGCCCAGCAGCTACCCCATGATAGAGAAGAGCCAGCTCCAGAGCTGGGCCATGAGAAGTGCTGGTTGGGCCTCTGGGAGAGCAGATGGAAGAAAAATAACTTCTGCACAACAGCAGGTGGGAGAGTGAGGAGTGCGAAGCAGCCCTGCAGCCCCCAGGTGGGTGCAGCAGGAGGGCAGGAGGTGCTGCAGGCAGGCAGCAGCAGTTCCCCTGCAGGCTGTGCAGGGAGAGGCCCTTGGTGGAGCAGGCTGTCCCCCTGCAGCCCATGGGTCCCCCATGGAGCAGATCTCCACGCTGCAGCCCCCCCATGGGTGGAGGAGCCCCCGCTGGAGCAGGTGGATGTGGCCTGGAGGAGGCTGAGGCCCATGGAGAGCCCCCACAGGAGCAGGCCCCGGGCCGGAGCTGCAGCCCGTGGAGAGGAGCCCCTGCAGGAGCAGGGGGTCTGGGGGGAGCTGCCGCCCACCCTTGGGGACCCATGCTGGAGCAGTTTGCTCCTGGGGGATGGATGGACCCTGTGGGACGGATCCGTGTGGGAGCAGTTCCTGAAGAGCTTCTACCTGTGGGCAGCCCCCGCAGGCTCAGTTCAGTTCAGGATGGCATCCCATGGGAGGGACCCCACGGAGAGCAAGGGTAGAGAGGGACCATGAAGGAGCGGCGGAGACGAAGCATCAGGGGCTGACCGCAGCCCCCATTCCCCATTCCCTTGCATCGTTTCGGGGGAGAAAGTGGAAGAGAGTGGGTGGGGTGTCCCATGGTACTCTACCAAGCAGATCTCTGAAGAGGGTAAGGTCTGCTCTCCCAAAGTCCAGGACAATGAGCTTGCTGTCCTCCATCCTTGTAGCCCTCTGGATCCCAAACTTCACTATTTCGTGGTTGCTGCAGCCAAGGCTGCCCTTGAGCTTCACATTACCCATCAGTGCCTCCTTGGTGAGAATGAGGTCCAGCACAGCACCTCTCCTTGTTGTTTCCTCTATCACTTCAAGAAGGAAATTGTCATCACGGCATTCCAGGAACCTCCTGGATTGCCTATGCCCTGCTGTGCTGTCCTTCTAGCAGATGTCAGGGTGATTGAAGTCCCCCATGAGGACTAGGGCTTGTGAAAACGATGCTGCTTCTATCTGTTTATGGAGGGCCTTGTCTGTTTGTTCTTCTAGTGGTCTGCAGCTCATAACTATAACATCACCTGACCCTGCCCTGTCCATAATCCTGACCCACAAGCTCTTGGTCAGTTCCTCATCTACCCCCAGGAAGAGCTCCATGCACTCCAGCTACTAATTGACATAGAGGATGATACCCCCTCATTGTGTCCCCTGCCTGCACTTCCAATTGCATGAAATTAACTACTGTTTCCTGTAAGGACACTTGTTAGTGGGTATGACATGAGGAGGAAGAGTTTGAGGTTGTAGTCATCTATCTAACTGCATCACTTAACAATGAGTTAAACTTTATGATGGTTGAGAAGAATAATTAGACAACCCAGAAATTTGTCTTCACCCTTTGAACAGACAATTATCCAGGCTTTCAGAGACAAAATAAAGCATAGAAAGTCAACTGTGTGAATTGAGAATATAAAAGCACAAAAATAAAACTAAAAATGTAGCATCAACAGCATTAAAACAGAAATAGAGTGGAGAGACAGTGTTTACAAGTATGGTTTATGTAATTGTAAGTTTTAATAGACATTTGTGTGGAAAACATACAATTAGTTCTGTAATATTGCTTTCCTTTTTAACCAATTAAACAGGGCTTTCCTTGAAGCTGAAGATGGGAACTGGTGAAGAATGGACCATTTCACACAGGACATAGTCTGGTGCTGTCAGTAATTCCTCCATTGGTTACTATAAGACTCCACTTTTCAGGCAGATATAATTGCAGAAATTATGAATAATTTAGGTACAGTGCAGCCTGGTCCCAAGGATGGCAAACATCTGAATTCATAACTGACAAGGGCACTGAAGATGTGTATGATGGTCTCTGAGTCACATAATCCCACCTCACACAGCCAAATTGTGGTGTCTTTGGCTGGTTCCCAGCCAGGCACAAGATCCCATGTCCTGACTCCACCCTGGATGCCATGCAACTGTTTTACTGCTCCACAACCCAGGAATGTAGCCTGTTTTCCAAGACGAGGAAACCTATGTGTATAGCCCAGATTGGATCAGAGCAAATTTCAGCAGATTTCTCTTTTCTACAGTGATAGGCCCAGGATCTTGGAGTTTTCACACATCCTATATTCTTAGAAAAGCCTTCAATGTCTTCATATTACTCAGAAAAAGTATGGAGCCCAAAGACATGTTCCAGAAGAGTGAAATATAGCTCTTAGACTGGAATAACTGAGTGCACAGTGGAAGTTTTGTTTTCTTTAACTGAAAGAATTGTGGGAGGACTACAGGAAAGATGGGAGGGACTCTCAGAGCATAGTGACAGAGCGAGGGATAACAGTTTTAAACTGAAAGATTCTATATTTAGGAAGATTTTCTCCATTTAGAGGGTGGTGAAGCTGCCCGGAGACACTGTGGCTGCCCCATCCCTGGAAGGCCAGGCTTGATGGGGCTTTGAGCAACCTGGTCTGGTGGGAGGTGTCCCTGCCCATAGCAGGAGTGGGTGGAACTGGGTGGTCTTTAAGGTTCCTTTCAACCCAAACCATTCTGTGATTCTATGATTCTGTGATTGGTTTTAGCCTCTCTTTTAGTGTGCTGGATGTCTGTATGTTAAACAGCACTGAGGAACAGCCTTTCTGAAATAAAACACTTTGCATTTGAAACCTGATTTCACCAGACTACTTGCTACTACAAGCAAGTGTGAAAATGTTGGCTTTCATATACATTTCAAACACACTGAATTCAGTCTGTCTCTTGTTTAAACACAGATGAGAGCCTAACAATAGACTCTGACACTCTGAGGAACATGAAGAGGATAGGTATGTGTGAATCAGCTTTTCTGGATCAAAGATCTGGAAGGACCTGTCACAAGACAGTGTCATGAACGTAGGGTTGCTTGAGTCTGCACTAAATAACACCTCTTGGCTTAATTTTCACTTCTACCCAAAAATAATGACTTAAACATTAAATGAAAGAGGATACTCATCCTCATACAAGCAGAATGGAAAGTACTTTTGTCACTTCTTTCACTTGGTACGTTTTATCATTTTCTAAGTACCTTTCCAACCTGCATTTTTGTCTCAAAATTCTTAGGAAATTTAGCAGCTTCCAGTAGCCAATACATTTAGACTTGTCCATTTGCCCCAGATTTCTGACAAATGTATTTAAGTCATACTTTCTGCATTAGAGTCCTCTGTATCTCATGATATGTGAAGCATGTCTACATGTGTACTTTTCTGTTAATGGATATTTGATCCTGCCAGATATTTTTGATAGCTTCGATGAGCCATAAACTATGTAGACTGTTAAAGACCTGATGATACACAAACCTCAGAAGCCATGTGTATCATCAGGTCTTTAACTGCTTATTTTCATAGCAGGGCCATGGTAAGAATCTTGGGCCATTGTGCAGTAGTAGCCTATGTAGTCCAGGGGAGTTTGTATGGCAGTTTCGGGGATGTGATAAGGCCACTATATACTTGATTTATGGTTAAGAAAAAAATAAATCCATAAAATGCATTGCTCCTGCCTTCCCTGAACAATTCTTCATGCATGAGTAATACAGTGATTTTCAGCTTGCTCTTCTTTGCCTCTTATATGTATCCAATAGTAGTTAAGCTAATGTTTATACCATTAAATTAAATTACTTAAATATTTAAACTGTCATACCCACATTTGTTCTAGTACCAAGCTTATTCAAATAGTCAAGAGAAAATTACAATCTGAGCCTAGCACTGTCTGGTTTCTGTCTCTCTTAAGAGAGTCTGTGAGAGTATATGGAAAGAAAATCCATTTCTGATATGCTTTTTGGATAGAGTGAGGCACTCTACAGGTTGAATTAGTATTTAATCAAATATTTCATTTATTCTTATTATCCCTATATAAATCTGTGTGAACTTTATTATATCCTATTCTTTGCATTGCTGTTGGTTGCTATTCACTCTGACAAATCTGGCCCCCAGGTTTTCATTTACTTTAAAAACCATGGTGACAAAAGATTAACAAGAGAATGGTAATTCTGAAATGTGTACACCTAAAATATTCTATTTATAGCAGAGGATTGTTACACAGAACAGATATATTTTTGCTCATCAGGACTGCAGGCAATTCTGTTTACTATAAAAATCTGATTTGTTTCAGGTATTGTATGCAATATAATAACTAGGGAAATTCTTGCTTGTAAAATTAATCTGTAAAATGGCTTATAAAGATACTACACTAGAGCTGTAGTATGTGAACAGACACCCTTTTTCAAGGCTCCTTAAAACTTTGAGGTCCTGCAGAGAATGCTCCCTTCTAAAAAGCCAGAGAAACATTACTATAAATTGCTGTTACAGACACTTATGAATCTGAGCTTTGGCTTTTCTGGCAAAAGTGAGAGTTTGGTACAAACCAAAGTCAAATGTAATTTGCATAAGTAGAAGTGTAACCATTTCATACTTCATTCAAAGTCAGGTCAGCAGTTCAGATTGAGAACTCAGGTATTCATCAAAAGTCTGAGTTACGTGTTTGGCTAAGATGTAGTGAGATCAGGTAGCTGGCTCTGCAAGTTATTGTACAGAGTTAAATCCAACAAAAATAAAGCTGGAAATGATCTTTTTAATGTCCTTGCATTTCCATGCATTTAAACATCTTTCTCTCATTTTGTCTCTGACTTTTGCTACAAGAATTCATTAATGAAGAACTAAAGTGACATTCTGGTCCCATAGCGGAAGGTTACATCCTTCTTTTAACTCTCCCTCATGGGAGAATTTCCATCAAAGATGCAGTATTTCTAAGTGGTAATTTAATTCATATTTTGAAGGTCACAAAGGACTGCTATCCTGTAGTTTGACCTGTTACATGGCTGCAGAATTATAATCAGTAATTATTTTTTGGAACAAATTCATTGCCTTTGTTCTTTGTTCAAGAGGACATTTGTCCTCTTGAGTGTGTCTATGCAGTGGGCTGCAGACAATCTGTGTGAGTCTTCCATACCAACACTGGTCTATATATTTGTTGTTAACCTAGCAGAGTGCCCTTGCCAACAAACTCTGCCAAGTGGCTGAATATATTATCTGAGGGTTGCTGTTGAAGATAAATTGCTTCTAATTGCATTCTGTTAGTTGAGAACTTGGGCAGGCTGGTGAATAACTGTTTGCAGTCAAACTCATGAATATGCCTTCAGTCTTTAATTTCATAAACAAGCAGAATATTTGCAGAATTCAGGTCTTCAGCTGCCCTGCATAATATGAAATAAATCCAGACAGCTCCATATGTTCCACAATCTGACAGACTCTCAGCCCAGAACCACATTTGCTATAGACATGACTGAGTTCTGCAGGTCATGCTCAAATGAGCGCCATTTGATCATTCTGTAAATGACCATGAATCTTTGTAAAGGACATCTATTTACATAGATATAGATAGATGTACAGACTTTCTAGAGGGTTAACAATTTGTTTTCTTAAATTCATAAAGTTTAGGAACCTCAGAAAAGATTTAAAAACATTATCAGAGCTGACAAGCCAAAACTATTCTGTCCTCTGGAAAGGGAAGCCTCCTGTGTTTTTTTTTGTTTTTATTGTCCATTTATTTATTTATTTATTTATTCATTCAGTACTGTTTTCTTTTGTTCTGATTATTTTGCTTGTTCATTTGTTTCTATTTTTTTCAGAAAAAAAAAATGAATAGGAAATATAAACTATACCTTTATAACAATAATTATATATTCTCTATATTAAAAATTTCAAAGAAGACTTTCACAGGCATGTCAGGAGTATACACATTGATCATTTGAATTTGTTGAAGGCAATTGGAAGACAGATATTACATTTATTCAACAGCACCTAAAATAATGTGAATAAGGATAAGTAATGCCAAATTTTCTGGACACTGGGTGACTTCTTGCTGTCATTCTTGCAGTGCAGGCTTATATATTCATATATAAAGGGTTACAGAATCCAGCACGTGGATTTACCATCAGGAGAAAAGGCGGTTTTAAAGATAAGCCCACAAATGATACTTAGGGTAAGAAGCATGTTCCTTTAAAGCATGTTCCAAGGTAGCAAGGATATTGAAAATGGAAAGGAAGATGACTTTCCCTAAATTCTTGCACTATCATCTAAGTTGAACTGCATGAGGTTGAGATTGGCTAAACTTAACCTTGATCTTTACAGACACATTCCCACAGAAGTTTTAATGCTCCAATTCTACAAATAAATCATCAGTACTAATGTCATACATTTCAATAAAATCAAGACAGCATAGCAATAATTAACCGTATTTCAACTATATTTCATGTATGAGGCAATATGATCCTGTATTTAATAATATGCTGATTTGATTTACCTTGTGAAGGAGGCTTTTTTTTTTTTTTTTTTTTTTTTTTTCCCCGGTGGACAATTTACAAATACATTTTCCGTGTTAGAAAGTATTTACTCATTTGAACAGTCTAATATAGAAACAAATATTTCTGAGAAGACCTGAGGTTCACCATACCTGGGAGCATAGTGTCTACAAATATTAAAATGATGTATAGTATTGCAGCATGTTTTCATAAAGTATCATTTGCACTTCATTCGCTCACTGTGCTTTTCAGAATCTCACTGCTTCCTCTAGATCCTGAAGACTTTCTCTACTGTGCATACACAATCTCTGCCACTCTTTCCAGCTAAACAACAGTTTACTATGTCATTGGCTTTTACAACTGAGGATTTTTTTTAGGACTTTTTTTTTTTTTTCCCCAGCTTCACCTGCAATGCAATTATTCCCTCCCATAGCATTAGCTCCAAAATGAAAAGGATAGTTTTAAGCCCTGCCCCTACTGGAACATGGGACAAGGAGGAATGTTAACCTTTGGACATTCATGGACTGGTGTGCAGTACATCTGTTGCAAAGATCAGGCCAAATTTAGGTTGGGAGGGTCATGGTATGGCATTCACCATCTGCTAATAAGCAGCAGAATTCCCAGTGCAGCACTTCAGGAAAAATCACCTAGAGGGATCCTCCCTTCACCAATCCTCTAAGCCTCTAATGTGCAATAAAGCTGTGGAAGAAGCTGAGAAAGAGTGGGAAAATCATATTTCAGCCTCGGGGAGAGGTTCCTTACTATTGAAATCTCACTCTGTGGTGTTACACAGAACACTACTTGAGGTTTTGAGACAAGTACCTGAAGGAATATTTGTGCCTGAGGACCTTCCACTAAACATTTAAAATTAATTCATAATGTTCCTCACAGAGGAATAGAGAACATGTGAGTAATACCTTGTAAGTGTGGCCTTTTAATAGCTCTTGCATTGGGCATGAAAGAAGATAACAACCCCTGAGGCTTATGTTCTATTTTGACACAACCTGTTTAACACATTTAAGGTTTTTTCCTACTAAAAAAAAAAAAAAAAAAAAAAAAAAAAAAAGTCTTTGTGCCTGTGTCATGTTTTCAGGGGAGAAAGAAAGTCTGTGAACCTTTTCAGAGTAATTCAGGTAATTAATGTAAGATAACGTATTTTTGTATGGTAGTTAGTATGTATTATGTGATGCTACCATTAGATTTGTATCTAATAATAGCTGTTCTTTCCCAGCCTAAGAGTACAGGGGACTGCAATTATCATACTAATAGGCAGTTTATGAACTGTGTGCATTTTAATGTGTAACGTTCAAATTAGACCCTTGTTATTCTTGATAGGATAACCACAAAGTCATAATTGTCTAGGAGTTGAAAAATACTGATCTAGAAAAAAATATAAAAAATGTAGAGATGTATCCAATTTCTAACAATTTCTAACAAAATAACAAAGGAAGGAATTGCAGACAATACTATCCACCATTGTATTTGCTTTGTTAGATAGTTGCTGCCAGCAAGACTTTGGAGAGTGTCTCAGTTGACTTGAATTTACATTTATTAAAAGTTTGGTTTTGTGGTATATAAAATTATATATCTTCCTCATAAAATTAGCCTTACCTAACACTACAGACTACCTGTATAGACAATTACTGAAAAAATGAACTATTTTTTATCCAAGTATCTGAGTTTTAAAACTTTCATCTTATTCTGAAATCAACTTGTCTAGTCAACAACTTTTATTTAAAACAAAGTCAGTTCCATCTACCTGACTTTTGACCAGCCACAATACCTAGAAATCTTAAAGCTTTGTTTGAAGAAAATATTAACCAAAATACTGTTTTAAGAATTACTTCTTGTAAAAAAAGTTCTGTTGTCTTTCCCACTAACCACATCTGTACATACTCATTTCAGTGAAATCACTTGTTTTCTGTGTCCTCATCAGTAAGGTATGGAATACAACAAAGTCATTATGTCACTCATAAATAAAAATAAAAATA
Source organism: Anas platyrhynchos (assembly GCF_047663525.1). Classification (NCBI taxonomy): domain Eukaryota; kingdom Metazoa; phylum Chordata; class Aves; order Anseriformes; family Anatidae; genus Anas; species Anas platyrhynchos. Next base: position 80,228,317 of record NC_092621.1, read on the forward strand.
AAATAATAATAATTAAAAAAATAGAGCAATTACTATGTTCTTCAGTATCAAAAAATCTGGATTCCTGTATTCATTTGGCACAAAGTATTTTTAGATTAACATAAATATATTTGTCTGACATGGATTTTATAACTTCTCCTGCATTACATGCTTTTTTTTCCAAATTGTCCTTAAACCTGACATAATCATGGAATCACAGAATCACAGAATCACAGAATCACAGAATTGAAGGGGTTGGAAGGGACCTCAAAAGATGTTTGGGTCCAACTCCCCTGCCAAAGCAGGTTCCTCAGAGCAGGCTGCTGAGGTAGGTGTCCAGACAGGCCTTGAATATCTCCGGAGGATTCCACAACTTCCCTGAGCAGCCTGTTCCAGTGCTCCGTCACCCTCACCGTGAAGAAGTTCTTTCTCATGTTGGTGCAGAACTTCCTGTGCTCTATCTTGTGGTCATTATTACTGCAAAAATACATTCAACGTAAGACCAGATATTTTTTAATTAGTGAGACATAATTCATTTCTGCTTTTTTTTTTTTTTTTTTTTTTTTTTTTTTTTTCCAACAGCTTAAAGCAATTGCTACATTCTCTCCAATATATGAATAACATCCATATTCTTTTAACAACAGCTGCTTCTCCTCTTAAATGTCCACTACCTCTGAGGTCAATGGGTTACAAGGTAAGGCCCCCTCACAGTTACAGTAGCAATTGGAATAGGATTTTTTTCATACTCTGTCTTCTTTTCCAACTCTAATCTCATTTTGTCAGAAATTAGAAAGAGTTCTAATATGAAACAACCATTTTTAATAGATGTTCTCCATCTGTTTTATGGTTCAGTTTGGTGTTTGTTTGTTTGTTTGTTTTCTTTTTTGTTTTGTTTGTTTTTTGCCTTTTTTTTTAATTAAAAGTAAGAATTTAAAATATGTGAAAAACTCACCTTCAGCCTTTCAGCTTTTATTTCTTTGAAAAGAGGCATTAAATTCAGTAAAAAATAAATAAATAAATAAATAAATATATGACTGTAATACCTATAATGCTGTAATAATACTTTAATGCCTTAATACTATATATATGTATATATGTATATATATATATATATAATTATATATATATATATACATATATAATATATATACATATATATATATATACATATATATGTGTTTATATATATATATATATATATATAATTATATATATAATTATATATATATATATACATATATAAATAACCAAAAGGTTTCCACACAGTGGAAATTGCTTCAAATAGTGTAATTTTTTCACATTTTTGTTAACACCAGGAAAAAATGGTGATGAGAATTTAAACGTTATACGCTCTATGAGAAAATGCTCGAGTGCATCCCATCGGGACCCATAGATCTGTGTGTGTCTAGCTTGCCTAAATAACCTCTAACCCAGCACTCTTCTGCCAGGGGAAAATCTTCCTTTCTCCAGGTTTTCTCTTGTTTCCAGGCTTGGTAGTGAGTGTGGTCTAGCCTTATCAGTGAAGACTGAAGCAAAGAAGGCATTCTTTTATGTACTCAGATTGACTCACTTAATATGTACAATTTTGCACGTATAAGTACCAGCTCAACTGTCTAATTTAATCTACACTCTCCACTCAGATTAAGCATGTGCATCCAGTAAGCTTCCCAGCTCAAAGCATGGATGTATCACACGTAACTAGGGTCCCCAGGGTGAAAAAGCAAACCATTATTGTCAGGTTCTTTTTCTCTTCAGTAGCCATTTATGCTGTTGTATATAACACCCTGTATGTAGATCCATTTAGTATAACTCATGCTACAGGTTTTAATGACTATAATAGCAACTGCAAGGGAAGAGAATAGGTAACAAGGATGCAAGATATAAACAACATTATTGAAGAGAAAATCATCATCTTGAATATCGGCACAATTCAAATGGAAAGGAAGTATAGCTCTTAAAAAAATGATTTAAGTACATTATAGTTTTACATGACCGAATATATTATAATAAAAAATGTTACCCATTACACAAATTGAATAGGATGAAGACAATTGTCAGGCCAGTTCTCTGAGTGACTCTACAAGGTATAAAAACAATATTATGTCACATTTTAAATGTTCAGCCTAGGATGTACACACCGACTTTTCAATGACATTTTGTCCCATTTCCATCTCTCCTGACAGAACAGCATAATTTGAATGGGAAGGTCAAGTCAATACTTGGACTGGACAAGGGTTGCGTCACCTGGTGGGAAAAGAGCAACTTGGATCATCTATGGAGAGGAGAGGGAACTGAAAGGAGTACATACTGTTATTCATGAAGAAATTTAGGGAAATTTCTATCTCTTATTCCACATCTGAAGAGTGGAGAGAGAGAAAATATTTCATAATTTCCTGAGACTTTCATCCTATGCTTCACTATATCACCACCTTTTTAACACAATGAAAATGTGCATTATACCTTATATATCATACAGCAACATACTTTAGAAGCAATAAGTTTTGTACATTAATCATATAGAAAACAATGTTAGCTACTTCTAGATCTAGAATTCTAACAAACTTTTTCTTTAGCAATTGTTCAATATTTCCCCTCTCAGAGACAGAAAAGATACAGTGAAACAGATTAAAAATACTTACCTTTGTTTCACCTGTGAATTTTTCTCTTTCCATCACTTAAATTTTGGATTGTTAAAAACAAGCACAGTTGAGAACCAGTCAGAATATCTATAGAAAGGCAATACTTTTCTTTCGTTTAATTTTGATCAATATAATTTTAGTGCTACTTCCTAATATGAAGAAGCTTTTTCACTGAATTGATAGATATTTGTCAATAAACCCATGTCAATAAACCAATAAATATATATATATTAAATAATATTTCCAAAGTTGGTTGTCCATGTAAAATTCATCAGGAAAATGTCTAATTTTCTGATAACATAAGACATATTTCAAAATATGTAAACAGAATATGAAAAACTGAGTATAGCTATATTGGAAAGGGTAAGTACAGATTGTATTTTTTTCCACATACATCTTTTTCCCTTTCAAGAATTTGTGATTATGTAGCCAGAGTGGGATGCAATTTTTTGTTGTGTCTTTTAATGCATATTTTCCTTATTAATATAATATTAATTGCTTTCTGAAGACATTAATACCATTGGCATCCACAACATCCCATGGCAATGAATTCCCCAATTTAACTGTTCATTTTGAGAACTTCTTTAAAAAGAAACAAACAAACAAACATCTGCTTGCTCATTTTATTTGATGCCCCTAGCTGCTATAGCATGAGAAATACAGAATAGCTGTTTCTTAGTGACCTACCCTATGCCATTCATCATTTTTGTTACCACTGCCATGTCCCAGTTTTGTCACTTCTTTTCCAGACTGAAATCTTGTTGCATTTTATCCTTCCACATATGCTCTTCTCAAGTTCAGATCCTTTAATATCTGCATGCTTTTTCTAGAAGCAGGGAGGGAGAGAGCACAAATGCTTTGTATCTTGTTACAAGATTAGCTGCATGAGGCTGACAGAGAATTTCTGGAGGCAGATGTGTTTTTATATAGGTACATTGAAAGTTGTAACTTCTGAGATGCAAAGTGTTTTATCTGAGAAAGGTCTTGAGAAGATAACTGCCACTAACTTCTTTTACATAAAGCTACAATTCACTTACCACCCTCAGTGCACTCTACCAGTAAATCTGTGCAGGAGAGAACATCACCCAGGGAAGGAAAAGTCAGCTTCTGTTGTTGATTTTTATGTGCCAAATCTCTACCTTTCTGAGCTGCTATCTTTCCCTTTCTGCTTTCTTTCCTAGAGATTTTTTAATTTTATCATGCCAGTGTTAATCTTACCACGCCAGTGTTTCTTTTTTACCAGATCTTTGAAAGTTTTACTTTATTATCAGTCATTACAAATAACTATCAGCCCAGCAGACTTGCCTTTCTTTGTTCCTACTTTCTGAACTAACATCGCTTTGGAGACCCTTGTGGACAGACCAAAAGTACAGCAGTAAGTACAGCTCCTCATCCACTTCTTCCCATGTGTCTGGGACCAGGATCATGGCTTGCAGAACTGTATCCACACTGTGGGATTGGGTGCACACTGGTTCATCAGAGTTGTATGCTGTGTCTCAGGTATGGCATGAAATCCCCTGGATACTTCTGCAGTCTCTGTTCCAGAAGGTCTGGGCATGGGGACTCTGCAAGGCACACTGTATTGATAACCCATGGTAACATTAGGATGTCATGTGCAAGTGCTTTTGTAGGAATCTGGGAATGCTCGAAGCTAAAAGATATCCAGACACACTTTCCTTCACTCCAATGGAAATGCTTAGTTGTATTTGTAAGTTAAGAGTCTAAGTCATGTCATTTTTCCTCACTACTACTACTACTACTACTACTACTACTACTACTACTACTACTACTACTACTACTTATTAATAATAATAATATGGACTTACTAGGCCAACTCCAGAGTGAACAAGCCATTACAGCTCTAGAGTTAGAGATGTTTCTCACACCACTATCAGAGGGGAAACATGAGGTTTGGGAGTATAGAAAATCCTTGTTTTCAAAGCTGTGTTCCAAATCTGTTCTTAGGGGTGCATGTGCAAAAATGTTATGCAGACAATGCAAACAATGGTTTATGAAAACTGGAAGTGTCGTGTATCCTAATAGCTCTTTTGCATGAGTGTAGCTACAGTCTACTGTTATTTTTATTTATTTAAATGTATTTACATATATATTTTCAATGTATTTCAGACAGCCAAGTTTGCAGCTCTACCAAGTGTCTGATTTACAACCTAAATGGAGTAGAATAATTCCAAATGAAAAAAGAAACTGTTTTTTTTTTTCTTTTTCTTTTTTTTCTTCTTTTTTCCTTTTTTTTTTTTCTTTTTTCTTTTTCTTGTACAAATGGTCTTTTCACATTCTCTCCTACCTTCATTCTCAATTTTAACTTTGTACATCTTTGATTACTGAGGTTAAAGTAGCTCATTGTATGATTTCAATTCAGTTAGTGGAATAATACTGCATTAAGTCCTTCAAGAGTTTTACAATGCTGAAGCTTATCACAATTAGAATATTTGAAAGATTAAGGTGCAGTCACTAATGAAAATTCCCTGTGGTTATATATGAGGTTGTTTGAAGGTCAATGTTGAAAACAGGAAAGAAGAAACTTTCTCTGTATATCTGATGGCAAAAAAATAACATTGTTTTGTATTCCACCCCTGAACTCATTAGGTGAGTGGTAAAAAATTTTGACAAAATCCAAAATTTCATGTTCTTTGGACAGTGATTTCCTTATTAAGTAAAAAAAAAAAAAAAAAAAAAGCCCTTTATCATCTCCTGTCAGGAATTCTGTTTAGATCACTATGGTATACAATGAAACAGGTGTAATTTTTAGGAAAAATATGATAAACATGTCTAAAATATATATTCAAAACAATACATTTGTTTTACATACATATGTATGTAAAACATGCATACATATGCATAAAAGGGATTTATATACAACAGGATCGTGTTAGCATAGGAGTATAATTTCCAGAAAATGTGTTTAATTTTCAGGTCTAATAAAAATAAATAAATAAATAGATGCTCATGCAACAGTGTACATTTCTGACTCAAAGGGTAATCATTTGTGGACTTCTGCACATATCTTGGTTTTCCAAGCCAGAAAATCACCTAAGCTGGTGTGTCTCAGTAGACATACACCTAGCTTCAGTTCTTGACTGTTCTGAAAAAACTATGCAAGACACAAGAGAATACGCTCCACCTCTTGGATAGCACAAACAAGATATTTTGGCTGTCCCTGGGTGGCATGATCAATTGGCTTGACAAGGAAGTGCTGTGACTGCTGGCTGTGCCGCAAGGAGTGTCTGCACCCTTTAGCAGGCCAGGGAAGTCTTTCATTGCTCTTGGATAGCGAGAACATTTGGGACTGGCTGGTGGCCTCACTCGTGGGAGAAAGAAGAAGCCAAATAGGGAACTTAAGATTGTGGAATCATGAGTAAGGAGGAAACTCCAGTGGACATTCAGTCCATCTGCAAGTCTGAAGGCAAGATTGACAGTTTTAATGTTAAAAAGAACTAAAACTTTTTTTTCGAAGTTCCAGTGGAGTCAGCCTATTCCTGTATTTTTCCTACCTCATCTTTTTCATACTCAGAACAATTCTAATAATCTGTTTTTTTTTTTTTTTTTTTTTTTTTTAACTGTCATGACCTGTCTAATTTCTTTCAGGTGATAGAAATAAGTTCATCTGAACTTCTTTTCGCTCAGTGTATGAAGACAAAATGTTAAAACAAATAGTCAGAGAGAAAGTTTGTTACGTGTCCACATGCAACACTGTTTTCCTTTTTGCTACTGAATTAAATCATTGTATATAAAACGGAAGCTCTTGGTCTGGGCACAAAATGACAGGGTCACTTCTCTGTGGATTGGCAATGAAAGAATGACAAACTCAGAAAAAGACTATAAGTCTCGGTGTTCCTGCTAATTCATGAAAATCCTTGGAAAAGTTCTATAGTACCTCCAGCGAAGATTACATAAAAGAGTTACAGTTTTAGCTTTCAGACTTCAAGGGAAATCTATCACAGTCTTTCACAGCTATTCTTCCAGATTATTGAAGACAAATTTCATACATAAGATAAGGAGGTGATCAGAGACATCCAGTACTACTTAACCAGGCAAATCAATGACCAGTCTGGTGTCCTTCTATGATGGAGTGACTGCATCAGTAAAAAAGGGAAGTCTGATCAATGTCACCTACCTTGACTGGTAGGCCTTTGGTAGCCTTTCATGTGGTCCCGTATGACATTTTTATCTGCAAATTGGAAAAAGATGGATTTGAAGGATGGATAAGGAATTGTCTGGATGGACTCAGCCAGAGAATTGCAGTCAAATGGCTCTATGCCCAGGTACAGGACAGTGACAAGTCATGTTCCTCAGGAGTCTGTCTTGGAATGGGCATTGTTTAGTATATGTCATTGTTTATCAATGACATAGACACTAAAATACAGTGTACCCTCAGCAAGCTTGCCAGTGACACCAAGTCTGCTGCTGCTGTTGTTACAAAAGAAGGAAGGGATGCCATCCAAACCTGAGACAAGCTAGATAAGTGGGCCAATGTGAACCAAATGAGGTTGAACAAGTCTGAGTGCAAAGTGCTGCACCTGGTTGAAACAATCCCAGACATGAATCCAGACTGGGAGAATAACTCATGGAGAGCAGCCCTACAGAGAAGGACTTGGGGGTTCTGGTGGATTAAGAGATTGACATGAACCAGCGGTGTGTGCTGGAAGCCCAGAAGGCAAACTGCATCCTGAGCTGCATCAGCAGAGAAGTGGTCAGTAGGTCGAAGGAAGTGATTATCCCCCTCTACTCTGCCCTCATGAGACTCCTCTTGGAGTACTGAGTCCAGGTCTAGGGCCTTTGACACAACATCTGTTAGAACAGTCTCCAGAGGAGGGCCACAAAGGGCTGGAACAGAGGGCTGGAACACCTCTCCTATGAAAAAAGACTGAGAGATTTAGAGATTTGGAGTTGATCAGGCTGGAGAAGAAAAGGCTCCCAGGAGATCTCATTGTGGCCTCAGTATTGCAGGGAGCTTATAAAAAATAGATGGAAAAAACCTTTTACATGGGCACACAGAGACAGAACAATGGAGAATTATTTTAAACTAGAAGAGAGGAGATTTAGATTAGATGTTATGAGGAAATTCTTTACTCAGAGGACGGTGAGGCACTGGAACAGGTTGCCTAGAGAAGTTATGGATGCCCCATCCATGGAGGTGTTCAAGATCTGTCTGGACAAGGCCTAAGACAACCTGATTTAGTGTGTGGTAACACTGGCCATGGCATGGAACTAGGTGATCTTTCTGGTTCCTTCCAACCCAAGCCGTTCTATGATTCTTTCATTGCTTTTGTAATGGCAGGTTCAGAGGCTAAATTATGACAAGGGCCTGAACGGTGCCAAAAAGAATAGTGTAAGGTAAACAAAAATCTTTTCAAGGTGTCTTAAATGTTGCTCACAGGAAATCACAATTAGAAAAGTATTGTACTTAGCACAGAAGGAAATGATCTTTCAGGAAGGACCTACCACACACCTTGATGAAGTTCAGCTCAAGCTTTCTGATTAATATATCTGTAACGCAGTCAATGAACCAGCTTTCAATATATCTCATTATCAAAAAATGGTTAATTTACCAGTCTTTTTGTAGCTTCACTATGTTCACATGCATGCCCATGGAAGATAATTGTGCATTGCTAGCAACAAAACAAATTGGTTTGTTCCAGCTAGCATAGTAACTAGGAGACACTGGGAGAGGGAAATCAAGGTCTGTGAAATAATGAGGACTGCAAAATAAGTAAATAAAATAAAATAAAATAAAATAAAATAAAATAAAATAAAATAAAATAAAATAAAATAAAATAAATAAAATAGAACCATAGAATCATACAGTATCCTGAACTGGAAGCGACAACAAGGATCACTGAGTTAAAATCCTGTCTCCACAAAACACCACCCAAAAGGAAAACATATATCTGAGAGGGTTGTCCAAACAATTCTTGAGCTCTGGAATGCTGGTACTGTGACCACTTCCGTGCAGAGGTTGTCCAAGTGCCCGACCTCCCTCTCAGTGAAGAACATTTTTTTGATACCCAACTGAACCTCCCCTGATGCAGCTTCATGTTGTTAATTCACATTTTGTTGCTGGTCACCAGAGAGAAGAGCTCAGTTTGTAAGCATTGGCTACCTTTATGAGGAAACTGTAGGCTCCCATGAAGTCACCTCTCAGTCACTTCTCCAGGCATAAGTTAGGGAAATTGCAGCTGATGAATACTGGTCCTGATTGTCAGTAATACGGTAAATGTGCTCCTCAAAGTGATGGATGTCTTCCAACATGACCTGATTTCTGATTGTTAGAAAAGGATCACTCACCTTTTGACTTATGCCAGTGGAGGGCCAGCCTTGTGGCACTCTGTACAGGCACACAGAGATGCACAAGGCCACTGCTACACTAAGGCAGAGCCCTGTGTCTCACCTCAGGCCCCGAGGTACGTTGAAAAACAGGGGATCAAGGGAGGCCACCAGAGCAGATAGATCATTTGCCCTGCCAGAAGGGGCTGACTGCCTTGTATGGAACTGTTTTTAGTTGACTTTCTTTCACCTCTCTCTTCTTTGCTTTTGCCTTGCTGGCTTTTCTTCAGAGGCCATTCCTACACCACCATCAGACCAGGCAGTGACATCGTTCAGCTTCCATCGCTTTGGCTGCCAGGTCTGAACAAGCCCTGGGCTTGTTGTTCCTGGTGGCAGACTCTGGTTTTGGAAAGAAACTTAAGGGAGAAACAAGCAGCAGATCTCTCCCCAACAACAATGTCCCTGCAAACATGCCTGAAAAGGCTTGGGAGAGACCAGAAGGCAGAGTGTGTTGATGGCAATGCCATTTCTTGGAGCTGAATACACATTGGGAAATGCTGGCCACATCCATGAGCAGCATTGCTCTACCCCTTTTGCAACTGCAAGTGCATCCATGCCAGGCCTCAGCACAGCTTACAGTCACCCACCAAGTGCTTCTAACTACCCAGATCACACTGGGACATGGTTTCTAGTGACCACCACCTTTGCTAAAACCAAAGTTCCCTTGAGGAAGTGTTTGGTGGAAGGCATTTCCAGTTTCTGCTGGTGGGATCGAAGCACAGGGGCTGGTGGCTCTTCTTGTCCCAGGAGCTGAACCTCACCCAGCCTCCTGTCCCCACCCTCACATGGGGCTCATGCACCCCAGCCCTTGGGCCAGGAACACCTCCCCTCCATTGCTGCCAGCACCCACAGACTCTGCCCTGAGCTCCCTTTGGAGTAAGGGGAAGGTAACCATGCCTCCAGCCTTGAACCAACACATCCCAATGACTCAGAGGACAAGGCAGAGCGAACACCTGACTCTGCTCTGAGCTGCAAGAGAAGTCTGCTTGTCCCTGAAGTGCCCCTGCACAGCAGATGAGATGTTCTAGGGCAGAAAAGAGGAAACTGTGAGAGTAAAAGGAAGGACCTCAGAAAGGCCAGCCATACACCATTGGGTCTGCCTCTCACCTGCATCAGAGCCAGTGCCCCAAAACTAAGAAAATTGGTAAGATCTTTGATGACACAATAACTAACTTAGCTTGTGGTCTGGATAAACTTGTAGTAATCTATACTATTTGGAGTGGAGATTATAAGTTTCAAAAGGGAAGTTTAATTAAGTCAGTTAGTGAGGCTATGCAGTGGTTTTGAAAACAGTAGTAGTTAACATCTTTGCATATAGCTTCCATAACAAAATATTTATTTATTTATTTTGAAATTATTGATTTCTTTCCTGGTAGTACCCATTAAATTGAACATGAAACATGTGCAGTGGTTTGTTGTTGCTGTTGCTGCTGTTTTGCACACAATGCAATGCTAATGGCCGTCTCTATTATAAAATATCATCCCTCTAAAGTGCTAAAGCTAAACAAACTTTGGGAACATTTCTTATTGAGTGAAATAGATACATCTGGTGTCATGTGGCAATGAGTTCAAAGATAAGAATGAAAATATTAAATTTCACCTAGCTATCTGCAGAGTTTCTTTTCCCTTTGCTCAAATTATTTGTTTGTTTGTTTGTTTTTTAAAGAAGAAAAAAAAAGGGGGGGGGGAACAAAAACAGGTTAAAAAATATATTTTATTATTTCTAGAAGAAAATAAAAAAGACTTCCTGCACAGGTAGAGCTTTGCATAATAATTATAAAACAACTTTTTGGAAAGAAATTAACTTTTTTGTGCTGCTTATATTAAAAACTGTAAAGGGATATCTCTTTGATCTTCAAAGTGCATCACTTCAAAATCTCTGTAAATTATTTCTCTTGCTCTGCTCAAATTCACTGCCATTTGATTTATTTTAATTTTTATTTTTTTTTCCACAGGAATTGTTTGTAGGTCCCTGACACTGAACTGTGCGTGATGTATGAGGAAACCAATTTTGCATATTCTTTTTATTTCATAACTTTCTATCCAGAGCTAATGAACAGGTCCCAAAGGAACATAAGTAATTAAGAAGTGTACGTGCATGTTCAAAGGTGACAAATGTTCAGAGAAGTTTATTAAGGGATAAATTCACAAAGGAACTAGTAAGGCACAGAACAAGGTGTCTAAATAAAAGCACAAATGTACACCAATCTCTTAAGACCTTTCTTTCAGTTGCGACTTAACTGCAGTCTCTTTCTGGTAATGAATTGATAAGGAACTGCCTTTGTCTGGATGACAAAGACCTTATGGAAGACTAGTAGGGTTTAAAACAGCATTTTTGCCAGATTAATCACATATATATACTGAGATAGTTGGAGTTGACTGACTGGCAAAGTCACATGCCTATTTTGCCTAAAAGCCTAATGAAAACTGGTCCCCAGTGGCAAGGAAGAAGGAGGTTCAGATTTTATCCTCTGCTGGAGCCTGGGGCAGCTCATGGCTTTGTTGTTATCAAATTGTGACCTTGATTAAATTATGAGAAGAGCTGCGCTACAAGTGTGTCTTACACTTCTTACTTGCTTTGTTTCTAATACTTGTTCATCATGCTAAATTCTATATCTCTTTCACTTCTTTTGCTTTTGGCCTCAACGAAAGTATACTGACTGCCAGCTCTCACACCATGAATTTCTGAATACCATGGTCTTAGATGGCTGATTCCCAAGTGTTTTTTTAAAGGTAACTTGCGACCTGGTTTCAAGCTGAAACCTCCACTGGGTCAGGATTGTCACTGTTAAGTTCACCAACAAGTTGCTTTGTGGTTTACCTCATTTCCTTCTTTGACCAGGTGACCCACCTGATGGGTGAGGGAAAGGCAGTTGATGTAGTCTACCTAGACTTCAGCAAAGCCTTTGGCACAGTCTCCCACAACATTCTCCTGCAGAAGCTGGAGGCCCATGGTTTGGACAGGTACACTCTTTGCTGGGTTAACAACAAGCTGGATGGCCAGGCCCAGAAAGTGCTGGTGAATGGAGAAAAATCCAGCTGGTCACCAGTGGTGTTCCCCAGGGGTCAGTACTGGGGCCCGTTCTATTTAGTATTTTATTGATGATTTGGAGTGGGAATTGAGTGCACCCTCAGTAAGTTTACAGATGACACCAAGCTGGGGGGAAGTGTCGATATGCCGGAGGGTAGGAAGGCCCTGCAGAGGGACCTGGACAGGTTGGATCGATGGGCAGAAGCCAATGGAATGAGATTCAACATGGCTAAGTGCTGGGTCCTGCACTTTGGTTGCAACAACCCCACACAGCGCTACTGGCTTGGGGCAGAGTGTCTGGAAAGCTGTGCAGAGGAAAACGATCTGGGAGTCAATGCTCACCTGAACATGAGCCAGCAGTGTGCCCAGGTGGCCAAAAAGGCCAACGGCATCCTGGCTTGTATCAGGAGTAGTTTAGCCAGCAGGACCAGGAAGGTCTTTTTTTCTTTTTTTCTTTTCTTTTCTTTTCTTTTCTTTTCTTTTCTTTTCTTTTCTTTTCTTTTCTTTTCTTTTCTTTTCTTTTCTTTTCTTTTCTTTTCTTTTCTTTTCTTTTCTTTTCTTTTCATGAAAGGGTAAAATCAACAAGAAAAAGTAAAAGACTAAGTATATAGCTGCGTGTACTCTTTAAAACGTTTTCTTATTGAAAAAGACTCTCACTTTAAAGGTTAAAGCCTTTTTTTTTTTTTCTGATGGGGTATTGGGTAAATTGGGTAAATAAAATAGAGTAAGGACATAAAATAAATGGTTATTTATCTGTATCTTTTATTATACAATTCCTTTTCACTGGAACACACTATTTTCAGGATAAACATCAATCCTCCAAAGTGTCACATACAAAATAGTAAACAAAGAAGTTGAGAGGAAAAAAAAAGAAATAATGTAATCCTGCCTTTGCTAAAAATATATTTGTTTGTTGAAGTAAGAATCTTCAGTACATTAATGATATTCATATACATCTGGATGTAACCTTACAAATATGCCTTTACTTATTACCATGACAATATGGTCAGATTTTGCTAAATTGTCATGTAATAATAATAATAATAATAATAATATATAATATATATGATTATATAATATATATCATTATTTTAATAATAATAATAATAATAATAATAATAATAATAATAATAATAATAATAATAATAATAATAATAATAATAATAATAATAATAAATTAATATATTATTAATATATATATTATTATGTATATATATTAAGTTTGGCAAATGCATGGATCTGCTGTGTGTTTTCAGGTATTTCAGAATATTGGTATTCATTTTCATTCTGCCATATTCTTAATCCATTCACTAAAAAACTAGCATTTGTGATTTATAGACAGTCTTTTTTCTTATTTTATGTGGGGAAAAAGGAAAAGGAAAAGGAAAAGGAAAAGGAAAAGGAAAAGGAAAAGGAAAAGGAAAAGAAAAAGAAAAAGAAAAAGAAAAAGAAAAAGAAAAAGAAAAAGAAAAAGAAAAAGAAAAAGAAAAAGAAAAAGAAAAAGAAAAAGAAAAAGAAAAAGAAAAAGAAAAAGAAAAAGAAAAAGAAAAAGAAAAAGAAAAAGAAATTTATTCTAATGGATGCTGCATACTATAGTGGTTGCCTGTCTAGGCTGCATTAAATCAAGAAAGCAACATGTTTGTCAAAATAACTTTTTCCTTTTCTCATAGAATATAAAACTAACAATATTTTCTTATATATATATAAAACTAACCATATGGAGTTTTAGAATATAGTCTGTTGTATTTTGTTTGTTTATTTGTTTGTTTTGTGTTTGTTGTTGTTTTTGAAATACAGATTCGTCTTTCTCCAGACAGCCTGTTAGATTTTGTTAAAGTGTCCTGAACAGATAAATTAAATGAGGTCATGGCACTCTGAACAAGGAAAACACGGAACATAAGGAAGATTAAAATAATCTTGGAAAGAACAAAATTGTGTTTTTATTAAATTTAAGAGATAAAGTAGTCAAACATACTTTTTCTGTGTTTTATAGTGATGAAGTTGCATCAGGGGAATTTCAGAATGGATAGTAGGAAAATTTTCTTCACAGGATGAGCGTGTTCCCCAGGGAACACCACCAACACTGTCAGTGATGAAGAAATATTTTGTCAACAGTCTTAGGCATGTGGTTTAATTTTTACATAGCTCTGTGTGGAACCAGGAGTTGGACTCAATGATCCCTTCCAACTTGGGATTTTCTATGAATCTATGATATGACTTTGTGTAAAGCAAAATAAAGAAATGTCACATGAATACCAAAATGCTTTTAGCATCTAGTGTTTATCTGGGGGCTTTTAAAATCCCTCAGGATAGGTTTAACTACTCTCACAAAATCAAGTAATAACTCTTTCCTTTACATACCAGCTGAATTGTAAAAGCATCATTACACTCTGATGAAGAATCATGAGACTAATAGAAATCAAATAAAAATCTTGACTTATTTAGGAGATTATGTCAGCAAAGAATTACCATTGGCTTGGACAGATTCATATGATCTTATCTGGTTTTAGCTTTCTTTGTCCTCTGTAGAACAGAAAATTCTCTAGGAGATCATGCTAGTTCCTGAGTTCATAAACTGTCTGACGGTACACACTACTTTTTTCTCTTTTTAAGACTGTACATAATATGAACAGTTATTGGGATAATCTTATATATGTTTAATAAATTGCTGTTACCATTAGAAATAGTTACATAGATTTCTGTCAGGAATTTTTCTTGAACTTTTATATGTGGGAAAAATATTGACATAAAAACAGTTTCTCCTTGAAAATGATCATTTACTGAAAGAAGAATACAGTGCTTCACAAAAGAAGTTGTAGGAATCCATCTTACCATTGTAAACTGCTACTATGCTATATACTGAAGCTCAAAAAACCAAAGAATTTCAGGTCAGCTCCAGAACTAAAAATTAAAAGATAAATTTCCATCAGAAAATAAGGATTAAACTTTATTAAATACACCTACCTACCAGGCAAACAATAAATATTGTTTGATACGAGACAAACTGTGATCACTTGCATGAATAAAAGTGATCTTAATACAAGTTTATTATCCCTGAAACCCTGAATAAAAAATAAAAATACAAAAAATAAATAAATAAATAAAATAAAATAAAATAAAATAAAATAAAATAAAATAAAATAAAATAAAATAAAATAAAATAAAATAAAATAAAATAAAGAATAATAATGATAGGTAAATTTACCTGTTATTTATTTGTGTACATATTAAAGCACCTGTGCTTTTAATAAGGGTTGTGCAGCAGAATACTTATCTGGACATCGTTTAACAATACTCAGAGGAATAAATGTATTTCTACACTGTCAGATTTATACAATTGACTCATTGTTTTATTTCTGGCTACCTTTTTTTCTCTGTTCTCTCTACTCATTGATTCTCATTTACTTGGAATGTAGCTTGGAATCTAGTTTTCTGGAATATCTCAAATATCTGTTAAATTTTCATTGAGTAAAATTCCTTTCAGAACTGACCACATAATGGTCAATATTATTTTATTTTACTTAATTTTACTTACAATAAAATAGTTAAGACTTCCACAGCACTATTCTTTCATTATCACAGCCTCTTTAATTTAACATTTTTTCTCTTGTCTTGCCTCATTTCTAACTGAAAGCTACTTCATCATCATCAATATTATTATTATTAATCATTTTATTATTAAATTAAATATAATAGCATAAAACAATATATTGTGTGTATACAAATATAATTATAATGTTAAAAATAATAATAATAATGTTACTACTACTACTACTACTACTACTACTACTACTAATGTTATATATAATTAGATAGTTTAGGAAAAAATCCAAAATCACCCTTCAATTTTCACTAGTTTCAGAAATGATCATATATTCATTCATAAATACAGTGTAGCAAATGGTTCCTATAATATGTCTTATGTTTTTTTAAAATAACTGTTTACATGTTGAAAGAAAATGGTTTTTAGAATGATGAACTCTGTTTTGATCAGCTATTGAAATCTTTCTGGTCATTGATATAAAGTAAGATATATCACATCTAGTCCAATGTGCTGTTTTTAGTATACCAATATTTATTCATTAAACAGAAATGCGTATCTCCAGTACAACACTGTAATAGAGAACAACCTATCTTTAATATTATGTTAAAATTGTGCATTCTTCAGTTGGTTAGTTAAAGAATTTGCAAATAAATAGTAGGAAAATTATGTTTCCAATTAAGATGGAAAGTTTTTCATTCTGTAGCCTCTGACTTCACTTCGTTAGATCTATATGTGTTCTGAAGACATTGTACTGATGGCACAGGAATCAGGAAAGAAAAAAGTTGTTGTATTTGGCCTCAGGAAATAATCAAAACCTAACGTTCAAAAGAATGTTTACATCTATGAGTTTTTCTAAAAGTTAAATCATTGAAAACTGGAAGCAAACAAATTTATCCTAAGCTCCAGCAAATATTAATCATACATATCTCTGCACCACAGACCTGTCTTTATTTACTTGGGCAAATAAAACCCAAAATAATAATAATAATAAAATTTAAAAAAAAAAAAAAAAAAGAGTTGAAAACCTGGTAGTTTAGTAAGCTGTCCTGTTTGAGAGGAGGAGTTTCTGATGTTCTGACACTGAAAATGACTCATATGTCTGATTCATGGAATCTAATTCTATAAATTAATTATTAGGATTCAATTCCATTAAAATTTTTATTGTTTTACACGTGTAGCATCCTACATGTATTCTAGTCACATGTATGTGATGTGCATCTAATGTTTTGCACATGTTCTTGCTATATGCTGTGTTGTTTTGTTTTTTTTTTTTTTTTTAGAAACTACCGCTAATCATATGTGATGTTTTATTGAATGCAGCATTGTTATATATACTTTTTTTTTTTTTTTTTCCTTCCCCTATTTCCTCTTCTACAGCAATTTGAAAAGTCCCTGGCATTTTAAAACAGGAAAACTATGAACTGTGTTTTGCTTAATACATTTAGGTTTTGCTTTTCAGAATATTTTTCTGGAAAAGGAAATATCCAGCTTCCAGAAACCTGATAATTTTAGCTACAAAGTAAGTGTAACCTGAACACTGAGCTGAATTCTAAGTAGGACCCTAGAAAACATGTACGGAGCCACTTTCTCCCATCAAAAAGTACTCCCAATGAAAGCCTTTTTTTGGGTACACCTGAACTCTCCTGGGGAGCCTTTACACAACTGCACAGGACACAGGACTCTGTGCCTTCTCTCTTTCCAAACAACCCTAAATGGATCTCATACTGAGGAAAGATACAAAAGTATTTGAAACCTGTTATGCCTCACTCTGAAATTCTTATTCTTTCTTTCTTTCCTTTTTTTTTTTTTTTTTTTTTTTGTTTTGTTTTCAAATAAATTATCCCCCCATAACTCTAAGTTTAAAATTAGTCTTTTATTCTAAGAATTGCTTCAGGCAGACCATAGATCTTAAAGCTCATGAGAATCTGAACAATTTAAAAAAATAAAATAAAATGTTGTTAAGCTGTGCATGAAAAAATCTCAGATAAAAGAGATCTCTTCAGAGGGAGATTTGAAAACGCTAGTAGTTGATTAATTTACATTAGATAGGGCAAAGCACCATGAATATATAGACGGAACAATTTGCTGTGACATAAATTTGGACAATTCCATCTAGTATTATTAATTTGTACTAACCAGTCTTTTTAACCACTTATAAAAATACAAGTTTTCTATTTTTATTATTACTTTTATCTGCATGGATTTGATATGAATATGCTTGCAAAAGATATTATCTACATATGGCTAGTAGTTTTGAAGTGCAATTTTAAAAAGCATAGAATAATATACACATTGAATAGAAAGGACTGTAAAGAACATAAATAAATAAATAATATCAGTGTTTAATTAAATGTTATCCAATTTAGTATATAAAAGCTATACAGTATGAGTCTCTGAAGGAGTTCTTTGAATTTTTCAGTTCATAGATAGTATAAGCTGCTTCTACAGTATGTGTATTTCTCAATATTTCAGCTAAAATAAAAGTCATTAAAAGATGTTCTTATATATTTTATTTTGATCCCAAATTTTAAAATGGATGTTATGTGTACAGGGTTGGATGGAAGATGTGAAGGATAAAATGGGCTCACAAAGAAAGAAAGAAAGAAAAAAAAAAAAAAACAAAAAACCACCATACCATTAACAAGGTAGAGTGCATAACATTTCTGGAAGTATTTAATGATATTTAAGCATCATATTCTGATGCTTTGCGAAGGAAAACAGAGTTGGGACAGCAATTTCTAACATGTTCTTACTTATCTTTCTTTCAAACTCATGTTTTCTCTGTACTTTGGCCAGGTATAGAACCAAAGACTGCCTCATACTCTATGTCCCTTCTTCCACACTTTGCTGATTGATGACTGATTCCTTTGAGAATGAGGATGACAATATTACCTGAGTCCATGAGTCAGGAACCTATAATGTCATTTACAGTTTGGAATTTAATTTAAAAGACTGTAGGCCTTTTTGTTCTTGATGTTCTATGCATTTCTGCTTTCTGAATCTTATGCTATTTCTGAATAAATTATATTTTTGTCATTCTCCATTTCACTTTTTTTTCCTCTTTTCCAGTGTTTACTATATCCATCTTTAATTTTACCCTGTGTAAAATAAGAGAAAAGAAGCATGTAAATGGAAAAGGTAGCTATTAAGATACCTTTGAATTAAGTCTTCCAGTCATTTATCTCTTCTTCACAGACACCTGTGCTGAATGATTATTTTCAACTACCTTTTTAAAGTCAGCCTGATACCATCCGGTAAAATTTTTAACCTTATTTTAACCTGATAGAAAATGTGAAGAACAACTGGCAAGGAAGAATGTGGTCCAGAAAACTAATCAACAGATTCAATAATTCTTTTCTATCTGACAGTAAGTTTTGCGTCTGTTTTAATTTCCTTTTGTTGTTGTTGTTGTTTTGTTTTTGTTGTTTTGTTTTGTTTGTTTACTGTACAGGCAGTTGAAAAACAGATTAGACTCTTCACTCAGGGTAGGATGGACTAAACCAAAATTTGTCCTTAAAAGTATGTGCTTGATATCTGTGGTTTGCATTAAAATGCAGAGCCTCCTGGAGGTCCTTGAGGGCAGTATGGTAAATTATGAAAAGCTTCTCTTCTGCAATAAAAACAAGCAGATAAGAGTCACTGACCCAAACAATTTAGTGAGGTTGTATATCTAATCCCCTCCTACCACAGCTACTGCTGTTACTCCAGAAAACCAAATGGATAGGGAATGTGGAAGATCTGCTGCAACTAGAATTAAATTCTGAAATTACATAATATCTTATATTTCAGACCCTTTACCCTTCCAGTGTAGCAGAGATCTGTCAGAAAATGTTGCAGATGAAACATACTGTGAAAAAGACTAAGGCAGAAGATAAAATAATCAATGTATATTTTTCATTGCCAAAAGAAATAAATGCTGCTGTACTGAACTATGTATGAAAACTTATGTAAATGTGTATATAAATGGGAAAACAAACAAACAAACAAAACCTTTAGTTTGGGAATTAAGTTACTCAGAATATTAAAATATTTAGAAAAATCAGTACAACACACATCTATAGCGAGGACATAGGAAATAAATATGATCTGTAAATGATTCATATGAAGAGTTTAGCTTTCAGGTACCTTTATTGTTGGGAGAACAGATGTTGTGAAAACAAATAATGGATTATACATGAAGAAATATTACACATATGCTCTGGGATTACAAAATAATATTGTATTTATTACAACATGACTAGCATATATGCCATTTCATCTCTGCAAATTAGTCTTCTGTGTATCTATTAGTAAACCTTTCCTTCTTAAATGACTTAGATAGTGGTAATGGGAACTAGTTATTCAAAGATGAAATGATTGCTAAAGTAAAATTAATTGTGCAGTGATGGAAATCTCCCTTATCTATAAGAGCCAATTACTTTGAAGCAATAGGCAATCTGGCAGTTTATAAACATATCTCTCTCAAACTAAGGAGTAAACTGGAAATGTGTTTGTTCTCTTTTTCTGAACATTTGTAATAAGAAATGCATTGCATATAAAAGTATATATAGAGATATTTTCTGCTAAATGAAGAAAATCTACGAAGTCCAATTCATATGCTTCACTACACCTGTTGCAGCTTTGCTGGTAATCACAAAAGGACCCATGAAATGTCTGAGTATTGCACCTTTATTTCAAGACTGATTAAGTATTACTATTCATGGAGGGGGGGGGGAATATCTGAAGAAAAAATCCTTTTTTTCACCTGCTGGTGAAAAGGAAGACAAAAATTCAAATTACTTCAGTTAATTCTAGATCTATCCCTTCAAATTTCAGTGCACCTGAATGGATTGGTATCTGGAAAATATATTGTCTTTCTACACTGAGCAGTTCATACCTGAGAAACAAGAAAAAAACAAAACCAAACAATAATAATAGTATAAAGCTGTTTATGTGCAGCCCAAAGAATGTAAGTTGTTTCCAATACATAGTTTTAGTATGTTTTGTTAGTCCTAAAACCAAATAAAATAGCACTAAATGAAGAGCACTAAGTGAAAAGCACTTAAAGGTTAGTGAAGGTAGGCACAAAGATCAGTTGCTGGGAAAAGCAGATATGAAGAGCAAGTTCATATCAAATATATGATCTAGAGGAGAACCAATTTGTTCTGATACCACATTACTGATCTTCCTTCAGAATTTTGAGCTAATATTTTCTGCTAAGAGGCAAAACTTATAGCTGTGGTTCCAAGAACATTTCCTGTAGTTTATGCACAATTTAGTCTGTGATGGCTCTTGTCTTCTCTGTCTGCTAAATCATGAGTTTCTGCCCTAAGCATGGGCCTGTTTTCATATGATACATGCTCTTACCACTTCAACATCTTTGTAGCCTTTCACTGGCCTCTCTCCGTGTCTCTACTGAGCCCACAGCTGGACACAGTACTGCAGGTACAGCCTCATCAGTGCTGTATGATGGGAAACAATCACCTTTCTTGACAGGTTGGCAATATTGTGCCTAATATAGCCAATACAATTAGTCTTCTTTGTTGCCAGGGCACATTACTGACTCATTTTCAGCTTTGTGTTCACCAGGATTCCCAGGTCCTTTTCTGCACAGGTCCTTTCCAGCTGGGTGGCACCCAGCATGTCCTGGCGCCTGAAGATGTTCTTCCCTAGGTGCAGGACTTTTCATTTCTTGTTGAACTTTACAAGGTTCCTGTCAGCCCATTACTTTGTCCTCTGGTTCGTCTGGATGGCATCACAATTCTCTGTTGTAACCACCACTCCCCTACAGAGGTACAGTTTAGGCTGGAACTGAGTGCTGAGCATTCCTATGATTCAGTTTCCAGCATCTAAGCGAAATAGCGTGGAAACAGTGAACAAACCTAGAACTACCAACAAGTTTTTGAAATAGCTAAAATTCAGTACAGATATCAACAGCTGTAATTTCAGAGAGAATCAGACTTGGAAGTCAGGTAATTTCTAGCTATTTATGAGTGATGATGAAAGCCAAATGCTGATGTAAAGATTATTCAGGCAGCCACCACCAAGTGCAGAATATTGGCAGTACATGATTCACTCAAAATAGCGTGGCCAGTAAAATCTCAACAAAGAGGCATGTATGAAATATGTTTGCTATTACTTATTCAAAACCTGAAAATACAAAAATCAAGTCTGCATGCATGAGTAGTGTTACTGAAACATGAAAGGGTTCATGTGAGCAAACTGAGTTTTGGCATTTGACTGGTTAAGATGTAGGAGTACTATTAGGAAGGTGTGACAGAAGACTCTGTAGATTCTTTGCTTAGACCAGTCACTTAAAAACAACAAGCAAACAACAACAAACAACCCCTCAACCCCACCCTCCCTCCCCCACCCCCCCCAAAAAAAAGAAAAAGAAATAAAATAATCTGTTCTTTGTATGTGTGTAATTATTTATATTACTGATACCTAGAAAAACTAACCATAAAGATGGATCTGCATTGTGCTAGACACTGTGCAAACAGATCAATAAGATTGTGCTCAACCTAGAGAACTTACATCTATCAAAGATTACCACCTACCCACATGAATACCCTTAAGATTGTTTCATCCTTTCTGAATTTGTTCAAGTAATGGTGAAATTAATTAAGTGTAAGCTTTTAGTCTAATTCAAATATGCTGAGTTGTTTCTATATTAATTTTCATTTTTATCTTTCTACAAACAGATATTTGTGCAGGGTGGTCATACCAGTGCAGATATACTTTTTTTTTTTTTTTTTTTTTTTTTTTTATCCCTAATCTGTTTTTTATCACAGTTTCAGCTTCTACTTGTTTAATGTAATGGTGTCAGTAAAAAGTTTCAATTACAGCAGTTGGGAGTAAAGGAAGTGTCTGATACTTCTCAAAACCTTTGTTAGACAATTTAAGTCCATACTAAGCTAGAAAAAAGACAATTTTTTCTAGGACACAAGAATTATAAAAATTTTCAGTGTCTTACTTGAGCCCCTCACTGTGTTTAGAGTGTTCCTTTTTCAGATTTAATAGCTATTTTCATATTTTCTGTCTTCTCACAAAGAAACTTCAAGTAATACTTTTTTCTCATGTGACAGTCCACAAAATGTCTCAGAGCCTTTTCTTACACACACACACAAAAGGTAAATCATAAAGTTTGGCTTGTAGTCAAATTGAACGTCCTTGGTATTACTAACTAAACAAAGTGGAGAAATGATATTCTAATTACATATATTGAAGTCAGGCACCTGACCTTTTTTGACAGAAAAGCAAGAAGAGTATATGTGATACCATGACATTTGAACGTATCTACAACAAATCTATATTTATTGTTTATGCTTATATTCATGTAAACACTTATTTAAAAAAAAAAAAAAAAAAGAAAGCTATATTTTTCTTAAAAATAGGTAAACAGGAAAAAATATTTCTGAAGCTCTGTTTCTGTTAACAGGTATAAATTTATTATTATATTATGAATCTTAAAAGTCTGGGGGGGGGAAGGGGGAAAAAGAGCCTCCACTTAAGTAACTTTTAAATGCAACAACATATGTACCGTTTGTGTTGCTGTTCATATGAGTGGTTGGAGAGCTGCCAGGCAGAGAAGGACCTGGGAGTGATGGTGGACAGTCGGCTGAATATGAGCCAGCAGTGTGCTCAGGTGGCCAAGAAGGCCAACGGCATCCTGGCTTGTATCAGAAACAGTGTGACCAGCAGGGCTAGGGAGGTGATCGTCCCCCTGTACTCGGCTCTGGTGAGGCCGCACCTCGAGTACTGTGTTCAGTTTTGGGCCCCTCGCTACAAGAAGGACATCGAGGTGCTTGAGTGGGTCCAGAGAAGGGCGACGAAGCTGGTGAGGGGCCTGGAGAACAAGTCCTACGAGGAGCGGCTGAGGGAGCTGGGCTTGTTCATCCTGGAGAAGAGGAGGCTCAGGGGTGACCTTATCGCTCTCTACAGATACCTTAAAGGAGGCTGTAGAGAGGTGGGGGTTGGCCTGTTCTCCCACATGCCTGGTGACAGGATGAGGGGGAACGGGCTAAAGTTGCGCCAGGGGAGTTTTAGGTTAGATGTTAGGAAGAGCTTCTTTACTGAAAGGGTTGTGAGGCATTGGAACAGGCTGCCCAGGGAGGTGGTGGAGTCACCATCCCTGGAAGTCTTCAAAAGACGTTTAGATGTAGAGCTTAGGGATATGGTTTAGTGGGGACTGTTCGTGTTAGGTTAGAGGTTGGACTCGATGATCTTGAGGTCTCTTCCAACCTAGAAATTCTGTGATTCTGTGATATAGACACACTGCTCCAAGCTTTATTACAGTACTGCAAGTGTACAAATGTAGAATACCATATGGATTCTTAGGTGTATTTCTTAGTTACCAAAACACGCAACTTTGAACACTTTTATTTATTTACGTATTTATTTTGAATTCAGAAAGTTCGTGACTTATACCAGGCATAGAATTCTATTCTATGTAATAGAACATATTCCTCCCCCATCCACCCTCCGCCCCGGGGAAATCTGGCAATATCTGTTGTCTTGATAAAAAAAATATAAGACTCTCCATAAAGACTCGATGAAACACTATCAGGTGGAGGGGCTGGGGCAGTTCTGATCTGGAGATAATAAACATGATGATTTTCTGTTCCTAAGAGAAACTGCAGAATGAGTCAAAATGATGAAGAAAACTTGGATTCATATATGCATATGAATTTATTATAAATCATATACATATATAAATTCATTATATATACATATACAGAAATTTATTTGTTATTATTTCAGTTACCAGTTTGCAGAATTACATTCAAAGTATACATGCACTAATTATTATAGTCAGAAACAAGTAGGGATTACACCAGAATAATCAATAACTTATGCAAATATTACATTAGAACATGTAAAATATACACTTTAGAAATTACATTTAATTTCTGAAATGTGTGATCCAAACAGTTACCAGTTAAAGGCTCAAAGATTTTAAATTATACTTGGAATAAACTTTGTAGTTATTATTCTGATGAGATACTACTTCAGAGCACGCACAATTGTTGCCTAACACTCTCAAACAGTGTCTGATTATTTTATGCAAATATATGCAGATTATGTTGTAAAGTCAATACAAAACTATATCATTACAAGTCTATAGAAATGAAATTAAGAATAAGTTGAAATGGGATGAAACCCATCCCAGTGTGTGCCTATTGAAGTGATGCTTCAATTTTGGAATTATCTTGGTAGATTTCCTGGTTCACCAAATTGTGACATCCAACTTTAAATTAGAAATGCTAAGGCAACTAGAAATTACTTTCTAGTGCTATTTTATGAATGAAAGGCAATACTGAACAGGCTTATGTTACCAACCAGCTTTTCTTACTATAAGTTCTAAATCACACCATCTCCTTTCTTTGTAATAAAAATTGAAATTGAGATCGTGATATGAATTTATGGAAAGATCTTAACTTCTTTTGTTGTAATCTAAAAAAAAAAAAAAAAAAAAAAAAAAAGGACATGGCCAACTACTCAATTTGCATAAAATGTATCTTCACTAAAGTCAACAAGCAGACAAATTTCTCAAGTGTGTGACTGGGAGCTTAACAGTAATTTAAAGCAAGATTCTTATGGCCAAATGCAGGGAGGTGAAAAGTAAGATTCTAAGAAATTAAGCTGGAATAGGTAATCTTCATTTTACATAGACAGTTTCTGCAGCATCTAAGGTCTGCTAGTAGATACATTTGACCAAAAGTTTCTTAACTGTTTGGAACAGGTTGCAGTGGTGGGAATGAGGCAGCAATGTACTAAAGACTAAGTGAGATTCCTGTGTTAGCCTGTTTTAAAAGTGCAGCAGTATCCTTGATCTTGCCTAGAAGGCACTGAAGTCCTGGCTTCATAATTCAGTCTGACATGGAGTGATTTCTGAACTGAACATAAGAACTGTTCATCTCAGAACATTTTCATTTGGACATAGTAGAGAGAAGGAGGGACTGCTATCTGAATGTGAAAGTCATGATAGTCATGATACAGTTGCAATTAACTATATATTTTAATAAAAGGATTACTAATTTTTTTATTTTTTTTTTTTTTGGCAACTGTCCACACTTCTTACACAAAATAAATTTAAATTATATCAATCTCCATTAAAAAGGGGGCTGGTCATTTTGATTTTGCAAAGGATTAAAACTTACATATGGTTATCATAGAGCAGCTGCTGCTTTGTAAATTCACATTCCAGAAACAACACAAGAGCACACCACAGATAGACTTAGAGCATTTCAGTTATTGCTTATCTATTCTTCCTTCCATATATCTAAAGTGTGCAGCAATATGCCATCCCTTTCAGCATGAAACAAGACTAGGATAAAGAGAAAACCTTACAGAACAGCCACCCACCTATTTGGTCCTTCCATTTACACAACCAAAATTTATTCAGGTGTCTATAAAGTTCATCTTCTGTCCATTTCCATGGCCACAGGATCTACTTATCCTGATCCATCAGGGCTGCAGACAACTCTGTCAGCATAGCCAAACATACTATACAAATATCATACAAGAATATCATACTAGATCAGGAGATCTCTTCCTTGCAATTTTAGATGCTATGCATGAAAATTTTGTATTGACAGTCCACTGTGAAGGGAAGAAAGTACCAGAAAGATGTATACTTCATATCACTGTTAATGCTGAAAGCTTAATTTCTACATTTTTTTTTTTTCTTCTTTTTCCCTGACGTCCTCTGCAATCCACATGAACTGAAAAGATTTGGCACTTTCTAGATGATTTCCCAGGCCTTTGGTCTAGGTCAAGGGATGAATGTTCAGCACTGTGAAATAAAATACCAAAGAAAGGTTAGAGAACGCACTGTCTCTCACCATAATTGCTTGGGCATACAGAAACAGAGAGGTAGCTTAGCAGGCTGGAACAGAGGATGCTTTTATTTATTGATTTTCAAATATTTTGATTATTGAGTAAATTAATCCCTAATCAGACATGAAAAACATTATTACTAAAAATAATGTCGTAACATTTTGGAATATACAAATAACATAAAGGTGTGAAATACTTATTTTGCTTAGTGAGTTTCTATCCTTAACTATTTTTAACCTGATGAAGCCAACGATGTATTTTTAAATTTCTGATGATGCATGTTTAAATATTGAAATATGACACCTAAATTAAGAGTATAATGTTAAGATTTCACTACGACTTGTCCTTGGTACTACTGGAAAACATTATATAAACTGGAAAACATATAAACTGGAAAACTCTTTGCTGACAATAGAATGGGGATGAGGGAAGTTACTGCTTTATTTAATGGAATAAGAACATGAAAATAGTTATTTAACAAGTATAAAGAACATTTAATTTTCATGGAAATCAATAGGATGCAAAGGGTTAATAGATTTGGGATTTAACAGCATTCAGACTTTCCCTGAATTTTAGATATTCCTTTAATCTCTAAATAGCCTAATAATAATAAAATATATTAAATTAGAGCATATATCTTTCACATTCACAGGCATCCCTTTTACTATATTATCATCTCCAAAATCTGTATATATTGCTCATAAAATTTTATATATCTTGACCTTTCTGTGGAAGTTATACTCACCCACTTAATGTCCTTAATAAGAGACAATAAATGGCAATACATAAATTCTGTTTTCTTCACACAGTTGCATTTTTTGAAATATTTCTCCAACTTAAATAAATAAATAAATACCTGTAATAAAATCATAGGACCACAAAACGGGTTGTGTTTAAAGGGACCTCGAAGATCATCTAGTTCCATCACCCCCAAACATGGGCAGGGATGCCACCCATTAGGTCAAGCTGCCCAGGGCCTCTTCCAACCCGGTTTTGAGCTCCTGCAGGGATGGGGCATCCACAGCCTCTCTGGGCAACCTGTTTCATTGTCTAACCACCCTCTGAGTAAAGAATTTCCACCTAGCTTCTAATCTAAATCTCCCTTCTTTTAGTTTAAAACCATTCTGGTTTGTCTTGTGACTGACTGAGCAAAAAGTTCTTCATCTTTTTTATAAGCCCCCTTCAAATATTGAAAAGCTGCAATAAGGTCACTCCAGAGCCTTCTCCAGGCTGAACAGCCCCAGCTCTCTCGGCCTTTCTTCATAGCAGAGGTGTTCCAGCTCTCTGATCATCTTTGGATGATCCTCCTCTGGACCCACTTTAACAGACCCACATCCTTCTTGTGCCGGGGGCCCCATGCCTGAATGCACAACTCCAAGTGGGGCCTCCCAAGGGCTGAGCAAAGGGGTGGAATCACCTCCCTCACCCTGCTGCCCATGCCTCTGTTGATGCAGCCCACGATGCAGGTGGCCTTCTGGGCTGCAAGCACACACTGCTGACTCATGCCAAGCTTCTCATCCACCAGAATACACAAATCTGTCTCTGCAGGGCTGCTCTCCATGAGTTCTTCTCCCAGTCTGGGCTCCAGTCTGGGATTGCCTAAACCCAGGTGCAGCACTTTGCACTTTGATTTGTTAAACCTCATTAGGTTCACATGGGCCCACTTCTCAAGCTTGTTCAGGTTCCTTCCTTCTCTTGTATCAACTGCATCACTCAGCTTGGTGTCATCTGCAAACTGGCTGAGGGTGCACTTGATCCCAATGCCTATGTCATTAATAAAAGGTGTTAAGCAGTACCTGTCCCAGGACAGACCCTTGAGGAACACTGCTTGTCTCTGGCCTCCACTTGGATATAGAGCTCTTGACCACCACTTTCTGGGTGCAACCTTCAAGCCAACTCCTTATCCACAGAATACTCCACCCATAAAGCCCATCTCTCTCCATTTCGGAGATCAGGATGTCATGTTGGAGCATGTCAAAGGCCTTACAGAAGTCCTGGTAGATGACCATGGTCGATCTTCCCTTGTTGACTGATGCAGTTACTCCCCATCACAGAAGGCCACCAGATTGGTCAGGCCCTTGGTGAAGCCATGCTGGCTGTCTTGGATCACCTCTTTGTCTTGCATGTGCCTTAACATTGCCTCCTGGAGGATCTGTTGCATGATCTTCCCAGGCACAGAGGTGAGGCCCACCACTCTGTAGTTTCCCAGGTCCTCCTTTCTACTCTTTTTAAAAATTGGAGTGATGTTTCCCTTTTCCCATCACCATAGACTTGGCCTGACTGCCAGGAATTTTCAAATATGGAAAGTGGCTTGATAATTGCATCAGCCAATTCTTTCAGGACCCTGAGAAGCAAAAATGTGTCAGTGGAATGGACTGTTGGAAAAACATGAAGAAAATGCAGTTAAAGATACCAAAGTTGGGAAGATTTTCTTAGGAATGATGGCATAGACATGGTATTATTTAATTTAATTCTTTTTAATGTAATTATTCTTTTTTTTTTTTTTTTGAGTAATCATCAGGGAAAAGGTATAACTACCAAATATATTCTTCTACTGAAAGGAAGTCAAGTGAAGATTTCCAAACAAATGTGAAGAGTGTCTTAAAATTGCAAATATAATTTTCTAATTATATTTCCTGTTCTTTCTTTTTCATCAAAATAAATAAGATTTATATACAAAAAGATCATGTTTAGATGCACTGAATATAAGTGATGGTGTATTATTATCTGTTATATTTAGGGCTTTCACTCTTCTGTTTCTTTAATACCTGCTATATTAGACTGTGTAGTATGTTAATGTTAGACAACGGTATTCCTCATGGTTCAGTACTGTGACCAATATTATCTATTGGACCAATATTATTTAACACCTTTATCAATGACATGGACAGTGGGATTGAGTGCACCCTCACCAAGTCTGTGGACAACAACAAGCTGAGTGGTGCAGTTAAAATGCTGCAGGGAAGAGATGCAATCCAGAGGGACCATGACAAGTCTCTGTGATAATGGGCCCATATGAACTCCATTAAGTTCAACATAACCAAGTGCACCTGGGTTGGGGCAATCCCAAACATGAAGATAAATAATATACTGATCATATTAATTGATCATATGGCCATATGGTACAGACCACCCCTTTGGCCCATTGGGGTCAGCTGTCCTGCTTCTGTCCCCTCCCAGCTCCTGCTGCACTCTGTCTGGCAGGACAGAGCAAGAAGCTGACAAGTCCTTGACTCAGTGTAAGCACTGCTCTGCAACCAGTCAAACAACAGGGTGTTATCAACATTACTCTCACCTTAAGTCCAAAGCACAGCACCCTTCCAGATATTGGGAGGAAAGTTAGCTCTATCCTAGCCAAAACCAGCACACACCACAGCACCTGGTACAGAATATCCCTTTGGCCAGTTGGGGTCACCTGTCCTGCTTCTGTCCCCTCCCAGCTCCTCCTGCATGCTCAACCTCCTTGCTGGCAGGGCAGTGTGAGAAACTGAAAAGTCCTTGGCTTAGTGTAAGCACTGCTCTGCAGCCAGTCAAACATCAATGTGTTATCAACATTATTCTCCTCCTAAATCCCAAACACAGCACCATACCAGCTATTAGGAGGAAAATAGCTCTATCCTAGCAGAAACTAGGACAGCAGGGCAATGTGTGGATTGAGAGCAGCCCGGCAGAGAAGGACTTGGATGTATTGGTGGACAAAAAACTGAACATGAGCCGGTGTTTGCAGACCAGAAAGCTAAATGAATCCTTGACTGCATTGAAAGAGGTGTGTGCAGCAGGGTGAGGGAGGGGATTATTCTCTGCTTTTGTGAGACCCCACTTGTAATACTGGATTCAACTCTGAAACTACCAGCACAAGGACACAGACATATTAGAACAAGTCCAGAGGAGAGTCACAAAGCTGATCAGAGGGCTGCAGAGGGCACCTCCCCAGTGAAGAGAGGCTGGGACAGCTGGGGTTCAGCCTGGAGAAGAGAAGGCCCTGGGAAACCTCATAGTGGCCTGCCAGTGCCTAAAGGGGGCTGCAGGAAAGCTGAGGAGGGACTCTGTTTCAGGCAGTGTTGCAGTTAAGACAAGGCATAATGGCTTTAAACTAAAAGTCCATAGGTGTAGATTAGGTGTTAGGAGGAAATTCTTCACTTTGAGGGCAGTGAGGCCCAGGCCCAGGCTACCCAGAGGAGCTGTGGCTGCCCCATCCCTGGCAGTGCCTAAGGCCAGGCTGGATGGGGCTGGGGGCAGCCTGGGCTGGTGGGAGGTGTCCCTGCCCACGGCAGGGGGGTTGGAACTAAAGAACTATCTCTAAGGTCTCTTCCAACCCACACCATGCTATGATTCTATGATTCTATGATATTATCACACATAATGGAATAACTTTTGAAGACGTATACTGTAAAACTAATGTTAATAAAACTGCTAGGGAATCCACAAGATATTACAGAAAGAAAAGGAAAAAAAAAAAAAAAAAGAATAAATCTAAAGCAAAGCTTTCTTTTATATCTAGAATTAATGTTACAATATATATTTTAAATATTTTAATATTTTAAACTATTCTGCACCTCTAAATAGCTTAATACCATTTTTCTAAAGCAAGATGAATTGTAATACAAGCTAGTGCACCATAAAGTAACTCTTGCTAATTGAAAACAAAGGTCAAGCATCATAGCTGTATAGATTAATTTGCAGGCTTCTTTTCACACAGAATCACAGAATCACAGAATTTCCAGGTTAGAAGAGACCTCAGGATCATCGAGTCCAACCTCTGACCTAACATTAACAGTCCCCACTAAACCATATCCCTAAGCTCTACATCTAAACGTCTTTTAAAGACTTCCAGGGATGGTGACTCCACCACCTCCTTGGGCAGCCTGTTCCAGTGTCTCACAACCCTTTCGGTAAAGAAGTTCTTCCTAAGATACAACCTAAACCTCCCCTGGTCAACTTTAGCCCAATCCCCCTCATTCTGTCACCAGTCACATGGGAGAACAGGCCAACCCCCACCTCGCTACAGCCTCCTTTAAGGTATCTGTAGAGAGCAATAAGGTCGCCCCTGAGCTTCCTCTTCTCCAGGCTGAACAAGCCCAGCTCCCTCAGCCGCTCCTCGTAGGACTTGTTCTCCAGGCCCCTCACCAGCTTCGTCGCCCTTCTCTGGACTTGCTCAAGCACCTCAATGTCCTTCTTGTAGCGAGGGGCCCAAAACTGAACACAGTACTCGAGGTGCGGCCTCACCAGAGCCGAGTACAGGGGGACGATCACTTCCCTAGCCCTGCTGGTCACACTGTTTCTGATACAAGCCAGGATGCCGTTGGCCTTCTTGGCCACCTGAGCACACTGCTGGCTCATATTCAGCCGACTGTCCACCAATACTCCCAGGTCCTTCTCTGCCTGGCAGCTCTCCAACCACTCATCTCCCAGCCTGTAGCTCTGCTTGGGGTTATTGCACCCCAGGTGCAGGACCCAGCACTTGGCCTTGTTGAACTTCATGCATTTGACCTCAGCCCATCAGTTCAGCCTATCCAGATCCTCCTGCAGAGCTTTCCTACCCTCGAGCAGATTGACACACACACCTAGCTTGGTGTCATCTGTGAACTTACTGCTGGTGCACTCAATGTCCTCATCCAGATCATCGATGAAGAGATTAAAGAGGACCGGACCCAGCATCGAGCCCTGGGGAACGCCACTAGTGACCGGCCTCCAACTGGATTTGACTCCATTTACCATGACTCTTTGGGCCCGGCTGTCCAGCCAGTTTCTAACCTAATGAAGTGTGCGCCAGTCCAAACCAAGAGCAGCCAGTTTCTTGAGAAGAATGCTGTTTTTTTATTTTTTCATTTTTTTTTTTTTGTTTTTCTTTTTTTTCATTTCATTTTTTTTTCATGTGTTTTGTGTGGACACACAATGTGCACTCTGAGGACTTTGAGTGATATCCCTCTCACTTAATCTAGCCGGAATCTTGCCTTTGACTTCAGTGAGGGAGGTCACTTTGTAGGAAATCAGCAGATCAGCAGTTTTGACCTGGCAGTAAGATATTAGACAGAAAGAAAATAGATGAGAAAACAACTTTTAATTAACAAACATGAGCTGTTCAGTGGAAAATGCTGACAGTATGATTTTTTTTTCCACACTTTGTGTAGTGCAGAAGTCAAACCGAAGCTGCCCTCATCTCGACCTTAGTGTATGTCCACATTTTAAATGTGCTCAGCACAAAGAGGTTGAGATGCTGTGAAGCAGCAGTCTGAGCCTTCCAGACTTACTGCTCTGTCTTTGCATAACAACTGGTCTACAGCTATGCCTCAGCTTCTTATTTACTTTGCTGAGCATTTCATTCTGTGGTTTATACCTCTTTTTCCTTCATGGTCTGATCAGTCTTTTAAAAAATTCATATGCTCCTGATCTTGCCCTACAGCTAAGTACCAGTTCCAATAACACCTCATGTGTTTTAGGCTTAAAACTAAAAATCAGCTGGGAAATAACAAGATTTGTGGAGGTCTATTAAAATAAAAATGCTTGGGGCAGTAGGGTAGGGGAACAAGGCTATAGATGGCTAAAAAAGAAATGAAGACTATGATTTTTCCTAGAGAGAAAAAAAGTAAACAGTGTATAATACAGTAGGATAATTTGTCTGTGGAAAAGGTAAAAAAGAGAAAAAACAAACAAACAAACAAACAAAAAACACCAACACAGCAATAACAACAACAGCAGCAACAAAACAGTAGACAAGCACAGTACTAATAAAAAGAATGATGTTATATTGCTTCCAAATATCAGCTAAAGAAATGACCTTTGTATCAAGTGGGATTTTGATTTTACTATCACTCTGAATTCCCCATTGAGGGTGAGAGTTTGAGATGACATAGCAACATAAAACAGTAGTATCCAGCAAACTGGATCTTACTTCGTTCCTTACAATAACTTCCACACCTGTTTGCAAGACTACAAAATTGTGCACAAGAATTTGTAGTGATATATATATATACATCCAAATTAAAGGAAACAATTTCCTTTTATAAATGATGTTTGCTGTCAAGCTGTATGATTCCTTTTTTTTTTTTTTTTTAAATGGTTTCTGTAGTTGTCTCAAAACTGCAATGTGAAAACTGCTTGGCACCCTAACAGCATTAAATAAGATACTCTGTCCTATCTTACCATAAGAAAATTTTTATGTTTTCAGAAAAAGTAATTCTGATTACTTTAGATTGACAGATTCTAATTGACAGATTCTTTTGTTTGTTATTGAATGCAAGTTGTATGCAAAAAATGCTTTGTGTGTGGAAGAACATGGAATTTTGTCCATCAGGTAAGATGTCATCTAACATCAGGAATATTTCTTATTTGCAGTGTGTTAACTGTAAAAATAGGTTGGTAGTTGTGCATTTGCTAAGAAATAAATAAAGAAATAAAATGAAGTATGACATCTTGAATAATACTGTCAATTAGATTCTGTCAACTGACAACAGGTGACAGAGGTGAGATTCTCCAGGTCATTGGAACTGTTTCTACTGTTTGTTTAAAACTAAATTCAATTACCTGAAAGAGAGCCTTTAACTTAGAGAACCTTGTGTTTTAAAATTTAGCTCCTTCTGTGTGTTGTTGACGTTACTTCAATACAGTGGGAGTGAACTCTTGGCTCAGTTGAAATCAATTGCAAAACTCCCACAGATTTTAATGGTGCTAGAATTTCAGCCAATATGATTACACATAACATTAATTCCCCAGGGTATTTTTTGTTGTTGCTGTTAATTGATGGATAGCCTAAGTGGTATGTAAAGGTTAAGCAAAAACATAGCAGGAAAGACATAACAGCTACTGGGGTATTAAGTGGCTGGGAAGAATGTAGGAGAGAGGGTTAAAGCAAATTAGGTGACAGAAAGCAAGAAAGAGAAGTTCATGGTTAGAAGTGTGGTGATGGGAGGAAATAGTGCATGTCTTGAGTAATATTTGGGTAATTATGAATTGGCACTAGACATATAAAAATAAATCAAATTTGTAAAGCATTTCTGAATTACTTATTTAAATAATTACATTTACCTATATTGAAAATAATTGAAATACAGGACAACCAATAGAGAGAAAGATTCCATTTGTCACTATAATTTGGTTCCATTTTCTCTTCAGAAACTGATGTTTTAATTGGACTGTGTTGTGCTTCTGCTACCATGCTCCATCACATAGATCCTATACTCTAAAAATGAATCCTGTAGGATATTTGGATGGTGTTCACAATCTTCCATATAGTTGTGGACTGATCTAAAAATATTTTGTATGCATCTGGAAGGATAAATATTTACACATTCATTTAGTGAACTGCATTTCAAAGTTAATTCATTTTCTTTGTAGATCACACAAATGGGACAAATAATACAATTTAATTTTCATAAAAATGCCTGCAATCGTTTTTCTTTAACCTGTGGTTTCCCTCTCTGTATAGTTGGTTAACTTTTACCTGGACAGAAATTAGGTTCAGGGACACTTAAAAATCTTTTCGATTCATCAGGACCCATGAAGAATACCACTTGTCACTTACCTTCACATGGATACCTAGCTGCTGAGTGTGATTCTTTGAGTGCCACCATCCAACCGATTCTTTATCCACCAACTTATCCATCCATCAAATCCATGTCTCTAAAACTTAGAGACAAGGATGTTGTGCAAGACAGCACCAAATGCTTTGCATACATCCAGGTAGATGTTGTCTGTTGCTCTTTTTCTATCCTTCAATTCTGTCCTAGAATGTCATAAAATTTGTCAACCATGATTTGCGTTAGTAAAATTATGTTGTCTGTCATTTATCACTTCTTTGTTTTCCAGCATAGTTTCCAGAAGGATCTTCACGAGCAGGAGTGAGATTGACGGGCCTGTAGTTACCCAGGTCTCCTTTTTTTTTAACTTTTCAAGGGAAAAAAAAAAAAAGTTCCCTGTTCTTCCCCTTGAGATATTTTTGATTACTTGACAATCCTGCTTCATTTTTAAAGTCTAGTTGTCACTGCCTTCCAAACCTAACATCCAGGCCTTTCTGAACAGCTCATCTAAAATTATTGGTACATGAAGTGAATTACTTCTTGGGTGCAAGATATCTCAGGATAGCAATAGTATTTTTCAAGAGATTTCATGTCCCTGCGAAGAGCTCGGCTATGTGGACAGTGATATTGAGCAAGTAAAATATTTTTACAGAAAAAAAAGGAATTTCAAAAATTACTAGGGAATTATGAATACTTTAGCACTTCTAAGGACCATGGAAAAATAAGCTGTCTTTCTCATAAAACAAAACAAAACAAAATAAAATAAAATAAAATAAAATAAAATAAAATAAAATAAAAATGCACTTACCAGGAGCTAAATGTCCTTGAAATGTTATAATTTCATGTTTTCAGATCTGAACAGAGTTAAGTCTGTTCAATTTTTATTTTTTATTTTTTTTATTATTATTTTTTGTGTATGTTCACACCATTCAGCTTGGCATAATTATTGCTGTTCATTAGCACATAATTGAAAATATCTTTGTTTTTAGGATGCTGAGAGCTGGCAAGATGATCAAAATGTCCAACCTCCCTACCATAGATAAGTCTTTGGATGTTACATGGAAAAAGTAAAACACTTATATAATATATTTTGTATATCATACATATATATTAAGTCAGACACCATAAGCAAGGTTTCAGTCTTTCACTTAAGCAAAATAAAATAAATTAGAAAAAATAAAAAGTTAATGCTCTTCAAAAATGGCACCTTGCATCAAAGCAAGAGCTCAGTGCTCCTTGGATTCTACACCCATGAACCATTATACCATTTCAAAACATTCAGCCACCTTCCTTGCTTTCTACTCAATAACCTGATAGATTCACTGCTTTTATCTTAGGAGTTTGTGCAAAGAACAGATAACATCATAAGACTGAATTTTTTTTCCAACAATTCAAAGGTTCATGTGGTTTCTGGGTAGCTTTTTCATCTCCCATGTGCACATGTATAGAATTACCATTTTACAGATATTCAGGATTCATAATTAAATAAATATATTCTCTTTTATAAGCTGTGAATGACAGGACTTGGAATACTTCCAGTGATATTAAGGATTAACAATGCAGGAATTTCGCTTCACATTTAAGATTATTTTTTTTTTTTTTTTTATAAAAAAAAAAAGAAAGGACCTGAACTGGTTCTGTTGCCCATTCTTTTGTATCAATGTCATATGCCATTTTTGAGTTTGATCTGAAATTAAAAACATCTTAATGTAGAGATTCCCTGTCCACCTTAAACAGTCTTTACCCATTACCCTTATGATTATTTCTAATTTTCCTAGTGTTAAGCCTAAACCTTCTCACTAGCAAATTAAAAAAGTGCATGTCACCTGCTTTGCAGATGTATTTGCAGTATTTGTGGGTTTTCATTGTGTCCTCCTTTGATCTTCAATTTCCTGAATTTAACAGGGCTTATCGATCGATTGATCTATCTATCTATCTATCTATCTATCTATCTATCTATCTATCTGTTTGTTTCTTTTAATCTTGCTTTATGTATTTTCATCCTTAATTTTTTCTCCTGGAAAAGGTCTTTCCTTATTCTGTGCTTGGTCTTTTATTGTTCTTATGGGGTCCACAGTGGAGAAACAACTGAGGCTTTACCATTGTAGAGTGGATGAAAAGCATGATTGACCATTGACACCACTCATTTTGAATACCAAGTCTGCATAACACAATGAGATGTTTTCAGCTTTTACAACTGCAGGATACTAATGGCTTCTGTTTAGCCAGTGACCTACTAAATCTCCCACAAACAGTTCAATATTTATTCTCATCCTGTGTGTAGATATTGCTTCCACTAAGAATACAACTCTGCACTTTTCTTTGAGTTTCATCCCACCCTTAGATGATTTTCCAATTTGTAAGGATCACTTTGAAATCTAAACCCATCTTCCAAACTCTTGCTGAAGACTTGCTGAAGTCACTTGCTGTTCCTTCCCTATTTGTGAGGTCTCTTGGCCTGTCATATACAGATAGACAATAGGGAAAGCATTTTGGCAGGATTTGTTCTTGATAAGAATGCCTTGACTGCTATGTATTTTGCTACCTTCTAAATGCAAATATCTCATAATTTGTCTGATTTTTTTTTATTTATTTTTAGTTCCAGATTTCAGGATATTTCTGGATTCACAAGGTTCTGCCATTTCCTAGGTGTAAAGATCAAGAAGTATCTTTAAAAGTACAAGGGGATAATCTGTCTCTTTGAATATTATTAATTCAAATTAATTAACGGGCTAATAGATTTCACTTTAAGATACAGCAAGACTTAGAAGTTGCTGCGGTAGATGTCTTCCATTATCAGTGTCAATCACATTATTAGCCAGTGTCCTCTCCATGTTGCCTTACCAGGTTTTGAAAACTGTACTCATCTGAAAACAAAACAAAGTGAAGTGATACACAAAGGTTCACAGGAGTTTAAACAGAATATGTCCTGAATTCTGCTGCCATTTAAAAGAAATATCACATATTATGACAGAGAAGCTACAGGAACGCCTACAGATGTGTGTGGCACTAACAATATTTTCTCACCACATGCTTTTTTACCACTTCTGAAGACATGCAAGGCAATAGTAAAGGCAACAAAAAAGGGAAGCAGATACAGCAAATGTCGATGATTATTTAGTTAATATGAAAAGTCTGCCACTGTTTTCAAGAAAACGTTAAATGTGGAGACTTATGTAAGTCCTTGTTGTCTAAGCAATGTGATGCTGAGAAAACTCAGTTTCCAGGGAAAGAAGACCTCACCCTCTCTTGCTCTTGATCTCATATCAGTAGTATCTCTGGAATGTATTGTAAATCTATTTCAAAATACTGCTGTAATGTGGCATATTTTCATCCCCCTTTTACCATACCTGTATTATGTCTAAAGTCTAAAATCAAAGTGGAAAAAGTAATCACCCACAAACTTCCACATGGTCTGACTTCTGTGGAATAATAAAGAAAGGCTGTTCTGACATGAAATGCCTAGCTATTCAAATTTTCAAAAATGTAGAAAAAAACACCATGCAACATCCAGGATGGAAAAATGATCAGGCAATGCTTCCAGTGTGCTGCACGATACCAAAATGACAACATTAAAGTGAGTAGCAGTTTATATACATTATAATGCCTTATCTAAAAGGCCAGATGTTATATGAGGGCATATAGAGAGCAAAAGCATGTCTCTCTTGACAAATTGAGTCTTGTGGCTCCAAGTCACACCCCTCCATTGGAGGCTGGATTCATCTTCACTATGTCACCTTTATCACATTTGGCCTTCTTCTCCTCTGCATCCTCCGTATTTTCCAGTGATTTAAAGATGTATTTATAATATGCATGTGCTTTCCCCTGTTCATGACCAAAGTTACAGTCAAACTATCAGAAGTTGGATGAGGTTACATGTATGTGAGCTGCAACAGGACACAGTTGCGAAAGGGCAACAAGAAGGGCTTTTAAAAGTACATCAGTGACAAAAGAATGGCTAGGGAAAATGTGGGACTCTACAGTGAAACTGCTGACCTGGCTACACAGGACAGTGAAAAGGCTAAGGTAATGAATGCCTTCTTTGTCTTAGTTTTTATCAATAAAATTGGCCTTCGGGATTTCCAGGTTCCAGACAGGAACTGGCCTGAAAGGCTGCAGCAAAGAAAATGTACCCTTAGTGGAAGAGAATCAGGTCAGGGAATACTTAAGCAAACTGATCCTTGGACCCTGATGGGATGCACCCACTTTATGTGATTCCAGATATACACCTGCTGATTTTACTATATTATTTACTTCTACATCTTTAGGCAAGGCGAAGTAGTCATTGGACTGAAGAACAGTAGAATTAGTGAAGTCTTAGGACACTAAGTTTTTTTCTGAAGTAGCAAATGAAATAACCTAAATAACCATATTTAAATATCCATCTTGGCCAATGATATGTTTAATGGCTTAGCAATATGGTTTCTATTTCAATTCATTGCTATCCCCATCTTGGTAATCTGAATACTCCTTAACAAAATTTTCCTGCTTCTGTTCCTTTTGACACTCATAGTTTATGATGAAGCATATTTGTTAAGCAAGAAGTATTGTCCAAACAGCTAACTGTGGCTACTTGAATGAGGCTGTTTCCAAATGAACGTACACTTTTTTACTGTGAAAGATTATGTAGTTTCTTTGTCCTCAATGTCTCCACATGTATAAACCATTAACAAGCTTAGCAAATACATAGTAAAAGAATTATACCTTGGTTAAAATAGAAATTGAATGAAGTTAGAAGATTTAGAAATCTATAAAAGTAATGAGTGTTTAGCATAATTACACTAGATGTGATCATTTTAACTAGTGTTAAAATACCTTGTTTGTTAAATGCTGTGGCTCATATTTACTTTTTGAATTGTATGCCATCAAACAAGGCACATATTTCTGATTAAAGGTTTAATTCTTCATTTCCTTAGTTCTACTTTCTATATTGGAATATAAAGTCATAAAATGCTTTGAGATATGCTGTGTGAATACTGTGGTAATGCATATCCTGTGCCTGCAATTATTATAATAATTATGATATGTACAAATAGCTATTCACTATGCACTGAAATAACGTCAATTTGTAGGAATTGCCTTTGATAAAATAAGAAGTACTTGGAACATTAGCCTCTATTTACGCTTGAATTAAAAAGATATGGGGTATGTACACTGTATACACTTGTACTCATTCTCAGATTTCTGCATTACATGGGCTGTGTACTGCCTGTATTATGGCAGGAAGATCAAAATTTCTCAGAAAAAAAAAAAAAAATCACAATTTAGTAGCTAGATGAGAAATAATGGACGAGGGCATTGAGTGCACCCTCAGTAAGTTTGCAGATGACACCAAGCTATGTGCATGTGTCGATCTGCTTGAGGGTAGGAAAGCTCTGCAGAAGGATCTGGATAGGCTGCACCGATGGGCTGAGGTCAAATGCATGAAGTTCAACAAGGCCAAGTGCCGGGTCCTGCACCTGGGGCGCAATAACCCCAAGCAGAGCTACAGGCTGGGAGATGAGTGGTTGGAGAGCTGCCAGGCAGAGAAGGACCTGGGAGTGATGGTTGATAGTCGACTGAATATGAGCCAGCAGTGTGCTCAGGTGGCCAAGAAGGCCAACAGCATCTTGGCTTCTATCAGATACAGTGTGGCCAGCAGGGCTAGGGAGGTGATCGTCCCCCTGTACTCGGCTCTGGTGAGGCCGCACCTCGAGTACTGTGTTCAGTTTTGTGCCCCTCGCTACAAGAAGGACATTGAGGTGCTTGAGCAAGTCCAGAGAAGGGCGACGAAGCTGGTGAGAGGTCTGGAGAACAAGTCCTACGAGGAGCGGCTGAGGGAGCTGGGCTTGTTCATCCTGGAGAAAAAGAGGTTCAGGGTCGACCTTATTGCTCTCTACAGATACCTTAAAGGAGGCTGTAGTGAGGTGGGGGTTGGCCTGTTCTCCCACGTGCCTGGTGACAGAATGAGGGGGAATGGGCTAAAGTTGCGCCAGGGAGGTTTAGGTTGGATCTTAGGAAGAACTTCTTTACCGAAAGGGTTGTTAGACACTGGAACAGGCTGCCCAAGGAGGTGGTGGAGTCACCATCCCTGGAAGTCTTTAAAAGACGTTTAGATGTAGAGCTTAGGGATATGGTTTAGTGGGGACTGTTAGTGTTAGGTTAGAGGTTGGACTCGATGATCTTGAGGTCTCTTCCAACCTAGAAATTCTGTGATTCTGTGATTCTCTGATAACTGTGGTGGCAGTAAGATGTAAGGTCATAAGACATGAGCAGAAGACACACAGAACAAAATATTCTTCACTGTTTCTGTACACTTTTCCTTATGCAAATAATCTTTTGAAGAGAGAAGTGGTAAGGTATATGGCATCAGGTATAAAAAGTTAGCTACAGTGCATTCACCTGATTATGCCTTAACAACACCATAAAGCCCATTTGCTAGAGCAATGAGCTTGCAACTGTATTGGAAACACTCAAAGCAAACTTCCTCTCCAGATACAGAGTTTTTTGGTATTGGTTCTTCACTACTGTTGTTAAACCAAAAGTTTTTTTGTTATTGACTTACAAGCTCATAAATTCATATTTAGCTAAATGGTGAGAATTCAGCCTGTGTCAAACCAAGTGAGTGATCTTTAACAGTAGACTAAAAAAACACTAGCCTCAAAGAATACGATCGGTTTTTCAGTTGTAATATTTATTTTATTCTTGTTGCAACTGTGATCAAAGCCTCATTCATGACCATTGCAAAGGAACTTACAGTCCTTTGTGTTTGCAGCCGATGTTGGAGAAATGCAGAAGAGGACCATTTCTTACCAGACATACACACAAGCACAGACACACAAATATATGTATGATTTTCTTCTTGATTCTCAATGGATCTTCTTGGCTCCTTTTTTCTTTCTTTTTTTTTTTTTTTCATTTTTCACTTTTCATTTTAGTGCTATTAGAAAATGATCTTTTATTTCTGATTTATTTATTTGTTTCCCAGTGCAGGCATATATTGTGTTTCCTTCATCCTTTACTATTTTCAATGATACATAAAGCAGTTATTAAAGCTCACTTATCATCCTTCAGCTGTCTAGAAATAGCTTGAAACACAGGACAGATATAAATAAAGACAATAAAGAAAAAGCAAAGGAAACTGAAGATTACATTCTAAAAAGATATTCAATATAGCAGATTACCCCTTGTGTCTTCACCCTAGTAATGGGTTTCTGATTTGACCAATTGTCTTGATGAAAAGGTTGATGGAATAAGAGATCACCCTAACTCCATCTGTGTTATAAAACAAGGGCAAAGCTTGAGAACTGGTTATTTTTCTCACACACGCTTCTGCACCAAACTTTTCCTACCTTGTACTCCCCTCAGAAACTCAAAGCAGATAAGAGCTCTTGATTTTTCTCCTAACTGAGTCCTCATTGCCCACATTTCTGAAACAAGCCTCCCAGAAAAATTGCTTACCAGTCCATTGACTTGCAGGTCTTCTTCTATAGTTCAGCGATCTTTGCACAGTTGAGCCTGATGAAATAAGAGGATGCCATTTGCAGGTCTGCCAGAAAGGTTTGTGCCAAGTCACCTGTACAGGATAGCTTTAGTCATCCAGGTGTAACAGCACTGTCCTTACGTCCTATTCAACTTTTTTTCCTCTCTATCCTCCACTTACAAGGCAAATTCCTCTCTCTAAGAAAATGCTTGATTCGATAGCAATTCTCATGGCTTCTACTGTATCCATTTTCAGCTGTGTTTGAGTTATATGAAAGATAGTCCTCAGTGCAATAAATCAAAAATATGTTTTCTTCTCGTGTGTGTATAGTATGCACAACAGCAGAAGAGTTCTGGCCCAATATAATTGCTTTGCACTTGTGGCTCATGGAGAGTTGCCTGAAATAGATGATTAACAGAGGGACAATTATGAAGGAGCCAAGTGTCAGAGAGTTTCAGGTGTGAAGCAGGTACAGCCAAACTCAGACAGAAGCACATAACAACTCAATTAGGCTTGCACAGTCACCACAGAAGTGAGGTCCTGCTTGTTGACATCACATTTGAAATATAGGTGCTGTGATATATACGTAAATAGACATACATAACAAAACTACTGTTTTTATAGCTCTTTTATGTGATATTCTCAGAATTATGAGCATCCCAGTTACAAAGTTAAGCATAACACCATATGTCTACAGTCGTTATAGGTGATCCTTTCTGTGGCTTAACTGTCAGCAATACATTTTGATGTGTGCCATGGATCATGAACTATGGACTAGCATCAGTTCTTGTTCTGGCCTAAATTTTCACTATAAATTAACATCTCTGGTAATCACAATAGGATTTAATGATGGATCTATTTGTCAAATAAATCTAGAGACTGCAGAGAGTAAGTGAGATAAGAGTACCATCTTAGTGGTGTATCTGACTGTGGCATGAAATTGCAAACTAACACATTTATAAACACAAAACATTGCAAGAAGAATAGGAAGAGATACAGTAATGGATTCCAGCACCAGGAGTTAGAGCCATAACCAAACACTTTTATAATATTTTGCACTGTGGCTGTGGAAAAGAAATATAATCTGTCTAACCCTGTCTTGGGATCTGGAGTATGGGGCATCTTGTATAGTATGATTCCTTCTTCAGAGTTCACCTTCCAGGGGGACAAACTTTCCATGTTTAGTCACTGGACTACATAAGAAAACTGCAAAGGTCTTTAATCTACTTTAGGAACATCATTGTAATTTCTGGTTGTGCTAAACCAATTTTATTTTATGCATCATTTGCTGTGGTTAACAGGCCCCACACTCCACCAGACTAACAATAAAAACAAGAAACTTTCCTTGCTGATCCAGAGCTGAATTCCAGGTGCTCTGCCAAGACATTCACCCCCCATCAAACAGAATGTTCTTTTGAGAATGATAAATGCTTATTTTTTCTCCATCAGCATGTCATACTTGGGAGGGAAGGAAAAAAAAAAAAAAAGCTGTTTTACAG
Source organism: Anas platyrhynchos (assembly GCF_047663525.1). Lineage (NCBI taxonomy): Eukaryota > Metazoa > Chordata > Aves > Anseriformes > Anatidae > Anas > Anas platyrhynchos. The sequence continues at coordinate 80,272,153 of NC_092621.1, forward strand.
GAAAGTTAGTGTTTATATCTGTCAACCTTGAAGGTGACTCTTTTAAGATTGTTAGTCTCTTTTAAAGCTCCTGTAATGGGACAAAAGCCAAACAATAAAAACACTGAAGCCTAAGTCTCCTTATATGTGATAAACGCTTATAGGTTCAAAGACCTTATTAATGTTTTATTCTTGCATACTAAAAGAGGGAAAATTATAAAACTTGCCACATATGATTCACTACTAAAGGTACCATTTAGGTACCATTTAAAATCTATTTGTATTTCTGTGTTTTTTTGTCCAATAGGTGTTTTTGTTTGTTTGTTTTTGGTTTATTGTAAAATTGCAGCTAGTTAGAATTTAATTCCAAGATAAAATGTGATTGGATAGAGATGCTTTCTTCTACTGAGGCCCTGAGGCCTTCAAAACTTTTTTAGATTTTATTTTGACGTAATATGTCTATCTGTCTTAACTGTTTCTGAGAAGGTGCATTGACTGTCACAATCTCAAAAAAGCAAAACCTAAGAATAGTCTTGCCTTATTCCTCTGATGTAAGGAATAACTGAAATGCTATATGGGTGCACGTGTCTTTTTTGGATATTTCTCTAACTTACAACACAGAAACAGGTGTTCTGCTCACACACTGAGAGGAAAATTTCAGGCTTTAATTTTGAAGTGTTTTTATTTCATCCTAAGAATAAATCCAGGTTCCTATTTACCACAATCCCAAATATCAGATGATGACAAGTCAGCATCCTGCAATAATGTCATCACAGCTAATGCTTTCTCTATGATCAGCCTTCAATAATCATTCTGTTGTTAAAATTTCCCTCTGGCTTTCTACTCTTCTGAGCTGATTATTTAAACAAAGTAAAATGCCAGGAGGGTAATTTCAGGAAAAAAAAAAAATAAAAAAAAAAAGGTAGTTAGTACAGATCATTGAGCAAAATATTTTTCTGCTGGCTATTCTAATTCCAGCCAACCAAAAAATCTACATCAAAATATGGACATTGGCATTATAAAAGCTCATTTTCTTCTCCTTCTTATCCCCTCCCCCAGATACCTATATGGCAATGCAAAACATATACATGTGCTAGTAATGTGTTCTTTCTCTAGGTAATAACAATTATTTGAAGAGCATCCTGACTTTCATCCCTCACTCTTTAATTAAAAGCAACAAAAGCCTACTTTTAGTCATTCATTTCTTATATTTTGGAACCGCTTGGAATTCAGGCTACACTTTTGAGTTTGACTTAAGTTATTGAGCATAAATTTAAATATAGTTCGCTTAGCAAAAATCTTATTAATTTAAAATAAAATAAAATACTTATTAATTAAAATAAAAAATTAATAAATTTACTAAAAATAAATAAAATAAAAGCCTCATTAGTTTCGTATGGAAGTGCGTGTTTGTTTTATTTTTATTTTTATTTTATTTTTGTATAGTAACAAACAAAATCAGCCTTCATAGTAAAAGATTATCATGAAGTTATGCTGTTGGAAGAGCTTTTGTCACCCCATTTTCCAAGACTGTATCTTCTGCTGAACAGATTAGGTTGTTTATTTTTTTGTTTGTTTTTTTTTTTAGACAGTTACTGAAGAACACAAGGTATATCTACCATTCAGAATTATTTAGTTTCCTACAATTTGTAAGCTGTCATCCCACATACACATACACCCGTGCACACATTTGGAAGGCTTTTTTTTTTTTTTTTTTTTGCTTTTGCTTTTGTTTGTTTATCTTTGTTTGTTTTTCTTGATAGAACTATACCTTTTATAGAAAACTTCTGTATTTGGGTGATGCTGTGAAGGCCAGCTCACAACGTTCTCTGGAGGAAGAAATACATACATGGTGGTCAGCACAGGAGGAAGTCACTCACAAAGAGGCTCCAGCTCCTCTTTCTACTCCCACATGCATTTTCCTCTCCTTTCCTACTGTAGTGAGTTTACATGGTAAAGTTTTGTTAGCAGAAGGGCTGCAGGGGCGGCCTCTGTGAGCAGAGTTCCATGTCAGAGGAGCCAGCTCCAGCTGCTCCAGAAGGAGCTGCTCCAGCTGCTCCTGCTGCTGGCCAGAACTGGTCTGCGAGTGATGCTGGTTGGTCTCTGGGAGACCAGATAGAAGAAAGGGGCAAACAAAAATCTTCTGTGCTACGGCAGCTGGGAGAGAGGGGTGAGAGCCAGCCCCGCAGCCCCCAGGTGAGTGCAGCAGGAGGGCAGGAGGTGCTGCAGGCAGGCAGCAGCAGTTCCCCTGCGGGCTGTGCAGGGAGAGGCCCCTGGTGGAGCAGGCTGTCCCCCTGCAGCCCATGGGTCCCCCATGGAGCAGATCTCCACGCTGCAGCCCCCCCATGGGTGGAGGAGCCCCCGGTGGAGCAGGTGGATGTGGCCTGGAGGAGGCTGCGGCCCATGGAGAGCCCCCGCAGGAGCAGGCCCCGGGCCGGAGCTGCAGCCCGTGGAGAGGAGCCCCCGCAGGAGCAGGGGGTCTGGGGGGAGCTGCCGCCCACCCGTGGGGGACCCGTGCTGGAGCAGTTTGCTGCTGGGGGATGGATGGACCCCGTGGGACGGAGCCATGTGGGAGCAGTTCCTGAAGAGCTGCAGCTTGTAGGAAGTCCACGTATGCTCAGGTCATGTGAGAGAGCGGTGTGGTGGAACAGTGGTGAAACCATGCTGTGTCATTGGTAGGAAACTATATGAAACACCTGTACCATAGGTATTTGGACCTAGGCAAGCCTGAGTCCTATCTCTAGACAAGAAATTTTGCATGCTCTGTTGAAAAACTCTGAGTTCATTCTAGATTAACTTATTTGGAAATCAGCTGCAGTTATTATTTTAGCAATGGTCCATAGTAGAAACTTTGACAAGAAGTCCACTGATACAAATCTCAGGGGGGCTTTTCCACCTCTCACATCAAATTGGTCCATCACCATCCTTACAAATGAATACCAAAAGAAAATGTGACTTGTAGCAGTGCTTCATCCACTTTGCATACTCTAAAGACAGTATTTCAATGGATACTAATACAGAATGAAAGAACAATGACAGATTGCTTGAAAGTTTTATGATCAGAAAACAAAATTCCAGTTAATACTAAAGTAAAACAGATACTAGTTCATTCTTCTCATATGCACTTTGAGTCATTATGCTGTGCATGTAAGCAAAGAATAATATTGGTGTCATCACAACAATACCATGCTCTAGACAAGCACAAAAGAGATATGAAACTATATTGCGTAGTGTCTAATGTTAATTGTCTTAAAATGTGGTTAGGCTTTCAGTCAACCACTTCTGCAGTCATAGCAGTACCTTATTTGTTTTTATTTGATATTCATCTTAGAGATTTAGCTGCTGAACTATAAGACCTTCTGAATTCATACTTTTCAAAATGCTGTTTTTTGTTTGTTTCTTTTGAGGTTTCTGTGCAGTATTTTTATTCATATACACATATGTGCACAGAGATAAAATATTTGAGCATAAGGAAGCTAAATGATTGTGCTTTAAAAAGCATCTTTTGAAGAACAGTGATCAGTCAGAACACCAAGTGGAAAAGTTGGGTAACAAATCAAACAACAGCATTTGAGGATAGCTCAGCTGTGGAATATTCTAAATTGAATGTCATCATTTAAGCTTCAACTTTTATCTGGTAGATTAACATCAGTCATTCAGTTAGAATTTAGTGTGCATCCTTATGCCAGATAAAGATGCAGACAGTAATGGAACTGACATCTCCTTTTCACAGAATCACAGAATCACTTTTCATTGTTTATTTTAAACAATCAAATCTGTTTCATCTTTTATTATAGAAGGACTAGAGGAATGAAATAGGCACATTGTTTTTATAAAACTGTTTTGAGGAGTGTACATCAATTTGTGAATCACACTCAATTTAAGTCAGAGAAGTCTAGTGGCATGAAAACTGAAATTATGTCTTACAAAAGTGTATTTCTGATATAATCTAATTTGTCCTTAATATTATACATATATTTACTGTTCAGTGCATGAATATCTCTAAGGTTTTGTGGAATCTGAAAACTAAGTGCAAGGTGACAGAAGTACTTAGGGTGCAAAAGTGAAATATCTAGGACAAACTATAATTTCATAAAACAAGCAGATCACATGGGGGAAAATGTCAGAGAGACAAACTCTTAAAACATTGATCATCAGATGTGCTCATCAGATTGAACCTCTGGGCTATTGCAGGGAAATGTTCAGGTTCCTGACAGCATTTAAATGGCTAGGTCCAGCAAAAATTACACTGTGTCTCAGGTGGAGATCCTGCTCACCGAGGACAGCTCTGGTCCTAAGCCTTCTGCAGTGCTACGTATAAATTTAGAATTACATTGCATTTTTCTACTACCAAATATGAAAGGAAAGCAGCATTTTTATTTAATCTTTATCCAACCACTTCCCAAAAAGAAGGAATGTGTACAGACTCAGTGCCTTGGGAGCAATGTGAGAGCTCTCTTTTGATACCTCACAGGAAGTAATTGCTGAGTCCTCAGAGAGGACTAACATACCAGCTGTTCGACATACTCAGGCTGTAAACAACACACCAATAAAGCTGATTATTTTGTAAGGTGTGTTTGTCTTGCAATATACTGTACATTCATTTGTATTATAAGGCACTTGAAATGCAAAATAAGGTTGTTCAATGTTTCTTTCACCAATTCCACCCAGCAAACTGCTGTATAATATCTATTTTTTAGACAATACATATACATCATAGGAAACAGCAGGTCTCATTTTCAACTCATTCAACCTGAGATAAATCATTAGTTCCACAGAAATAAATTAGGGACACTCCTGTAGCAACAGTGCCCATTTTGTTCCCCTTTCATTTTGTTCTCACTGTGCAAGAAGAAGTTTCTAGGATATTTTATTGTGTAAATTTCCACTCACAGTGCAAGTCTCATCACTTTGTAAACATTGAAGTAGTAGGTAGTCTAGTTACAAAAAATGGATATTGCTGAAATTGCATTGCATTATTCTTCTACCTTAATTTTACAGTAGAAAAGACTGGTTAATAATGTAAAATATAAGTGCTGTAATTCAATATAAGTACAGCTATTCCTGCAATCATTGTTAATAAATTCACTGCAAAACAGTGCATATTTTTCTTCTTTGCAAAAGTACAGCATGTGTTAAATGGCCTAAATAAAGTAGTACTAATTTTAACTGCAAACTGCAGGCAGTACTGATATATTATGTCAGGGTGTCCATAAACAATTTATTTACAGGTATACATTGAAATGATAATTTTGTGTAGGTGTCACAGAGTTAATAAAATAGTTTAGGGATTAATAACATGAATCTAATAATTCAAGTTTTAGGGTAGAAGTACTTGTTCTCATTCCTTTCTGGATTATGCATGTGATTTCAGTGGGGTCTTACACAGGAGCAGTATTGTTGACTAGACCTAGTTCTGTCTGTGAGTGCAAAGCCTTGTTTCTACCATGGCAAGGATATTGGTAATTACGTATTGACATACATACTTACCTTGTTTCCCTTCCAAATCAAAAGTTGGAATAATTTGATAAAAGAAATTAAATGAAATACGGGGAGTTCAAAATGTTACTAATTTTTGAAGCAAATGAAGAGATTGGCTAATGTGCAGAAGAAATGCAGAAAGGTGTTGGACAAGGAAACAAACAAACAAACAAACAAACAAACAAAAAAAACAGTGACCACAGTGCTGAGACTTAGTGTTTTCATATTTTGACAAGGATTATATGAGCACTAGGGATACTGTGTATTGTAAAAGGTCGTCTTAGCTATGTTTAGAAATATGATTAGAAATATCAGTCTGGTCCCTCCCCCCACCCCCAAAAAATGTGGTCTGGAGTTAAAGAACTGGAGTTAGAGGCCTGTTTGCCTACAGCTTTGTGTCTTTTCTCCCATATACCTATTTTCCATTCATTCTTTAATAATTTAATTTCTCGTTCTAAAACATTTATGAAACTCCCACCAGTCAATGAACAGTTAGTGTTTCTGTCTGCATCTCCAGGTGTGGTGGAAACCAAAGGTTGCCCAGTTGTCTCCTGCCAACACTATGATAAGAATTTCTCTCCTTCCCCTCAGCCTCTTAGGAAATACTGATTTTCCTTTCTCTTCTTTTTCTCTCTCTTTTTTTTTTTTTTTTTCCTGAGAAATTCTAGGAGAGTCACTGTGTATGGAAGATTGCACCCCTCTGTTACATCTCGAGGTGGGAAATGGAAGAATGAAACTCAGGCCCAACATCACAAGTTGCTATCCCAGAAAAGACTGCTTCCTTAGCAAACCCATCAAAATTTTCCACTTTCCACAGAATTTGTTAAGTTGGTGACCCATCATATTTACCTAGAGCAGCAAGCAAAACCCGGGAGTCCTAATGGAATCTGACTATCTGAAGTATAAGGCACTCGTTGCTCAGAGTGAGGATTGCAGAATTTAATTCTTAAATAACCAGTACAGCCCACATATTTGTCTTCAGCTTCTGAACTACAAATTAAACTATAGACTAGACTGACAAAGACAATTGCCTCCAGTAACTTTTTAGCAGTTAGGTATCAGTGCTGGTTGAACCTTCCCTATGCTTCAGTAATTCCTAATGAAAATCTGCAAGGAAAAAAAAAAAAAAAAAAAGTTAAGTACCTTTCATAGTTTAACAAAATCCTTTAAAAAAAAGGGGAGAGGGGTGTTAATAAATGTAGGGGGTGTGTTAATGAATGTAATACTCTCAATGTGACTTACACTGTAAGTCACAATACAATGTAATACTCTAAATGTAAACATGTAAAGGGAGGGATGTTATATCCAGAAGAGGTGTTCCCAGCCAGTTTGGGGCTGAGGGACTGCCTTTTGTTGGGAGCAGACTGTTGTTTTCACCAGGGATTCACCTCTTCCAGCTGTCAAGAAGCCAATAGCAGGGACATTTCAAGAGCAATTGTTACCTGCCAGAACTGAGCTGAACACTCATTTTGTACCTTCTGAGTGTTCATGGGTAAACATTTTATACCAAAGTACATAAGGGTTTCCCTAAGCTTTAACACTTTTTGTTGATTTTAAAATACCTTTATGACAATTGCATAGGATATGCTTTGTAAGGTTTCTACCATTTGTTAAAATAGTTCTGGCAACATTACATTTTATAGATTAAAGGAAAAGGAACTCTAAAGATCATTATTCTGAAGTATGTTAAGATAAACGGTTTTTAAAATGGAATTCTGACCATAGTAGATGTCACTCTGAACCAACGATGATGGTGAAAAAGCAGTCTTTTCTCTAATAGTGTTTTGAATTCAGTCCTGAATTTATTCCTATACCAATGTAGACTTCACAATTTGAAAGGAAAAATCTGAAGTGTCAGTTTTATGAAGGAAGGTGTACTTCCTCATAGTTGCAAGTAGCTTCAGAATAATTGTAAAAGAAAATGAGATTTCAAACATATCTTCCGCTTCCCATTGATCTTACTTGATTTTAAGAGTCCTAAACAAAACTTTGAATTAAGACAAAAATATGAAGATGCATCATCCCGTTTTGCCTTTAATTCTGTTAAATAAGATTTGAGTTATGACTGCATACCAGCAGAATGAAGGACAAACATTTTAAGACAATAGCTTGACAACACCAGTAAACCATGGCTCATAATTTGAGAACTTATGATACTTTTAAGAGTTACTTGTATTTTGCAGAAGTTCTCCTAAGATTTGGTCTTGAAGTTATAGCAGCAAATTGACTTTGATAATTACACATAACAAGACTACATAATGTAACACAGGTAATGAGATTTTAATTTACCAATCCATCTTGTGAATGAGTACAAGAGGTAGCAGTCAGCCTTCACAGTATTTTACACAGTTTTAGTGCTGGTTGTATTCTGCATATGTGTTAGCCCACCTGCAGTGTCATTATTTATGCAATTCCATTAGGAAAGCAGTTTTTGCTCTCATTTCATAGACCTATTACAAAATTAATTCAGAGAAAGATGAGTTATATCTTTATAATAGTTTTCCTGACTTCAGAACTGACTATGAGACATAGTTATCTTGTGCTCTTCCTTAGTGCTGGAAGTTGAGGGACCGGGAAGGGCGAGCTGCACAAAAAAAGTATGGTCTTCATTACTGGTACCTACTGTGCTATAAAACAAGGAGACACTTCCCAAAAACATGAATCTGACTGTGTAAAAGCACTTAAAGATACTGCAACTTGTTAACTTTTATCCTCTACATCGTCTGCTTTCTACATTTGTCACATAAAACCACAGGCTGTAGAAAAAGTGTAGGCTTGTACGTACAAATCATATGGAAATATTAAAGGCATAACAGGATCCACACCATCTAATCTAAGCATCTAACGTCCATTTACTTTTATGTATGGAATGAAGCAACCTGTGTGAAATAAGTGCTCATGTTTCTATGCAATTAATGGGGAGAGTAGAAGCCTTTAAAATCTTCACAGAGAGGGAAACCGTCCAATCTGGATGGTATCGCAGCTTAGCAGCTCTCACTGCCATGCACATTTCCATGAGCAGTTGGATTCCTCCGGCATTTCTTTTACAAGAGCTACTTCACTGGAACACAGCAAATTTATGCACAGTTTATTTCCATAAGCTAAGCAGACTGCATCCCATCTATAGTGTCCTATACTTGATATGATTGCACACACTCATTGGTCATACACTCAATGCATAAACCATTATGGTAGGTAATTATTTGTTTTTGGAGAGCTAACTCACTGAGCCTGTTAGGAAATGCTGTGAAAGTGCAAGAACTGCGGCTCTGCAGGAAAATCCAAAATTACAATCATTTTTTTTCAAATCCAAATTGAAAATCTGCAATGAGGAAACCATGAATTTCAGGAGTTTCGTGGATCAGGATAAAAATAATCTGAAAAAATAAACATATAAATACATAATTATATTATAATATTTAACATAAATAAAAATAAATGTAAATATTGAAGTATTAAGAAAATAATGTTTTAAAATAAATATAATAAATGATTTAATATTAATATAAAATATTATCTTAAGTATAATTTTGTATGTTCTATTTAGTTTGTATACTTTGTACGTTCTATTTTTATTTTCCAAACTTCAGAATACTGTGGGTTTCTAACAAAATTAATATTTTTTTCTATGTTGTTAGGTACAAAGCTCATTTTTTATATAACGCAATGGCTCAGTTTTAGACCTTTTTAAGACCTGGTTTATACACTCTTGCATTTTAAGTAGAATCATAGAATCATAGAATATCCTGAGTTGGAAGGGACCCTTAAGGATCATCAAGTCCAACTCTTGACACTGCACAGGTCTACCCAAAAGTTCAGACCATGTGACTAAGTGCACAGTCCAATCTCTTCTTAAATTCAGTCAGGCTCGGTGCAGTGACCACTTCCCTGGGGAGCCTGTTCCAGTGTATGTGAGATGAAATTTCCCTTGCTTTATATCTGTCATCAGACTGTCATATACATGCTTTCTTCAGCTACAGAGGATCCTGGGGACTCACAATTGTTTTTTTCTAGAGTTTAAACACTTTAGATTCAGTGTTATCTCTGATTAGACAGAATCCAACATTTCAAATCTCCCAGAATTCAAATTCATATTAAATAATTCCATGGGAAAAAAAAAAAAAAAAAAAAAAAAAAAGGAAAAGGGAAAAGGAAGAGGAAGAGGAAGAGGAAGAGGAAGAGGAAGAGGAAGAGGAAGAGGAAGAGGAAGAGGAAGAGGAAGAGGAGGAAGAGGGGAAGAGAGGATAGGAGAGGGAGAGGACAGGACAGGACAGGACAGGACAAGACAGGAGGAGGAAATCTCTTGTATAAGCTATACACAGACTCTGTAGATTTTAGAAGGTTTTTTGATTGTTTGTTTATTGAACATACTTTAGCCCCTCACAATTATCATTACTGAACATTTGTTATTTACATCATAAGGCTGAATATTGTGAAACTTCTGCAAATGCCTTCCTTCAATGAAAGGAGATATGGCAAACCAAATCATATAGCAGAGTCACAGGGTATAGTCCAAGCCTGATTTACAAGAGCTAAACCACAATAAGGCATGGGGGAGATTTTAATGTAGGATAGGATAAAATTTTCATGTAGGATAAAATTGGAATAGGTGAGGGACTGATGAGTAAAAAGACAAAGGATGGGAGGGCACAAAGGGCACACACACACAACAACAAACAAACAAATAAACAAAGAAAAAACAAACAAACAAAGCCCAAAAGCTTTTATACATCCATCATTGTATTTCTTATCAGGTTCCATTTTCTTCCTTCACTTGGTTTCTGCTATTCCCCAGGGTGAAAGAAACGCACAGATGGCTGTCAAATAAGCATATACCAAATTATCTCAGCTGGTGGCTAGCACTACCCATTTAACACTAGCTTTGAAGAAAACCTTCTGAACAACTTTTTAATTGTGATTCCAGAATATGAAAATCTTTCTGTATAATTAAATATCCCAATTAAAATGATGTTAATGGAACACCTCATGGTGCTGACTGCAGGGCACTGTGAGGCCTGTAAGGTTCCAATCCATTGGCTCAAACAAGCATGGATGCCTGGAGAAGTCATTTGCAGGCCTGGTGGAGGCACACAAATTTCCGGCTTGCAAGTGATGGGATGGGAACCTTTTTCATGGGGTTGCCTGAAATTCTCACTTGGAAGTCCCTGAAAAACAACTTCCCACATGCAGGAAATAAGCTTTCTGGTCCATTTTTTTCTTAATATCTCAGGCAAATGAAATTACTTCACATGGCTTTTCTAGTCTGTTCCTAATAATTTTGATGTTAACAGGCTTTTTTTTTTTTTTTTTTAAGTTTGAATTTAACCTATAACTTCACTGGAAAAAAAGTGAACTAAGAGCTTAATCTCATTATCAAAGTGTTACATAAAATTATGTTTTTCAATGTGAGAATACATTTTGAAAATTTATTTTTTTAAACATGACTCTTGCTTTTTTATTTTTATTTTTATTTTTATTTATTTTTATTTTTATTTTTATTTTTATTTTTATTTTTATTTTTATTTTTATTTTTATTTTTATTTTTATTTTTATTTTTATTTTTATTTTTATAGTTAAGTGCAAGAGCAATAAAACTGCAGAAACTCATCAACAAATCATAGAAGCATAGAATCATGGAATGGTTTGTGCTGGAAGGCACTGTGAAGATCATCTAATTCCAGCTTCCCTGCCATGGGCAGGGATACCTTGCACTGGACCAGATTGCTCAATGCCTCCCAATAGAGAATACATCTTTAATCCCTATTTTGCAAAAGGTAGTCTTATTTACAGTTGGTGTTTGTTTTCTGAGCTTCTGCTTTTCAGCGCATGATTCTTCTGGTGGACAGCACTGCATAATGAACATATACAGCTGCCACTATTTGCTTGTACTGAGAATAGAGAGGCATGTTTTTCACAGGTTTGACAAGGTAAATAATATTTTGTAGGTTAGTGGGCATGTAAATCATGACATATCACAATGATAGTAAATCCATAGCAACTTTTAAAGAGATTAAACAAAGTGCATAGTAAGAATATTCCGGAAATCTAAATAACAATACCCATTTTTCATATCTGTGGAAGAAAAAATATATTATTCAACTTAGCTCTTTTTGAATTGTTCCAAAGGTTCTAGATCAGAAAATCTAAAACATTCAGAGTTCAAAGTCTGACAAATTCCTTCAAGAACATTAAAATAGTATTTAGTTTTTCATTTATAATTTGCTTTTTTTTAAAAAAAAAAAAAAAAAAAAAAAGAATAGTGCTTAATTCTTATAGAAGTTTAAGCTGGAAATTAGGAGACATTTCTTCTCAGAAGGCATTGGAACAAATTGCCTGGGGAGGTGGTGGCATCACCATCCCTGGAGGTATTCAAGGAGAGGTTAGATTTGGTGCTTAGGGACATGCATGGTTTTAGTGGATGACAATGATAGTAAGGGGAATGGTTAGACCAGATGATCTTGGAGGTCTTTTCAAACCTTAATGATTCTATGATGTTATGATTATTTTCAGAATGTAATTAAAAAATGAAACCTGTCAATATAGAAACTATGCAGTACTATATATATATAAATAAATATATAAATAATATATATATTATTTACAATCAGCCCATGAAAGTACTTAGAATAAGAGTATTGGCTTTCCAGGGCAATTTTATCCTTAAATCCATCCCTATAAATGAGTTAAACCAGTTTCTGAGTTTTCCAATCCCACAGAATCACAGAACAGTTGTAGGAAGGGACCTCTGGTCCACCCTGCCAAGCAGGGTCAGCTAGAGCACATTGCACAGGATCACATCCAGGTGGGTTTTGAATATCTCCAGAGAAGGAGATACAACCTCTCTGGGCAACTTCTGCCAGTGCTCTGTCACCCTCACTGTGAAGAAACATTTCCATATATTCAGCCAGAATGTCCTGTGCTTCAGGTTGTGCACGCTGCCTCTTGTCTTACCACTGGGCACCACTGAAAATATCCTGGCCCCAACCGCTTGACACCCTCTCTTCAGATATTTGTATACATTGATCAGATCCCCCTCAGTCTTCTTTTCCAGGATAAACAGACCCAGCTCTCTAAGTCTCTCCTTGTATGAGAGATGCTTCAGTCCCCTCATCATCTTCATAGCCCTTCACTGGACTTGCTCCAGGAGCTCCATGTACCTCTTGTACTCCAGTGTCAGCCATGGTAGCCTGCCCTTTAATCCTTACCCACAGGCTCTCAACTCGCTCTTCATCTACCCCTAGGCACAGCTTGAAGCACTCCAGTTGCCTTCTCACATAAAGAGCAACTCCACCACCTCACCTTCCTGGCTGGTCTCTCCTAAAAAGCACGTAGCCCCTCCATGACAACATTCCAGTCATGTGAGCTATTCCACCACATTTCCGTAATTGCGATGAAGATCGTAGAGAGCCTGGAAATTTTGAAGATTAGCAACCACTGCTTTACTAAATATTATTTGTTTGATGATATCGTAACAATAATTCATAATGATCTGACAAAAATCTCTAAAATTCTGGATGTAGAATCACCACTAAACTGGTTTAAACAATTCCATTTATATTCTTATGATTGTTTTTCCCTAATAGACAATTTTGTTTTTCCTCCTAATTTTGCCCATTTTTAAATAATTATCTCTTTATTTATTTAAATAATTCTCTCTTGCACATTATTTGTTACCCCTCCCTTAATTATTTCCAATAGAAAGTATATCCTTTCCCTACATACTTAGTCACCTATTTTCAAGAGAATTTATTTATAATTTCTAGATCTAGCTTGAATTTCAATTTTCCTTTCTGAAGCAGTGAACAGTCAATAACTTAAACCAGGAAAAAAAAAAAAAAAAAAAAAAAAAAAAAAAGTAGAGGTAAAAACAAAAAGCTCTTATAATTCTCTTTGTCTGTGGTAGCTCTATAAACAATATACAACTTTCCTATGCTTTCTCCATTACAGAAAAGGGCTGCTGAATTTATAAGCCTTAGATGAAAGTCCTCAGTCTTTATTGTCTGTATTGGTGCTAAATATGAAACTGATTACTAATCCTTCCCTTGTTTCTAAATTTTTCAACGAACAGCAAGACATCAGCATAACAGAGAACTAAAAAATTACTCATCTTTCCTGTTTCCTTGAAGTCATTGCTAAACAGACTGTCGTGTATATATATTTCAATGTATTTTACTCTTTCATAACCAAATTTGCACAGGTGCTTCTAAAAGCCTGGTCACTTCTTGAACAGAAATAGAAGAGTTTAGATTTTCCAGTATACAATACTAACAAAGAAATCTCTTAATTATTTTTTAGTTCCTTCCTATTCTCCTTTTTCTAATCTCATACAACAGCATAAAAATAAGGACTAGGAATACAAAGAATTCGCGAAAGTAGTGGAGAAAATTTACACATAGAAAGTAGGAATTTCTTTTCTTGAAGTCTGCTACTGGGCTGTTTCATGAAGCCTGAAAACTTTTCTCAGTTAGTCTGTCTGAGGAAATGAACTAATCGCTAGAAGTGCACTCTGCTTATGAAGCAGTCAAGGAGAGAAGCAATTCATGACTTTTTGGTAAGGAAAGACACCTAACACATTGGGTAGCCACAGAAGATATGTCTCTGAGGCTTCAGGAGAAGTGGTATACAGTTTTACCATTTGTAAAAAACGAAATGCAGTCTGTCTCTGCAGAGCAGTAGATGAACACCTTCAAGCAGGGGCATTTTTACATCTTGATTTTCTGTCATAGCACAAACTATTTCTTTTAATCTGCCTCAGTTGTGTAATCATAAAAAAAGTAATATAGAACTGTATTGATTTAGTTAAATTCTGCTGAAAGATGGAACAGCAGGCAACCTGCTGAAGATATAGTGAAAGCTCTAGCAAGAATTTTAATGCTTATTCATAAAATTATTTTTGAACTATCTTCATATCAAACTACTGCAAGCATTTTGTTGAAGATTTCTGTCAGAAGAGTACACAACTTAAACTGAGATTACAACTTTAAAAATGGGCATGGAACTGACCTTCCTAGTTGTCCAACACTTGATTTACTTGTGGACAATTTGGAAACAAATAATATTTTCCTGAGCCAAGCACATTCTAACATTCTAAAGTAATTAAATTATGAAGTACCTTTCTAGTACCTTTCTTAAATAATAACAATAATAACAATAACAATAACAATAACAATAACAATAACAATAACAATAACAATAATAATAATAATAATAATAGGGAAGAAAAAAAAAAAAGAAAAAAAAAGCTTTATCTTTCTTAAAGATCTTGTTGGTTTCCAATACGGTAGTTAATGAGCCTTCATTAAGAACTTCACAGAAGGCTGCTTTGCCAGTTCTCTTAAATGTGTTGAAGCCTGGATTCTTAAATACTTGTATTCTTACTGATGTGGAAGATTTGAGGCTGAAGACTGAAGTGAGCATTACTGAAGTTCACTCGGAATTATGTTCCTCATCTGGAGTCTGTCAGTGACACCAACTCAAACCTGACTCATGAAAGGTCTCGAGGACATCAAGGGGATTGTTCTTATGGTACAGGCTACTCAGTGTGTATAAATGACAGCATGTACAGCTGCAAGGGGTGATCATGCATGGAGGAAATTAAAGTTTCTCCTTCAGACTGAAAATGTGCTTGAGTAATCTTAAAAGATAGACAGACAATACAAATCTACTATATACTACCATAGTTATCTCCTTTTCATGTCTATATTACCTACAACGTCTTTCTGGATTTCACTCTCTCAGTTATTAATGAAGTTAGAAATCAGTGGCATCTTAGATGATTTCCAGTATGTTTTTTTGCACTCCACCAAAAGTTTTCTCATCAAAATTCAGTTTGTTCTTATCATCCCCAAGCTGTGATCTGATCTAGAGAGAGTTGTTTGCATTCTGCTTGATTTATTATCCCTTTCATTCCTGCTCATTATCACTGGGTAACCTAATTTACCAGCAAGTTCAGCTATCCTTTTCACAATGATTAAAAAATATCTCTCTGCATCTGTCTCTTTCTTGACAAAACAAAGTTGTGATCCTCTGTCATCTCTCTCTTTGAATGAGCAACTATTTTCTTCTGCAGAATTCTCATATTTTCCCTTACCCTTGTTAGCTTTTAGCATTTGCTGGGGAATATTATAGTTGACCAATTGTCCTGGTTTCAGTTAGGACAGAGTTGATTTTCTTTCTAGTAGCTGGTAAAATGCTATGTTTTGGCTTAGGATGAGAAGAATGCTGATAACATGCTGATGTTTTAATTGTTGCAGAACAGTGCTTACACCAAGCCAAGGACATTTCAGCTTCACCCTGTCCTGCCAGCGGGCAGGCTCGGGGTGCAGCAGGAGCCGGGAGGGGACAGACCCAGGACAGCTGACCCAAACTAGCCAAATTCCATACCATATGGGGTCATGCTGAACAATAGATAGGGGTGGCTAGCCGGGGTGGGGGGGCTGGACTGCTCGGAGTTAGGCTGGGCATCAGCGGGTGGTGAGCAATTACATTGTGCAGCACTTGTACCGTACACATTAGTAGTAGTAGTACTATTATCATCATTATTGTTGTTATTGTTATTATTATTTTCCTGTCTAAATAGACTGTCTTTATCTCAACTCACAGGCTCCACTTTTCTGTTTCTCTCCCTCATCCCAGAGAGGGAGGGGGGAGGATGAGCAAACGGCTGTGTGGTGTTTAGCTGCCAGATGGGTTAAACCACAACACCAATGCATGCCAATTCTAAATATTTCTGGAGAAGTCAATTGTTTTTACAAAGAATCAGCAAAATGGGTTAACGCTATAGCAATATTTTACTGATAGTTCCTGTTTTCTCATAGCCTATCCCAGATCTGAGTGACTGCAAGTATCATGAGAGTTCCTCCAAACAGCTAATGCTAGTTAAACAGATCTTTTAATTTTTCCTGTCTGATACTTGGAACGGCTCCCCAGAAACATAAAAAAAATAAAATAAAATAACAATAATAGTTAAAAAAAAAAAAAAAAAAAAGTTGTTTCCTCCAAATCCTTTCTTAGAAATGTTTTAGTTGTTTCTAGGCTCCCCTTTTTTGTTAATCACACAGTGTTTTCTACAGTGCCTTATATTGCCTTCTATTTTGGGACTAAAGATCACACTACAGTGCAAATAACAATTATAATGAAAGGTGAGCTTGTAACCAGTCTGTGCAGAATAGTTCTGTTCTCCCCAATTCCTTACCTGAAATTTTGTATGCATGTCTGAAAATAGCATATGCTTTTGTTTTCTTTCCTGTGGTTCTGTACTGTGAGCTCATGTTTATTTTGCTGTCTATTACCGACTGGTCTTCCTCATTCTTTTAGTATATTTATCTAGTCAGGAGAACATTATATTATGCAATTGTCTCCCTTGTGATCAATCACTTTCTGTATGTCACTGTATTTAAAAAGTAAAAGCAGGCACTTCATTATTCTCTTGGATTCTCTAGTGCCAAGTAGCGCGTGCATCAATTTATATTCTTACAAAGTTATCTGTGAAAGTTATTCTTTTGATACTTCTACACCTGTTGTGTACCTATTTGCAGTTCAAGGTTATGATGATACTGGCCCATTCTCAACATTTTTGGGAAAAAAATAAATAAATATAAGATTAAGTACATGAAATCCTAAGAGCTTAAGGAAAGTTTTATAATCAGGTAGTTGTCCTTCAGACAAATATTTCTTAGTAAAGGGCAACTTTAATAAAGAGGACAGTGACATAGTACTTTAAGAAGTTACAAATAACTGAACTGATTGCTGTTGCTTAGTGGCAGTGAGTATGTTATTCCTGTGCTGTTATCTCAACATATTTTTCAAGCGTGAACTTTTTTTTTTTTTTAAGTTTTAATATATGTTTCTAATCTATACTAATACAAGCATGAATCTGAAGGATTTTTAATACTATAGCCATGGTATGACAGAATAGCAGAATGGTTTGGGTTGGAAGGGATCTCCTAATTCCAATCCCCCTGCCATGTACCACACATTCCACCCACTAGATCAGGTTGCCCAGGGCCTTTTCCAACCTGGTCTTGAGCACTTCCAGGTATGGGGTGTCTACAGCTTCTCTGAACACCCTGTGCCAATGCTTCACCACCTTCTGAGTGAAAAAATTCTAAATATCTAATATCAATTCTTTTAGTTTGAAACTGTTACTCCTTGTCCTATTACTACACTCCCTGTTAAAGACTATCTCCAGCTTTCCTGTGGTTGATAATCTTGATAATCTGTATAATTAGCTATTTCTGATATCTACTAAGTAATCAGAAGATACAAGATTAGACTTTTTTACCTCCTATCAGCTGAGTAAAAAATAAATTGTGTAGAACTTGTTCAAATTTGATTTTTCTATTATCAAATAATAAATGAATGGGTCCCAAACTCTTCTAATTTATTATATTCCTGTTGATATTGCAAATTGTTTATGCAAAATACTCTGTTCAAATAACAGCAAAATACCCACTTCATTGGCAAGCTAGTATTCAGTAAATAAACCAGTAGTAGTGCTGTATGATTGTGCTTAAGAACTTACCTGTGCTGAGATCATAGTTTTAAGTATAAAGATAATAAACTGTAAAGCTTAGCATAGTATTCTGGAAGGATGGCAATACACAATACTAATTCATCTTTAGGACACCTTCTAATAGTCCACTTCAAGTTTTCAAGTTTGTTTTTTTTTTTTTTCCTTATTTTTTATTTTCTTCCTTTTTCTTCCTTTTTCCTACTCTTCCTTTATATATATGCCTATACATCACTGATTTTGCAAGAGTTCATTGCAAGTGTTTATGGTCACAACAAGATCACACAAAGAAACATATGGAAGTTGTGTTTTTGCTTTTATGTGTTTTAAAGGAAATAAGAAAAAAAAAAAAACATATACATGTTACAGTAAGCAAGGATAATTTTCTGCTCTCATCTGTGAATCTGACTTTCAGGGTTGATTGTCCTTGTTTCTAGCACAAAAAAAATAGTTTTATACTTTGTTTAAATGGCCAGTGTGGGATAGTGTCTTACCTAAAGCGAGTTTTCAAGTGACTGGACAGCTGTTACAGCAGATCCTTACCTTTCATTTTCTTAGTATATGAAGTGTAAAGAAAAAATTAATTCATTTTTGTGTAGCCTGGGTTAGCCTAAACTGAAACCTTCCATAACTCAATAGCAACCTGATAATGATGTGAGCAGTTACAGAGACAATCTGACTGAAGAAAAGTTCTTACGCCAAATGACTACTGAAGACAGACAGAAGAAAAAGTCTGTCCACCTGAAAACAGCCCATGTGCCAGGAATAAGAACTGGTCCTGAAGCCTAGGAACTGAGCCTGGGAACCATGGACATTCCCGGTGTGTGGCTGAATGCCTCACAGCAGAGGAACCTTTAAGATATCATAGAGGTTTTTGTTATATCAAGATATAAGAAAACAATAAGCTGAGGGACAACTTATCACCTCAGAAACTGGGAACTGATGTGAGGAATAAAACACTTGTATAAAGGAAAACGACAGGATGAAAGGAATATTTGCCAGAATAATGGAAATAAAAGATATTTGCCTTACTAATCATAGTATTCTTGTTAATGATGATATGTGCTGTTTTATAATAAATAGGAGTGTTTAGCAAACAAAGCCTTTGTGTCCTTGCATATCACAGAACAAACTCACTGTTGAGATCTTTAAATATCCATGGGCTGAATAGTTTCTCACATCTGGATCCTGATAGTTATTGATGATTATATCACATATGATGCTTTGTGGTATCTGTGATAGTAATAAGATTGGGTAAATAAGATTGGGTAAGACAGTAAAATAATAAGAATTCTTTAGACATTTCACAAGACCTTATCTGTTTCAACATTTGTATTTAAGGATTTTGATAAAACTGTTACACTGGAGGAGCTTCTCACCAATTTTCACCTGTGATTATTCCTCTTAGACTTTTTTAAGACTCGAGTAACAGTATTTATTAAAACTAAAAATAAACTATCTATCTAGTGCATGCTGGACTGAGATTATCTCAGTACCCTGACAATATGCTGGTTTATGAAAGGAATAACATAGCCATATTTCTGGACATAATGACAAGTAATTGTTGCTCATAAAGGTGATCAGCATGTAGTATATATTAAAATGTATTTTTGCTTTTTCAGAAGATTTGATATCATGCTCAAATCATGTAGCATACTGAGAGCATGTAATCAAGTGCAGAGCGTTCTTTTGGACTGCAGCACATTTTGAATCACTTAGAAGAATATGAGGTTGACTACTGATCAAAATTAGATTTAATGTGTGTAACCTCCAGCACAGAACATGGAGAGGGACTCCTTATCAGGGAGTGTAGTGATAAGACAGACAAGGGGTAATGGCTTTAAACTAAAAAGGGTAGATTTAGATTAGATATTAGGAAGAAAATCTTTACTTAGAGCGTGGTGAGGTACTGGAAGAGGTTTCCCAGAGAATTTATGGATGCCCAGTCTGTGGAGGTGTTAAAGGCCAGGTTGGACAGTGCTTGTAGAAGCCAAGTCTGGTGGAAAGTTTCAGTTTGGAAACTAGATGATTTGGAACATATATGAACATTCTATGAACATATAGTGGTGAATGAATATGTAGGCTAATTAGGGCAGTTGATCTGATGACTTTTGTGACTCAGAGGCATGAAAATGCTACATCTTGCTAAATGTCCCAATACTAAACAAGGAAAATTACTCTTTCAGTTTGGAGATTATTTAACAGCAAATGACCCAAACTCTTCCTTGTCATCAGCTGGGGCCTCTCAACAGCCATTTCACTTCCCATTCATATAATCATAGACTATCCAGAGTTGGAAGGAATCCATGAGGATCATGGAGGCCTACTCTTGGCTCCACACAGGACAAGACAAAAATAAGATTACATGGCTGAGATCATCGTTCAAATGCTTCTTGAACTCCAACTGGCTTATTACTGTGGCCACTTCCCTGAGGAGCCTGTTCCAGTGCCTGAAATTCTCCAACAGTTTTATGTCTTTCTGATATTGCAGTGCCCAAAATGGCACACAGGACTCGAGGTCATGCTGAAGGAGCACAGAGCAGAGCACAGCAATCCCTGCCTCTGACTGGCTAGCAATGCCGTACTGGAGGCACCCCAGGATGCAGTTGCCCTTCGTGGCTGCCAGGGCTATGGTTGACTCACATTCAACTTGCCATCAACCAAAACCCCCAGATCCCTTTCTGTGGTGTCGCTCTCTAGCCTCTCATCCCCCAGTCTGTCCTTACATTCAGGATTGTCCCCTCCTGGATGCAGAATACAGCACTTGCTGTTGTTAAACTTCATATGTTTGGTGATTGTCCAACCATCTAATATTCATAGAAACGAAACAAAAAATTCTGTCAATGAAGTGAGATGGCATTGGTTTTACAGCTTGCATTAAAAATAAAAATAAAATAAATAAGATAAAATAATAAAATAAAATAAAATAATAAAATAAAATAAAATAAAATAAAATAAAATAAAATAAAATAAAATAAAATAAAATAAAATAAAATAAAATAAAATAAAATAATATAAAATAAAATAAATAGCACAGTATGCCTGATGTGGTAGCCTTCACACTAGCATTGCATAACAAATCCAGTAAAGGACTAAGCAAATTCAGTCCACTCTGAGATTGATTCATGTGTCTGTGCTAACAACTGCCGAATCTATTCACAGCTGTGAAAGTATGCAAAAGAGTAATTTACACATCTTTCCCTAAGGAAGTCTGTGTTACCAAATGGATAACTTCAGGTTATTGGGAAATTACATTGTCTCAACAGTCATAAGGAAACCAAATACAAACATTTGAACCATCTCTGTGAAATGGCATCTGGGTGCATTGTCAAGAAAAGTACCAAAAGTACATTATTTTGATGCAAAAAAAAAGAAAGAAGAAAAAAAAAAAGAAAAAAAAAAAAAAAAAAGAAGGAAAAGTAATAACTAAACATTAAATATACAAGAAAACATAAATTGCAGTTTCTCATAAGAAATATTGTCTGCAAAGGTACAAAAGTTACCCTGATCAAAAATATCAAGGTTTGTACTGAAACCATCGACAAGAGGTAACTTCAAAGAAAGCAGTTTAGTATGCTAGAAAGCAATGTTTTGTAATGTTAGTCCTCAACTGGCACAACTGACTTTAAATTATTATATGCATTTAATCATATTACTTCAATGAATATTTACACTTTTCAAATATATTTTTCATTAGCTCAACAGCCACAAATTTCCATTACTTGTTATGATAAAAGAAGAAAGTAAAGAAAAGCCTTTACTGAATTCCAGATTATGACTCATTTGATCTCTCAAGTTGGCTAAGTCTTAGTGATAAAAAACATAAAAGCATTTTTTTTCATTTTGAAATTCTCATACAGAATTGTTGTGTTTCCAAAGTAATTAAAGACAAGAAATGAAAACGACATTAACCCAGTGTAAAGGACCTATATATGTTCCTTACTTCAGTCAAGTGTAAAATGTGGGAGCAAATCTCTTCAATGTTCGTAAAACATACCACAGATGAAGCAACGTTTATTAGGAGTTTAAGAAGGAGATGAAAAAGAATTTTCATTCATGGACTTTGGTAATTATGCATCCATCTCCCTGGGGACCAAAAGAGATTGGGGAATGTAAATAATTACATACATAAACAGTACCACATTCTACTGGAGGTTTGGCCCACACCTTCTTGTGCCTTCTTTCTGCAGCAAAAATGAGCTCATCTGTTTACAACTTTTAATTGTTTACCTAGATGCTGACCCTTCTCTTGCCCAAAACAAAAGTGGATTTTTTTTGCTTTACAAATTTCCATGTCCATGGAAAGAACAGGTATAACAACCCCTAAGAGGAGTCTTCAGAGTATTGCTTGTATCCTTCTGCAAAGTGTCTTTTCAGGTTTGGAATGGAGAGCAGTAAATTTTTTAAATTAAACCTGGCTAATTATTTTAAATAGCAGTTTATTCCATGTGAAAATGGAATTTGGTTAAAGAATTTTTTTTCTACAGCATCTTTTACAACTTGCATAACTTTTTGATTTCGATAGAATTTGTCTGTTTTTTACTTCAAAATGACTTTCATTATTTTCATTATTTCATTATTTTCATACTTTTAGTTCAGATCAATAGGTAGAAGATAGTAGGAAAATTAATTGTGACAAACATAGGTCTTTTCCAAGATTAATATTTTGTTTTTTTTAAATTCGGTTTCTATTTTCTCATATATTTATTATTTGTCACATTAGTATTCTGTCCTCCTCAGAATGGATAATAGTATTATAATGTTCAGGAGTTGTTAAATCAGGGATAATTTCTGGATCCCATAGGAGGTTTAAACAAATAGGTTGACTTGAGGAAACATGGTAAGATTCAGAAGCCATCTTGTTGGCAAAGCTTTATAGTTTCTCTAAGTTCTGTGCTGGAGAATAACAAAGAATAGCATCTAATCACAGAAAATGCCTGATTCAATTTGAATCCAAGGAGCACAATGCTGAAGTTTTTTATCTACGTATTTTTGCATCTTTTTCATATCTCCTTTCATCTTGATAGACAGTGAAGATTCCTGTATTAAGTACATCAGGACACAAAAGAAAGACACCAAAGAATTAGTGAAATTCTTTAAAATTATGAAAATTTTCTTCCACGGGGGGAGAGGAAAATCAATCCCTGTTCAACTAATGGGTGCCAGAAATTACATCACGTATATCACTCTTATTCAGCGATCAATTTTTAAGAGTTCTTCTTTACATTGGCTTTGCCAGTAAGTTCCTGAAGAAAAGGTATATATATGGTTTTCAGGAGCTAGCCATTTCTCAATGCATTTCTCTTGCATTTCAAAATGTCTTGTTGGAATTATTTTTTTTTGTCCAGTTCTACTGTATAGCAGGGGGGAGTTCAAGCTAAAATCTTTCTCAGATATTAAATTAGAAGAAAGACTGCAAGGAGACATTGCTACATCTCTCATATTTGGTGACTCTTAGAGAGTATGGATGTGATGGACTTTTTGTCTGTGTTGGAAGAGATATAGGCAAGAGTAAATGATGCATACCTGCTGCAAAGAAACTTTTTTCTCTCCCTGATCATCACATACTGATCAACTCTTTCTGTGTTAAATACTCAGTGGCCCAAAGCTCAGTAATGCAAGACTGAAATCTTTCTGCCAGTCTGAAAAATGAACAAGTCCTGGAGGAACTGCCTTGTAAAATGAGTAAGAACCAGGAAGGGAGTTTTATATTAGATCATTATAGATGGTACAAAAGTGCAATTGACAGACAGTCTATGGGACTTGTCAATGAGGGATTGTCACATCCATGTCTACCGAGAATGGCTATGGAACTAAAATTGAATCTTTTACTTATTCTTTCAAGGGGACATTTGTTTCCCCTAGAACATATGTCGAAAAGGATAAGCTTCTGTTCCTTCGTTAGCGATATACATTAAAGAGAAACTTGTAAGAAAAAAACTGTCATTTTATTAGTAATAATTAGCATACTAGAAAGAACTAATATTTATTCAGAAGGTGTGAATTTAGCTGTTCCTTCAAGCTATTCAGCCTCAAGAACAGCTGGAAAAAGAGAAAGAAATAGTGCCTTGGTGTTTAATTGCGTGACATTTGTAGCCTGTCTTGAGAACCATGTTAGCTGTAATTGGAGAAGCTATTGATTTGGTAAAGAAGACATATTGCTGCATTATATTTGAGGAGTTAAAATGATCTGACCGTTAAAACAGCTGGTGCTGCCCCAAATTGTTTTGCAAACTGGAATCTGCATTGATTCTAACAGCACTGTGTTACCCAGCAGGCTGTGTACTTAAAGGAATATATTTGCATAATTGTTCTTGGAGAAAGAATTGTGCTGTATGTTTTATATATATATATATATATATATATATATATATATATATATATATATATATACACACGTATATATATATACACACATATAGTTGTCTTTACATAGAGGTAAGTGGTAGCTTTAGCCTTCCACTAGGGTATTTCTGTGTTAAATATTCAATATTTAACTTGCATACATTCAAAGTTATCTGGATTAAACACACAGATTCATTTTATTGTACATGCAATTAAGCTTTTTCTCCCTGCAGCAGTGTGACTTTCTTCCTCTAGAGGAACTTCACAAAAATGTATATATAATATCTTTAGACAACCAAAGATCATACTATGACGGGTTATTTTTATCTCAAAACCACATATGAGACTGATTATAAAAGTGAGTGTTTCAGTATTTGATTGTGCAATATTCATTAGAGGAATTGCCATTACAAGGAGTCAGTATTTTATTTGCAAACTTTTCTTGTCCAATATTTATTATTTAATAACTAAATCACACTGGTAAATAAAAATTAAAGAATAAAAATAAAATTCCAGAACAGCCGTGGATCAGCCGGGGGGGGGAAGGGGGAAGGGGGAGGAGGACTCTGGGAAATGAGGTTGCAAGAAAGTAAAGCAATATATGGTAAAATTTAATTAAGATCAAAATGATATAAAATGTTACACTACTGCTCAAATGTAAAAGAATGGTTTATTTCCAAAACCACAAACATGAAAACCTGATTTTGTAAATTAGTTTCAGCTTATGGTGATGATTCTTACAAGCATTTCCCTTTTCATGTAACAGATAGTTAATGCTACCATTTGAGGATACTGTTTAAATGTTCAAATGTAAGTGCCAACTTCTCCATCTTATAAACATGTATTTATACATAGTATTACCTCTTCACTATAAGTCAATGCATCTTTATGTGAATGTGAAACTAATAGCTTGCTTTCGATTCCATTTTTCCCCTTCAGTCTTAGAGAGCTTCTCATCTAAAGAAAGTTTAATTGAAATTAATGAAAGAATAAATATAAAAAGGCTAATCACAAATCAAGTCCTAAATATTTTTGAAAGTATTGTAAAATATTTTTATTTTTTTCCCAGATTTCCAGATTATATATTTTTCAAACAATATTTTTCCATAAAATTGGAAAAAAAGTAGTCTTTGAGGTGAGTCCTCAACCCCCAACCATTTTACTTTAGGAAACTGTAAAATAGAAAAAATATAAGATTTAAACTCTACATCGTACATTTTTACACATGAAAATAACATTTCTGGTAATCAATTTTAGTGTACTTAAACTGGGTATAAGTCAAATTATATTCAACCTCCCTATTCTGCATTGTTGGTGAGTTGATGAAAACTAATGCCAGCAGAAAGCACGGTGAGCTAAGCTTGCTGATGAGTCTGTCTTAAACAAAAAGCTAACAAGTCAACAAAATTAATCTGAGGTTGGTGAGAATGCAATGAAAAGCGTGAAAGATTTTGTTGGCATCAACAGGTAAGAGTTGGAAGAAAAAAAAAAAAAAGGGTTGGATGTCAAGCAAGTGGGGCAGCAGGTTGGCTTAGCTGAGCCAACTTCTTCTTCTAGAGCTTAGGTGAAAAAGGAAAGTGTATGGACATTGAAGTGAGGTCAGGCAACATGGGAGGCCCTCAGAGATACTGTTTGCCTTTGCAGAGAGAAAACGCCAAATCTCAATTAGAGTTGAAGATGGCCAGTATTGTGGGGGACAAAACAAAACAAAACAAAACAAAACAAAAAAAACACGGGGTGGAGGCGGGGAATGAGGGGGGTTGTTTCTTGCTTTTTAAAGTATATTAACAGAAAAAGGAGGACCAGAGGAAATACTGGTCTTGGTGAAGTTGGTAACCTCACAAATAGAGGTGTAGATGAAGCAGAGATATTTAATGCCTACTTCAGCTCTGTCTCAACATAGATAATGGGCCCTGGGACCCTCAGAGCCCTCAGCTGGAGGACCATGACTGTGATAAACTCCCAGCCATCTCTGAAATTGTGCAGGACTTGCTGCTCCAACTGGAAGCATATAGGATTTTTGGACCTAATGGCATTCATCACAGGGTAATTAGAGAGCTGGCTGATAAGACCTCGTGAGACCTCTTTCAATTATTCTTCAATGGTCTTGGGAATTTGGAAAGGTCCCAGTCATCTGGAAGCTGTTGAATATTATCCCAATTTTCAAGAAGGGGCAAGAAAGAAGACTCCTGACAGTTACAGACCTGTCAGTCTCACTCAGAGCAAGGTAAAAATATTGAGAAAATTATTCTGTGAGTTCTTGAAAAACACCTGAAGAACAATGCAGTCATAAATGGGGTTGCATCAGGATGGTAGCCAGTCACCAGTGGGATTCCCCAGGGCTCTGTTTTAGCGCCGGTTGTCTTCAGTGTTTTTATAAATCATCTGAACACAGGACTCAAATGCATACCAGGTAAGTTTGCAGATGATACTAAATTAAGAGGATCTACTGACTCCTCAAGAGATCTTGACAAATTAGAGGGCTGGGAAATCACTGTGCGTCCCTTCCTACTAAGGATATTATATATTTCCTACGATTCTATGACTGATTTGTAAATAAGCGCAAAGGATGAGCTTTCAGGGAGATGGGACAAAACCATGCCCCTCTGCCTTGGGTGCAGGGAAGGGGCAGACATTCACCCTTGGCACACATTGTGGTAGGTCCCATCTGCTTATCAAGTCTCCCACAGCCTTTTTTTTTCTGTAGTACAAACCTAACCTTCCCTGCTACACCTCTGGTTCAGGCAGCAGTAATCAACTTACTAACTAATTTTAAAAAGATACAAAAATCACTGACAATCTTTTGTGATCTAATTAATAATTAAACTCTGAAAAGATATCTGCAGATGCTGCAGGTGGCTAACATTACAAGTAACAGCCTATATTTGCAATTTTTATATATATATGCTGGAAAACTATTTATTTTTCTCTAAATATCCAACAGTAACCATTAGAGAACACATGAAACTGATGCTTCAGTAGAGTGGTCTTTGAACTGCCATAACAAAACTGTTCATATGGTCTGCAGTGCCTGAAAGAGAAGTCGTTGTAATGGACAGCAAATCTCCATGGGATTTAGGATTCAAAAGTCCAAAACATCAGTGAGATTTATTCTTTTAAATCTTTCTGAGTTGCTTTTGAAAACTACTTTTTTTTTTTTTTTTCTTTTCTGCAGTTGGCAACAGCTCACATTATCTATTATTTGTTTAAAGCTGTTGGCAGAAGATATGCATGATATGTTTGCTCACCATTTGTTTCCCTTAAAGGAGGCTTTTGGATCAATATATTGGGTCTTGCTTTCAGTTCTGAAGTGAAAGCATTAAAGACTACATTTTATTTGCAAAAAGACTCTCAAAATCTTAGCCACTTAGATTCTGACAGTTCTTATGGTAGACTAGAACAAAGGGGCACTTTTTAAGAAATACTGAAAAATTCACAGTAACTTAAAATATGAATATAGAACGACCTTCATCCCACTCATCTATTTTTATTCCTTCTCCTATTTCAATTTTGCAGTATTTTAAATTCAACTGTTTATCAGAGAAAGTAAACAAAAACAAGCCCCTTTTGTATATTATGCTAACACTAAATGGCAATGGTTGAAAGAAAAGCAAAGCAGCAAAACAAAATAAACAGATCCATCTTAATGTCTGCTCTAGTTACAGCACAGATAAGCATAATATTATCTCTTCAATGACTACAGTTAAGTAGAGCTACAAAAGAAATTCTAACATCCAGGATACTGCTGTGAAGCAGAGGAGGAGAGAAAAATGTACAAGGAAGTGATGGCTGGACAGAGGAAACAGAGGAAACACCAAAAACTTAAGCTGCATTATAGTCAGAAAGAAGCTGCAGGCCAATCATTTAATGGAAGCTCCTGCTCACATTATTTAATGCTTGGAAAAGATGGGAAATTACTCAAGTGTAAAGGACTTCTAACAAAATTGCCTAAATGAAATTTTGTTTTCCATTTTCTTGCATCTAAATTTTGGAATGTATCACAGAAGTATGGAAATTATCATAGGAATAGGTCCAGATAGTCTTCAGTTTTACTGTGAGAAGAAAACATACTCCTTCAGTAGTTCATCTAAATTTATACAGCTTATTGAGAAATCTAATAATACTCAACATGGTACAAAGTGAGAGGTTCTGGCTTAGGAAAAAAATAATATATATATATATATATATATAAATCATGGCAAATGATGCAATTCGAAATCAAACTGTTCTCTAACAGAAAGATTTCAAAAGTGGTATAGAAGAAAAAGAAAGGAGAATTATTATAAAATAAGCCTTAAAGGGATTTTTCAAAAACAAGTAAACAAACACAGGTGATTCACAATTCAACACATTGCCCTTGCAACAAATCCCTCTGATGTGTTTTGCTTACCATGTACTTCTACAAACTTTTTGCTGTCCCTTTAAGCTTCCATCTATTTGGGAAAAAAAAAAAAAAAAAAAAAAAAAAAAAAAACCTGCCCAGAACAACTGCCCATATTTACTGAGGTTATTTTCACAGCCTGGTCACCAAGACAAGCATGGTCACTGAACCTAGTTTTGCAGGTCTGGATTAGTCACTGGAAAATTAGATATTTTGCCAAAAACATAGCCTACCCTATATCAGGATGTACGCTATCAAAAACTAGGGTACTGTGACATATAATCATCTAGAAGGAGGAAAACCATTATAAAAAATAGTAGTGCATAAAGGACTGGACAGCAGCTGTCAACAAAGGTGTATTTACTGATATATCAGTCACCCTATTTTCAGAGATATACTGAAGCATTAGAAAGTAATTTAGACAGTCAGTGAACTGCATTAAGGGCTAGAACAAATTATTTAGCATTTCAAGCCTCCATTAAGAAAAAGGGATTTGATTTTCACTAAATAATAATAATAAATAAATAAATAAATAAATAAATAAATAAAAACAGATTTAATAGTCTGAACCAAATCTTGCTGAATTAATTGGGAGGATTTAAACTCATGTCAGTGAGCTCAGTTGGTTCCAGAATTTAAATAATGTTCTTTGGTGATATCTCCCCCAGCCTCTCCTCACCTCCCTCGTTTCCCCCAAAAAAGATTTGGGAACATCTGTCTTAACAAAAAGGTTTCCACATTAACCAGGTAAGCACTGGCAGCCTTAAAAATATGCTGTCAGACTCAGAGTTGACCTTGCCATGTGGGACTAGTGACTACCTGTAGATTAAACTTCATTTACAGCCATCTGCCAGAATGACCAGGTGTAGAAACAGTAGCTATGTTTCATACAGCTTGCTGCAATTTGTTAAAGCCACTGTAGTTTGATAACACCTGAAAACTTATTGGGAGAAGTATATTTCAGACATCATCATGGGGAATTATCCCCAGTCTGTATTTTTTCCTCACCTGAACACTTTAACACATCGTGTCTACAAGTTCCCTGAAAGTTTCTCCACAGTACCACACCTAATTTTTCAAAAAGATATTTTCAGATATTTATACTTATAATTTCTAGTGATGTTAATGAGCTTGAGAAGTGTTAGTCTAACTCAGGTAGTCCAGATGTTACTTGTTTACAATGAGGAGTGAAAACTGTATTTCCTGTGATAGAATTTAAATATTCACACAGATGTTAAGAAGTAAAAGAATGCAAAAATGCTATACAAACAATTATGACTTCTACTGGCCACAATCTAATTTGGACTAAAAGAATTAATATCAGAAGTGTCATAAATGGCCATGGTGCCCTTATTACAACTCACTTTTACTGTCTTGACAAAAACCCTATCTGAAACATTCACTACAGTAAAAAAGGAATTTTGATTGACATTTTACATACATGCTAATACAGTGAAGAATTAAATTCAGGATGGGCAAAGTAGAGTAATGTACTTGAGTAGAAGTAAACCCGTGTTTACTTCACTGGAGTGAGGCCCATATTTGCCTCATTTGAAAGAGAGATCATAAGTTCAGGTACTATGAGGTTCACATGTGGAGCCACTCCTGTTACATTAACTCCTTTTATAAAAAATTAATAAAACAGATGTCTATCAAGTGGTACTCATCAGCCTGTTACTAGGTGTCAATCCTGAGTTTAGAGGAGCAATTTCCATGGACTGTATTGAATAAATCGATGTTGAGAGTACAGAGATTTCTATCCTCAGTAGAGTTTTTCCATAGATGTCCATGTTTAAGAAAATCCATCCTCATTCCCCAGTGAAGTAATGAGGCCTCACTAGCTTTTGCACTACGTTTTCTTATTTAATGTTGATATTGAATGGGTAGAAATAGTAAAACTTATTTAAGTGAAATAAAAAAAGTTATGGAGGTGGATCCTCCACTGTGTGACAAAGACCATTTCATTTTGATAAGGTTACAGGAAACAACCTTTCTCAACACTACCTTGCCTCCCATAAATAATCAGCATGATAAAGTGAATATACAAGAAATATTGAATTATTTCCAAGATCCAAACTTACTGTCATTGAAAATGTATTTACAAAATGCTGTTCCCTAAGAAGTCACTTTTGTGGACCCATCTCCAGAATTATTTAGCAGACATCCCAGAGGAGTTTGCCCTCACTGTGAGCCTGAGAGAGTGACTTTAGTTGTAAAAATCTTTCTAAAACCAGCGCTGTCATCACTTCTGAGACACGGTTCCCTGTCCTACCTAAAGTCAGCACAATAATGGAAGTCCAGGTTTGTGATACACATCACAGCCTGGTTTAACAAGGTAAAGGGTAATTCATCCTTGTTTTTCTACTTATTTTAAGATGCCTTGCAGATAAGGAACATTTGATGTGTGCTTTATGGGATTATTCAGCTCCTGAATATCATGCTGGGCTGAGGATTGTTGTTACTGCTGCCTTTTTTTTTTTTTTTTTCTCTCTGGCAAAGCAGCATCAAAATAATATTGAAACACAAACACGAATTTCAGATCAGATGCACATTTTAACAGATAGCCTTGCAAAAGTGCACTAAGGATAACAGCTTTTGCTGTTTGCCTCAGTGCTGCTCAGAGGCACATAATAAATTCTCAACTTCTGCCAACCACAGAGAATTTTCCAGTAACATCTCACAAGAAATATGCCAAGGCCAGGGGCATTGCAGTACAAGGAAAATGAACATTTTAATAAAGAATAGGTTAGCCAATACTTCCACCGGTTACTATTATAAAATATGAGAAGTCATTTTGCTGGTAGGAGTGCTGAATGAGAGTTCAATTTACTTTGTCTACTGAGTGAAAGCACTAAGGCAATGACATGAACTATAATTTTTTTAAATGGCTACTTTCTCATCCCTGGTAAACTCTGAATGTATGTTAAAAGAATTAATTAACTTGACAGAATTCAACAGGACACATTATGCCTGGCCTATTTGCAAGGTGAAAGCAGAGGAAAAATATTTTAGTTCTTTATAAAATCTCAAAACATTTCATGTTTTCTGGATTTTGAAGTGACAGAGTAGATGAAGGTAATCACACTATACTTCCCCCTCCCTTTCCCCTTCCCCTTCCCCTTCCCATTTTCCTTCGCCTTCTCCTTCCCATTTTCCTTCTCCTTCCCCTTCCCATTCTCCTTCTCCTTTCCCTTTCCTCTTTCTCTTTCCCTTTCTCTTCTCCTCCCCCTTTTTTTATTTTGTCTGTGACCAAAATACTAGTTACCACCTTCAAAAAGCTTTTATGCCTGGAAAAACAAATAAACAAACAATTAAACCAGAAGCAATGGAAAACAAAAGCGTGTGTTTTCTTAGGGTCTACTTCTGAAACTCATTTGTTCTGTGCACTGTTTGGTTAGGTGAGCATTCCTTTTAAGCACAACATAAAACTGCAATGTGGGCTGTAAATTAACTACCCATCATGACAAACCTGTAACACCACTTTATAGGATAAAGTAGGAGCAGTTTAATTGTATGCAATAAATACAGCTGCATCAATAATTTATAGTGAACAGTTAACTTGATAGACTCTGTCTTTTATGCTTATGAGGTATATCGTGTTTAGGTTCATAGGGAGTATTCCTTATACTGGATGTCAGTACATCTTTATTTAGTGGAAAATGATCACCTGCAAGGTTTGTGCACATACATGGTACCGCACACAGAAAGAGCCAGATGTGCTATTTTCTTCTCCTTTCCTGATATATCTGCTGGTAATTTAAACAGTGTGTTTCCTTGAAGGGGTGAGCATCAGGAAAAAAAAAAAAAGGGAAAAAAAAAGAACAGTTAAATACAACAGCAGCTTGCTGCAGTTTTACATCACTTTACATCTCCATATGAAAGATATCTATTTAGGAAATTAAAATCGAACCCACTGGGTAATACATTGGAAATCTTACATATTTTTAGTCACTTTCTTTACATTGGACTTTTTATTTCAATAATATATTTTCATAGGGACAATATTAGGCAGTAGGGCATAGATTGTTTAGACCATAAATGCATGCTGAGCCTTCTCAGGCCCATTGCACAGGAAACCATATCAAATGCTGTAATAGAGAACAATGCATTTCTTTAATCTTCATTTCACATGGTAAAAATTGCTGATGTTGTGTCTGGTTTCTTAGTATCTAGGCTACCTTAGACATTACCTTATTGACTGAGATAGGAACAGTCCTGTGAATATTTTAATTGTTACAAATTTGACATTTCTTTTTAGATGGATCTTGATTTGAATGTACATATCCTCTTGTAAATACATTTAATTTGGCTTTTAATACACAATTAGAAATTAACAATACTGCAAGTGGACTTTTGACTTCCAAGTATGAGTTTGTGTGGTGTTTGATTTAGTATATCGATGCTACATCAAGAGACATGCTATGCCAAAAGTTACAAACCAGATGTCTTCTTGCTGGTAACAGGAAATTAAGATTCCTCTAATGTGATATATTTTACAATATGGTTTGGTGCTAATGCCAACACAATACTGTCAACAAGGGAGCTGTTTCAGAGGCTCCCTTTCTATGAAATAATGCAAAAAATGTTTTTTTTTTCTTTTTCTTTTTCTTTTTTATTTTTTTTCCTAAAATGCAATGCAACAACCTCCAGTTTAAAGAGGATGGTTTCCAAACATAGTAGAAATATCTAATGGTTTAAGAGTAGACTGGTAGGAAAAATTACCTATCTAAAACAGCTTTCCTCTCACTGTGCATGTTGTATATCTGAGATATATATTTATATTCATAAAGCAAATGGATATATTTATATCCATAAAGCGAGAAAGACCAATATTTTAGTGCATTCTGCAGATGCTGTGTTCTACTGGTAAAGATACCAAGTAAAAGCAATTACATATTAACCTAGAATGAAGACACTTATTGAATTAAAGAAAGACAACATCTTTCAAGTTTGATTTCTTGTTTTTTACTTTATTGTGGAGCTTGTGCCTGGAAACTTCAGTTCTTCAGCCCTCCTCAATTTCTGGTGTAACTTTAAAGAGATAATAAATATATCATTTGACTTGTAAGAATAGGAATTTATTTAATAAACAAAATAGAAACAAATGTTACTCTGTAGATACACAAGAAAGTGCCACAGAGAAGCTTTTAATAAAATGTTATTCAGAAAACCTCCCTTCAGACAAACTGATATGCATCTGTTTACCATGCATGTGGTTACCATGCAAGCTCACAAGCACTTTCCTACAAATGTGGTTCTTCACCTTGACTAATCCTTCATGCTCTTTCTTGTTGACTGCCACCCAGAATAAGGCAGTGTTTAGGAACAGATACCATAGCTTTCAGTCTGAAATTGAAATTCCTTGTAGATCTCTTTGAAGAACTCTTTCCTTTGATTCCCAAATTGATGGCAAGGTAAAAGCAATTCAGAAAAATGAAAGACTTTGATTTACCAATCCCCCCCCCCCCCCTCAGAATTCAGAATTAGACTGTGTTGAAGAAAAGTCATTACAGCAAATACATGAATTTTTAGTAAGTTCAGCTGTCAAATGCTGAGTATGATACTTAAAGTATATTGATCCAAAGAAGATATACATTTCAGTAATTAATGTTACTGTTTATTCTTCATTTAATCTTTAATTATCCCTTACTTATTCAACCACTCTAAACTAAAAACTAATATTATTTTTATAGCTCTAATAGCCATTGAACTGGCTTGTAAATATTTTCCTATTTTATACATTAACTGTAGCAGATCCTTGATAAATTATAGTGTATATCACAATTACTCAGAGTAAGGCATTGGCCATAAGCAGTCTTCAAGCTAATTTTAGACATCTATAAAAATACATATATAAAATAAAAAGAAATAAATGAAAACATGTAGAGACAAACACAGGCTGCTAGATCCAGAAAGTTAAAGACAGAGATTAGACCAGATCCTGCATAAGTCAACAAAATTCCCCAAGTCAAATGAAAATAGGCTAGTTAACCCCTGCTGAGAATGCAGTTTAGCATCCTCAAGACCCTAACAGCTCTCTCCCACATACCCCAGTGCATAAAATCAGTCAGCATAAATAGAAATAAACTGCTGTAACTGCCCCAGCAGATGGTCCTGTCTCTCAAAAAGCTTTTATAAATCTTATGTCTGAGAGGCAACATTTTTATTGGTCAGGGATAGTAATTCTATATAGCAATTCTATATACTGAAAAAAGCATTTGCAAGAATACAGGTGAAAGAGAGGGGCCATTATTTGCTTAGGTATCTAAATGGAATTACAGGAACAACAGAGAAATGTGATGAAAAGGAAAAATGATGAAAACAAGTGTCAGAGGATGGAGTTATAGGGAAAAGTGATGTGAGAGGACCAAAAGACAGAGGGAGATATTTTTTTCCAGAGGTGTTTTATGAACATACAATAAAAAGCTTTATATTTCTATCCTGTATTAAAGAATAGCACCTGCAATGACTTGGAGATACTTGCACTCACTTAGCTTATTTTCTATTGATACAACATAAGATTTTTATATCCTCTTAAAGGGCAGCCCATAAATATGGAGGGTTGTGGGGTGGGGGGTGGAGTAAGGGGAAGAAAAGCATATCTCAGGAAGAAATACAACCCTAAATCAGTTTATGTATTTCTTTTTCTATATTCTTTTTTTTTCACTAATAAAACCTGCTAAATAAAACTGTAAATCAGATTAAATTAAACTTAAATTAAATTAAATTAAAATTAAATTAAAGCTTACCACCTCAAATACTGACTTATATGCAGATATTCTATCTATACAATACAATTGTCTCACACTCTTCACACTCTGCACCCCTGCAATATCCTCATAATGCAGTGATTTGCAGAATAAAAGATGAATAGAAAGCTTGATCTTATAAGCTGTCTTCACTATATGTCTGCGCCATTTATCTGTCTCTAACCCATGAGGCCCTCCCCTGCAGATATGGCACTTTCGATCTGACATTCTAAACTACCTGGCATAAATAGTCTTCCACTGTTTTGAGATGTCACTTGCTTTGGAATTTTCCATATATTCTGACACTTACTGTTGGGAATAAGGGTGTGTTGTTCAGACAGGGGAAAAATCAGTCTGTAAATGTGCTTATAGATTCTTTAAATTTCAGAAAATATACAATCAAAAAAATAAGGAAAAGTAAATATGTAACTGTAGGAATACCAGATCATGAAGGATCATGAATATAAAGAAAAATTCAGTGTAAATTTCATTATTTGACCATGAATACAAACTGCATATTAAATAAAACATATATAATCATGAAGTTAAAATATTAAATTACATGTATTGGAGATGCATCTTTCTCTTGGGATGCTGTTATATGATGTAGAAGGATGATAAGCATCCTTTCTTATCTGAAAAAGAAAATGAATGGCTTTAAACAAAATTGGAAAAGATTATAAAATAGAATTGTCTGAAAGGCCAGCAATGGTGTGTCAACTAATGCAACAGAATAGGCACAAGACATACTATACTATAAGAACAGCAAAAAAATACTAAATGTAAAGACAATATCATACAATGTAATACATTACAGATTTATAATAAATAAATATTTAAATATAAGTAATCTGCAGCACTTCATTCAGTGGGAAAGGAGATGGTAAGGATAAGGAGTACCATGCCCTCATGCCTGAAAAAGATCTTGAGGTGCTGACAGTTTTTTGTTGTTGTTGTTGTTGTTGTTTTTCTAAAATAAAGATCTGGATTTTTTTTCTAAAAGAAAAGATCTGTGGACTTTCCAATGTGTTTGAAATTCACTTGCCTATCTACACCAATGCTGAAGAAGCTCAGGATTTAGTCACCACCACTCCCATAACTGCCATAACTGCCATAATTATGTCATTTTCCAGAAGCATCTAGATTTTAATACAGAATCACCTGCAAGATTTTCATTTGTAAAAAAAAAAAAAAAAAAAAAAAAAAAAGTCCTATTAAATAGTAAGATGATTAGTAAATTAGTAAATTGTATGAAAAATAAAATCTCTAAGTTTAATGATGAATTTCAACTCGAGATGTCCACCGTATATAGTATATACTTACCTGAATTGTGTTACTTTTCTTGTCATAATAAATAATAATAATCAAAAATTTAATTCAGTATTTAAATGGTACTTTCATGACAGATGAATTAGGATATTTTTCTAGTTAGAGACTACATGCATCATTACAGAAGCTAACAATGATCTCTGCTCAGAGCCATGGCATCTCTTAAACTGCCACACTTTTCAAGGGAAAAAACAGCATCAAACAAGGTTTGTTTTCTGAATTTGTGTAGTCTTACTGTTAATAACACTGTGACGATTCCTATTTTTTGGTAAAACTATCTAGATTCTAAAACATTACGGAGCCAATGTTCTAAAACCCTGTGACTATTTTTATTCCTTGCTATTTTGGTATTAGGCAATGTGGAAAAGTTAGCAAAACTTAAGGAGATGAGGTTAACCTTCTCAAAGAAAGTTGTAGGTGGCAGCACAGCTGTGGTAAGCAAGGGACATAAAATCAGAACACTAAATAATTTATCTTTTTTAAGGAACCTAGATGGCTTCACTAGATAAGATAATTTGAGTTCAGAGAACAGAACTGCCTCGGTGGTGTCCTCACAAGACTGCCAGCCATGTCTGTGTGTTCTGTGGTGGATTGGTGAATAATTGAAGGAAGCAACTGCATGGTTCAGCTCTTAGGCTTTACATTGTTTGAACTCACATAATGAAATATCCCTCTGGAGAGACGAGGGAGTTAGAAAAGCATACTCCTCCCCATGCCTGCTTGCAATTTTTCTATCTCAAGGGCTTTGCACAGGTGATTTACAGTACATTATGTATACATTGTGTCAGGATGGTGAAACTCCAAATGCTATTATGCTTCATAAGCTGCATTGCAACCAGCAATCAAAGTTGTGAAGTCATCCATTTTAGAGCAGATTTATGAAGAAATATTCAAGTTCTGGAATTAAACTTATTACCCTGCCATTTTTGGGTAACACTCAAAAAAAAAAAAAAAAAAAAAAAAAAAAAAAGATATGAATTATATAGATTGAAGCAAATATAGCTATGGAGTTCTCAAAGACTGGTATCTGGTAGTCAGGTAATAATGAGAGATTCAAAGAGCTATGTTACAAAAGTGGTCCAGTGGGTGCAGCAAGAACTGATCATGAAGATGCAGAGGAGTTAGCTCAAGTCTTTCTGTTCCCCTACATAAGGTGGCCCCGACAATTTTCCAGAATTTATCATGTGATCCCTGCTAGCTTTAAGTAAGATTATGGTTACAAAACTCATACTCAATTCATTTCATGAGCTTCTGATTTGCAAGGGTACTAATTTACAACATTGCATTCACTGTATGTTTCATCCACATGCACAGACTGTAAAGGATAAAATTCCTTGGGCACTCCATTAGCTGCACAGGATCAGCTTCAGAATAGTGCTAGAACAATGAAGAATGAACTATGTGCAATGACCAAACACTGAACATAATATATTAAGGTTACCAATGTAAATATTACCTGTTTTTAAGTGTTTATTTGCTAAAACATTTTCCTGATGTTTCCTGGAAAATGAAGACACTGTACATGAGCTAGTGAACACAATTAAAAAATTAATCTAAGCAAAGATCTTATCACGATAATGTACACAGAAAATAGAGTTTCTAATCTGTTCATGAGTTATCAGCATGGAGTTTACCATTTTCTTTAAAGTGTTTGCCATAAAAATGAGTTCCTGTGGAATCATTTCTGATTTTTACAACCTGATGGAATGACAAGAGCAAAGCAGACGCCTTTTCTAATTCCCCTCATTTTAGGGGTAGACTTTCTGTGACCAATTTTTTCCTCCAGTGTCTCAGTGGAATTACACCAGACAAAGCACAATACATTAACTGTTTTTTTTTGCCGACCTCATGTGTGAAGAACTGGGACACAGCAACAAGTCTGTAGTTTCTTTTTCTGTTCCATGCTGCTGACACAATGTGGTAGGACACCCATAAAGAAATGTGTTATTGAGGTATTCTCCATTCCACTGTACAGAGAAAAAAAAAAAAAAAAAAAAAAAAAAAAAAAAAGGGTAAAATAGGAAAATAAATCCAAACCAAAATAACCAACCAACCATACAAAAACCCCTAAAGCTAGACTTAGGGTGAAATCCTGTAATTAGAAAGACAAAAGATAGCTACCTACTAACCCTTTCTCTAAATCTCCTAATTAAAGATATTGCTTCATCTCTGTAGCATCTGTTTTCACCTAACAACACTGCCTTTCATCTTGTGCATGTCATGTTAGAGCTATCAGGAAATAAAATGTTATTGTTAGGAGACTGATAAGATATTACTGATAATTAGATTTGGAGACAGGGAAGATTTTTTTTGTACTGAGGTTAGCAAGAAACGACTAGCGTATTTTTCTGGAGTGACTGGGTAGGAAACTGATATTTTAAATTCTTCACAACTGGAAGATACACTTAGTTAACAGAAAAAAACAACCGTAATTTGTGAGAATAAACAGTTTAATAGATTGTGATGTAAATATCCTTCGTAATTAATAGTTCCAAAGCAAAAACAAATTAAAACATCGTCATTTTCCAGAGAAATCTAAAATTTTACACATTGACATGAGAAAGGAACAAGTCCTAAATCCATGATAGAATTAAATCTAACCTCTGGTATCTTCTAACCTTCTGATATTCAGAAGAGGAAACAAAGCCACCTTGGAAAACTATTGCTTGTGAGAAACAGATTCATTCTGTAATTTCTAAACCTCATTAATATATTTGTGTGTTGATTCATTGCCTTCTTCAAGCTGCATGCCAAATATCTGCTCAAAGACTGATTAGACCATTCTTAGCAACGTATATTATCATATAAACAACAGATACCCTTACTTGAATGTTAAAATTAAAATCTTAGACATTTTTAGACAGGGTTTATTAAGCAGACACCCCTGGGGCCAATCCTACTGTCTATTGTAGGAGTTCCATGTCATTTTAGGTGTTCCAGATGCAAACATCTGTTCAGGGATAGCAGATAAAAAAATCCTTACTTACATTTATTTGTAGCAAGTTATTTTAGTCTTTATAACTTTTTTTTTTTTTTTTTTCATGATGAGCTTAATATTGAGAAGAGGATAGAATATATGGTTAAGAATTATAATCAGATAACTTGGCACACTGCATTTAAATAATAACTTCTAAAATTGCATAATGAAATAAAAGAATCAGAACATCTAATTTTATTGTGGAGATAATTGAAGGTTGAAGAAGACTTAAAAAAAAAAAAAAAAACAAACAAAAAAACACAACACTGGGTATGAATAATGTAGGTTTGCTGCAATTATGAATTTCAATTCCTGTCATTTTCAGTTGACATGATTTTTTCCTGAATTCAGTTGTTTCACTTTCTTGAAAGTGACATTAATTTGAAATGGTTTTGTTCAAGAATTCCACCTTTATGATGATAGTCTGTGTGTGTTTCACCATGTGGTAGTGAGAAACTACAAATTATATCTTCAGAAGGGACCTAGGGTCTTAGAAGCCATGGACATCAATGGGATGTATACCCTTGAGGAGCTGAGCCTTAATGTCTGAGACCTAACATTATCAAACAGTATGTCATTAATATTAAGATTATATATACCGTATACACTTCTTTTGTAAATACACATCCACTTTTTGAATGGTATATAAGAAAATAACCATATTTACACATATACAGGTGTATATAAATATATACTTTTTCCTCGTTACTCAGAACTCTGTGTATGTGTGTCTGTGGGCATGTATACATATAAGGCTATACATGTATGTATAGCTATATGTATATGGCTTTGCAGACATACATATATATATTCGAGATTGTCTGCAATGCATGAAACATGGAATGCAATTACAAATCTGAATGGTGTTTTATCCTAAGAATAACTAGAATAACTGGCTGAATGAGCATTGTTATCTGCTTTGTTGACACCATCCAGTTTCCACAAAGCATATTTCCAAGCTCATTACCTCACATGGTCACATCCTTTTTAAGACCTCTGCCAATGTCTTGAAATAGCATTTCCAAGTGTACCAGTCTTAATATTGTAACCACATAAAGGCTAAATTCAGATCCAGAAGTTATGAGTGAAAAGTTGGAATTTGTACCACACTGAGGTATAGGATTTTATAAGTAGACGTGATTTGCTTAATTTCTGTCACAGCTGCCTGACATACAAAATGTGGAAATAATAGAAGTCCCTGAAAGGTTTGGTCTCACAAGGAAATTTGTATTGGCAGCATGCAACAATGCTTCAAGGTCCATGAAGATAAATTTATTGCTTTAGGAATGTTGCTGATCTGAACTCCTTGTTTTACAAAGCCAAATCTTGCTGTTTTGACAAGTGCCTCTCTAGTTTACATCCAAGTAGACCCCAGATCATGGTCTTTTCAGATTTCATAAGCATAAGAAGCTTATATTACAGCCTCTGTGGAAGTGTGAAAGGGCTTTAACATAAATATAATTAAAGAGAAAATCTCAGTGTGAATATCAATTAAGTGTATAATTTATATATTTCTGTATGTGATTTAATTCCTTTTTTCCCCTCTCTTCTATTTCTTCTTTAGTCTATGGAGTACTGTTGTTTGTTTTTTTCATTACATAAATTCAATGCCCTCAAAAATTCAGTTACAGATTTTCCTAAAGGATGTTGGACTAAGATCCAATAGAATGCTGGGAAAGAGCAGTTTGAAACCAAATGTTAGTTTTATGTATTTCTGTTTAGAGGTTTTTAGAGGACAGTGCAAACTATTTTTGTAATATTGATGGGTTTTATTTTCTGGTTTTCTTTACCTTCCTAGAATTTTTTTTTGACTCCAATACATTCTGACAGATTTATTTATTTATTTATTTATTTATTTTGTGTATATATCAGGCTTGAGGACTGTCATTTTTTTTTCTCACCCTAACAGAGAGAATTGCTCTGTGACAGGTAACAATCCACCTAAACATCACACAGTTGTTCTCCCTTTGAGTTGTGGAATCAAAAGGATGTTATTGATTTGATATCTCTTCTGTTTGTTTGTTTGCCAATATATAAGAAAGCTATTTCAACAGTACTGCTCAAGGTTCTTGTGACAGCATGTTTGCATTGTCCTAAGATCACACATTCTATTTGTTTTTGGCTTTGTAAATTCTCATCACATTGTTTCTGTTCTGTTCTTTACTATTATTCTAACCACATTCCTCTTTTAACAACCAGCACAAATAATTCATTCTTATTCTCCCCCAGTGCTGCACATTCTCACTTACTAGCATGTCAACACTTCTCATTCGTAAGAAAAACCTTAATTTGCTTTGTTATTTCACCTCTGCCTTTCCCACAGTATATTGGTATATAGCATCACACATTCTCTTAGAATAGTTTAAGATATGTTGAACCATCTGATTTTAGTTGGAGCTTTAACCTATGTGAAGTAGCTTAGACAGCTATTTCTTTGATTTGGTTTCTTTTAGCAGGTACATTTCCACATCCCTTCCCTTCCCTTCCCTTCCCTTCCCTTCCCTTCCCTTCCCTTCCCTTCCCTTCCCTTCCCTTCCCTTCCCTTCCCTTCCCTTCCCTTCCCTTCCCTTCCCTTCCCTTCCCTTCCCTTCCCTTCCCTTCCCTTCCCTTCCCTTCCCTTCCCTTCCCTTCCCTTCCCTTCCCTTCCCTTCCCTTCCCTTCCCTTCCCTTCCCTTCCCTTCCCTTCCCTTCCCTTCCCCTCCCACTCCATCCGCTAGCATCTCTCCTATTGTGACTTCAGTCCTGTGACAGACTGCATGCCTTCAATGGAAGGCATACCTCTCACTTAAGTCAACATTGATATGAAAATTCAGATCTCAACACCTCAGCAGAGGCACTTAACATCACAGATGTATAAACTACTTACTACTGCATCCTGTGATAGGTAGTTAAATGATGGAAGTCTCCATACAGGTGAAGTCAACAATAAACATTTTGCCATCTTTGAAACCTGCCCATTTGATTCTCCTTCTGTGCTCTGTGAAGTGTGTGACTGTCTCCTCAAAGATTCAAATCATAACAATAACATAAGAATTGTAATTAAAAAAGAATTTTAAAAAGACAAACTCCAAATAAACATAAATTGATCATTGAATTAAATAGCATGCAATACAACTTGAAGTGGAATTACCCAGCAAAATGTATTGGGTATATTGGATATTTTAAAAATAAAATTAAATTATTAAAAAATAAAAAAAAATAAAAAATACCTCTGTCCTCTTCTGAATGCTAAGGGGAAACTAGAATTAAAAAAAAAAAAAAAAAAAAAAAAAAAGATCATCTGTTTCCTGGACTCTTATAACAGTTACAGTAAAATCTCTGTCATAAACTTTTTTTTTTTTTTCCATTAAATTTGCAAGAAGTCATTGCTTTACCCTGTACTCATAATTTTGGGAAGCTGTAATAGTACTTTACATCTTATCCTTACAAGGCTCCTTTTAATTTCTGGACCAACAACCCATTTAATTTGTTCTTGTTTTAGAACCACTTTCTGGCTTAAGAAAGAGGTTTCCCATTTCTAATGACTCTAAAAACCTTTATGTTTTACTAGGTCCAAAGTAATTTAGAGATTTTCACAGGATATTTGGATATTCTTTTGCAAAAATTGATTATCTCCTTCCATTGGAAATCCTTATTGGTCTGAGCATTCATTTGCATTTTCAAAATCATTTCACATT
The DNA here is from genome assembly GCF_047663525.1 of Anas platyrhynchos. NCBI lineage: Eukaryota > Metazoa > Chordata > Aves > Anseriformes > Anatidae > Anas > Anas platyrhynchos. Next base: position 80,315,582 of record NC_092621.1, read on the forward strand.
ATTAGCTCTCTGTTGTCAGTTAAATTGTATGGATGGTTTTCTTCCTCTCTTGTTTCTAAACGATATGTATACGCATTTTCGGAATAAAATAAAACAAAACTAAACTAAACTAAACTAAAGCAAAACAAAACAAAGGTATTAGTTTGCTACTTTGTAGTCCCTATTTATGTTGGGAGGATAAGAAATTTTATCTTACCAAGGATAGTTTCTGAACATTTTGGATAGAAAGAGGCTTATGCTTTCCATTCAGTTTAAAATCTCTTTTGCCTAATTTAGAACAACTCTTTGAATCAAACTTTCATAATTTTTAAGAAAATAACAAAGACATAGGGTAGTGGTTTTTTTTTTCAATCTCTCTCATTGACATTATTTTGTACCCCTCCTGAACAGAATAATGCTAAAACATTCATTAAAGTAGGTTCACAGTCACCATTGCTCTTTCTGTCCTCCACCTAAAGAAAATGTAATTATTGAGTTATAGAGTTTCTATCTGAAGAATTGAGAAAGATAAACTTAAAACAACCCTACAATGTCGGAGTAGAGCAAACTCATGAGAGAATGGAGGTCTTTGTCCAAAGACAAATGTTTGTTTCTTTTACCACTGCTTTGTGAATCCATTTAAAAATACCACTTATTACATTTGTTAAATTTTCATGTAAATTGAGGTTAAATAAAATTTCATGATGAAACATTGTGTTGAATGAGCAACTCTCCAAAAATACAAATTTTCCACTATTAGCATAATTCACTAATGTACACCCCTTTTATTTAAAAAAAAAAAAAAAAAAAGCTTTACTTTCACTTTTAAAAAAATATTTTCCTTTAGATGAAACATCAGCTACAAGTTTCAGATTTATGGTAGCAGTCAAATACCAAAGTGAGGCTTTTCTTTATGCTAGTAAGCCAAGTATTTAAAAAAAATAATTTGGGGGAGGATTTCTACAGTGGCATGTCAGCGAATAAATAATTTTCAGCAAATTTAGTGTTCTTCTTGTTTGATAATGCACAAAGTGTGGAATCTCATGATAATTCCTTTACAAGTAACAGGAAAAATACTCTGGAAAAGAAATTACCTATCAGGTAGGATTCCTTTTCTGTTTCCTAAACAAAAGGAGAAGCGATTCAGATTCATTCAATTCAATTTGATTTCAGAGCCTCACAGACTGAAGTCACAAATTTGTTCTATCCTAAATTATGTATATATCAGTTTGCACGTATCCATGGCCTGCCAGATGCAGTGCTCCAGTTGATTCCAATATAAACACTGCTAATGTACTGTGAAATGGTTTTCCTGAAGCAGTATAAACATTTAGTCTTTTCATTAAACTAGTAAGTTATAAATTACCATATTAAAAAATAGAACAAAAAACTATATTAAATATTTAGGTGAATCTGATCCTATAAAATTGATTAATAGGTTAACCTTGAAAGCTCTTCATTTCATCAAGTAATTAATAGATATTACACCAACAACATGCTTTTAGTTTAGATTCCTTATTTTTATTCCAAGAATTTAGTTTATGAATGTATGTATGGGTCATGATGTAATTTATTTTCTGTGTAATTGTCAGTGATATATTTGCCATTTTTCCCCAAAGGGAAGAGAGGCACAAAAAATATTTTCAATAGATATCTAAATACTTTCAATAGGTATCTTCTATTTATAAACTATATTTCATTTGAATTGAGGTAAGTCATCACAAAAAATAAATTGAATTAATATACTTGATGTACATACCATCACAGTTAGTTAAACCTTTAAAATTAATATAGTTTTGGTGACTAACAGAATCAATGGAAGAAAACAATGGTGGAGAGGAAATCTTTTTTCCCTTCTACTGTACTTCTGTTGCTAAGGTGACCACCTATTCAATATCTCTGTAGATTACATTGAGCTTAACTGCTTCATTTAAAATATGATGGATTAAGGTAACAACAGAGGTTCAAATACCTACCAGTATGCATAAAGTCTAGATCTAAATTGTCATTTTATCCATTTGCTACAAGCAACAACAGTTGTCTTCTTGTATTTTCCTAAAAGACTATAAGAAAGAAAGGAAAGAAAGGAAGAGGAAGGAAGGAAGGAAGGAAGGAAGGAAGGAAGGAAGGAAGGAAGGAAGGAAGGAAGGAAGGAAGGAAGGAAGGAAGGAAGGAAGGAAGGAAGGAAGGAAGGAAGGAAGGAAGGAAGGAAGGAAGGAAGGAAGGAAGGAAGGAAAAGAAAGGAAAAGAAATATATACGTTTGCAAGGGAAAATCTAAAGAAAAATATGAAGTTCATAGGACGTGATTTTAGTTGTATGATATCCATGACAATTCTCAGGAAAAGAATGGCTTGGAAAATCAGGCAGTAGTTACAGCTCCACTTGAATGCATTATATGTAACTGCACAAGCTAATGGTGTGCTGATGTTGGAGCACTGGTATGGCATGAATTGCATGAGAGGAAAAATATGACATTAAATTTGTAGCATGTCTGTGTGAATCTACATGTATGAATAGAAAAGTGCTACATAGTTTGCCATTACAATACATTTTAATCACAGAAAAATAAATAAATAAATAAATAAAAGAGTACGCTTAAGCAATGCAGAAATTACTGTACAGAAGGTACAAAGCAGGAAAACAAGGAATTTGTTGGGGTAAGCAGGAGGGAAAACTCAATACGCATCACATCATTTTCTTCTCTACTCTAAAGAAATTTTAAGGGTGCCAAAACCAATGGTTTTGGCATATCATATGTCAATGCCAGTAGTGCAAGGAAAAGAACTGAGCTAATATTTCAATGCCAATAGTGCAAGGAAAAGAACTGAGCTAATTAACTCAGTGGGAACACACTAGTTCTATTATTATTATTATTATTATTATTATTATTATTATTATTATTATTATTATTATTATTATTATTATTATTATTTTAAATAATTATTAATAATAATAATAATAATAATGTTAAAAACTCCATCTTTTACCAGCCACTTTGGTGGTAGTATAAAGGTAGGTGTGGTATCTTGGGAGTTCTGTATGTAGAATATACATACATGTATACATTCTACATACATGTAGAATATACATACTATGTATATAGTAAAGAAGTTATTTGTTATAATTAAGATAACTGTCACCTCGAAGAAAAAGCAATTATTAACCACAATAAGGTATTATTAATCTTTCAGGATAACTTTCACATGCTTACACTGACATCTTGAATTCTTTGTCTTACAGAAGATGACTGTCTGAGAGTTACAATTCAGTTCAGTGCCCATTAGACCCTTTCTATCCTAAGGGCCTGGCAAACCAAAAGTTGTTCCCAAATACAGAGTGGGAGTAGTCTGAAATGTGGTCCCTCTGATGTCAGGAAGTCTCATACGGATTATGACTTATGTTAGCAAGCACAGATAAGGCGAGTGATTTGATTGATTATTACAGAGGACAAGTAAAAATTATGGCATTGCATCTTATAAAAAGACATCATAAAATGAGCCAATTTGAGAAAAAAGACATTAGATTTTTCATCTAAACATATAGAGAGAAATTCTTCATTAAGCTGTCAGGAGATCCTATTGGGTAGCAACTACATTAGGGAAGAAGAAATATTATGATTAATGCAGAAACTTCCTGGTAGTATTAATAGATACCAGTGGAATAAAATCCAGAGGCCAGGAAGTCCTCTTGCTTGCAGCCTTTAATCCTGTATGTCTAAAAAATGGATGTTTACTCAGCAAGAATCACACTTAGAAGAAATTTGGATATATGCTTAGAGATGTAAGTTATAGGTTAAATGTGAAATATATGTAAATATTACTATTCAGTTATTAAAAGCAGATTGTATATATATTTAAAATATATATTGTAACATTAATTCTAGATATAAAAGAAAGCTTTGCTTTAGATTTATTCTATTTTTTTTCTTTCTGTAATATCTTGTGGATTCCCTAGCAGTTTTATTAACATTAGTCTTACAGCATACGTCTTCAAAAGTTATTCCATTACGTGTGATAATATCATAGAATCATAGAATCATAGCATGATTTGGATTGGAAGAGACCTTAGAGATAGTTCCTTTAGTTCCACCTCCCCTGTCATGGGGAGGCATACCTCCCACCAGACCAGGCTGCCCAAAGCCCCATCCAGCCTGGCCTTGAACACTTAGAGGAATGGAGCATCCACAGGGCAACCTGTGCCCGTGCCTCACCAACCTCACAGTAAATTCCTTCCTAATATCTACTCTAAATATCCACTCTTTTGGTTTAAAGCTGTTAGTCTTTGTCCTAACCCTATGCTTCCTGACAGAGTCCCTCCCCAGTTTTCCTGCAGGCCCGCTTTAGGCATTGGAAGGTGACTATGTGGTCTCCCTGGAGCCTTCTCTTTTCCAGGCTGAACAATCCCAACTCCTTCAGCCTGTCTACATAGGAGAATAATAATATATTATATATAATAGTATGTATATTTATGATATGCTGTATTTTTATATGCTATTTATACTTCTATAGAGCTATTTGAATGAATAATCTCATGATTGTTTGCTAGTTTTTAAGTTACTTCACAGACTAGAAGACAGCCTAGTGTTATGAGCATGTTAAATCTGTGGCGTCTGAATAGATCTGAAATATTTACAGGCAATGTAAGATAAGAAAACATAGATAATTATGATATTAACCTGTATAAAAAAGGTTCCCAACCATAACAGTGGAAAAATATAGTTATTACCTAGTTTAAATTTTAATTGTGAAGCCAGATTAACACTTTGCCTGCTGTGGTTAGCTTAGTTGGCTTTGTTTCCCTGTTAAGCTGGCATACAGAATGACTAGAAGCTACATTGGTGAGGGGCATGCAAACCCTTCCTGTTCAATGAAGGTTTCTGTGACTAAGGAGCATGACTCTCCCTGACTCTCTCATCTGCCTTGAAAAATTTCACTTTGGTTTTCATGGTGATAATGACAAAATACACAGATTCACTTAAAGCAGTGGGTGCATGTTAAAAAGTCATCATTATTTATCATGATAGTGAGCGTGGTTGAGCCTGGGACATATCCATCACATGGAAGAATTGCAGCATATAGCTGAGGGAAGTAGGGAAATATTTCCGTGAAACCCTGAGTAGCAGCAAGAGACCTCTAAGTTTCAGGTCTGCTGAAAAAACAGTAAATAATGGACTTAGATAAATTCCCTCCTACTCAGACTGACAGAATGTAATAAGTAACCACTTACTCTGGTAAAAAAAAAGAGGGGGGGGGGGAGGAATCACAAAGGCAATCAGACACTAAAGTCCTCCGGCCTTTGAAAATTTCTGCTTACATGTCTCAGGTCCAACAACACAATATCACAACAGTTCTATTGAACCACAAATTCAGTTGTTTTTTCAGGGGCCAATTATTTTGTAGTCAATGTATTAATTACAAGCTCCAATCTAGGAGGCTTTTAACTGCATTTTAAAATAAAATAAACTTTTCTTAAATATGCACTTACTGTCTCAGCACCTGAAGTCAGAATGCTAAAAGGCAGTTATTGCAGATTACCTAAATATAGCAGTTATAGTAGTATAGTAGTAACTGCTATAGATATAGCAGTTACCTAAATATAACTACTCAGCTCTAACAGCGACTTATTTGATCTTTGTCAATGTTCATTGTTCAATAAATTATTTATACACTATTCATCGCTAATTTCTTACATATTTTAACTGAAAAAATTTTGACTGACCATTTTGTTTGTTTCTTTATAGTCTTTAAATGGAGCTGAAATTAATTTATGTTTGCTTAGGCAAACATTTGCTGATTATTTTTTCTGTTCATCCAGCTCAAATACTCTTGTTAGGAAGACTCATAGATAGTGAGTCACAAAACATCTGAGTAAAAAAAAATCATGGAAAAGACACCAAATGAATAGAGAATTTGATTATGTTTCAGTATGGAACTGAGTCAAATAGGTATACATGGTCTGGTTTGCTGTTTACTTGCACCTGAGTAATCAGTTACACCTACACAGAGTGAGTGTACAGTGCTGTCATCCCCATGGCATTTTGTACTTGTTTTTACTTCCCTGCAAAAGTAAAAATTATGATTCATTCTGCATAGGTGTAAATGTAAAATACAGAAATTTTATATGAATCCAAGAAGAATTTAAATGTATAAGCTTATACAGAAAAAAATGTGCAAAGGTCACGGCAATGCTGTCTTTGCAAGGACCACAAAAACACAAAATAAAATGTTTACAGGGTTCTGAGATACTCTCACGTGCACACATCCCCACAGCATATGTTCAGATGGTGCATGCAGAAGCAGTCTGAAAAAGGGCTGAGAAAAAATGTCAAGCATTCCTGAGAGGTGAAAGTTTCACCAGCTGAGTAAATGGTAAGATAATAGTCAAGCCACACCCGCTGTGTAGCAGAGGCTACACTGTGGATTCAGACTTCTGATATATATTTGGCCATGGACTTTCACTCTATCAGAAAGCTGCATTTTCCCTTTTTCATTAGAGACTGATTTCACATATGTATCAATCTTGATTAATATTATAAAACAGGAAAGAAGATAATCTGGTTTTGAATGTATGTAGCAAGTTTCTAAATATTGCAAAAACTGTGAATTTATAAAAACTTTTACTATTATGAAATGCATTATATATTTACGTTTTCTTTACATACATGAATCAGACACATGAACAAATAATAAACAGTGATAATTTGTTGTGATAATGTGTTCTTGGTCATTTGTGTCTGTTGTGGTTTAATCTGTCAGGCAGCTCAGCACCGCACAGCCTCATTCACCCTCACCCTGCAGTGGGCTGCAGGAGAGAATGGGCAAGGGCAGGGGAGAGAATGGGCAAGGGCAGGGGAGGGAAGGGAAGGGAAGGGAAGGGAAGGGAAGGGAAGGGAAGGGAAGGGAAGGGAAGGGAAGGGAAGGGAAGGGAAGGGAAGGGAAGGGAAGGGAAGGGAAGGGAAGGGAAGGGAAGGGAAGGGAAGGGAAGGGAAGGGAAGGGAAGGGAAGGGAAGGGAAGGGAAGGGAAGGGAAGGGAAGGGAAGGGAAGGGAAGGGAAGGGAAGGGAAGGGAAGGGAAGGGAAGGGAAGGGAAGGGAAGGGAAGGGAAGGGAAGGGAAGGGAAGGGAAGGGAAGGGAAGGGAAGGGAAGGGAAGGGAAGGGAAGGGAAGGGAAGGGAAGGGAAGGGAAGGGAAGGGAAGGGAAGGGAAAATAATAATGATAAAAGTACTACTGCTTCTAATTTCTAAAATACAAATGATGCACAATGCAATTGCTCACCACCCACTGACCAATGCCCATCCCTTAATTAATCATTCAGCATGACGCCATATGTTATGGGACATACCTTCAGCCACCTGGGGTCAGCTGTTGTGACACATGCTTCTGTCCCCTCCCATCTTCTTGTGCACCCGCAGTCTCCTTGCTGTCAGGGCAGTGTGAGAAGCTAAAAAGTCCTCAGCTTAGGGTAAGCACTGCTCTGCAACAATTCAAACATCAGTGTGTTATCAACATTACCCTCATCTTAAATCCAAAACACAGCACCATACCAGATACTAGGAGGAAAATTAACTCCATCCCAACCAAAAACAGGACGGTGTCCCACTCTTTGCATTTTTTTCCTTCCCTTCTCATACATTCATTACTTCTGCACTACGTACAGATGATCCAATTTGACTAGACTCAACTGTATGTAAGACTTAGATGATATCTTACTTACTTCAACTACTTGTATATTACTTCAACTACTTGTATATTATAGCTGAAAGGATATTTTAGGGGCATAAAAAGTCATGCTATCCTGATGAATGAATTTTGAATTAATGACCCTTCAGGTAAAGGAAAGCATAGCAAGTTTTTTCAACTGGTCTAGCAGTGTCTGTCCTAAGTGTTCAGCCGTGCTGTAATTAAGACAGTTATTCATCTGGACTTGAAACATGGATAGCTATATGTTGATGCACTGACAGGGAGAAAGAGAGTAAAATAAACCCAACAAAATAAAAATTAAATTTAGAACTAAAGCATGCTGTTGTCAGTCTCAGAAGAAGCTAGTCCTTATTTGTAGTCATACACAATCACTTGTATTAGCGGCAAAACAGAGCATCTTTTGCATATACTCGTCAGTATTGTAAATTATCGCCATTAATGAGCTGCCCAGCATACCCCATTGTACCAGTTGGTTTACCAAAGCATAACCACCACTAAATGTCTGTAAAAATGATTGGATAAAACAAATGCATCCACTCAGTTATGTGAACTACAAACATATAGAAAATAAATAAATTTAAATTCTCTGTTCCTACAGGCTATCTTCCCATTTTTACTGAGTAGAGAGAAATTAAGCATTCTTACAGGACAGGTTATCCATGGTTGTATGCTTAAAGCATTGAAGTCTGGCATCTGAAAGGACACAGAGAAGCATAAGAGATTTCGCAAATTCTGGACAGAATAATTGCTTCACTAATCTTGCAGGCTACACTATAGCTCATATGACAATTGCTTTTGTTATGCATTTACTAGATCTTACTCAGCTGACCACAGACTATAATCTCAGATCTTTTTTTTTTTTTTTCTTTGCACTAAAATATCTATCGAATGTTGTCTCTTTCTAATCCATTTTGAAGTCTAATCCATTCTCCAGGGTCCTTTCAAGCCATCTCAGATTGATTCTTCCCCCTGTACTCGGCTCTGGTGAGGCCGCACCTCGAGTACTGTGTTCAGTTTTGGGCCCCTCGCTACAAGAAGGACATCGAGGTGCTTGAGCAGGTCCAAAGAAGGGCGACAAAGCTGGTGAGGGGCCTGGAGAACAAGTCCTACGAGGAGCGGCTGAGGGAGCTGGGCTTGTTCAGCCTGGAGAAAAGGAGGCTCAGGGGCGACCTTATCGCTCTCTACAGATACCTTAAAGGAGGCTGTAGCGAGGTGGGGGTTGGCCTGTTCTCCCACGTGCCTGGTGACAGGACGAGGGGGAATGGGCTTAAGTTGCACTAGGGGAGTTTTAGGTTAGATGTTAGGAAGAGCTTCTTTACTGAAAGGGTTGTGAGGCATTGGAACAGGCTGCCCAGGGAGGTGGTGGAGTCACCATCCCTGGAAGTCTTCAAAAGGCGTTTAGATGTAGAGCTTAGGGATATGGTTTAGTGGGGACTGTTCGTGTTAGGTTAGAGGTTGGACTCGATGATCTTGAGGTCTCTTCCAACCTAGAAATTCTGTGATTCTGTGATTCTGTGATTCTACTAATTTAACTTTATTACTTTTATTGCCTATGTAATTAATGAAAATATTGCCAGTGTTTGCAAAGTCTTATTTGACAATTACTTTTCCGTTAACAGTAAAGCATTTATAATTGTTATAAGTATGGTTTTCTAAACACTTTTGCATCATTCCTAATACTATGCCTTAAAAATTGTGTAAGACTATTTTTTTAAACAAGGAAACACATTTCAAAATGAGTCAAAAGCCTTCCTGTAACCAAAATATATATTAACAATTTCCTAACAGCAATCTTGTTGCATGAGATTTGAATGGCTTGACATGAGCTCTCTCTTCAAATATACCATGCACCACATCCTTCCAAAGTACTGAGTTTACCTAACTAGACTTGCTAGTCTTGTTGTGATGCAGATTGTGTACCTTGGTATTTGTACAGACTGCCTTAACCTCATTATTAGCTGGCTGATCTTAGAGAAAACTGTATCCAAATCACAGGTATGTTATAGCCATGCATTAGAAGCAGACTACTAAGAATATAATTAATGGTTCCTTGGTTTTAAACAGGTCGTAAATTCAGAGAAACAACACAACTTTGATCATATTTAAATACTTTGTTAAAGTATTAGAATGTTTAAATATTGTAATACTTCTGAAGCCTATGTTACCAGATATAAGCATTTCGAAAAGCACCTAAGCATAAATACATAATTTACATTTAAGTGTACATGGACAAATAGAGAGGTGGTGTAGTTACTCAAAGGAGTTGCCAGAAAGGATTTTTAACTTATAAATTCTGCAAGAACAAGGGTCCTAGAGCATGTGGGAAAGGAGTCTGGTGAAGCCAGAAATAGCCCTCAAATTAAGAAAAGATCTGTTAAGAGCAAATGTGGCTATCTACTTTTATATTGGAAAAGAGATGGAGGAAGAAAGAGGAGAGCAGAGGTTGCCTACTCCAGCTCCAGCCTGATCACCTGCATCTTGACCACTAAGGCCACAAGAAGCTGTCACCAGCAACACTTGCTATATGCATCAGCTGCCCATCATAGCATACATAAACCTGGTTTATCATAAACTTCTCAAGAGCTATCTGCTTGTGTATTCAGTGAGAAGGATTGACAATGACTGCAAGCTAGCCATTGGCAATATCGTTTTCCTAATCTCTCAATATATGTGTATGGTTATATACATATTACAGAAAGTTGTATAATTAATCTAAATATGTATGTATATATTTACATATTTATTTACATAAAACCTATACATTTTTACAGTTACAACAAAACCAATGGACAAAGGGTGTAAAAACTTCAGCCTACTCAGAGCTACCTGTGAGCAGCTGCTGTATTTTTTTGATTATCAGGCCTCAGTTTTCCTCATACCACTAATACAATTTGAGAATGAGATCTTGTCACTTGACATGCTCCCTTCTAGTTGCACGGCATTTTCTGACTACGCCATTCTGATTATGCCCTTGCGTTAATGGTTAGAATCCACTGTTAAAATTTCATTTTATATCAAATTAAGTATGCATAAAGTCAGACGGTGCTCTGTAACGTTATTATGTATCCAAACCTACAACAACAACAACAAGAAATATTTAGAAACTTATATAGTATCAAACATAAAAACATAATCATTAATATATTTTCAATTTATGATGGGCTGCTGTGTAAAAGGAAAAAAAAAAAAAAAGATTTTTTCCAGGTTATTAAAGTTAGCATGAAGTAAAGTAAGCTTATCTAGGAACATGGTGATTTATACATAGGAAGAAGATTTCTGTCTGATGTAAATTGAACTAATTACATTGATATGACAGACCAACATTTCAAAGCAGGTATACAAGTTGATTTCTAGACATTTTACTTATACTTACCAATGTGTCTTAATCAATAATAATATCTAGTTTCCCGATGTTATAAACATAAATATATATTTTGATTTGTTCTGTGATCACCTTTAATTTTTTTTCCCCAGTACATGCACAGTAACTCAAAGTGTATTATTCGGAGTGTTTATATATCCATGTCTATACAACTGGAATACAAGTTTTTCAGACTAACCTTCAGTGAATTCATCAAAACACTGAATACTAAAAGTCAGACAGTGCAAAGTTTCAGAGCTAGAATCTAGCCTCAACAAGTCTTCTGTATTCAAATTAATTTTCTAATATCAGATATTTATATGACTTTCAAGCTACCCACCTAGCAAAAAAGGAAAAGAAAAAGACACCATTTAACACATACATACATGGAGTTATAGGACTGTAAAAGTAAAGGTATGAAAAAACAAAGATCAGAGGAAAAGGGATAATTTTTAAACAGTGTGGGTAAGCAGAAACACTACTTTCGTTCTTAGCACCTAATCTTTTACAAATGGAGGTAATGGTGAATATTATTAAAACACTTTATCATTTCAATCTGCTTGACAGTATAATATAGCCAGAAGAATCTTGACTTCAAATAAGCAGAAATAGAAGCACAGGAGTGCATTATTTCCTAACTGTGCAAATGTGCCTTCTGCCTATGTATCACAGAATCACAGAATTGTCTAGGTTGGAAGAGACCTCAAGATCATTGAATCCAACCTCTGACCTAACACTAACAAGTCCTCCACTAAACCATATCGCTATCGTCTTTTAAAGACCTCCAGGGATGGTGACTCCACCACTTCCCTGGGCAGCCCATTCCAATGCCTTACAACCCTCTCAGTAAAGAAGTTCTTCCTCATATCCAGCCTAAAACACCCCTGGAACAACATTAGCCCATCCCCCTCGTCCTGTCACTGGGCATGTGGGAGAATAGACCAACCCCCACCTCGCTACAGCCTCCTTTAAGGTATCTGTAGAGAGCGATAAGGTCGCCCCTGAGCCTCCTTTTCTCCAGGATGAACAAGCCCAGCTCCCTCAGCCGCTCCTCGTAGGACTTGTTCTCCAGACCCCTGACTAGCTTTGTTGCCCTTCTCTAGACTCGCTCGAGCACCTCCATGTCCTTCTTGTAGTGAGGGGCTCAAAACTGAACACAGTACTCAAGGTGCGGCCTCATCAGATCCGAGTACAGAGGGACAATCACCTCCCTAGCCCTGCTGGTCACACTGTTTCTGATACAAGCCAGGATGCTGTTGGCCTTCTTGGCCACCTGAGCACACTGCTGGCTCATATTCAGTCAACTGTCCACAATCACTCCCAGGTCCTTCTCTGCCTGGCAGCTATCCAACCACTCATCTCCCAGCCTGTAGTTCTGCTTGGGGTTATTGCGCCCCAGGTGCAAGACCTGGCACTTGGCCTTGTTGAACTTCATGCAGTTGACCTCAGCCCATCGGTGCAGCCTATCCAGATCCTTCTGCAGAGCCTTCTTATCCTCGAGCAGATCGACACATGTACCTAGCTTGGTGTCATCTGCGAACTTACTGAAGGTGCACTCAATGCCCTCATCCAGATCATCAATAAAGATATTAAAGAGGATCAGCCCCAGTACCTAGCCCTGGGGAACGCCACTAGTGACTGGCCTCCATCTGGATTTGACTCCACTCACCACGACTCTTTGGGCCCGGCTATCCAGCCAGTTTCTAACCCAACGAAGCGTGCGCCAGTCCAAGCCACAAGCAGCCAGTTTCTTGAGGAGAGTGCTGTGGGAAACGGTGTCAAAACCCTACTGAAGTCAAGGTAGACCACATCCACAGCCTTTCCTTCATCCACCAAGTGTGTCACTTTGTCATAGAAGGAGATCAGGTTCATCAAGCACGACCTGCCTTTCATAAACCTGTACTGACTGGGCCTGATCGCCTGGTTGCCCTGTAAGTGCCATATGATGACATTCAAGATAATCTGCTCCATGAGCTTCCCTGGCACTGAGGTCAAACTGACAGGCCTGTAGTTTCCTGGGTCTGCCCTCTGGCCCTTCTTGTAGATGGGAGTCACGTTTGCTAGCTGCCAGTCAACTGGGACCTCCCCCGACAGCCAGGACTGATGATAAATTATGGAAAGCGACTTGGCCAGCTCCTCCGCCTGTTCTCTCAGTACCCTCGGGTGGATCCCATTCGGCTCCATCGACTTGCGCACATCCAAGTGCTGTAGCAGGTCGCCAACCATTTCGTCGTGGATAGTGAGGGCCGCATTCTGCTCCCCATCTCTTTCCACCAGCTCAGGGTACTGGGTATCCAGAAAGCAACTGGTTTTGCCGCTAAAGACTGAGGCAAAGAAGGCATTAAGTACCTCCACCTTTTCCTCATCGTTTGTAAGTAAGTTCCCCCCTGTATCCAGTAAAGGATGGAAATTCTCCTTAGTCCTCCGTTTTGCATTGATGTATTTGTAAAAACATTTTTTGTTGCCTTTAACGGCAGTAGCCAGATGGAGCTCCAGATGAGCTTTGGCCTTTCTGATTTTGTCCCTGCACATCCTTAAAACATCCTTAGAGTCCTCCCGAGTGGCCCGCCCTCTTTTCCAAATATTGTAAACCCTTCTTTCTCCTAAGCTCAAGCCACAATTCTCTGTTCAGCCAGGCTGGTCTTCTTCCCCACTGGCTCATCTTTGGGCACATGGGGACAGACCACTCCTGTGCCATTAAGATTTCCTTCCTAAGGAGTGCCCAGCCTTCCTGGACTCATCTGCCCTTCAGAACCACCTCCCAAGGGACTCTACCAACCAGTGTCCTGAGCAGCTCAAAGTCAGCCCTCTGGAAGTCCAATACAACGGTTTTACTGATCCCCCTTCTGACTTTGCCAGAAATAGAGAACTCTACCATTTCATGGTCACTCTGCCCAAGACAGCTTCTGACCACATCTCCCACCAGCCCTTCTCTGTTTGTGAAGAGGAGGTTTAGCGGGGCACCACCCCTGGTAGGCTCACTAACCAGCTGCGTCAGGAAGCTATCTTCCATGCCCTCCAGAAACCTCCTAGACTGCTTTCTCTGGGCTGTGTTGTGCTTCCAGAATATGTCTGGGAAGTTGAAGTCCCCCACAAGAAGAAGCGCTGACGATTTTGCAACTTCTGTCAGCTGCCTGTAGAATTCCTCATCAGTCTCCTCATCCTGGTTCGGCGGTCTATAACAGACCCCCACCAGGATACTTCCCTTGTTGGCCTTCCCGCTGATCCTAAACCAAAGGGACTCAACCTTATCATTCCCAGCCTCAAGTTCCACAACATCAAAACTCTCTGATATAGAGAGACACACCACCACCCCTTCCATGCTGCCTGTCCCTTCTGAAGAGCTTCTAGCCAGACATTGCAGCACTCCAGTCATGCGAGTGGTCCCACCATTTTGTCCTGTTTGATAGCCTTCAGGCTTCTCTCTTCAGTGTCATCACTGCCAGCCTGGACTATTAAAAGAGGATAATAGTCAGAGGGGCGAATCAGGTTGGGAAGCTTTCTGGCAACGTCCCTGGCCCTGGCCCCAGGGAGGCAGCAGATTTCCCTACGGGTAGGGTCAAGCTGACAAAAAGGGCCCTCTGTTCCCCTGAGAAGGGAGTCACCCACAACAATCACCCTTCTTTCTGTCCTGGTGGAGGCAGTCCTGAGGCGTGGATTCAACTTCCTCGCCCTAAGCATCCTCCTGGGTAGACTTCCTACCTCTTCCTCAGCTACATGTCTCTCAAGCTCCAGGGCCTCAAACCTGTTGTATAAGGGCACCTGGGAAGGTGGGGCCAGTGGGGGAGGGCATCACCTGTGATGTCGAGCAGGGATCTGTCTCCATTCCTCCTCAACTCCCAGGTCCCCTGCCTCTGCCTAACAGCAACAGGGCAGGGGGTCCACCCCCATTTGGGGTGTCTCACCCCACTACCTGCCCTTCAGGCTGCACAGGGAGTTGCTCCACCAGTCTAACTCCCTCTCACACTCCCTGATATCCCTCAACCTCTCCACCTCCTCCTTGAGTTCTGCCACCAGGTGGACCAGGTCATCCACCTGCTCGCACCTCACACACATGGTGTCTCTACCTCCTGCAGATGGCAGCAAAAGGCTCAGACACTCCCTGCATCCAGAGACCTGAACTGTTGCATTTTTGAGTGGGCAGTCAGTCTGGGTGTGTATAGACTTCCTACAGAGCGCACTGTGTCTGGTGTACACCATTGCAGCTGAGCTAGCAGTAGACTGCCGTTAGAGGAGGTATTCGTATGGGCTGTGCCCTTCCTGCTCGCCCTGCCTGCGCCAATTGCCACGCTAACTGCCGTGCCACTCCCTTCTGACACGCCATGCCCTGTTTGCCTGCCCTGGACGCTCATGCTCCCTAGGGGCAGTTTTTGAACGACCAGGGAGGGGGTGCTGCTGGCTTCGCCTATGCCTCCTTCTCGCCTTGTTCACCTCCCTCATGAGGGCTGACGGATCCTGGCGGCTCCCTCAAGTGGTCTCAGTGCCAGAAAAATTAGCCCTGCCTGTCCAATCCCCTGCTCCGCTGCAGAACGCGTCTGACCCGGAGCCGATCGCCTTGGCAAGTGGCATGTACATCAGGTGAGAGTGGCGTGATGTCCTTTGCATCTCTCTGCACACCTACAGCACCACTACTTAAAAAGATACATGCCAACACTTCACCATAGATCATCACAACTGATGAGATTTACAAAATGAACACAATTTTCGAGAGTAAACTCACCAATTCCACATTGCTATCAAAATGAGCATCTGTCTGTGACAAAAGAATGTCATAATTTACCTGCAGTAAACTAACACTTGTTTATTACGGTTTGGTGGTCTTGGATAGTTCAAATGCATGTGTGACTTGCATAATATTTCCCTTTGTAGCCTGTATCTCCACCCCTGAAAAAAAAAAATAACAAAAAAAACAGTTACGATTGTCATGTCACTGGTATTAACAACTGACCTTCTATAAATATCTATATTCTTACATTCTTTTATTCTTACATTCTTTTCATTTTTAGAGATTTATAATGCAAATTTGAGGAAGCTGCAAGCTAAAGTAAGCAAAAGTTAGTACTAGAATTGTCATTATTTTGACAATTGAGTTTTGACAGTAAGAATAAAAATGTTTTTAAAAAGTCAACTCTGTCAGACTGCCGTACAAATTCTGCATTTTTATATCTTTTGTAATGAATTCTGTTGTTCACAGTCTGATGGAGATGTGTCAGTACTTGGTTCATATGGTGACAACATGAAAATGGTTCTTAAATAGTTTGCCTGAGAAAATCATAGTCTCCTTGGTTTGTGTGTCCACATGTGATCTTCTGCATGTCCTTTGGAAAGCAGTCTTTATGACCTATAAGAGGAGAGTGTTGGTCAGCTATAGGAAATACAAATTGCTGTACCATAGATTCATTTCAAGGTATATTACTGGTCAGTTCTGGACACAACAAGGGGGGTTCAAGGTGATCTAGGACACCTCAAGTGATGACATGGGGAAGAAATCTCTTTAACAGCTCTCAGGAAAAGAAGAGTTTAATCTTCTTGTTTTTCATTGTTGGAATGCTGGGTTTCCTGTGGCTATTAAATGATCATTTTAAAGCCTACCTGTGCTGCAGGAAGATAGAAGAGAGTCCAACTTTCATATAATCTAACAGGATAAATTATTACTTGCTCTAAATTAGGGAAATAAAAAAATGCAGGTGACTTTCTTACACAACCTAAAAACTGGCATTAGGAAAGAAAAAAGAATCTCAGAAAGCTGTGATAATTTTCAAGTGTTCTGAAAAAAAAATTTCTCTGCTGTCTGAATGTTGCATGCAGAAAAATGATGGATATCAGAGGTAACTGAAGCAAAATATCATGCTTCAAACCTACATTGGTTAAAGAAGAGATGCAAGAATATATTTTTAAACATTTCTCCATGGCTTTCTGTCACACTAAAGTCATTTCCTGGGAGTTGAAGTATTTCATCAGCACACAGTTATTGCAACTTGTTATTGTCTTAATAAATACCCTAATGCATACCTGTCTCTCCTTTCATCTGCAAGACTCTTTGACATTACTGTGACTCTGCTCCAAGTACAGACTCATGTGCCATGTTGGGCATGTGGTTTGGAACAGAAGGGATTTGCTCCTGCAGTTCTCCAGAAGAAACACAGCAAGCCAGCTATGTGTGGAGGCTTGCAATCTGGTCTGCAACAAAACTGACAAAATATTCAGATTCTGGTCCTGCTTTAAAGGTAATTGTACCTTTGCATGGCATGAGACTAGAGATCTGAGTGCTTCTCTCTTTAAGGGAGAGAAACAGAGGGTTCTCAAAATCATAGAATCATAGAATCATAGAATATCCTGAGTTGGAAGGGACCCTTAAGGATCATCAAGTCCAACTCTGTTCAGATATCTGGATTAGATGAGATTCTCACAAAGTACATATGTATATATTTTTTCCTAATGAAGTATTTAAGACAACAGATAAAAATGTTTTCATATCAATGATCTAGTCTTCCTTGAATTACTTAACTTTGAAACAAAAGCTGGCTGCCATGACTCCTTTTATGATTTTTGGCCAGATTGAGGAGTGAAATTATGAGGTTTTTGAAAGTTTTTTTTTATTATTATTATTATTATTATTATTTTTTCCCAACTCTTTTTTTTTTTTTTTTTTTTTAAGAGAGATTTGCTAACCTTTTAACATGGTTAGCTTCAATTCACCAAGAATTTTTGAAAGTAATGTCTTGATTTCATCTGAAACATTCATAAGATCATACATGAAAGCTTAAAAATGATTGCATTGAACATGAGGGACAGTAAGTGTAATAGATAAATCATATTCATCCTGAAACCAAACTTAATTTTTGCAAGCAAATCTTGAATGAAAAGATATTCCACAATAATATCTATTACAGACAGGGCTTGAAAAATACTCTTGTTAGAACCATTTGTATATAAATACAGTAATGTCAAGTTGTGTATGAGACCACATTAACAAAAAATCAAAGTGTCAGATTCTAATGAGGCTGCTTTTAAAAAGTGAATATAAATATATAGGAGGTTTTTGTGGACACGTAGAGGAAATTACAGTGATAAGCCAATGGTGATTTGTTGGGACATTGGGGCATCCTGTACTGCAGCACCAGTAAACTTTCACATACTGATAAGGAGAGCTATACAGAAATTGCATTACTTACTCATTGAACCAGAGTGCCCTCTTTGTCCTTGGAGAATCATTACAGTTGTTTGTAATTTAGACGAACATTCCTAAACCCATTAATCGAGGGTCCACTTTCACAGCATGATGTGATCAATGGCATTAAGGGCTTCCTTTCTTTGTTTCATTCACCAGTCTGGAAAACAAATAAACACACAAACAGATTAAAATGCTGAGCACATTTCAAAGACAATTTTCATTTCAGGTCTCACACTGAGGGAATTGTTATGACATTTTACATTTTGGTATTCTCACATCTTTAATTTTTATTTTATTTTATTTTATTTTTATCTGTGATATTTACTAGATATGTTTAAAAATACAGTGTAGCTATTATACATAAAAGATGTCAGTCACCATTTGAAAGCTCCAAAAATCATTTCTAAAGAGTGACTGTAAATAAGGTAAGTAGCATTTGTGCTATTTTGATATGTTAGTTGAAGTGTTAATTAAACTGAACTCGTTCTTCCACACCAAAGACTGGTGTCTCACACTTAGATTGTGCTGAAGTAGAGAGTACACCTCACAGTATGAAAGCATACTTAGTATTGTCAACATCCTCCTAATTTAATTTTCATTTCTGAAACTTCAAAAAATGAATAGATATTAATAAATGTTTTTTAAAGCTCAGGATCTCATGTGCATTAGCATATTATCAGTAATATTTTAAGTCACGATATTTGTTGCAAGGGATTCTTTTTCACATTTACACAAAGCTTTATGACAGAAAGATTATGTGGTTACATATTTTTTCCCATTTCCCACTCCCAAAATTTCCTACTTTTTACCTTGCAGGGAAAAATAAATAAATAAAATAAACAAATAAATAAATAAGAATTAAAGCCACCATTGCACTATTTTGCAAACTATAATATGGCTGCATTTTTCTCCAAGGAACTTTGTAAGCAGGAACAGAGAGTTTTTATTATTCAGCAAAGAATATTTGAATAAACCTGTCAGACTAATAACAAATTTAAAATCTTTCTTTACTACATTCTGAGATTTACAGTTCAAGGTTAAAACTACCACTCCCATAAACTAATTTCATCATCTCTTTGTTTCATAAATGTCGTGCCACAATGTAAAATAGAGAATACAGATGTACACGATCTGGCAGATATTAAAGATATGGCCTAAGACAAGAGGGCTTTATACATATGGGAAAGCTTTTTTATAAAAGTTTCTACTAGATAAGTAAAAGACTGTTATATATTCTTCCTGTGTAAATTCAGCAGTACTCTTTCACATCACAGCATCCCTGAACTGACTCCTCTGTGGTTGCTACACAATCCTCCCACATAGCACAGGGGTCATTTCTTGGAGCAAAATCTCCTTATGTTCTGTACCTGCAAGATGGACAACTTTCACTGCAAATTTAAACCTTCGATTACATTTCAGTAGCAGCCTGCCTCTTAATGGTTATAAATTTATGAGATCCTGTTAATTTTTAAACAGGGAAACAGCAAGAGTAGCAGCACATATTGCTTCAAATTCATGTTTTAACATCAGTTGCTTCATAAAAGTAGACCAGAAAGGTTACAGAGACAATACTTGCATAGTCAGCGTTCATTAAATGAGTGGCCTTGGCTTCTCTGAAGCTTGTACAGCACGGCACGCATATGTCACAAGGCTTTGCTGAACAGTGGGGAGAAAGGAGAAGTAATCAGGGACTTTTTCTTCCACTTCTGCCATACAAGTCTGAAATAAAATTGCCTCCTCAGCACTCCATGAATGAGTGGCTTTCCCTGAAGCATCGTAGTTTGACATGGGCATAAAGTAGCATAACTTGATTGAACTCAGTTGAAAATAAGTAACAGGAAGTTCAGTAATGCTGCAGAACAAAGTTGCTATCTTCTTGCCCCAAGAAACTTAGCAAGTAGAAACCTACCACAGAGAATTAATAGTATTTCCAATTTCCTTCTTTATTCCAGCAAGGCAGGGAGAATTCATTATTTAGAGAAGGGCTGCAGTTCTATTTATTCTGGGACGCTCTTGTCTGTAGTCACTGGGAATTTCTTCATGAAAACTTGCCTTGCCAATTGCGTTTACAACCTCATGTTTTAACTGCAACTCCAGGAGTACTCTCTGTGTTGAGCTACACAAGGGTTTCTAAGTCCTCTGCTTAAGGAATAGATTCAACTACATCTCAAGAGACCTGAATGCTGAATTCTGAACATATATCTAACATTATCATGCAGGAACAAGACCTCCTTCAATTTATTTCTGTAGCATGATATAAACAACACCTATCAAAGCAGTGGAAATATGAATATGTCTGTTGCTTCTTGCACAATTTCATTACATTTCATTGAGTTGTGTTTTTTTTTTTTTTCTTTTTTTTTTTTTCTATATAGTTTTCTAGTTGACTGCTTTAGTTGGAAATCTGGAAATCACTACTTCATCAATTTGTATGTCTGAGATATCTGAAAAGCCTGAATAGTACATCTAAACTGTTGGTCTGACTTGCTGGTTACCTGTCAACTGAAAAAAAAAATGTAATCTTCAGTTAAAAACAAAAACAAAACAAAATTAAAAAAAAAAAAAAACACCTATTCATCAATTATTTTATTTCATGGTCATCAGGCTAATTAAAATACTTAAATACTTTTTTTTATTATTATTTTATTTTATTTTTCTTTTTCCATTAAAGGAGACTGTGGACCAGATATTCATCTGAACTGGTGCAGATGTTCATTGTCACTGGCCTTTTTTTTGGCACAGAATCATAAAATATCTGGAGTTGGAAGGGATCAACGATGATTGTCAAGTCCAGCTCCTGGCTGCACACAGGGCTCCCCAAAAACCAAACCACAACTCCAAGAGCATTGTCCAAAAGCTTTGTGAAATTCAGCAGGCTTGCTGCCCAGACCTGGGCAGACTACATAGACTGGGAAATCTATGTAGTGGGTTTATGTGGCAAGGTTTGTACTGGGGGGCTGCAGGGGTGGCTTCTGTGAGAAGAATCCAGAAGCTGACCCATGAGGGCCAGTTTCAGCCAGCTGCAAAGGGACCTGCTGCGGGCCACAGCCTGGCCGATAAGTGATGTTGTTTGCACCTGTGAGAGTAGAAAAGGTAAAACAACTGCTGGAGAACAGCAGCTGGGAGAGAAAGAGAGGAGAAGCAGCCCTGCAGCCCCCAGCTGAGTGCAGCAGGAGGGCAGGAGGTGCTGCAGGCAGGCAGCAGCAGTTCCCCTGCGGGCTGTGCAGGGAGAGGCCCCTGGTGGAGCAGGCTGTCCCCCTGCAGCCCATGGGTCCCACATGGAGCAGATCTCCACGCTGCAGCCCCCCCATGGGTGGAGGAGCCCCCGGTGGAGCAGGTGGATGTGGCCTGGAGGAGGCTGCGGCCCGTGGAGAGCCCCCACAGGAGCAGGCCCCGGGCCGGAGCTGCAGCCCGTGGAGAGGAGCCCCCGCAGGAGCAGGGGGTCTGGGGGGAGCTGCTGCCCACCCGTGGGGGACCCGTGCTGGAGCAGTTTGCTGCTGGGGGATGGATGGACACTGTGGGACGGAGCTGTGTGGGAGCAGTTCCTGAAGCCTCCACAGGATCAGTTCAGGAGGGACCCCATGGGGAGCAGGGGCAGAGAGGGACCGTGAGGGAGTGGCGGAGATGAAGAGTCAGGGACTGACCGCAGCCCCCAGTCCCTGTTCCCCTGTGCTGCTTGGGGGGAGGAGGTGGAGGAGGGTGGATGTGGGGTGAGGGTTTTTAGTTTTTTTGTTTATCACTTCTCTAACTTCGTAGTAATAGTCAATGCATTTTCTTAATCTCCCTACTATGTTTTGACCATCATGATAATTGTTGAATGATCTCCAAATCCTTACCTCAAAGCTTGAGCCCTTTGCATCATATTTTCTGCCCATTTTCCTTTGAGGAGGGGAAGTGAGAGAGTGGTTGTGGTGGAGCTCAGCTGCCCACCTGAGTAAAACCTTCACAGCCTGTTTCACTGGCCAAGCCCCCTGTCAGTGAACAATCCTTTACTCACACCCAGCCTGACCCTCCCCTGTCCCAGCTCCATGCCGTCCCCTCAGGTCCTGTCGCTGTCCCCAGAGAGCAGAGCTCAGCACCAGCCCCTCCGTTCCCCTCGTGAGGAAGCTGCAGGCTGCCATGAGGCCTCTCCTCAGTCTGCTGCAGACTGAACAAACCCAGGGACCCCAGCCGCTCCACATCCATCTTGCCCTCCAGGCCCTTCACCACTTTGAAGGGTCTGGACACTCTCCAATAGTTTTATGTCCTCCTGATACTGCGGTGCCCAAAGCTGCACACAGGACTCGAAGTGATGCTGAAAGAGCGCACAGCAATCCCTTCCCGCGACTGGCTAGCGATGCCATGCTGGAGGCACACCAGGATGCAGTTGCCCCTCCTGGCTGCCAGGGCCCATGATTGACTCACGTTCAACTTGCCATTAACCAAAACCCCTCTCTGCAGGGATGCTCTCCAGCCTCTCGTCCCCCAGACTGTTCTTAACAGCCAGCGTTGTCCCTTGCCAGGTATGGAATCTGGCACTTGCTCTTGCTAAACGTCATATTGTTACAGATTGCCCAGCTCTCTACTTTATCAAGATCTCTCTGCAAGGCCTCCCTACCCTCAAGGCAGTCAACTGCTCCTCCTAATTTAGTGTCATTTACAACCATACTTAGTATGGTTTTGAGTTCTGCATCAAGATCATTTATAAATCATTAAAGAGACATATCTGAAACATCATAGCTAAGGATGGTTTATTTAATTATACTTTATCAACAATTCTAAAGCACTTTTTAGAGCAGATTTAAATATGTTTCAGTTTTCTTTCTAAGTCACAGGCTGATAGTGATATGCAGTCTGTGACGCTGAGAAAACCTTCTCCTGAAAGGAAGACATGGATCAATCAGCCAATAGCTGGTATCAAATAACTCTACTTTTTGAAGTTGAATTAAAATTATGTTAATATTTTAATTTATTAATATAAACTAAAAATCTGATGTAAAACTTTTTAGTTTAAGGTACTAAGTATGTCTAAAGTGTGATTTAATTTCGTATGCTGGAAGCAAGTCGTATGTATGAACACAAAAATAGAAATCCAGATGCTCAGTTTCTGTTAGGCTTAAAAACTTGGCCAAAGACTTTCTCAGCAACAGAATAATTAAACTCTTCTATTAAGTGGTTTCACCTTGCACAGTTTTAGATTGTGTCTTTCATCACACTTCCACAGTTTATGATTAATGATCCTCTCAAAGCATGCCTTGTATTGTTAGTATGATTGTAAATCAACTCAGTACTTTTCCTAATATTTTCAAATGGTCTTAAAGATAATGATGCAGGAAGAACAGTGCTCTTCTTTTCAGAATCACAATGCACTTCTCAAAGAACTTTTTGAACAGATTTGTGTTTAGAAAAAGTATAAGCCGAGTGTTTTAAGATCATATCCTTTAGCAACCCAGAAGATAAATCTTCATAAATGAATTCTTCTTTCCTTAGACTACAGCTGTTACCCAAAGTTCAGCCATATAGCTCATGCTTAGTCTTACTTTCCTCATAAAGCAGTCAAAAATGTTACTGCCCAACCAGAGTATGAATAGACACACAAAAACAGAAGGGAACCCTGAAGTGTACATAAAGCTGTTTATCAAACATAGTACATTTGAAGTCCAATTTCATTTCTGAAGCAAAAAACTCTTTTGTATATCCACCATTTACACTGTTTTTTGTATTGTATCTAACCATTTAATGGAAGTTCAGATATCTAGCAGACAAATTACCAAAAGCTTGTGGGCACTTCAGACACATACAATCACTGTTTTGGTTCAGCACAGAACACGCTGACAGAAAGGCAGCAGCCCTGCAATGTGCATGCCTTTTTACTGGATGTTAACTTGATTTTTCACATTGTCATTGCTTCTGGACCTTACCATGTGCATTTTCCTGATAAGCTTGCTACTTGCTTTCATGAGTCCATACTGCTGACCTTGCATTCATTTGGAATTGAAAGGCTGTTGCTGGCTGCAGCAGATTAATATGAGCTCTGATCATATTGGTTTTGATTAAGGTGCTGAGGTTGGAGAAATGTAATTTGCACCCCACATGGTACCGAAGTATGAACAGTGACAGCAATTAATGCTCTACCTGCTGATGGCAATAATAAAATACCTGCTGCTTTCCATCTACCTGAAAGTTTTGGTCTTCGAAGTTAATGACTGTTCTTAGACAACCAGTCTATTATTTTAAACCATACATCTGAGATCCTTATTTCCCATATTAAAGAAAAAATTGTTTTTTTTCATGAAGACTAAAAAGCTTATTTTTTATTTTCTTATTTTTCTTTTTTAAATATAATTAAAAATGCTAAGAACTACATCAGGGAAAGAAACATTAATTCTTAATCTATTTATCATGCACTCAAAAACAATATTGAAAAATCTCATGATTTAAACTCAAGTCCTAATAAAACTTCTCACAAGAGAGCAAAATATCAATTGTTTTCTTCAATGACACAAAGTTTGCAATTATTATATATAATATTGTTTTTCTTTTTATGTATGTTTTTAAACCATCATAGCAGTCTCAGAAAGATCAGATAATTATTGCACATTTCTTACAATGTCCTGGGAGGGGAGGGAAGGGAAGGGAAAAAAGAAAGTTGACTGAATTATTTACAGAATTTAAAGCAATATTTATATGCTGAAACCATATTTATTTCATCCAAGTAAAATTGGGTATGCAAAGTTAGGTATGCAGCAAAGGCAGCAGACTAAAAAAGAGATATTGATATTTTGAACTTATGAACTGTATGAATGGTGCAACAGATTCATAACTTTATTTTGTCTAACAAATTTTGCTGTAAACTACTTCCAGTATGGTAATCAAGTTGCTAATGTAAGATTTTGTAGGAAACATGATAATCAGAATAAGTGATTATGTTATACTTCTAGCTATAGTTATATTTTAGTATTATCTATAAAATATAGATATATTTTACAGTTCATATTTCATTTTATATGTTGTATAGCATAAATGGAATTAACATGGGTAAAAATCTATTTTAATGATAAGGCTCAGAAAGTAGTGATTAAGGTGGCATACTCGACCTGGAAATTGGTAGCAAGCGGCATACTTGAGGAACATCTTCAGCAGCATTCTGAAGGAGGCAATGAACTCATTTTTCACAGCATGTGTGCAGGTGACACCAAAACAGGGTGACCAGTGGATACTCTAAATTGCAGACCTGCCATACCCAGAGAGGCCCAGCCATGCCAGAGGAAGGAAATGAGAATCACACCAAAATCAATAAGACGAAATGAACAGCCCTCCTGAAAGAGGACAGGTGTTCAGATTTGAGACCGGTGTTCAGGAAAAAAATGGATAAATTAGGTTGAGGCCAGGGGAAACCACTACTCTGGTCAGGGCTGGAGCCCCTTCCATGCAAGCAGAGGCTGTGAGAACAGGGCTGTTTCATCCAGAGGAAGGTACATCTTTAGGGATACAACAGCAGCCTGCAGGAAGGGGATCAAGGAGACAGAGACAGGCCATTCAGTGTAGTGCCTGGAGGTGGGACAGATGAAGAAAGATTTGGACCCTATAAAAGGAGAGACTTTCTCCCCATGACAATGCCAGGCAGGGGGATGGTATCCCAAGGAATGTCAAGCCTCAGGGTTTTTAAAGATGGGACTGCACAAAGCTCTAATCATCCCTGTTCTATCTTGAACTGGACCTGCCTTGAGGAGGTCAGAAAGGAGGCCTCCTGGGGTCCCTTCCCATAAGAAATACATAACTCTCTATTTTTGTTCCGTGTTTTTTAGTAATAATGAGGTTTCTTCCACAGAAAATGCAGATTCTCTTGCAGTATGTTGTGCCCTTTCTGAAGGTTTTGATGCTGGTAAGGAGAGATGTGATAAGAAGATGCATTATGTGGAGGATCATTACAGGCTGCTAGACAGCCTTTGTTCCATTTGGGGAGGGGCGAGAGGGTGGTAGATTCTTGTGCAGATAACCTTTTTTACTTTCTGACTTTCCTGTTTTTGTCCACTCCACATTTTCTATGATAAAAAGTAATGTCTTTGCCACTTGTAGGTTACAAAATCATCAGTAACCTTTGTAAATAGGTAATATATCTCCAACTAAACAACCTTGTTATCCATCGACAAAGCTTCCTATAACTTTAAATAACTAAGTCTTGGAGCTAAATATACTTTCTTTATGGCCTTGAATTAATAGTCTAGTTTCAGTTAGTCCCTATCGCATGAGCAAGCATTGACGTATGGTTGACATCAGTGCCAAAAGTGATAAATTCAGCATTGAAATTGCAGAGTTAGAACCTTTGACTGGCTGATGCTGCAAATTCTTCTGTCCCAAAAGCATCATATGCCATTTTAGTATTACAAAGTCATTACACAGACTGATGAATAAAAACCATTTTGAATCCCTTTCTTGATGCATTATGTTGGAGTTGAGCTAAGACAGATCTTTATCAAGAATTTAAGCAAAAATTAAATGTTATTAACTCAAATATGGAAGTACACATGGATTTGATTATTGTCCTCCCCAGGAAGAAAATTATGTTCTCTAAAATTAATACCAATTTTGTTGCTCTGTAGACTCATTCCTGTCTTTTATCTTTTCCTTCCTTTTTAAGTTCTTAAAAATGACTTGATTAATAATAGGATATAATATTTGCCTTAACCTTCCACTGACGTTTCTCTTCAGTAATGGATTGCCTTGTCATTAATTATAATGTAAATCTATGGCAGTGATTTCAGTTAACCACTTTTACTTTCCTGTTATGTCTTCTGAAGAGTAGGATCAAATTCCACACTGGAAAACATAATAAAACCTGGATTAGACCCCTTTATAGGGGTCTAGACCCCTATTAAGGGTCTAGACCCCTATAAAGGGGTCTAGACCCCTAAATAAAGGGGTCTATTAGACCCCTTTTTAGGACTGTTTATAGTAGATTTTGCTGGTTAGATCATCTTCTTAGAAATATCACCCCGAATGAATATAAGTAAGCAAAAAGTCAACATGAAAGTACAGATAGAACTCTAGAACTCTTTTTTTTTTTTTTCTTATCAGATTTTTTTTTCTTAATCAGATTTTTTTATTTATTTATTTTAAAAAGTGATCCTGTTGTAATCTGACAGAACTCAATGAGTACCTATCATTGGAATGAATAAATGCAGTCCATTATTAATGCTCTCTATTCAGCTAAAAATTTTGTCAGGAATCCAATATATTCATTTTGACTGATTAACCTAAAACCAAGTACTATAAATCCAAACATTGTTTTTCTTATCTCCTTGAAAGAGAGGGCATGCACATCTGAGCAAGACAGCTTGTGCAAGAGTACCAAAAGTGAACCAAGTTATTTTTGAGGTTAACCATCTTAAAAACGTTCATTCCCAAGTATACCTCTCAAAGAATTAGGCACAGGACTTTTATAGCCAGTCAGCTACCCACTTTATTTCTCATTGCATTGTCACTGTAGGCTTGATAAGACATTATCATTAACTGTGTCTTATTTGTTTATTTATTTATTTATATACTTTAAGTGTTTGAATGTTTGAGAAGTCAGTTCTGTTCAGTGCAAAGCTCTATGCACTATTAAAGTAAAAAATCCTTGGAAATGTTTCAGAAATCTGAATGAGTATCTCTGCATACAAGGATCTACCTGTAGTTAAGAGCCAGTAATTTATACTGTACTAGAACCACTCAATGAAAGAGAATTAATAAAATGATTTAAATAGGTATGTGGATATGTGTACTTTTATTCTACACTGTGGATGGCAGAACAGCACGCACAGCCTTTGTATGTGTGCTTTGTGTGTTTAAAGAACAATAATTTGAATTCAAGTATGTAATTCTGTGAATCTTTTTGGAATCTTGCTGCAGATCTTGTAACTTTCATTATCTTTCACTGATGGCTTATTAAGAAAAAAATACTTCTCACATACAGTAATAAATAATTCAAGTATCTTTAAATGTCTTGAAAGCAGTAATCACTAGCTACACCTGTGGATCCAGATTCGAGTAGTGGTTATTCTTTGTTTAGTTTTTATCATGTAGATTTTATTCAAATTTCTTTAAAAATAATAATTCCTGTGGCCCAGGAGGAAGAGAAATGTACAAATAGAAAGCTACAGGGAAGAGAATATACTGTGATTAGACAGATTATAGATAAATTATATGCAATTGAGAGAGTGATTTATGCCACTTTGTAGCAGGATTATGCATTTAGTGTATTCTAAGGCCATTAGTTTCATTTTGTTTTATTGGGGGGGAGGGGGAGGGGGGAAAGGGATGGAGTTGGGAGTGTTTTGTCTTGTTATTTTATTGTTGTGGTGGTTGTTGTTTAATTACTTGTACTCCCTGACATAGCTGGAGTACTGTACTACACACTGGAAATATACAATTATTTATAAACATCAGTGGCATGCCTGAGTCCATCTGGAAATCTTCTAGATGAAAAAATACAATTGTCAAAATCAGTCAAAGTTATCTGAATGGATTTCTTTGCTTATGCATTCTTATTTTAGGTACCTTACTCTTGACTCTCAATAACTCTATGCACC
Source organism: Anas platyrhynchos (assembly GCF_047663525.1). Taxonomy (NCBI): domain Eukaryota; kingdom Metazoa; phylum Chordata; class Aves; order Anseriformes; family Anatidae; genus Anas; species Anas platyrhynchos. The sequence goes on from NC_092621.1 coordinate 80,344,349, forward strand.
AGTTCTCTTCCATAAGCTGATTCTGTAACAAAATGCCAAAGCTGCTCACTGTGACCTCTGCAGTCTTGCTTCCACATTCTGCTTTGTGCCCTTAAGTAACTTTTTCCAGGCCAGAACTCACAAAAAGAATTTTATCTTTGTTGTTTTTTGAGCTGGAAGTTGTTCTAAACATTTTTTAGTATTCCACAGATTTCATTAAATTTCATTTTTATCTTCCATTTCTCTTTACTCAGTTCATCTCTGTGCTGAAGAATGTAAGACAGCATGTACACAGTGATGAAATTACCATCGATCCAACTTTAACATATTAAATGTTCTATGAGAAAATAACGCATCATCAGCAAGCCTACTTTGTTTGGTGACTTGGAGTGTATTAATGAGCCATAAGAATGAACAGCAAATATTTCTGATAGCTGGTCAGTATAAACTGTTCATAATTGCCTTTCTCTGAACTATAGTGTTTACTGTTTCTCAGCATTTTTCTTACTCTTTTGCTCAATTTTTGCTGACTAGTTTTGCTGATGATTAGACATGGTGGGTGCAGCACTTGATGTGAATGGGCACTGCAGGTACACGGCAAAGTCATCCTCACACCACCGTAGGATCTTCTAAAAATAATAGGAAAGATTATCAGAAAGCTAAGCTCAGTGCAAAACCCTGCTGGAAGATACAGTAGATATCTGCACTGTTACAAAACTGAGTTGATTGTAGAAAGCTAGGTCAGATATATCTATTCTGCAGTGATCCACGAGTTATCTTCCCAGTGTGATAAAGCAGAGAACATCATTCAAGCAGGGAATATCATGAGGCTCACCTGGCTACAAAGTAAATATGACTTTGGGCAATTATCAGGGAGTGGAGAGTTTCCAGAATTGCACTGGGACAACAAAAAATACAGCTTCATTCTTTCCATTGAACATTAGCCCCAGTCTGTCCCATGAAAGAAAAAGATACTGCGTATCTATGAAACTGCCAACTGGTTATTAGGAAACTGAATATCTCAGAAGGATGCAAGCATAGCCAGAGAAAAGAAAGAATGGCATGTTTGTACCTTCAGGTACATTTCAAACATTTCAAAATAGTTGAAGGTAAGAATATCTTCCCCTCTCCCAGTCCAATGGAAAAATACATTCATGTTATCAAGTCATATAAATGTACTTACAGTATCAATTCCACTTCTAGGAGTCTGTTCTACTGTTTCTCCCTTCATTCACTGAACCACCAGGGCACCACTGATTGAGATAAAACCATACCTGGTATGTTACGGTTCCCTAATAGCTGGCAAAGTGAGTTTCTGCTGACAATGGCTGAGTTAGATTTCAGCAAGAGAAATATTCCTCCTAATTTTGCTTTATGTTGTGTTGTGTGTAGTTATTTGAGAAACAAATGAAAAAGTTTCCCCATGGGAGGTTATGGACTGGGAAGTTTGTCTGCTGATTTTGAGTTGCCAGATGCAACATTGGTTACAAGAGCCACTGAGATACTGCAGGGTGTAAAGGATAGCTTAAGGCAATTTTGGCTTCAGTTATGGGACCGAAGCATACTGGTTCCTCAGTATGAAACTTACACATGGCTTTTCAGAGGATTCATTAAATCCTGTCATGAAGGTTAAATGATGGGGAGAGCTAACTGGATCTATGTTTTTAATTTGTCAGACCTATCCATTGTTCGGTTGTGTCTAGTAAATGTAAAGAACAAGTTCTAAGATTTCAGGCAGATAGATTTTACATGTTCAATAGCAACAACAAAAGAGTCTGAAGTGTGGAATAGTAGCCTACTAACAAATTTTGACTATAGTATTTTCCTTTGTTTTAACTTTAAACATAATTAAAAAAAAAAAATCTAAAGAGGTTTCCTTAGGACCTCTAAATTCTGGAGCTTATTACTTTTCCCATCTGACCTTCTACTTCCTTATCTAGCTTTTGCTCTCCCAGATTCTACCCCTTTGGAGCCTAAAGGCTTCGCATAGTATAAAACATAGCCTCTTGCTTATTTATTTATTTATTTATTTACTTATTTGTTTGTGTTTTTGTGTATGTGTGTGTCCCAGAAGTAGGTCAATCTTTTACACAAGTTTCTCAAGGATAACCCCATTGCAGGGTAAAGAGAAAGAGAACAACAACATTAAACTTTCATAACTAGCCTCAGATCCCCTGTTCTTAGAATGGATCTGCAGCTCTCGGGATGATGAGTGGTATGTGGATGTAGTTAAAAACTGCTGTATGCCCATATGGATCACAGAAAGGAGCAATGTACAGAGACTGGATTAGTACAGCAATACTGGCTCATTTGCTTAGTAATTATGGCTGGTCTTACTCCTTTTTGTGGCAAAGGCCAAGAGAAAGAAGCCACATAAAGAGACTCCCCAGTTGGGTGAGGTCATCCACCATTAAGGGATTACAACAGATGCAATAAGGGCATGAAGATTTATTGCTTGGGAAAAAAGAAAAAAAAAAGTGTTAAAACATGTTGTAATGATTAGTTTAATGCAATTTCAGTGATGCAAAGAGGCATTTCCACCATAATTAGAAATCACTTTTGGGAAAGAAGGAAGATCAGATACACCAAAGAAAACTAAATTATCCATATCTCTTCCTTTTCACATGTATATAGTGACAATTATTTATAGCAATATCTGGTAGTTAGGCTGGGAGAAAAAAAAAAAATAAAGAAGCATTTCTATTTGCAGCATTAGAAATTGGATTTTTAAAATCATGTATGCTGACTTATCAATAACATGTTTCTGAGAACATTTTAAATGTTCTTTCTAGCATTTTCATCAAGTATAATTTTCAGTGTTTTTCTGGTAATGTTATACCTGATTTTTTAGGGTATGATAAAATTATATTTAAAAAAGTTAATTTTTATAGCAGAATATGCTGGACAGTGATCTTTCTTGATATGTCTGTAATGTCACTGCCCACAAAAAAAAAAAAAAAAAAAATCCAAAATGAAATTATATTTTTTTTAGAAACCATTCAGTAGCAGTATTGCATAGCTGCCTCTACTTGTGTGATTGTCCTGGACAAAGTTTTGTCTTCCCAGATTGTCTGTTTTAACCTTTCAACCTCTTTGTGCAGCTCTTTTTTTTTTTTTTTTTTTTTAATAGTGTTGCAGTTCCCATCTGAAATGTGTCGATCACCAGACACCTTGTGCTAAAGGAATTCACTGATCATATATGGTAAGCAAGTTGCCCCAAACAGTTGGTACAGATGATACCTAGAGCTACTGGTTTCTTAATCTATCATTGTCTTTTGTTTCTGATATGTAAAAGCTGCCATCATCTCAGCAATGTCTGTATGGATCTCCTCTGCAAGAATTTTAATTCTGCAAAGGCGGTGACACGTCCCCAGAGAGGCAGGACACTCACATGCTTTGCAAGATTTAGCTAGAGCTTTGAACACTGTGCACCCAATTTAAGTAATGGATCATAAAAATAGCATGCCTGAAATCCATGACAGAATAACTTAAGCGGGTAGCAACCTCCAGTCACTAGGCCAAATAGAGGTGACATTTAAAAAGACCAGAAACAAATGCATATGTTTTTTGTCATACAAATTCAGTCATTATAAATGTGGTGTTTGAAGATAGCTTCAACAAAATATATAGTACAACATAGAAATACACTATACAAATGGTCTTTTCTTTTTCCAAAAAGGTCTATGCTAACGAGGTCATCATGTCTTTTGAGGATATAGTTTATTTTTAGTAAAATACAGGCTTTCCTTCACGTGGTTGATGCAGGATTTGAACAAAAGCATATTTAAACAGACATATTTTTAGAGTGTGACTTGTGTTGCAGACACACTCTGTCTGTCCTGTCCTTTTCTCCTGCATTTCCAGTTTTTTCTTTAAACTGATTGATTGGGATGTGAATGCAACTCCAGACCGGGTGAGATGAGGATTTTCTCTGAGATTTAGAATGGACACTTCCATTGTACACAGAGAGAATTTAATTTGCATCTATTCTTTTGAGTTTAGGAGTTTACATACCATTCTCATTCCAAGTCTACATGCTCTTACTGTAGATTATACATTTTTCATTCATTCTCCTCAAAAAAAAAAAAAAAAGTGTTGAGCCAAAACTTCTGTAGACTTAAAACAAAATAAATAAATAAATAAATAAGTCTTCAGCCATTTCTAGGGAGATTAGCAGTTGATTCATATAAAATATGCTCATGAGGTGCTGGAGAAAATAGAGACCACAGAATGACTTGAGTGGTGGAGGTGGGAAGGGATCTCTGGAGATCCTCTTGTCAACTCTCCTGCTCTGGATGCAGGATGTCTCAGAGCAGGGTGCCAGTGCTCAGTCCCCTGCACAGTAAAGATGGGATTCTTGATGTTCAGATGGAACCTCTTGTGTTTCAGTTTGTGCCTCTTGTGCTGACATCAGTTATAGAATGTTACAATTAATGTTACATTTGTCATGTAGATACTATTGATAATTACTAATTTCTTGAGAATAGTTTTCCCCTACATTTCAACTTTATATTATATATTTTTGCAAAACAAGCACATATAATAATAATTTACTATTTTTACTATTTATTATTAAAAGGTCATGAAAAAAATGCCATGACCTTCTAAAGTGTACTTAAAGACTTGCAACTATAAAAACAAGAACAATGTTAAGTTAGCATTTTGTCCACTATCACCGCCGTGGAACATTTTAAAACATTATTCTGAAGGGTGGTATTTTGCATTGCTGTTTGCCTGTGTGAAGATAAGTGTCCATCTGTTTCTTTTATCAAACTTTGCCAGTCGCTGGAAAATGCTAACAAAAGTTATTGATGTGAGGAATAGGAAATATAGCCTAGGAGAAACAGACTGTTTCAAAGTTATTGAATGGTGGGACACAAAAATAAAATAAAACAAAATAGAATAAATTTGTACCTGCTCATAAAGATTTCCAAAGGTCACAGGCAGCATTTCATTTCTTCCTTTTCTTTGGCCAGAAGTAAAGCCTTTTAGGACTGACACAAGAATGTCAGAAATTTTCACTCCGAGGTTTTAAATGTTTTGTAGCTCTTCTCTTCCTTTATTTCAAGAAAAGGCAAGCAGGAAGGCTTCCCAAACTTTTGAATCTAAAAAACAAACCAAAAACAAACAAACAAACAAACAAACAAACAAACAAACAAAACTATAAGAAGACACTCTGGGTTTTTTTGCTCATTTAGATATTATGCATGCAGACTTTTTCTTAAATTGGAGAATATGACAGCATTCAAGTGGCTGTCCAAATAAAACAAATTAGCCAATTTGGAAGTAAAGATATATGTAAAGTAAAATAATATTACAGAAACCTCTTTAAGATTGAAAAATGAATTAATTTCTGAAACTTTCCTATTACAGTACAGTAAATGGCACGATTTGGTGTTTATTCACAAATGGAACCAGAAGTCCAGAAAAGAGGAACAGGTAGTAAGTGAAAGTTGAATAGATTCATGGTCATTAAGAGTAAAGAAGAATGTAGTCAAAATGGTGAAACTGGGAAAACGTCTGGGACAGGAAAAACATAATTCTGTATATCTTTTCCATAGGACTGGAAGAAAAGAAATGAGTGATAAAGCAGCAATGCCTTAGAGCCATTAACTTTTTTCCAATACTCATTTCTGACTGATTGGGAAAAGAGTAACTGCTGATAGAAATCCTTTCTAATACCTGTTGAAAGACAGTAAATAGCTAGTTAAAAGTAATATTTCTCAAACTTTGTTGCAAGCTACCAGAAGATACCACTGTGTCTTCTAGCTACTGGCCATGTGATTGGTAGCTAGTGTCAGCTGTGACAGAGATTAGTTTGAAGTGAAATTTCATTCACTAGAATGAAATGTCTGAATAAACCTGATAATGTCCCTCGGACATCAGCTTTCAGGCAGACTTGGATTACCTTAAAAGTAGTGACCTAGAGATAAACTGCCTGCTCTCTGTTCCCTAAGTGATTCAGATCCTTGGGAGCACAAGTTGTAATCACAGCTGTCTGCTAAATGTTTGACTCTATAGGTTTCTGCATAAAGTGAAAAGCAATTATTTTTCACAAAGGATAAAACATTTTAATATAAAAAGAGATAAACACATTCTGCTTGTGTAAATCTTGTGAGTTCATCTTTTAGATAATATCATTTAATAGAGACCAGGGGTCTGTTCTGTACTAGACAATGATTCAGACAACAAAGTTAATTGAAAATGTGTAGAACAAGACCTAAATATATAAATACATGTATTTTTAAAGGAACAAAAAAGGATCATTCTATGGCATAAAAAACACAGACATCCCTCTGCAACATTTCAATGGAAAAAAAAAAAAAGGGGGGGGGGGGGGGGGAAAGAACAGAAGAATTTTCAGGTGAAATATGTACTCTAGTGATAACTGATGAGCACTAAAGAGAAGCAGTATCTCACTATGACTGTATGGAAAATTAATTACTGGTAAATGTAAGAAAATGCGTATTTCAGAATATGGACTCCTAATTTATGCCTAGACACAGATTTCTACTGTGATATTATTACAGAAGCAAGTACTAAGAGAATCATCATTGCCAGAAATTACAAATAAGTTCACACATTCTTCCAAGGTCATATAGGAAAAGACTGAGTATCCCATTTGAAAAGATACAGAATTTTTTTTCTGCACAAAACAGCACGATCCATAGAAAAATACTTTTAAATACATTTCAGAGTTTTTCTACTGTATTGGGTGTAGGAGGCCAGGTTTTGGTAGTGAAGTGGGGTTGAATGGTATTTGCTTTTGCAGGGGTGGGCTTTGCGTGAATAGACTAGAAGTTGCCTCATGTTAGATAAGAGACAGCTCTAGCTGGCTCCAGAATGAAACTGCTGCTGGCCAAAGATGAGCCCCTTATCAGTTCTGGGGGTGTGCCTGTGATAACAAAGTGTAAAAAAACACTGTGCAAAAAAACACTGGGAGAAAAAAGAGAACATTTGAGAAAAACAGTCCTGCAGACACCAAGGTCAGTGAAGGAGAGGAGAAGGAGCTCCAGGTGATGGAGAAGTTCCCCTGTGGTCTGTGGAGAGGCCCCTGGTGGAGCAGGCTGTCCCTGTGCAGCACACAGAGGACCACATTGGAGCAGATCTCCACGCTGCCAGCAATATTGTATTCCATGCCAGAGCAAGTGGATGTGGCTGGAGGGAAGCTGCAGCCCCTGAGAGATCCATGCTGAGCAGTTTATTCCTGAAGGACTGTAACCCATGGGAGGGACCACATGCTGGAGCAGAGGAAGAGTATGAGAAGGAAGGAGTGAAGAGATGAAACATTATGGATAGACTGCAACCTTCATTCCTCATACCACGGTGCTGCTTGGGGGGAGGAAGGGGTAGGTAGAAGAGCTGGGAATGAGGGAGTGAAGATGAATCCTCCTCAAAAAAAATAATCCTGTGGGGAGAGAGGTGATTTTAATGTTTTTGTTTGTTTGTTTGTTTGTTTTTTCCCTCACTCTCTTACTCTATTTCTACATGGTGATAAATTAAATTAGTCTTATCCAAGTTTGTTTTGCCTGTGATGGTAACTAGTAAATTAATTTGCCCATATCCTTATCTTGACCCATGAGTTTTTTCTCCCTGTCCTGATGTGTAGGGGGAGTGAGAGTGGAGTGCTGGGCACCTATTGGCCAGCCAAGGTCAACCTATCACATAGATCTAAACAAATATAAACTGTTAATATTAACGCTCCTAACCATAAGCATGCTTGATTGTTTTTTGTTTATTTGTTTCAGAGAAAACCTCTTGTCTCAAAATGGTTAGAAAGAAGTCTGAGGATTAATATATCTGAGGATATATTAAGTATTAAGTATATAAGTATTAAGATATATTAAGTATATATCCTCACATATATAGTTAATATATCCTCAGATATATTAATATATCTGAGTATATAATCCTTTTCTCAAAGGATTAATTAGAGCCACATTTGATACCGATGAATTTTAACAAGTTGTTTACATTAGTTATATTTAAATGTGTGTGCAGTATATATTGGCAAACGGCGTATATGATAAAAATCACCAAAAGACACATTCGATACTGAACCACAGCAGTGAGTCACCAGAAAGGAGAATATTGCTTATTGGTGCAAGAACCTTTTTTCCTGGCCAGAACATTATAGGAGATTAAACCTATATCAGTAAAGATGCATTTGCATATCTTAGAATCAAAACTACTCCCTGTGATGGTGAAGAGCAATCAGTGAATAAAGAAGCAATATAACAGCTACTGGAAGGTAAGACAGTATCTGGATTCCAGTTCCACAAACACAAATCTCTCGTAAGTCTCTGTAGGATCAGAGATCTGAACAGCTTAGTAAAGTTTGCTCCCCAAAGTATGCTTTGCTGGTGACACCGAGGAGAAACCACCCTTATAAATGTTTTTTTTTTTTTTTTTTTTTGTTTTTGTTTTTGTTTTTGTTTTTTTTTTTTCCTGAGAGATTCTGCCATGTAGCATCTTTCCCTGAGTGCTATGCACAAAGACTGAAAAGCTGACTGCAGCTCTGTGGGGAAAAACTGTGAGCCTACTCTACAAGCAAGAGAGGCCTTTCTGATTTAGCTTTCATATAAACAGGAAAGATGTGGGGGATTGTTTGTTTATTTCTTCATTTGTGTCATTTAAAAGCATTTGTGACTACAATGTATGTTTTCTGATGTAGTTAATGCATCATTCTTTTTCCATTTTCCCTCAACCAAGACTCAGTATGATTAAAGATAGTTACACTACAGCAGACTTGTGATAAACCCATGAAACCTACATGTGGCGTAATGACCACACAGACACCAGGGGTCTTTTAGGATCAGTAACTGCTACCACTTTATTAATGACATAACTTCATTCTCTCTTACTGAGGCCTAACTTCATCTCTCATATTGAGGGCATATCTTCATTCTATCTGTTGCATCCACATATTGAGAACAGGCTCCCTTCTTAAACCATTCTCCCCACAGCAGTACTTTTCCACTAACTATTCATTGGTCAACAACTTTGCCTGGCAATCAGCAAGCCACCAGCAACTTCCATGCCTTGGTGGCTGGAGAACAAGCAATCCAAGATGGCAAGGTGTCTCCTGAATCACCCTTCTTGGTTCCCTATAAACTTTCTACATTCCTGATGGCCTCATTCTTAAGAGTCTGATTTTATCACCAACCATGGGGCTTGCTGACCCCCATGGCCACACTCCCACACATACAGGGATGCCTGTCAAGTGCACTAACTCAACAGCATATCCTCTCAAAAACCACAAGGACTAAGTGAAGAAGTAAAAGAAGGAACACCAGGAGGGAGAGAAATATTTACATATCACCAGTTGTGATCACAAAGGCATTCCTGGCACACAGAATGTTGGCATGTACAGCTAAGTCCAGAGGGTGGCAGGGAAAGTGGTCTCCTTTGGAGTAAAACTAAAGATTGAGAGTTATAGGCTGAGGGAAAAATCTTGAGCTTGAAAATAATTGTTCCCTTTTCCTGTGTAAGCTTGTCATTGTAATTATGAGATTAATAGGCTCTCAAATCCATGCTTCTATTAGCCTGCAATGTGACAGAAATGCCAAACCCATACACTTTTATATGAAAAACTAAATCCAAGTGATAGTTATTTGCCACTTCTCAGATCATTTGTAAGGGCAGCGTGTTTATTAGCAAGACATTGATTTGAACTCTGATCTCTTGACACAGGTAACATAATTTCAACACAGCATTAAAAGAGTCTCCAAATTTAGAGACATTGTGTACCTGAATCATTTGGAGTCACTATAACTAAGTGAACTTGACAGATGGCATCATGCACCTTTATTTTTTTTTCCCTGCTAAAGGTTTTTTGTTGTTGTTTTGTTTTGTTTTGTTTGGATTTGACAGAATTTAAGGGAAATAACTATTTGAAACAGAATTTTGTTGAGCTTTGCTGTAGCCTCTTATCTATATAAAAGATGCTCAGAGGCATTTGTAGGCATGCAATAGCTAAATATATTCAAAATTAGATTACTATAAAACTTAAACATAGATCCACAAAATCACCTGAGTGTTGCTGCTTTCAACATGCTGGGTACTGCGGTAGCTGGATTTGAGGTGAAGGTTGGTTTCCATGTACCTCAACTCTCCATGCATTAAAATAGAAAATGGGAGTGCAAGCCTGTCTTGCAAAGTTACATAGGAGAGACACATTAAAGAGAAAAAAGAAATAGAACTCAAGCGGGAGATATGATGGAGCATAGCTCTGCCTTATTGTCTCTGCTTCTCTCTCAGAAAGTTAGCAAGAAGAGAAACAGAAATCCAGACTGGACCAGCCATGTTGTTTCTCCACACACTGGGAGAATGCTCTACCAAGAATATGCTGCCAATTTATCAGTCTTTTTTACACTGGATGAGTGATAAGAAGGATAAAAGAAGCAAAAGAGAATATGGCCCTGATTTTTTTAGAGTTTATATCCTGTGATGGGAATTTTCGTAACTCTATTGACTTCACAAAGCCAATAGAAACAGAAAGAAGTAGTATCCTCAAACCCCTGTGGTACCTCTTTAGTGTGGTGTGATGTTCATTTTGTCTTTTTGATGTTTTTTCATTTGTCCATAAAAGCTGAATTGTGTATTAAGGTCTCTATTATGCAGCTTTAGTGCAAGTAAAGGTTCCAGTCTACATGCCTGGAAACAAGTATCACAGCTTTTTTCTTGACAATTCAATACAATTCAATTTTTACTTCAGGTGTTTCAATAAGGGAGATCATTCACTCTTATGTGAGCAAAGTGCCATAGGAAGCAAGTCAGGAAGGATCTTCCTTGTGTAATACCACCTATTTTAGTATACTTTGGAAAGAAAAGCATGCTTTTTGGCTTTTTTTTTTCTTTCTTTCTTACACCATGGTACTGAAAACTGAGAGAAAAAATTATTTGGGTAAGGAAGCAACGAATGAAAAATAAAAAGGAAACTAATGAAAAATATAAAGGATTTTGTTTTTAAACAAAATTTTAAAAAGGACACTGACTTTGCACAGGTTACAACAAGGAGAGTATGAGAACAAAGACTGCTGCCTCAGCACTTCCACCTAGACATCAAATTGTTAGTGATTTTAATTACCCATATTCACTGGATAGTTAATGCATTAAATTCACATAACACTTTTGTACAAAATCATAAAGGATTTTAATATTTGAAAGAAAGAAAAAAAGAAGTGAAGGTTTTTAAAACAGCAAAAGTTGAGTCTCAGAGCAGTTCAGGCTTCAGTAAGCTATCTTTAAAGGCATGGCGTGGGACAGCAGGAAGAAAAAAGTCTGGTGGAAAAGGTGGTGAAAGAATATCTGTTGGTACAGATACCATTTGATGAAGAAGCGCACTTCCTGTCATCTCCCTTTTGCAATGGATTAGCTCATAGAACTAACCTTATTAGCACCAGGACACAGTGAAAGCATTTCCCTTCAATAACACGAACATTAATAGTCACTTCACGACAATTGTCTCAACTGCAGCTTTTGCAACTGTGAGTAATTCTCTGTCTGTGGAGTAGAAACAAGATCAGGAGGCCTCAACAGGAAAGCCAGTTGAGGAGACATAGTGGCATCCCATATTCCTTACGCTTTGGGTACTTTAAAAGAAGAAAGACTTTTAGGAAAGCCTATATTTCAGTTGTGTGGGGAGTACACCATCCAAACGATCATATCATCTGCACAAGCTCTGCTCATTCCTTTTATCCTGAGTTGCATCTATCAGCAGCCCAGAAGGAAAATATCCCCCCAGACAAGAATGGTGAATGCTTGTTCTGTGTTCTAATCCTGGGATAATGCAGTGACTTTTATGCAGCAGGGGATTTGATGTTGTGGCCTGGGCCACAGTATTTAGGGTATTCCATATTTTTCTACTGGAGTGTTACATAGGCCATGGTGGGTACTGGTAGCTAGGACTGCATGCCAGAGAGACAACAGATGAAAAGAAAGAGACAACAGTTACTAGAAGTTCAACATATTGCAAGGAAAATTAGAAAGGTAAAACATACCTGTACCCGTTAAAAAGGAAAGTATAAGAATGAATTAAAAAAACTGGGTATAATTATTGAAATGAATATTTTTTTGAAAACAAGCTAAATGTACAGTTTGCTTCTGTGGACCAATTTTAAAATCAGCTTAAAGATTATGTCTATTTTGCCTGAATACAGTACCCCTAATGCTCCATGTACTTTGGAACATTTTGTCACCATCCATTAGTTACCTTGAAGATGAAAATGCTCTGTGGCAAACCCTTTTGTTAAGGCTGTGCTTGTTTTGCTTTCTTCCAGCGACATCACCCCTTGCCACACAGAGCCCACATACATTTGCACCTTTAAAATCCTCAGGACCTGATGTTCTATGTTATTTTGTTTTTCAGTGTTTTCTCACACCACTCAGTAGTTTATGTGTGCAGTCAGGAGATGTCCTTTTTCATGAAGAGCAGGGGAAACGAAATGCTGACCACCTCTACAGCACAGTGCTCCCAGCCACTGCAGTTTGACAAGATGCAAGCAGATAAACCCAACTGATTATTACTTTTTTTCCCTGAACAGGCCTTCCTCTAAACAGTGCTATGTTCCTATCTGACAATAATCTCACAGGGTTTGTTTGCAATATGACTGGCTAGTTTATACCAAAAGTGTAATCAAAATTTTTGTACACACCACACAGTATGAAAGCCAGAATCCATCTGTCTGGTAGAGAGGAAAGGTTCTCCTGGGAGATTCAGTGTGTTGCCTAATGCAGGAGCTCCTTCTATTGGCAGACAAGATGAAGAGGAGTTCCGAGTCAGGCTGGGGAACAATTACCTGTAAAAAAAGGAAATAAAGATCATTTCAGATGCAAACGATGAGCATTTGACAAACTCTCATTTAACAAAATTATAAACAACCTACTGACAGGAACATATAACAGAGACACTGGTAAGTGGAACTGAACCATAGTAATACATCTATAAAGAAGTAGCAAGTCTTGGATCATACTGTTAAAACACATGGTTTAAATAAGTTATTCTCACTTCATTATTTCCTCTGCAAATCTTGTACTGAAATCTAGATCAGAGGACTGCAAAGCTCTGATTAATTTGCTATAAATTTATATTAAAAGGGGGACTGATATGATGGGTAATAGGTTCCTTGTTAGCAATATTATGTTTATCTACTCAAGCACCGTACAAACAGAATAGATATTAAAATATTTTTGTGTTAATATAGGAAAAAAATATCTTAATTTTTTTCTATATCATCACACAGAGTGTGTATTTGCCAGGCAACTAGACTTTCCAAAGCAATAACAAAGTATTTGCTCTTACGTATTTTTAAGTGTATTATCAATTATTTATTATTTAAGTGTATTATCAATTTTAAGGTAGGTTTTAAACCACATTTAAGGGCTATTATCTTTCAAGCTGGTGCAGTGCCAGCAGGGCAAGCTACAGAGGAACATGGAGAAACACATCTAAAACAAAACAAATAATGTCTTTGAAGTCTGAAAATGAAAAGTAGGGTGTTGAATTTATTTTTTTCTTTTCAAATTTAAAGAAAAGGTTATGCTTCTGATATTTTAACAAATTCCTACTGTGAATAAAATTTGTCTTGCCATTCTAATGAATCGGGGAAGCTAAGAAGAACTCTCCAATTTTCAACATATAGATAGTATAGAATAACCATGCGTTTTTGTTTTTTTTTTTTCAGAGAGACATTTTAACCAATAGTACTTCAATACAGCTGAGAAATACAAAAATGGAAGTTGGCATTGCTGTGTGCTGCAAACTAGATCAATGGATCAATAAGTTGTGTAAGAGAAGTGGTTTCACTTCCAAAAGAACAAGCAGGACATAGAATAGTTTAGAAATGTTTGCGTGGTGGAGTGCATGCTTTCAACAAAGGAATACCTATGTTTTTTGTTTGTTTCTTTTCAGGGAAAACCAAAACAAACAAAAAACAACAAAAAGACACAATAAAAACAACCAACCAAACAAACAAACACTTTAGAGACAATTGTTAAGTTGCTATTCAATGTTATACCTTGGAATATTTTCCCCAAATGAGAGAAGTAGAACAAAATCTGTAAGAATGTGAACCAGCCTTTAATTCCCATACATAGCTAGCACTAAAAACATTATATCTACATCTAGTTTTACTTGTTCTGTCAGTGTTTAGTTTTTTCCTGGTTACAAACCATGTTATTTGATTTATGACAGATGTGCTTGTACACATAGGTATACATATCTATAGTATGTAATTTTTATTATTTTTTTTTTTTAAACAGTGTCTTTACTTTTGACTGAAGCCCTCTTTAACATAGTGGCATGTCACTGCAGACCTAACACCACCATTCCAGTCTTATTTTCAACCATTTTACTTAAGTGCTGAAATTTACCTGCAGATGAATGTTCACTGGCATTTTTTTTTTTTTGGTCTCTGTAAGAAATCAGAAAACTATTGTCATATTTCCTATAATATTTTTTTTCATACATTATTAAATTATGAATATAATATGCTCAGAACTATGTTTATCACACTCTAGGGTTTTATTAAAGATGTATGTCCATACCAGGCTACCGGCTTTCAGCTAAATTTAAAAGTCAAACAAAACAGGTCCAATATAATCATAAACTCTGAGGTGGTTTCAGTTAATAAATTGGAAAGATTATCTCAATGCTTCCACATGATGCAAGCATAGCATCCTCAAAGCAGTCCGTCTTTAAAACTCAAGATGTTCTGTGAATTTTTTATAAGTAGGAATCTCTCAAAAATTTCTCACGTCTCCTAACCAGTATTATCAGTTGAACAAGTTTTAATAAAGTCTTCCAAAGAATGTGACTTCTTTCTCAAGATCCTGAATATGTACCATATCAGTGGTCTAAAAAAATGTATTTACTTTTTTCTTTTTTTCTTTTTTTTCTTTTTTTTTTTTTTTCCCAAATCTCAAACCTACATATAATTATCAATTTAATTAAATACTTTTTATGGTTTTGGGGAACTGTACAGATACCAGTTGACCCACAGATTTACTCTGCCATATGAAAAAATGAAGATAATAATAGAACTCACAGTTACTAGTAAAGATATAAAATTTTAGGCTTGACACAAAAAATGGAAACAAATGTGACAAGTCAAAGAAAGACATGCATCTGCTGAGTAGGAATAGAAACTGAGTACTAATGCAAACAAAAAATATCCTATAGTTCACAGTTTGTCTGGTATGTTAATGACCCGATAGATTAAATACTGAGTCAAAATTCTGTAATCTACAGTAGTACTAACCTGCCATGGCTTCACTCTGGACTGGAAAAGCAACTGCGACATCCAGGAAAAACACAATTTTACAATTATAAGTTTTTCTCATTTGTTTTTTTTTTGTTTTTAATAAGCAGCATAAATCAGCCCATATCGAATTGAGACATGTCGGACTTCCTCTATAAAGTCAAAAGCTATTACTAGGAAGACAAATTCTAAGAAAATCTAGGGATTGAAACATATATGGTGTAGAACTGTAATAAGCTGTTTCTAATTGTTGTTCTGATAACATTCATATGCAAAGAAAATCCTCATTGATTTGAAGGATCGAGGGTGAAGTGTCCTTAGAGCAGTAAATGCTGACTTTCTACTGTACAGTACAGATGTACATCTGCACTGGATTTGAAAACTAGCTTTTAAATTCAGACTCAAGGTCACTGAACCAAGTGACCATCTTGCATTTTTTATTCATGGACTGTATGGCAGTGAATTTAAGCGTACCAATTACATTACACACCTGTGCATCCTGCAGTGAGCCAGTTTTGGATGCTAGCTTGGACCCCCTAGGCTGCAGTATGCTTACCTTTCCTTGCTGTGAAGACGCAAAAGCAGATCCTGTGGTCTCTCCTCCATGCAAGCCACATATTCTACACTGAAGCCATACGGAGCTTTCTGACAGGAAAGCACCGACGGTATGTGTCTGGATTGGGCTCATACACAGCTCCATCAAGTACTCATTGCCATGTGGAGTATTGCTAAGAAACCTGTCTGGTTAAGGATGTCTGCTTCTGAAATAATCAAAATAGGGATGGACAGCGCCATCTCACACACACTCCGTCATTTGTGGTTGGAAGCAACAGCATCCTTGCGGGCACTTTTCTTGACCTAGTTTCTGGAACTGTTCGATGTCCATGAACAAAATGGATATACACAACCTACAGGGCCTTTGATAACATTAAGAGGAAAGCTATCTCCCCTCCATGATAAGAAATGTCATTTTGTCATTTTATCCATGCGCAGTCCAAACCTTCTATGAATATGGTTTCCTTTCCCATACCGCATAATTCAACCCCTTCCTCCTTCTCCTGTAACAAGATGCTTACATTGCCTTGGAAGCTCCAGCCTAAACACATTGGCATATGTTATACTTTCTGGGGAAGCAGGATTGTCCAGCAATTACCCTTCATTAACCACAGAAAAGAGAACAGCAACCAACCAACAAAGATACTCTCCCGAGAGTATTGCCCATTAGGAGTTCCATTTTATCTTGTAACACAACATTTTCAGTGAGCAAACATATAGCTATCATTTAAATAGGGACTCAGTCCTTCCACTACACCTTTCTTAGAGTAATACACTTTCTCAACAGCATGAGTGAACTGTGAAAATAAGTGGGGAAAGATAGTTCATCTAGAGTTTGACACACCCTCTTAGAAAATGTTAGGAGTTTTACTATTGTGACACACCCACACACACACCCACACACAAGACAACACCTCCTTCCTTAATTCCAAAGAATTTAAAATAAAAGTTTGTTTTTTTTTTAATTTTTCCCTTTCAATTTCAAACATAAATAAATAACAATATAAAATAAATAAATAAATAATTCAAATATAAATAAATAATAAGTGTTATTTTTCCAGGAATATACATATATTATATATATTATACATATATAATATATATATATTTATATACACCTAGGATTATATATATATAAAACAAATCAAAGTAGAAACAAACATACAAACAAACACACAACCAACAAAGTGAAACAACAATCAAACAAAAGCCCAATCAAATAATCCTATAGCCAGGATATATATTAATAAATAGTCATCGAGACCACAGTGACACACTCTTTGTCACCAGGCTCTCTCCCTGGCAGATTTCCACTCACATTCTCTTTCTCCAGATCAAGGTAGACTTCTCATGTCAGCAGCAGATATTTCCAGAGATCCTGGCTTGTCTTCCTTTAATCCTCTGGGCTCCCACTCAGATATGCCTGCAGGAAGAAATCTGCACCAATGGCTGTCTTAGTGGGTGCTGGTGGCAACTCTCCCTGTTGCCATTCCTCAGACAAAACCAAAAACTGCCTGTCCAGATTTATTAGCTAAGACTGTTACTTCTTCTGTCTCCTTTTGGAGTTTGCCAATGAGTTTCTCTCTCTACACTTCCAGTTTTCCACTGGAAGGCTGCTGAGTTTGAGAGGAAACTGAGAAATTAAAAATATTTCAGGTTTCCTCTCAGATGAGCCTATACAGAAATGTACAACAACAACAAAAGAACAAATAAACAAGCAAATAAACAAAAAAAGCAAAAAGTATATTATACTTTTGTAGGCTTTGCATGTGTAATTCATTGTGAATCATCCTTCTTTGGCTCTTGCTCACTAAAATTAATCTTTGCAAATGGGTCCCAAGGTTGTTTCCCCTTCTTTGGTATCCTTCCCAAGAGGATCAAGTGACAAATCTTTGTCAACAAGAAATCAGAACTGTGGGAGATAGCTAGCACACGAAAAGAGAAGTAGGTGGATCTACACCCTGATAAACATGACATGAACTATCAGAGAAACTGCTGCCAGGGTGGAAGTATAAATGTGAGAAATCCCCCTCTGCTGTACAGGAGGCAGTGTGTTAAAGGTTTTTCACAAGTATTTCTAGCCCAAACTGAACAGATGCAGGATTGAGAATGTCCATTCTCCTTGAATGTCCTCAGCCTCTTTTCACAAAGAATTGCTAGGGGTTGTTTGTCAATTGTAGGGTTGTATTTCATGGTGTTTTTTTTTTTTTTGTTTGTTTGTTTTGTTTTGTTTTGTTTTGCTTTGTTTTTGTTTTTGTTTTTTTTGAAAAACAAATGAAACTGTTTGCACAGTCTTACCTCAGAGCTAGCAGGAACACGGTAGCCTGCAGCCAAGGATGCCTCAGTCACTATAACATGAACTGATCAAAGTGTATGTGGAGCCTATTATATCTTTTTCCTTATCCTTAGAACTCAGAGTCACACGCTGAAGTACTACAGTCCAGATCCTGTCTGGAGATAAGCTCAATGACCCTACCCATGGACAGGGAGTCCACCTGCATGAAAAACAGCTTGGCAAGTGGTGGCCTGTTTTCGTGGACCTGAAGCTTGAGAAGGCAGGACTAAAAAAAGGGGAGGAAAATTCAGGCACTGTTGGGCTTAAAATTAATTATAAATGAATTTGTAATGAGCAGTGACTATATTGCTTGTGTTTATGCCACGAAAACATTCTCTGCCACATTTTAATTGTTACAGCTGATCTACCTGCTTGCAGAGTGTAGGGAGCAGGTTCACCAGCATGTGCGAGCAAGCTACAGGGACAAGGGAAGTGATTCTCTCCCTCTACTCTACCTGGAGTCCGCATCCAGGTTGTGAGACCTCAGCACAAGAAGGACAAGGATCTGTTATAACATGTCCAGAGGAGGGCCACAAGGATGATCAAGGGGCTGGAGCACTTCTATTACGAAGACAGGCTGAGGGAGCTGGGGTTGTTCAGCCCTGAGAAGAGAAGGCCCCAGGGAGACCTCACAGCGGCCTGCCAGTGCCTGAAGGGGGTTGCAGGAAAACTGGGGTGGGACTCTGTGTCAGTGGGAGTAGGGATAGGGCAATGGTTTTAAACTTAAAAGGGGTAGATTTATATTAGATACAAGGCCGAAATTCTTCACTCAGAGGGCGGTGAGGCCCTGGCCCTGGCTGCCCAGAGGAGCTGTGGCTGCCATATCCCTGGCAGTGCCCAAGGCCAGACTGGATGGGGCTGGGGACAGCCTGAGCTGGTGGGAGGTGTCCTAGCCCATGGCAGGGTGGGGAGGAACTAGGTGGTCTTTATGGTCTTTTGGGTCTTCAACCCAAACCATTCTGTAATTCATTGATTTTATAGTATTTAAAATTAGAAAGAGGAAATAATAAAATTTCACTGAATTATTTTAAATATCAGATTACTTGATTATGCTCAAAAATTAGCAAAGCAGCAAAAAGTGACGGCAGCAAAACTATAAACTGTTGTTGATTTATACAACACTTCTGTTAAAAAAATACTGACTCTTTATGGAAATTATGCTAGTGAACAATAGAATTGGTAAATTGTAACAAAAAAAAATGCATCAGGAAGTCTAATGTCTAATTCTAACACCTTGATTATAAGATGTACAGAGATAATATTACTGAGATAGCCATTATTGCTAAGTTTGTGAAGGGTTTTTGCTGGATTTGCACTTGCAAATGGAAAAGTATGAATTATCCTCGTCTAGCATTAGCAATTTTAACTTGCTCAGATTCTGTTACCATGTTTTCTGCTACCATGAAGACATTTGCTTGCTTTTTTACAGGTTCTGTCATGTTAGAATCTGTGTAGACTCATGTGCACGAGTCAAAAAGAGAACATTTTATAAAGAATGCTAAGTGAATAATATAGACAAAAACAGGAAAGGAAGAGCTGGACTAGTGTCTCAAAATAAAATATATTTATTGTACCAAAAAGTTTGCAAACCTCTGAAATTTGTGTGCTCATCATCACCCACTGCAGAATACAGCCACAAATCTTATGACTACTCATGGGCATTCACCTGTATTTCAGAAGCACAGGAACTGGATTAACCATAAAAGAAATATTTCTCTCCTTTATTTCAGAAATTGACTAGAAATTAGAGAAAAGTAGACACTCATCTTTCATTCTGCCAATTAAAAGCAAGAATTTGTCATGTTTAGTCACTACAGAATAAAGAACTCAAATTGCCAACATTGGAAGAGTGTCAGACTGACCCTCATCCATCACACGTGAACGTATGTCTATCTCTACAACAGCAGTTTGGGGTCAGCTACATAGACCACATTCTCACAAGATCTGTTTACTCACTTAGATTTATAACTTAACGTGTTAAAAGGAATACACTTATTCGTAGAATTGCCAATGTCATTTGTAACAACTCGTACTTTTAATGACACATTGCTATGTTTTAATAACCAAAACACAACTTCCTCACAGATTTTTCCTCGCAAATTAATTACAGTCTGATGTTAAAGCTTTAGATGATATATTAATTCTGATCAGTACTTCCTTATAACAAAACTCTT
The DNA here is from genome assembly GCF_047663525.1 of Anas platyrhynchos. Taxonomy (NCBI): domain Eukaryota; kingdom Metazoa; phylum Chordata; class Aves; order Anseriformes; family Anatidae; genus Anas; species Anas platyrhynchos. The sequence goes on from NC_092621.1 coordinate 80,364,652, forward strand.
TCCAAAATTTTCTCCTACTTTTTTTTTTTTTTTTGAGTGAAAGGGGGTGTGGGAGGGAGAGATTAAGATTTATAAACAACAAAACAAACAAACAAACAAAACCATATATTTGCATGGTTTTCACACACACACAAAAAAAAAAATACAATTTTTTCAATCAACATTCCTTAATGATATAGGAAAAGAACACCTCATGTCCGCTTTTGTGAATACGAAGATAAGACATCTTCAGGATTGAATGTTATATGTAGGCCTGTAATAATTATTTCTGTTCTCATTTCTTGATTTCTAACTTTTGGTTAATACTAATCCCACTAAAATATCATCTAGATGACTGCCACTATTAGATGGCTAATATGTCATAATTGAAAACCAATACTCACAGAGATGAATATTATTTACCATATGTTACTAATTGCTAGGTAGCTAAACTTAGCTTTCTTATATATAAATAAGAATAGATATATCTTATATACGTTATATATATATATAACATATTACAGTAGAAGTATATGAAATGTATATATATATTAACTATTATATATTAACTATTATATATAATATTATATATGTTATTGTTTGAAATGCGTATATTTCCTATGTATATATATATATACATATATACATGTATCTCATTTCGAGAGTATACAAAGATTACTGATGCATAGCTAGCTAGCTTGCCTTCCTCTAAAGTACAGTAATGGTTTTTCTGTGCAAGTGTAATTATTTGTAGTGGGCATTCGATATATTGCTCTTATGCAGTGTTAAATCAGTACAGAACCTGATCCTTGTTCTTCAGTATAGTTTCCTAATTAAAACTGAATTTAATTTAGTTTGCATTGTTTTATTCAAAAATCCCTCGGTTTGTCTAGATTTTGCGAAGTATTGTGGGCAGTATACCATTGATATTAATGGATGAGGAAAATAAAAATGATATTTCTACTTGCACCATCTTGCAATCTGTGAAGAAATGTGAGAATGTCAAATTTATTTCTCTGCAGCTCTTCTAAGTTTGTGAGACCCTGAAGGGGATAAGAAAGAAAAAGTACAATTCTCTGAATAAGAAAATACAGGCATACTTGATCTGTTCCTGAAATTATGAAGATATTTTTATTATTGCTTATATATTTATTTATTAGTTAGATAGGTCTTGTTTGGTGGTTCTTCAGGAATGAGTTGAGCTCCTCAAATCACATAGGAGTGTGGTAAACCCAAAACCCGGCTCAAACAGAGGAACACACATATCCTAATTACTGTAAACATTTTTAAGGTGACAAGTATGCCTACATGCTCAATATATTAATAGACACAGAGCTTTAATGTTTGAAATTTCTCTTAAACTAACGCTGTTGAACAGAAACCTAAATTAGCTTTTTTTTTTTTTTTTTTTTTTTTTTTTTCTCAACTTACAAATATAAAGATTTTGTTCGTAATTTGTAATTATGTTTTCTGTAAAGTTGCTTCCACCTTCTTTTGAAAGAAGCTACGGGGAGATCGTACATAGCATAAACATTCAGTGTCCCCTCTGTACCAATCATGTTTTAGAATCTATGGAGAGTGCTTATTTTGTTATTCTTGTGTTAATAAGAGAAGACCTCTGTAAACAGGTATTCAGGCATAAATAAATATATATATATATATATATATATATATATATATATATATATATATATATATAAAATATATATAATATATAATGTATATATATTCAGGTTAATACTGAAGGTTTCAAAAAAGTGTAGAAAAGAACAAATACCAGCACCTGACACTTAGCTGTGTGTTTCATGATATACTTCTCAATATCTACAGTATCTGCTTCTTACTCCTATTTATATATGTGTATATCATAGAATCACAGAGTGGTTTTGGGTGAAAGGGGGACACATTTAGTTCCAACTTCCTTGACATGGAGGACACATTTCATAGATCAGGTTTCTCAAAGTCCCATCCAAACTATTCTGGTATATATATATCTGTAAACAAAACCAGCAAATAAACAAGGAAAAAATCCATTTAGGGGATTTGGTTTGAAAGATTTTCTTTCTTCCTTTCTTCCGTTCTATTGTTATTCTTTGCTCTGGAGCACGTTTCAAAATATGAATACAAGACTTGCAATTAGTAATAATATTAAAGTAAATAAATATGAATAAGCATTAAAATAAGAATGAAATCCACAAGAAGAGAAGGTCCTCCAGGATTTAAACTCTCATGCAGTTGGCTCCTCCTGAATTTCATACAATACCATGAAGTATTAAAATATGAGCTGGTGATAGCTGTTACACTAGCTAATTGTAATGGTTTTACTCAAGTGGGCAGCTGAGCTCCACCACAACCACTCTCCCACTCCACCTCCTCAAAGGGAAAGGGGTAGAAAATATGATGCAAAGGGCTCAAGCTTTGAGGTACGGATAGGGAGATCACTCAACGATTATTATGGTGGGCAAAACAGACTCAGAGTAGAGAGATTAAGAAAATACATTGACTTACTACGAAGCTAGAGAAGTGATAAACAAAAACAACCTAAAAACCCTTACCCCACAGCCACTTTCCTCCACCTCCTTCCCCCAAGCTGTGCAGGGGTGTGGGGAATGGGGGCTGTGGTCAGTCTATAGCACTTTGTCTCTGCCGCTCCCGCAGGGTCCCTCTCTGCCCTTCCTCCCCATGGGGTCCCTCCCATGGGATGCCGTCCTTCCCAAACTGAGCCTGCGGGGTCTGCCCACAGGCAGCAGCCCTTCAGGAACTGCTCCCACACGGCTCCATCCCACAGGGTCCATCCATCCCCCAGCAGCAAACTGCTCCAGCACAGGTCCCCCACGGGTGGGCGGCAGCTCCCCCCAGACCCCCTGCTCCTGCGGGGGCTCTCCATGGGCCGCAGCCTCCTCCAGGCCGCATCCACCTGCTCCACTGGGGGCTCCTCCACCCATGGGGGGGCTGCAGCGTGGAGATCTGCTCCATGTGGGACCCATGGGCTGCAGGGGGACAGCCTGCTCCACCAGGGGCCTCTCCCTGCACAGCCCGCAGGGGAACTGCTGCTGCCTGCCTGCAGCACCTCCTGCCCTCCTGCTGCACTCACCTGGGGGCTGCAGGGCTGGCTCTCACTCCTCACCCTCCCAGCTGCTACTGACCAGCAGTTTTTGTTTCCTTTCTTAAATCTGCTCTACAGAGGCACAAACAACATCACTTACTGGCATGGCTCTGGCCAGCAGCAATTCCCTTTGGATCTGGCTGAAACTGGCCCTTATCTAACATGGGGCAGCTTCTGGATTCTTCTCACAGAAGCCACCCCTGTGGCCCCCCACTACCAAAACCTTGCCACATAAACCCACTACAAGAATCACAATATAAAACTTCAGTACAACATGCACAATGTAGCATACCGAATGGTGATATTCTGTAAAATTAGTTTGTATTCTGTGTCTATTTGTACATTGAAAAAAGCACATCTCTATAACCTCTAAAGTTTGTTTTTTGTTTTGTTTTGTTTTTCCCTACATATTATTCAATAACACTTTACTATATGGTTTTATGCGTAGATATGATATTAACAAAGAGGTGATATCTGGTAAGAGAAAAATCTTGTATGATTCGTATCTGATGTATTTGATGATGCAGTGCCATGTAATTAGTGATGTCAGCATGAACTCTATATACAGACTGAATTTCCTCTGATGTACTAGCTTCCATTCATTTTTGACAGTATTCTTTTAACTAATGATAATCACAGAAAAAATAAATAGGTAAAATAAAATAAAAATAAATAAAAATAATAAAAATAAAATATTACTGTTATTCAAACATCACATGATTAATTATCTTTGTGAGTCTTTGAGGAAGAAATGCACTACAAGCAACTTGGTTTTATCAAGGCATTGTAGACCTGTTCCATCCCATAACTAATTCTTTCTCACATTGCTATCCTAATAGGCAGCAACAGACAAACAAACAAACAACAACAATAAAAAAATGACCATGCTCTTCCCCACTCCAACCTGCATAAAGACTGAACATATAATGGACATTTACCAAAAGCTTCTTAACTGAGCTGGCTGAAATTCTTATTTGAGTAGTTTTACAGTGTCTGAAGGAAAAATTCTCATAGGTCTAGCAAAACTGTTCATCTGTCTCCTTTGGAGTATATCTCCTACAATATCTCCAGTTTCAAAGCAGCAGCAAAGTGCACTGGTGTTAACATGGTTTGTCACATTTATGATATAGATTTATTGTAGGAAATCTGAGGCTCCTCACTATAAGCATGCTGTTCTCAGAACCCCCTGCTTTTTCTGTGATTTTCCTTAACAACACTGTAAGCAAAAAAAACAGGTAGCCAAACTTCCCTGTTTTTTAAAGTGAACCTGCATGTCTTCCATGCACAAAGAAAAGCATCAACACATCAACTGCAGCTAACTCTCGATAAGAGTTTCAGCTCTATAAATTGTCAAAAACTCGCAAAATGTAATTTTCAAATAAATGCAGTAGTAGTACTATAGCAATTATGTAAATAGTAATTATGTAACAGTAGCAGTCACTGTAAGTGTAGTAAGTAATAACCATAACAATAGCAACTGTAACCACAGTAATTAGGTAGTAAAGCATGCAATAGGCAGGTTAGACCCCAGGCATATGGCAGTCTGTATGAGTCCATATGAGTAGTACCCCCAACCACAGCTGAAGCTGAGATGATTTCACTGAAGTTTTAGGCAAATAATACTATACATCTATGAAAATGTTTTGTAAAAACAGAACCAGAATATCTACAGTGTATGAAAAATAAATTCTTCAGCATCTGCTTCTGAAAGAGTAGTAAATACTAGAAACACATGGGCTCTACTCAAAGTATCAACAATAAAGGCCACTGCCACGCTATCTCAAATCTTATTTTATTGATACATCATGTCAAAATATACAGAAAGAAATGCCACTATATTAGAAGAACTTGTTTAAATTCTATTCTTTAGCTTTCTAAATGTGTGAAAAAATATGTGTCAAGTGACATCAGAATAACTTTATGATAACTGTGTCATGCAGTTGCACAGTTGTATCATATCTATGGAAACTACAGATCTATCTACAGGATCAGTCCCTTTAGCTGCTATGTGAGACCTGGCCAAGCAGAAGAGAGAGTAGACTAAAGAGATGGGCAGGCATCTCTTCTCCTCAGTAACTGCAGGTTGGTAATAAGGTAGGAAAGTATGGGAAAGTAAACACTTAGTGCTTTCACAAGGGAATATCATGATGATCAAGTTACAAGCAACACCTGAATGAAATATATTGGCTTTTTTTTTTTTTTTTTTTTTTTTTCTGGCACCAGATATATATTTTTTTATGGTTTGTTTTTTTTTTTTTTTTTTTTTTTTTTTTTTAAGAACAGATTACAGCAACAAATTAGGTCTGAGATAAGAGTTCTGTTCAAGAAGAGAGGAAAAGAGAGTTAATTGGTGACCATTCCCTAAAAAATATGTTCTCTCTTTCCTTCTTTTCAACTAAAATTTGAGTCCAGTCTCTCAGCAGTTTACTCTCTGTGCAAAATAAAGGGAGCTGTTATTTCCTCAGGAGATATTTGGGAGGGGATTATTTATTTTTTACAAACCATGACGATGCCAAGTCATGAAGCTCAGGGAAAAACAACAACAACAACAAAAACCACAGGAAATCATCTTAATGCCCTATGCATAAAGTTTTTTGAAAGTTCATTTATGCATAAAGTTTTTTGAAAGTTCATTTAGAAAGTTAGTCTCCTCTGTCACTTGCTGTAGTATTCAATGCAATCCAAAGAACACTGGGTGCCTTACTGTTATTTTTGGTACTGCAAATAATGCCATTGGCACATCTTTTATAAGGAGCATTTGAGATTTTCCTTATCTACTGAAATGTTCAAGTGGAAAATCAACAAGATGCAGGCAGATGGCAGAAGATAATAATACTTTAATGACTGCAAAATTTCACCCTGTATAGTTTCATGTCATTAAATTATTCAATGCATTGCAGCTATGCACAATAAGGTAGTCGTTATTTATGTGAAAGCCATAATGTGAGGGTTTGTGCAATAGACATAAAACCAGAATTCTACTTTTAACATTTAAGATGGCAATGAGCTCATTGATATAGGAGCTGCAAACGATGGTGCACAAAACCATCACACACACACACACACACACACAAACAAACAAACAAACAAAAACACAATATCTTTTCTAAACTAGATTACAAGTGACAGTGATAATGCAAATGTAACTGTAAACTGTATAGTGGTCTTACAGCAACAACTAAGTCTCCTCAAAATGGAAATCAGAGATGTGGAGATGAAAGCTGCAAGATGCCTGGTGGTTACCAGGCATCAGAGAGCCATCAATCAAAGGTACCCTGGTTTAAGGTCTGCAGCTTTCGAGAGAGTGTATGCACATACATACATACACCCTCAAGCGAACTAGGACATATTTCTAGGACAAAATTTTAATTGTATAGCAATTGTGTTTATTCATTTAATTTTCTCCACTTGTGTATCAGCTGGGGTAATTTTCTTCTGCTACTCCTCTTGGTTAATTACTTTTATCTCTCTTTTGCCTTTTCCAGTACAACTGGATCACTTCCATGTATTGCTTTCAACACATGTCAGGTAAGGGGCAGGAGGCTCTCTTTTTTCCTCTTCTTCTTCTTTTTATTTTTCCCTTTTTTTTTTTTTTTTTTTTTTTCTTAAACCCCCTAGGTTCAAAAAATCAGTATGTTGTACAAAACTTGACTAGCAGGAATTTGGCTTACTCAGAGTGAATTTAACAAACACAAGTTTCATCATATAATTTTGAAAGGTAGTGTTAGAGCCCCATGACAGAACAAGAAGAAACAAGCTGCAAAGTTGGAAATTACAATTAGATGAAATGAAAAACTTTTTCACGGTGAGGTGGTTACATGTTGCTCAGAGAGGTTGTGAACCATTTATCCTTAGAAATATTAAAAACTTGCCTGGATAAGGCCCAAAGCATCTTGGTAAAATTTAGCTCCACTTCGACTGTGGAAGGATAAGGATAGGAATGGGAGAGAATTGGAGAGTCCCTTTCATCACTTTCTCTTCTGTTTATGCCATCTGGAATCAATAACATGTTAGACAAACTCTTTCAATTAATGACAGACAGAACAATTTATTATATTCTGGGATTTTTTTTCATGTGTCCATCCCGCAAGCATTTATCACAATTCTCTTTGTGGACATAAGTGTAATCTGCATTAATATTATTGTTCCTTTTCAGCAGAATTTTGCAGTGCTGAACAGAAAGCCTTGACCAGCTGTGAGGAATTAAAAAATGACATTTGATCAGATGGATGGTGCTATTTGGATAATACTATCAAGCGTTGTGTCATCTGGTTTTCATTTTGCTATGCCTGTGGGAACAACAGAGAACATTATAAAAGTTCTGCCTCAACTTCAGAAGAACTGCAAACACAGAGATTGCTGTTAAACTCAAAAACACTGTTATGATTAGATGTTATGCAGCAGTTTGATTGTGTCTTACACACACACACAAACTGTGATTTTCAAATTGTCGTTTTGCATAAATAGATACTTCTCTATTCACATATTGGTTTATCATTATGATGCTTCTAATCTCATTTTAATCAATACAGTTTTCATTAAGTATTTTTCAGTTAAGGACTGAGTTTTGATCCCAGAAGCACCTACACCTCATTATTTCCTCACGAGGCCACAGGAGGTGGACAAAGGAGCTGGCAAACACAATGCAAAATATTCTGGGGATTATCTTCTAGGTTTTGCTGCTACTCATCTTTCTGATATTAGAGACCCTCACCAGACATGAAGAATTGTGTCCTATCATCAAGGTGTGCATAAACAGTTACCTAAAACAACAGTTTCTATACATTGGAAATCTCTGGCTGGGTCACCACTGATGCTTGGCTATGCAGCCAGAAGCATAAAGAAAAAGTGATTACTAATAATCATTAGCCACTAATTTAATTGTCTAATCTTTCTGGGGAAAGGTATATATATAGATGTATATATATATATATATAAATCTATATATATATAAAGTATATATATATATATATATATATATATATATATATATGTAAACATGTTCAAGCACAGACCCTCAGAGAGTCTCAGGTAGTGAGCAGTGCTATATGCTGACTAGCAGCATGGACTGATGCACCTACATGTATTAAGAAAAGAGCAGATGTCTGGTCCAACTGACCTACTTTTCCAATGGTTCTTTCACTCCTGAAAATTTTATAGCAGTTTTTGTTTCTGAATGAAAAGTCTCAGCTAAAAGAGAAGCTGTCAGACTACTTCAGGTATGTGATGTCCATGAAAGGCTGTAGTCATGTATTTTATTTTTGTTTTTTAATATTTCAGATATCAGTGAAAGAATTTCCTTATGATGTGAGGTGGCATTTGTCCCTTAGAAAAGCAAAAAGATCTTTAATACTTTAACACTAGGTAGGAGCTGCCCTGAACATGTGGCCTGTGCCAACAGGACAGACCTCTCAGAAATTATTTTATTTTTTGTTTTGTTTTGCTTTGATGTACTTCCATAAAGTTTTTGTTTTGTTTTGTTTTTCCTTCATACATTCTGTACTAGGTGTTGAATTTATAGAAAGAACTAGCCAATTTGTTTCAAATCACGTATTGATATTCAGATTGGTTTGAAATTTTATTCTTTTTGGAGCTTTACATAGCTGCATCCGAAAGAAAACACATTTACTTCAATGCTGGAATGTCTAGAAGTCAGGGATAGAGGAAATTTTAAATATGATTTTAAATGACAATAACACTTTTAAATGAAACACTATAATGGGTAAAACAAAATATTCTTGTAAAAGGATATAGCTATGACCTGTATTTACCTAGGCAGTCAGAAAGCTCTTTATGTATTTTTTTATATTGTGATAAATGATGATTTCGAATAAATATAAAGATATTAATGGTGTTTTCATCTTTTTCTGTTTTTATTTTATTATTCAAAGAAGTCTAAACTCCTTATTTCTACTGTCAGTGTATCCTGCACATTTTTCATTATCTCCACTCATTTCTAGAAAGCAATCATTGATACTGTAACTACTGTTGCTTCTATTACAGTAACACTGCCAAAAGACTTCAATCCATATGTGTGAGAGACAGAATTTGGTGGTTCATTTTTTCTGGAAAATGTGACCAGGACTCAAATGACCTACAATGATATGGTAGCCATACATTCCTACTTCTTAGCAATAAAATTTATTGAAAAAAAAATATTGAATATGTTTACTGTCTTTTATACAAAGCAATTATTCCACTAAAAATCACCCTTCATCTATGGAAACAGCTGGATTCAATGATTTCGCTCTCTACAGGTACCTTAAAGGAGGCTGCAGCAAGTTGGGGGTTGGCCTGTTCTCCCACGTGCCTAGTGACAGGATGAGGGGGAATGGGCTTAAGTTGCGCCAGGGGAGTTTTAGGTTGGATTTTAGGAAGAACTTCTTTACTGAAAGGGTTGTTAGATATTGGGACAGGCTGCCCAGGGAGGTGGTGGAGTCACCATCCCCGAAAGTCTTTAAAAGACGCTTAGATGTAGAGCTTAGGGATATGGTTTAGTGGGGACTGCTAGTATTAGGTCAGAGGTTGGACTCGATGATCTTGAGGTCTCTTCCAACCTAGAAATTCTGTGATTCTGTGATTTATTGATTTTGAGAGCAAAACTGAAATTGATAACTGATCTCCTGGTTGCAGAAAAAGCAGTGTGGCATCATAAGGCAGAAAAGATGGCATGATTTATGTAATGAAAACTACTAAAGATACCTTGCCCAATTTCTGATTTTAGAAGTACAACTAAATTTTTAAAGGCATATTTACCACCACTGTAATATACATTACATTTTCTGATTGACTCTTGTGAGCATTCACTTATGGGTTCACATTATAAATCAAAATAAACAAAACATTCATATAAAATGAGATTAAGAAGAAGGAAGATGATTTAATAAATTGTTAGAATAATTCTTGATGCTATTCACATCTTTGCCACATATTCATTCAGTGAACATGGAAGAGTTTCATAGAGTCGTAGAATGGTTGGGGGTGGAAGGGACCTTAAATATCACTGAGTTTCAACACTTTCCAACAAATCAGTTTGCCCAAGGCCCCAACCTGGCCTTGAACATTTCCAGGGATGGGGCATCCACAGCTTTCCTGTGCAACCTGTTCCAGTGCCTCACCACGCTCTGAGTGAAGAATTTCTTCCTTGTATCTAATCTAAACCTACCATCTCAGTTTAAAACTGTTACCACTTACCCTGTCCTTGCAGGCACTGGCAATGTGATCTTTCCTGTTAGTCCCCTTCATATATTGAAAGGTCACTCCAAGGTCTCCCTGGGGCCTTCTCTTCTTTAGGCTGAACAACCCCAGCTCTCTTAGCCTTTCTTTATAGTAGAGGTGCTGCAGACCTCTTGTCCTTGTTCTGGAGGGCCCAGAGCTAGATGTAGTAGTCCAGCTGGGTCTCACAACAGAGAGAAGAGAATCACCTCCCTCATCCCACTACTGAGGCTTCTGGCTAGCAGCTAAATGTATTCCAGGATATGACTGGCTTTCTAAGCTGCAAGAGCTAGTTGCCAGCTTATATTCATTTTTTCATCCACTAGTATCCCCAAGCCCTTCTCCACAGGTCTTTTCTCAATTAATCATCCAGTCTGTACTGATCTTTGGTGTTGCCTTAACCCAGTTTCAGCTCTTGGCCTTGTTGAACTTCGTGATATTTGCATGGACCTACCTATCAATCCTGTCAAGGTCCTTCTGGTTAGCATCCATTCCTCCTATCATATCAATAGCACCACTCAGCTTGGTGTCATCTACAGTCTTGTTGAGGTTGTTCTCAATCCTGCTGTCCATGTCACCAATGACAACAAAAAAATGCTGGCACAAATACAGACACCCTAGGGACATCCCTGTTCATTGTCTCCACCTTGACAGTAAAACATTGACTGAAGTTCTTTGGATGCAGCCATCCAGTCAATTTCAAACAGTCCATCCATCAAATCCATGTCTCTCTAAATTACAGACAAGGATGTTGTGTGGGACCATAAAAAAGGCTTTGCTTAAGTGAAGGTAGATAATATCAATTGCTCTTCCCTTGTCCACCAATGCTGTCAATTTATTTTAGATGTCCTCCATGTTAGTCAGGAATGACTTGTGAAGCCATGTTCTTATATGCTTTCTTAACGCACTGTTCTAGAGGGTGATAGAAATATTAAATGACCTCTTGAAGTACCAGTACTATGGAAAGCTATGCAGAAAATAAAAATTTGGGAAAACCTAATAATATAGAAAACTATCTTCAGCAAAAGGAATATCTCACATTTAATATGAAAAATATGTTGAAAAATATGTCGTATATGCTGGAAAAAACAAGGGGTAGATTTTTTTTTTTTTTTTTTTTATGTACAGCTACATCTACATATTTAATCTTCTAGAATAATAATCCATTTTATTGAGTTTACATGGAAAGTACTTGGTAGCAGGGGGGCTGCTGGGGAGGCCTCTGTCCAGTGGCTGGCCAGTGTTAGGGAGGAGTTAGATCCAGCCAGCCACAAAATGGAGCTGCCCCTGGCAAAAGCCAAGCTGTGAGCAACACTGGTTGGACATCCATTGTATGCACACATTTTTTACATCATTAAAAGTATATATATTGTCAATGTATGTAAATAGAATATAAAATATTAAGACCTTTTTAAGAGGAAGTAATGAATAGCATATTTATGCACATCAAAACAATTACCATATTACTTTATCATGGATAATATTTTAATATGAAACAATGAAAAAAAATCCTTTTTTTCAGCTGTTGTATTGACCTCACATACACATCCCGGGAAACCAGCCATTTTGCATGCAGCAGCAAGAACTCCCTTCACAGAGGTTACTAATGGTATCAGTAAGAATGCCAGGTATTTGGGGATGTTCAGAAAAAGACACTATTTGAATTATGTCAAACTGTACAAGATGCAAGACAGATTGAAAAAACTTAGGGTACAAAAACAGGTGAAATATTACTTCTGATGATGCCTGTCATTAGGTAACCTAAAAAAAAAAAAAAAAAAAAGGAAAAATAATTATAAAAGAAATTTGACAGAGGACAAGTGTTCAGTCACAAACTATTATCCCACTGTATTTGACAAGGATACATAGCTGAGTATTCTTTTCAAGACAACAACTCTGATATTCCACCAACTGTATGAATTGGTTTAACAGTCTCAGTATATATTCAAAATACTAATAAAACAGTTAATTTGGGAGCAACATGGATCCATATAAAATAAGCTAAGAAAGCAACCAGAAAGTAAACATTTTTTGTCATAAGTTTTATTAAAGTAAAATAAGCAAATGCATTTACCTTTGGATTTATTTTTGTGATCTTCCTACACACAAAAAATATCAGAAGATGGTCTTTATTTTTTCTGTATTGCCTATTTTTATTTTTTTTTTCCATTCTATTCTTTAAATCCATTGTGCTAATTACAAACAACTTGTTTTTTAAATATTATTAAATATTTTTAATCCCCCAATAATATCTTGTGATGTCTCCCTAATTAACTACCTCACAGATTTGCAGTCTTTATTCTCATCATTTCCTTTGTAATAATATTGTAGTACAAGACTAAATAAAGTCATTAAAACCTTTAAGAAATACACAGATGAACTAATCTAACTCATCTTTATTATACATTACAATCTCTTCTAACACTGCCTTGTAAGTTCTTTTGTTTGTTTGTTTGTTTCCATCCTGCTGTGTACACCCAGGGCACATCAGCCCAATGGGCATTTTTCTGTTGTTGAAATGTTCTTCCAGCTTTTACCTGTTACCAAGGGAACATTAAAAACGGACTTGTTTCCAAAATTTACATGTTTTAGTCTTCACTATCAGTCAAGTCTCCAGATATCAATCAGTTTTATAAAACTGCACAGCTTTTAACAGCATGCTTCTTTTTACCATCTTACACTTACTGTTAACATTGTCAATGTCTGTTCTCTCTTCCACTGTCTACTCAATGTTTTCCATGATCTATCTGAATTTATATGTTGTCTATTTTAATGTTGTAGATGTGATAAACCCAAGAAAAAAAAAAATATGTAACAGAAAAAATAGCTTAAAGAGCTACAAATCCTTTACAAATCGCTCTTGACCTTAAAGAAAATCTCTAATTTCTGTGTTCACAGGAAAAAGGTTAAAGAAAGTAGCCTCTTACCATATCAGAAACATTTTGCACACAACAATACCCTTGACTGATTTTAATCGGGATTTTTCTGTGGCCTTCACAAGGAAATTACTCTCCTCTACCAACTTAATGACTTCCTCATTTCAGTTGCTGATGGTTTCTTCTCTTCAACCTTGAAAATGTCCTCAATTTCAGGGACTTTTCCTTTCTCATGCAGCTGTTGATCATCACTGCAGCTGTGTTTGTCAGATGTTTGTTATAATACAAGTGCTGATAATCTCATTTCATCTCTCCTGTGTTATAGGCTTACTACCTGTGCCTCTCCTAGTTTATGATTTCATTTTCTGTATCTCAGATCTCAATTACACCTGGATATTACCATGACATTTGTCTACTCAGATGCATCTTTATATTTTATAAATTAAGAAAAGCCTTAACATGCTACATACACTTATAATTTCAATGAATAAACAAGGCAAATCACAGTAAATAATGTTTTGGAGGGTTTGGGGTGTTCTTCTTTTTGCTGTTGTTTTCTATTGTTATTGTTGTTTATTTGTTTTCAGTAAAAGCTAAACATCACCACAAGGCAATCATTGTCAAAGCACAGAATGTTGAAATCACAAACCTAGACCTTTGGACATTTAAGATGAAAGAACTAAATCTTGACATTCAAAACCTAAAATTAAGTAGTAAAAAGAATATTATAAAAATCATTCAAATATTCTTTGTCTTTCTGTGTACAGTGAACAAAAATTTTAAACATTTACATTTCAATTTAACATCAGACAAATTTGGAAGTTTCTGAGCATTTGATAAACAAGCATGTACAATAGCATACTAATGAAAATAATTACAGTAATAATGAAATTCTGGATATGATGGAAATGTTAATAGTGGGTGAACAGTAGCAGGTCAATGGGAGTGGGAGTAATTTTAGCAGCAGAAATTCCAGAAACTGTGTGAGTGTGTCTGTGCATTGGTCCTAGCAGGAAGGGGGTTTCTGTCTGTAACATTACAGCACTGGTAGGTGAGAAAACAGAACACCCATCTTTGTCCTGAGCACCAGTGGCGCTTTTATTATCAGAAGCTTGTAACTGCTCCCTGGCTGTGACTGATTTCCTGCACTAGCAAAAACCTGTCTGATTAACAATTGTATGCCTCCTTTGGACAGTAGCTCAGAGAATACCTAGAGAAAAGCTCCTCTCACAGACATTGGAGAGGCAATATACTGGTAAAACCTGAATTAACTATTTATAAAGTTTATTTTAATGGGTGATGATGGCCTCGGAGCTATGTAGGTATCTACTTTTAATATAAGAGCCTGTAAAACCAAAGGAATGTGGTCACCCGAATACAAATTAGGAGCCAGCATCTCCTGTAAGAGTAAAAGGCATTGGTGCTACTTGTGTTTCACATATTACAAAGCATTCATAAGCAGATGCAAGGTGTCTAACTTATTATTACCTAAGTTTTGCTTCAGCAAATGACTGGCTTGATTATATAGCTTGTATGCAAGTTTATAAAAAGCACTATGTGAAATGCAAACTTGAAATGTGTCTTACTAAGTGTTTGAATATTTACAATTTCTAGAAACATTTGATGAATATTTGTCCTTTGTAAAACATAACATGTTGAATATCTATGCAAACTACTGCCAAATGTGGTCAAATTGTAATTAAAATTCACTCCATTATTTTTCAAGGAATAATTTTATGTTCTTTGAATTATTATTATTATTATTATTATTATTATTATTATTATTATTATTATTATTATTATTATTATTATTATTATTATTATTGTGTGTGTTTGTGTGAAGCTGTTTGTATTTGCAGGAGATTTATGCTACATGTAAGGTTGTTTCTTGTTTAGTTTTGTTTCATTTTTTTCATTTTAGTGTTTTGCTTTGTCTAGTTGATTGTCTGTGACAGTAGTAGTTAAAAAAATGGAGGACATACCTTTTCGTCAACAATCGACTGTTTCAATGTGTTAGTTTTCATTTGACTATTTAACTCAGTAAGCTGCCATGATGTCAGAGATAATATTCAAAAAAAAAAAAAAAAAGGAACTAATAGATGTATGTTTGAAACAACTTTATTTCAGTTTATTTAGATTCTCAGGAGTTGGATATTTTCAATGCTTGACTATATTAAAACACCAGATCTGACTAGTGTTTGTAACAGTGCCATCCATGTGGGCTTGATGTCTAGGACCTCCAGAGGTCCTCCAGCAAGTCACTGACATCCCCTACTCTTCATAATGTTGAACATGGTATAGTCCTCATGTCTAAACAAATACAGTGTCCTTTGGCTGAAGAGAACGGATTTGAATGATTTTTTTAATTATTTTTTTTATTTTTTTATTTTATTTTTTTTTTAAACATAAGGCATGTTTAATCTTTACTTTTTTTTTTATTATTTATTAGATTTGTTTCATCTCTTGCATGTGTGACTGAATACCATGAAACAGTTTAATCCATAATTTTTCTTATCTTTTGACAATTAAATTCTGTGAGAGTATTCAGTTTGAATTAAACATCTAAGAGGGATGTTCTGCTAAATGAGGAGCTTGCAGTCTTCTTTTTGCATCATGAAACATGAGTATGATAAATTCCTTATGTTATATATGTTTTAGTATCTTGAAATAAATAAATAGCTGTCGTGCAAGAAAGCATATTCAATCCTTTCTCACTTTTTGGAACATAACACACAGGTAATTTTAAATGAAACTGAACTCTGTAAATTAGGTTATTGTAAATCTGGAAGATACCGGGAGGATATGGCTTTTTTTTTATGATATAATGCCCTTGTGGCAGTACCAGTACATTTAGATGAAAAAAAAAAAAAAAAAAAAGAAACAACAACAACAAAAAAAAAAACATTTTCACGACTGACTTGATTGGTACCTTGTACATTAAACATTGTTCTAATTTGTGCATGTATTTATGATCATTATGCATAACAGCATGTGAGCATCAACTACCTACACTACTCTAAATATCACAAAATTAAAATTTGATTCATAGCTATCTTTCCAGTATAAAGTTGTACCAAGTCATAGTTTTTCTAGAGTTCAGAAGGAAACTGAATTTCAAGACCATTCTTCTTTTTCACAATCATAATCGTCAAGTATGTTCTACTTTAAACACATTCTTCTATGCTTTTCCATGGCTATAAAATCAGCACACAGCAACAGATTTCAAGGACAATATTTACCAAAGATTTTTTTCCCACCAAGTTCTGCTTTACCTTTTGCTTCAGTTTTCTTGTAGGTATTCCAAAGTGTAAAGAGACTGTATTTTTTAACTGGACTAGTATTCAAAGTGATCATATTTTTGGCTATTATAAGACACGTAACACACACTTTCTTTGATATAAATTGCTATCAGTTGGTAGATGTGACCTGGATAGTAGAGGCTGCTACATGCAATTCCAGAGGGAGAAAAATATAATAATAATAATAATAATAATAATAATAATAATAATAATAATAATAATAATAATAATAATAATAATAATAATAAACTCTTTAGCTATAATGAAAATATCATCATTATCAAAATTTCAGAGAAAATATGTTTACATTAAATGATATGAAGCATAAATGCTATTTTTTCCTCTTTTATAAGTTTCTGCATTTTCTTTATCTAATTAGAATGCCACATCTCAAAAAACAGTGCTTCTCTAGTGGTTTCCCTACTGCAGTCATGACTCTGAAGAGGCATTCCTTATATAGTAAGCTACCACTGATGATGCCATTATTTCCTCATTCTATAGTTCAATTGCATACTCTGATAAAGCATTATGACCGAAGTCTTGAGCAGTGTTGCAATTTCCTCAAAATTACTAGGAATTCTGAGCAAGACTGTTTAGAGTGAAGTGGTATAATTCCAACAAATAAACCTATATTATTGATACTGTCTGTGCTCTCCTCTCAGACATATTAGTTTCAGCCACTTATTTCCTCCTTCTGCTGTATCTGCTGTTAATAGCAGCTCTCATCAATCAGTACATATGATGCTATATATGGCACACTGGTTTCCTAAAGTAATGACTTTCCCTCTATTATCTTTATTATCCCTCTAACTTCTGCAAGTGCTTTATAAGACAGGTACAGTTACCTGTTTTACAAAAGGCAGCAACAAGTATGGATTATAAAGATATGTACCATGTCTTTGACAATGCACAACTTTATTACTGAGTTCACCTTTCCTGTATTTTCTTATTGAGAGATTCCACTGCAAGATGAGGAGACAGGATGCATATGTCAACAGTAAACAATAAAAAAAAGGAGTTTGATAACCCATTAATTAATATGCATATACTTCCTGCAATTTCTATAAATGACAGACATAGATTATAGAAGGACAGATACATTGCAACACAGTGTAAAAATAATAAATAACTTACTGCCATCTGCTGCTCATAAGTCTTAGCTGTCATTTGGACATTTGGGTTTGATTTACTTATGTGTTGCATTTGGAGGAAAAAATACGTTTATATCTCCAATATGTTTCGACAGCATGCAGAAAAAAGTAATGTAAAACAGTTCAGCACCAGAATTTTTGATATAAAGTTATTTTTCCCATAGAATACCAGCTGTGTTCCAGTAATTAAGAATACACAACTAATGCTCTCATTCTTATTTCCGAAATTTCATAGATATGTACTAAATTTTTGATAATCATTTATCCAGTAACTAAGAAACACATGCTAGGTTGACTCTGCAGAGAAGAGTTTATTTATATTATGAAACATATGACCTCAAACATGCAATTTTCATAGACATTGGTAAAACATTTTACCTTTCTGTCTCTGTAACAATCGTCTGAAACTTGTCATTTTTTTGGTAATGATTTCCTTAGAAATACTTATATATAGTACTAGAGATAAATATTCAAAATGTGTCATTAATTTGCATGACTAGATGGAATAACTTAATGAAAACTGTAAATTGGAAAAATGAAATCATTAACTATGTTATGTTATAATTAATATTGTTTATCCTTGAAGAATAAGTGATACAACTCTATGGTTTTATTACTTATGCATGGTTCCTATTTGCTACATTTTTACTTATGGAATTCTTCCATAGGAACACAGCCAACTGTATCATTATTGTTGTTATTATTATTAATAATGATATTATTATTATTATTATTATTATTATTATTATTATTATTATTATTATTATTGCCAAATTATCTTATTAATTATGTTCTTGAATATAGTCCATAACTCTGATCAAATGTGCATTATAATTTTATTGTTAGGGGACTGTGGGTTTCCTTCTGACATCATTTTCTAGCAGCCTTGCTTAACTATGCTTTATAATAGTGACCTTCATAACGGTGTTAATTAATACAGAAACACTTTTTTAACAGACACTTTTATTAAGTATAGGCAGTCTACTACTACAGGATGGTGACAGCAAAATAATTGCTTTTGGAGCATTTTAAGTTTTTATACCTAAGGCTTGTATTTATTGTAGTATCAAATAACTACACAACTCTTTATATTATGTAGAAAAAAAACATCACTTATTAGTTTATGCAATCTAAGTTTAAACAGGTAGCATATATCAAGCTTCAGAATTTATTTATTTATTATGAAATACCATTGTAAAATTAATTCTAAAATCTGATTCACATAATATATCTTTACGTGTGTCTGAAATGTAATCAAATTCAGTAGGTAGGGAGGATTACCCTAACACAAGGATGATCTATGTGGAGTAGATTATTACAACACTGAGAGAAAAGACAGGTGTCTCCATGGCTGCTCATATCTACTTTAAACACTTGTGTAGCCATAAGTAAGATGACATAAATATCCTGCAAACCTCAGTTGTGTATTTAGAAGGGATTTTTGTAAGTGTTCAGTATTGAACAAAATCTGCTACTGTTGGACTCAGTATCTTAATAACAATGTCAGCTCAATGCTGCATGCTTTTCAAAATCCAAGAGGCTGTACTTGTGGCAGTATGTGAAAATACCACATATGTGAAAATACCACATAATATGTCTTAAAATAAGACAGAAATAGCATTGTGAAAAAAAAAAATAATAATAATAAAAAAAATCTGTGTTTCTGCTGGCCAAGTTTTCAGCAAATTTAACATCTCTCTGATACTGAAATGTAGAGCTCATGAAGTATCTTTTATAAGAAGATATTTTGAAGATATGAACACCAGAAAGTTTTTTTGGAGGAAGAAAAAAAAATCCCTAACTCCCTAGGATTGGTTGGGCAATCAGGGATAAGTTATTATTTCCTGAGAAGGTCGAAATATGTGTTCTAAATTTGATAATCTCATTATTAATAAAGAACTAAGGATGAATACCATTATTTTAGGACAAATTTAAATATATTTCAATTAAATTAAAAAAAAAAAAAAAAAGGACAGAAAGCAGAAAGCATTAAGTCCACGGTCTATCAGTGACTCCTTGTTTCTAGCTCTTCTCAAAGAATTCTTGGGGTAAGTTTTGCAATTAACGACCAATTTCAGTTCAAGTTACTGACCAGTTAAAGCTTCTATAAATCTCATGTTTATCACTTGTAACATTAGTAGGCTATGATAGCCTAAAATAACTTCATGCAATTGATAGTTTTATTAAGATATATATATACACATATATGTAGCCATGCCTCTATGGTCTACAAATGTCCACACTGGAACTGTTTAGAGATTCTTCCTTTAAAAGGGAAACAGAATGCAACGTGGGACAAAAAGAATTTTATTTTCTGAATCAACACCAATTATTCCCAAACCTATTGCTGTCCTATTATAATGGAGCAAAATGAAATCATTTTGTGTAAGTATTTTTAATGCTTCTTGAACCGTCTCATCTCTCCATACTCCAAAGCCTGTAATTACGATGCTATTTATAGGCATAGAAAGATTCATGGTTACATAGTTTTGTAAATGTTTATTATTTATGGTCTGCAACTTTATGTTAATAGAGCTTTTATCTGAAACAACAACAACAAAAAAATAATGGTACAGTGTTGATTCAGTGTTAAAAAAACTTCTTTCCTGACAAAGAAAAATTTACAAAGATAATGTAAAGAAATCTTCTTCATTTAGAAGAAAGCTTCTTCATTTGCGTAACAATACATTCATTAGCTGAAGTCACATAGCTCAAAATGAAAGTAGATAAAACTAAAGGAAAAAGTGTATGTATGACAGTTTTACTTTATGAATCCATGATTTATCCATGAATAAAGCAGTAGTACCATTCAACCATCTCTGCATTGCAATCTGACATACATGTATGTTTCTTCCTTACCTCCCATGTGGGTTTAATAATGAATGGCACATTTCCTTCAGTCTTTAGATTGGTGAAAATTAAGGACACACAATATTCTCAAAGAGAAAGCTAAGCACAAATTTGTTCTCCAGAGCTAATATCTGATTCATTAAGGTCTTTTTAATAGCCCTACTAAACCTTAGTAGTTAAAATAATAAAAATAACAATAATGCCATAATATTGACTTAATGACTTTTTCTTTCATTTTACCAAAAGAAATACCAAACACTTTAAAATGAAAAACAGTTATTTTCTAATTCAGAACTTTGATAAACGTTATCCTCCTGTTGGAGGAAGAATTGAAGTAAGCAAAAAGCTGTCAGTTCCTGTCAAAAATGACCAAAGGGTCTACCATAGTTTTCCTGGGAGAAAATTCTAATATGTAAACATCATAGCATTCAAAAGACAGAGAATCTGTAATGAAACCTGCAGAAATATTCAAATATTCCCCAGTTTTCATTAATAGTAAAACACCACAGTTAGTTTAGGAGGAAAAAGCAAAAACAAAAAAAAAGTAATCTAAAGTTATATCAGTATGTATAACAAGCACCTGACCTGCACAGATATCTTTGAAAATCCTTCAGAAGCTAATGCTCTCAAATGAGACTAAAACCAATTTATAAACCTCTATATAGATGTCAGTAGGTAGACTCAATGAGATTATGAAGACTGCAACCCAGGAAAAACACTAAATCTGGATTGCAGCTTTACCTTATGCATATACAATACTGTCATAAATCACTCCAGTTAAAAAAAAAAATAAAGTAAAATAAAATAAAAAGAAATAAAAAGAATCTTTAAGTAAAATGAGTGAAATAGTTCTAGAAACCATGTCAACTGGAGAGAAATTTTATAAATACTTTTATCCAGGCAGGGAGACTTTAATCATGTGCTTAAATACCTAAAACTATTTTTCATAAGTGTATTGATACATAATGTTTAAATCAATGGCAAGAAAATTTGGAGACTCTCACTGAAGAGAAGACTTGCAAAAGCCTTTAAATAAACCCATTCAAAACTTACCTATTTATTTATTATTTCCTGAAATCAAAATGGCTATAATACAAATGAAGCTTGCAATAAGATTGTTGCAGGAAATTGCAAGAAATGAAGTGCTCTATTTTATTTTGCACTATTTTGTTTCATTTCAACATTAAGATTTTCATCTAAATTTCTTATTCCTGGTGCCAGCAATCTGTTCCTTCTATTGATTTATGTTAGTCCTCTTGTCAACAAAATCAATAACTCCCAACTGGATTTCTCACAGCTATTGAAGTCTGTGGGAAATCCATTATATATTGAAACATGGGAAGTACTGTGTGATTCTGAAAACTGAAATTGAAGAAAGAATGAAGAATATAAATGAGAAGCAATTTACCATGGGTCTAATAACAAGAATACACAGGACATCTCTAGAAGCCAAAAAACAGTAGATAAATAGAGAGGTTTGTCCATCATTCACTAGTTAATAACAGGTCTCTAATGGGATGTACTTGGACACTATCTAAGAGTCTAAGGAAAAACGACAACAACAACAACACACCACCGTACTCAGCTCTGCTTGAAGGTTTAGGGAAAATAAACTCAGTCTCAAAAAGGAAGTGAAAAAGATGCTAGGATGACATGGTGAACTAGGTCAAAAGATATAGGAAAACACTCAGAAAAGACAGGATTTACTTGTCTATAATTGGTAAACACCAAACTTGGTCCAATGTTTGCACAAGGACAAAGACAAATGCGCTGATGACAGCTTTTCAGTTTGGAATTAAGAAAATGTCTACACAAAACAGTGATTTTCTAATGAAAATTGAGGAAACTCCTAGCTATTCAAGAGCATAGACAAATATTTTTATGTTAGGCTGTACAGTGTGGCCAGTCTTTGAACTTCATGCTTCCAGAGAGTTCTTAAACCCTATGTTTTTACAGAGTACACTTTATAATTCAGTTTTCTAAAGTATTTTAGCCTTTATTCACTAGCCCACCATCAAACTCTTTGCCTTCCTCTGACTCATCAAACTAAAGAAATATACAAGGCACAGGGAGCTCAAATACTAGCAATCAAAGTAGGCTCCAACAGAGCTGGAGGTCTACTTCACTCCACAAATTGACCTGAAAGGAATAAGTGAATTTCTTTCTCAGGTATTGGACAATGATAATGTATTTCAAATTTTCTGGTTAAGAGAAGCACTAACAAAAACATAGCTTCTCTATGCTTTGATGATCATTTTGACATCCATTGTTACTGTCATACCAATGACTTAGTGACTATGCTGAAGGACAGATATTTATTAAATAAGTTAGGCAGAGACCAAATGTTGAAGCTGCAGTAAGTTTCAAGCAGATGAAGTCAATCTTTATTCAATGGTCTACTATTCAAGATTAAGCAAGTAGATTGAATGAATTAATTAGTCATTGAGTCAACATGAACATGATGAAGTCTTTTGTCATAGTCACCTAGAGTGACTAAAAAAAAAAAGTCACCTAGAGTGACTAAAAAAAAAAAATGAAAGAAAGAAAAAAAAGAAACTGATGCATCACAGCAGAGGTAGATTTGTGGAACTAGAACATAAACACAATGACTTGTCCTACAGGATTACTCCCCTCTATTGTCTGCAAAGGAGACAATTGCACGTGACTGTCACATCCTGAAGTAATACCTTCCTTTGAAACACTTTTTTTTTTTTTTTTTCTAGAGTCTTGTCACATTGTTTAAAAGAAGTTAATAAAGAAAAGGTCTGAGCATCTTCAGAGAATGCAGCTTTGCATTTCTTCTCATATTGTTCTGCTGCTTAATGCTTATTGTACCCCAAAGCCAGTAAGATCATTTGTTACAATTTTTTTTCATCTCTTGACAACTTTGAGGTTTCTTTTGAAAATCGTTTGATTGTCCAAAGCTTTAATCTTTATATTGATGACCCATCTGCTTGGGGAGTTTGCATCTTTCTCACAGCACTGGAATACATTTTTTTTTCCAACTCATTATCTTTTCTGCACACAGGCACAGCCAAATACAGATTAGTACCAACATATTAGGTTTCACTTTCTGCTCCACCACCCCTGCTTTCCTTCTTCTTTCTTATTCCCTTCCCTTCCCTTCCCTTCCCTTCCCTTCCCTTCCCTTCCCTTCCCTTCCCTTCCCTTCCCTTCCCTTCCCTTCCCTTCCCTTCCCTTCCCTTCCCTTCCCTTCCCTTCCCTTCCCTTCCCTTCCCTTCCCTTCCCTTCCCTTCCCTTCCCTTCCCTTCCCTTCCCTTCCCTTCCCTTCCCTTCCCTTCCCTTCCCCTCCCTTCCCCTCCCTTCCCTTCCCTTCCCTTCCCTTCCCTTCCCTTCCCTTCCCTTCCCTTCCCTTCCCTTCCCTTCCCTTCCCTTCCCTTCCCTTCCCTTCCCTTCCCTTCCCTTCCCTTCCCTTCCCTTCCCTTCCCTTCCCTTCCCTTCCCTTCCCTTCCCTTCCCTTCCCTTCCCTTCCCTTCCCTTCCCTTCCCTTCCCTTCCCTTCCCTTCCCTTCCCTTCCCTTCCCTTCCCTTCCCTTCCCTTCCCTTCCCTTCCCTTCCCTTCCCTTCCCTTCCCTTCCCTTCCCTTCCCTTCCCTTCCCTTCCCTTCCCTTCCCTTCCCTTCCCTTCCCTTCCCTTCCCTTCCCTTCCCTTCCCTTCCCTTCCCTTCCCCTCCCTTCCCCTCCCTTCCCCTCCCTTCCCCTCCCTTCCCCTCCCTTCCCCTCCCTTCCCTTCCCTTCCCTTCCCTTCCCTTCCCTTCCCTTCCCTTCCCTTCCCTTCCCTTCCCTTCCCTTCCCTTCCCTTCCCTTCCCTTCCCTTCCCTTCCCTTCCCTTCCCTTCCCTTCCCTTCCCTTCCCTTCCCTTCCCTTCCCTTCCCTTCCCTTCCCTTCCCTTCCCTTCCCTTCCCTTCCCTTCCCTTCCCTTCCCTTCCCTTCCCTTCCCTTCCCTTCCCTTCCCTTCCCTTCCCTTCCCTTCCCTTCCCTTCCCTTCCCTCTTCCCTGTCTTTTCCCTATCTTTCCCCTTCTTGAAACTGTATAACAGTTATTTATTTCTTTCTATTCGATTTCAACATTTTTTTCCTTATGCATTTCAAGTGCCTTTTGAGTAGGTAGTGACCACCCCTGCCTTTTGCCAATGCTTCTCACTGCTTTCTGGAATGTTCTGATTCACAAATATTGAATTGCTACTCCTGCCTCTTTCATATTACCAGGTTTTAACATACCTAATATATATTAATCTTTCTTTTTCTTTATTTCTTCTACCGTTATTCTCTTATATTTATATATTTCATTATCATGGGAAACTGGAGCTGTTTTAGAATCACCTGCTTTCAGTGGAGATCCTTGAAATCTTAAGAGACGTGTTTATGCCAAGATTAATTCTAACTAGGTCATATGATGAGTAAGATGATTGGAATAAGATTACTGCATAAGTGAAATACTGTCTCCATTTTTCCCTTGACTTCATAGAGCAAAAACAATTTTTACACATACAGAACTCATAAAATGGAGTGATAACCTCGGGAATATATTTCTCCCTGAGTTCTCAAACTGGAATTGTTTAGACTGTTATGGATTTATGAACTGATTATACTGACTTCATGTTTGCCCTCAAGCTGAAATTCTCCAGTTATCTGCAGTGAGAACATCTTGGCTCACCCTATGGTCCAAGTGAGCTAGCCAGATGCCCCAATGGGGAGTCTCAGGCATGAAAGTGGTCTCTGGCTCAGACTGGAGCTTGGACCTAAGCCTGCCTTGAGAGCTTGGGAAGAGTTATCAGACAATGGACATATATATAACACACTCATATATATAACACACAGGCAAAAAGACATTTCTAAATAACTTAGGAAAACACAGAGACCCCCAGATTTGGAAATGTTTTATTAAAGAGTATCTATTTTGGTCTGTGGTTAAAATAAATAAATAAAAATAAATAAACAAACCATCTTGCCCTAAATTCTGGAGTAAGAGTTTCTTTTATTTATTTATTTTCTCACAAATCATTGTTTCTGATAAAATGTAACAGCTGATAATTTTCATACTTTTTTTTTTTTTTCAAAATAAAATAATTATAACAGACTAAAAGTGTCAGTATTGTTTTCATGTAGTCAAACATGAAAACAATCAGAAAGGCTGCTTGCCTTTCTGATTTTCTGATGTAACTTTGCCCATGGTTGATAAGAACAGGCATTTGCATGAAGATTGATCAACAGTTGCATATGGTAACCACATTATGCAAACTAAATTGCCATCATAAAACACCCTAAAGGATGCTTTAGGAAATGTACAGTGGGAAAGCAGCTAAGGACTGAAACATCATCCATTGCTCACAATTGTGATTCTTTTTAAATTTATACATATATAAAAGGGTATTTTATATAAAATATGTACATTTATATGTATAAATTTAAAAGTTTACACCTATAGTTTCTTTTTTTTGTCCTTTTTTCATCAATCCATTTGTCATATGTAGATTACCAAAGATGTTAGAAAAGTTTCCAAATGAACTCAATGAACCTGACTTGAGGTAGTTATCAGGTTGATCATAAAAAAAAAGTAAGAGAAATTAACCTCTTTTTCA
This sequence comes from Anas platyrhynchos, assembly GCF_047663525.1. Classification (NCBI taxonomy): domain Eukaryota; kingdom Metazoa; phylum Chordata; class Aves; order Anseriformes; family Anatidae; genus Anas; species Anas platyrhynchos. The sequence continues at coordinate 80,390,728 of NC_092621.1, forward strand.
GACTGTAAGGTTACTTTTTAAAACCAACAGCTAAAGACAAAAAAAAAAAAAAAAAAAAAAGGGGAGGGGGATCATTCTGGGATCAACCTGCACAGTTTACTCAGACCTTATTGCCTTCTTCACAGACACATTCACATAAAAATTCATGTCTATTCTTTTTTCCTTCCTATGAAACACAGAAATACAGAAGATACTCACCAGACAAGGAGGAGGAGTGAGAGAAGCTTTGGTTTCCTCTTTTCCCCCAGTCACAGAGGTAAATAAAAAGCTTTCTGGTCAAAGGTAAACCAAATTTCTTCTCTCTCTCTCTCTCTCTCTCTACACACACACATGAAATAAGTTCTCAGTCACTGGCATATAAAGGAAGATTTTTAATTCATATTAATTTGGTCTCAAGAGTATTCCCAGTATGGTGTTACTATAATTAAGGTTCACAGCATCTGACTTAGGAAGCTAGTCTTGTTTGGCTGTCCCTAGAGATGAAGCAGAGATGAGCTCCTCCAAAATGTGATTTTGGATATTCTGCTCTAAACCACGCTCTGAAGCATCTCTGTTCACACTCTGGCTATTGCAGCTAACTACCAGCTGGCTTTCTCAGGGCAAATGACAATGTAATAAGCAAGCCTTTGCTTGCTATCACTCAGTGAGGTGAAGCTTTCTGTGAAACAACATTTCTAGCATAACATCCTTTATTAATGAAACTGTTCCTCATTGCTATGTATCTGTACTAGAATTAGGAACTTGGGAATGAGAAGAGGTGAAGATAGCTTTGGAAAAGTGAAGAAATTAAAGCAATTCCAATTTCTCCTTGTTGTCTGCAGTTATGGTTTTATCACAACTACATCAACCAATCCACTTTTACTACCACTTTTATGCAGCCCTTGAGCTCTGCTTTCATCATTGGTGTTCACAGCAATGGGGTTGCAATCCTACCATATTTACTGTTGGGAAAATGCTCCATTTGGTCATACTCCTCACACTTCCTCTTAAACAGAAAAAGCAAAGCATAGCAATGCAAAGAACTCCAAAAGGTCTTACTAGACCATAATTGCAGTCCTCGCTTTTGAAACTGGAGTGTTCTTTTTGACGTTGGGGAGATGATGACTTAAGAAATATGAAGAGTAGTGTGGTGGTTTTAACTAGCTGGGCAGCTGAGATCCACCACAACCACTCTTTCATTACCCCTCCTCAGAGGGAAATTGGAGAAAATACAATGGAAAGGGTTCAAGTGTTGAGATACGGACAGGGAGTTCACTCAACAATTATCATCACAAGCAAAACACACTCAGCATAGGGAGATTAATGCACTTTATTACATGTTACTAACAAGCTACAGCAGTGAGAAACTAAAAATACACTAAAACCACATTCTCCCCATCCACCCTCCTCTACCAGATCCCTATGAGCTGTGCAGGGGAGCAGGGAATGGCGGCTGCGGTCAGTTCCTGACTCTTCTCTGACGCTCCTTCATGGACCCTCCTTCATGGACCCTCTCTGCCCATGCTCCCCGTGGGGTCCCTCCCACGGGATGCTGTCCTTCCCGAACTGAGCCTGCAGGGGCTGCTCACAGGCAGAAGCTCTTCAGGACCTGCTCCCACATGGTTCCATCCCCCAGCAGCAAACTGCTCCAGCACGGGTCCCCCACGGGTGGGCAGCAGCTCCCCCCAGACCCCCTGCTCCTGCGTGGGCTCCTCTCCACGGGCTGCAGCTCCGGCCCGGGGCCTGCTCCTGTGGGGGCTCTCCATGGGCCGCAGCCTCCTCCAGGCCACATCCACCTGCTCCACTGGGGGCTCCTCCACCCAGAGGGGGGCTGCAGCGTGGAGATCTGCTCCATGTGGGACCCATGGGCTGCAGGGGGACAGCCTGCTCCACCAGGGGCCTCTCCCTGCACAGCCCGCAGGGGAACTGCTGCTGCCTGCCTGCAGCACCTCCTGCCCTCCTGCTGCACTCACCTGGGGGCTGCAGGGCTGCTTCTCACCCCTCTCCCAGCTGCTGTAGCACAGAATTTATTTTTTTCCACTTTCTTAAATCTGCTCTCACAAAGGCACAAGCAACATCACTTACTGGCTCAGCTCTGGCCAGCAGCAGGTCCCTTTTGGAGCCGGTTGAAACTGGCCCTTTCTAACATGGGGCAGCTTCTGGACTCTTCTCACAGTGCCCACCCCTGCAGCACCCTGCTGCCAAAACCTTGCCACAGAAATTCAATACAAGTAGGTCAGCCACTATTAAAAAAGACAATAACATTATCCTCTCAGATTGGGACTCGGAGATGGAAAGGTGATTAGGTGACTGTTAACACAGTGGCCTCCAGAGTACCAGTGTATACCCAGAGCATGTGTTCAGAGCTGCTCTGACCACAAGCTACTGTACAGGTCAGGCAAAATAATGCTCTGGCTGTGCATTAACAACAAGGGAAAGATAACAATCCTGCTGGGAATGAAGACAGAAGGTCTCACAGCTGTTCCTGCTGGCTTTCTTTTATTATTTTCTTTCACCATCACCACGACCCCAATTGTGTGTGCAGTTCATAATAGTTCTTCAGGTTCACTGCCGAAGCCTGCTGGGAAATAGAACTTTTCCTGTCAGTTTCGCAGGATGCTTGGTGAATAGAGTCGTACTTTCTCTTATGTTTTTGCCATCTATTTTCAGTCTTTTTCACACTTCAGTCATTCAAAAAGAACCATATATTTTGATAGACTTGGGAAAGAAGTGTTTATTTAAATCCTGATTTTAAATGTTTAATGACTGAAGAAATGGTAGGAAAGCAAAAGTAATTCTATCTTCTCATTTTAAAGAATTTTCTTGCTATTCTGTCACGTGTTGAATTTACACTGTTGAATTTACTCATCCATTTTAAAGTAATCAATAAAACCAAGAAATAAAAGAAGGTAGTGAACAGACTCATATAGTCTCCTCATTACTACTTATCGTCATTACTACATATCATCTCATATTACTTCTTCCATAAATAGATTACTAGGGTAAATGGACTACTGATCTCACTAAGAGGGAAATTTCTTATGTTCTTAAATCCTTTAGATTTTCACTGACTCCAAGGGAGAAAAAACACTGGAAGTTATATTCAAAATTTTGTACAAAGGACTTTTTTTACTGGTATCTAACTACTTTTATGAGTTCAAAAGAATTTAAAGATTGCAATAAATTCAAATTCACATACAAACTACTGATATGCAAATAAAATCCATATTTACATAAATTAAGTACACAATATGGGAAAATAAAAAAGTAGGTAGTTACTCCAGCAAATGGAATGCCTCAAGTTGGGCAGTTTTGCTGTAAGATATGTGATTTATTTATTTTTTTTCCTGTTCCTTTGCAGAAATGGCTGTAGAACTGGGCTATTAACATACTGCTCCTATTTATGTAATATAATGTGTATTACTATAATGACTATAATGAACACTCCACTAAACCTAAATGAATAACTGCCTTTGGTCCAACTTAACGGTCATTTTGCTTTATCATAATTTGGAGAGGATCCTATTTGGTGTTGTTGATTGTGACCATCAACGAGAGTCAAACTAGGAACATTTGGAAATCAGTATGTACAACCTGTGTGACCATCTGCTTGCTTAACTGGTATGAGAAGACACTAATTGTACAAGAAAAGAGTCAGTTTGCTGCCTGAGAAATCATGAAAATGTATATGCATCATAGATAGAAAAATGCAAGCTCATATTTTCGAAAAAAACATTTCAGACATCATGTGCATGAAGTGATAGATGTATCCCAGATCCACTAAAAACATAGGTGTCATTCACCAGACTCTGTTATGTTCTGTGAAGTTCAAAAACACACAGCTATACCTTTTCAACTACACTGTCCTTCATAAGGCTCTCCTCCCTCTTCTCTACCCTCTGGTCTGCTCCCTCACTGCACAAGCCAGGAGTAAAAATTACAATTTTGAGTTTCTTGGTGTTTTAGTCCTGGACTTTCATTTACTTTAAATCCTTCCTAAGCTATACAGAGGACTCATTACTCCATTCTCCAGTACTATGCTCTGCTTCTAGATGTGAAGGGGTGGAGGAGTCCTCATGCATACACAAAGATCTTTAAAGTTTTTTTGATTCAAAAGGCATGAGAAGTTATTTCTGACAACAAGATAATTTGCAAGGATGTGGTGCTATATGCAATCTTTAAGATATATGTTGCTTTAAGATGGGCAAAGTCAACAATACATGTTTACTTGGTTCTATTTTAACTATGCTTAAGGAATCAACCTCTTTTCCTTCTCACAGAACAGATGCAAGCACACAAGCAATTGCTAGTAAGATTTTGAGACTGCGTGTTTTATTCTTCGACTGGTGTTGAAGATACATTGCACACAGCAAAAGAACATCAGATTTACAAATCAATTTTTGTTGTATTAAGCTGTATCTGCTTTTTGTTTTTATGATTTCCAAGCTTGCTCACCTTCATACTACATAAAGAATTACCTCAGAAGTATCATAAGTTTCTGAAGAAATAACTATATATAGTGATTGTTAGGAGTTATGCCTAGCAATCAAACATTTTAATAGATACTTTCAGCATTTTTTTTTTTTTCCAGTGGATTCTATTCCACTTGAGATACAGGATCCTGTCTATTCAACACAGACTACACTTCAGCCTAAAAGAATGGTACTAGAGCATACATTGACATCAAGAAATCCTTACTCCCATAGGCCACAGAGTGATCTTTGTATGAGTACGTGTCAATACAGCACACAGCTTTATTAGAGCCAACCTCGGCAAAAGCCTGTAGGAGTGCCTGGGCCACACAGGCTCTGATTTACGGGCTCTACAGCTGTAATCTACACTGTGTTTCTAAGAAAGTTGTAAAAATGCTCCCCCATAATCCAATGCAGAAATGCATTTCAACTTGGAAAATCACAAGTAGTGTCCCTGATGTGGATTGCTTTCACAGAATCATAGAATGGCTTGGATTAGAAGGGACCTCAAATGTCATCTAGTTCCAAAGCCCCTGCCATAGACAGGGATGCCACCCACTAGATCAGGTTAGCCAAGGCCCCATCCAGCCTGGCCGTGTACACCTCCAGGGATGGGGCTTCCACAACCTCTCTGGACCACCTGTTCCAGTGCCTCACCACCCTCTGAATGAAGAATTTCCTCCTCATCTCTAGTCTAAACCTCCCCTCTTTTAGTTTAAAACCATTCCCTTTTATCCCGTCAGTATCTGATTGACGAAAGAGTCACTCTCCATCTTTTTTCTATAAGTCCCCTTCAACTACTGAAAGGTTGCAATGAGGTCACCCTGGACCCTTCTCTTCTGTAGGCTAAACAGCCCCAGTTCTCTCGGCCTTTCTTTGTAGGCAAGGTGCTCCAGCCTCTTGAGCATCTTTGTGGTCCTTCTCTGGACCCCCTCTAACAGATCCAAGTGATAGAAAGATCTGTTTCTAATTTAAATGTGTCTGTTGGTGGTAAACAAATAGGCACAATCTGATACAGTGTCATGAAAGAACAGATAACATCTTGTTGGTCAGATCAGCTGAGTCTTTTATTAATAAAATCACATATGCTTGATGCAGACAGGGAGCAATGGAATTGCAAGTGCAGTCTGAAATAGCAATGGAGATATTTGCTGAACAGTGAATCTGGAGAAGATTGAGAAGAAAAGAATCATGAGAACATTGTCATGCAGTGCTGTGCTCACCAGGGGTGTCTTCAAAAGCTGTAAAAGAAAACTGTAAAAGAAAACTTGTCCCATTCCTTCATTTCATAGTCACATCCACCAAAAAAGACTATGCCAGAAGAGAGTGGTGTTGGAAATCTGACTAGTTTTGCTTCCTGCAATTTGCAGCATTTGACGATCAGGCATCAGTATTCCTGCAGAGGAGTTTGTTATACAGTTACAGAGCAGATTGCACTCACTAGTGAGGATTGATAGTGTACCAGAAATAAGCTTTGGGCTATACGTGAAAAGGTTTCATGAGCTGTGCAAAGGCTGCCATAGTGCATATGTGCTCATGATTTCTCATTTAATGGTGCTGATGGGGAAAATGTCAATGAGAACAGGTATCTGCTGACTGTGATGGTCAGCTGTGAGCAGGATGTGAGAAGCCAGAGAGTTCACAAAACATAGTTGATCTGACTGTGTTGTGGCTGATGAAGTACGGTCCTGATGTGAGAGCACCTGGCAGAAGGAGGTTTAATTGCACACTAAGCTGTAATTAATTGTGGGATGGTTGTAAAGCATGCATTTGGTCAATTACAAGCAATTTGAGGCTGCTTACACAACTGACTGAATGGAAAAGGGTAAAATTGTCATGTGATGCAGGGGCGTATTTGCACTGCATAACATTTGCAAGGAAGAGGTGTTGAGCTTTTCCCAGGGGTGGGTTGATGCCAATGTTCATTTACACAGGAGGAGCAGGCAGCCAGAAAATACACCTGTGATAACAGGCTTTGACTCCAAGAGCGCAGAAGAAATAATGGGATGCCGTATGTGCCCACACGCTTGTTTTGCAGAGCAAATTATCATAACAATGTAAAATGTTGGCCAGGGAGGAGCTGTCATAATGGGTAATGCAACTTCAGCAATGTAGCTGTGACTTGACAGATTGCTTTTGGGGGTTCTCATTTGTTCTTGCTCTCCCCTTTCCTCCCCCTCTACCTCCCTCCCCCTCGCCTTCCAACTGTAGTAGCCAAATGTATATGAGAATTTATTAAAGCCAAATGTATATGAGAATTTATTAAAGGTAGAATTTTATTTTAATTAATGCTTCCTTATGATTTCTGGACTAGGAAATAGAATGGTACAACCAACAGTTTACATTCACATTCAGGGGAAGGAATCACAAGGAAATAAAAAGCAAAGATGCAGTTGTCATTTGAATGCCTTCCCATCCCCTCCTGAAAACTAAAGCTAAACAAATGCATAAAATAAAGCAGGATAGGAAGGTGAGGCAATGTTGTCAGTGACCAGTGGAAAGTAGCAACAGGCTGGGTGGACGGTGTTTAATTTGTAAAACAAATATATTAAAATGATTACATGAATTGACAAAATGTGAATGCTACAAGATCCCTCTCCATGCTATTATGCCACATGCAATGTACATGGTTCTAGATGTGCTCTTCTGCCCTTTCAACTGCAGTTGTTCACGGCTGAAGGAGCGCCTATGACTGATGCTCGCTGAGGAACTGAGCTGACCTCACCTGTGGACTGCATGGGGCAGAGGAGAGGGGCTAATGCGGGCTGTGCCTGCCAGGTAGAAGCTCAATCACCTACTCTTGTGGAATTTGCTCTTTACATTGAAGGTTTCTGTCATGCTCCCTCATGGCAACAATGTGCTAATAATAGCTCACATTTTTCAGCAGCATGATGTTCTCCAGGAACTTGTTTGTTTTGCTGGGAAACTCTCTCTAATGTTTCAGCAGTTGGTTTCTGACTGTTTTCCTTTTGGCCTGATGATTCCCACACTTCTTGCTAGCAAAGGATAGGGCTTGCCCTGGGCAAGACGTTTCTGAAAGCAGAGAGACAGTGCATATGTTTCTGCCTGCAATGAGGGAAACATGTTGCATACTCTTGAAGCATTTCATATAACTTCTGAAGGATCCTGAGAGAATGATTTCATTTTAGCTTTTGTACAAGAAAAGAGACTTGGGAAAACAAAAACAAAAACAAACAAACAAACAAAAAAAAACATCCTTCTACATTTGCAAACCACTTACATTTGCATTAAAAAAATAAAATTGTTCATCTCACTTTTAGTAACAACCTTTGCTTTCTGGGCTTCAAGAAACAAGTGAAAATAAATTGTTTTTTTTTTTGTTGTTTTTTTTTTTTGTTTTGTTTTGTTTTTTTTTTTTATATCATGAGAAAGCCATATGGAGTGCAAAGGGACATCAGAAAAATTTTACAACTGCTCATTGTTGAATCTACGAATTATAAATTAATAAAGGATGAATATTTGACTATCAATCCTCTCACAGTTTCCCTCTAACTCGTGAACCTACCTTTTATTTCTCTGAAAGCAAAGAAGCACATATGCTTTCTCCTACCAAGCTGAAATTGCCGTGGTGTGCCCCCAATAACTATGGATGGAAAAAACTTGAAGGTCTTGTTATTTAAGCAGAGCCTTGTCCACCTGAAGTAAAATAATTATTTTATCCTTTTCCATCTGCTTTTTACAAGTCTTTGGATGGACCAACAATCCACTCAGAAGTCTGGAAACAACTCCTGAGCATTATAGCTAGCAAAAAAAGTCAGTAGACTGTTTGACAATAAAAGTTGTTACATTCGGGAAGGGAAGGGAAGGGAAGGGAAGGGAAGGGAAGGGAAGGGAAGGGAAGGGAAGGGAAGGGAAGGGAAGGGAAGGGAAGGGAAGGGAAGGGAAGGGAAGGGAAGGGAAGGGAAGGGAAGGGAAGGGAAGGGAAGGGAAGGGAAGGGAAGGGAAGGGAAGGGAAGGGAAGGGAAGGGAAGGGAAGGGAAGGGAAGGGAAGGGAAGGGAAGGGAAGGGAAGGGAAGGGAAGGGAAGGGAAGGGAAGGGAAGGGAAGGGAAGGGAAGGGAAGGGAAGGGAATTCTTGAATAAGGCCTTGTTATAAAACCTTTTTTCTTAAAACAAATTGTTCTTAAAACAAATAGTAAATCTTATGGAGGTATGTGGTGCAGCCCGCACAAGCTCCTAGATTACAGAGAAGGTACAACTATGTTCCCAGTCTTGTAATCAGCATTTCTTATTGCCTTAAAAGGATGCCTTACCACCAGCTCTTCATCATTAGCTTCTCTGAATTTTACATCATTTTGTTTTGTGGAATGGTGACAGTGAATTTCCACAAGTGTATCAGGGGGTGGACATCCATATTAAGGATGCTATGGGATTCAATAAACTGCTTTCTTGACAGGCTGGGAGGAAGAAAACCTTAGGTCAGGACTAAAGCTGTGACTGCGCCAGCTTGGCCTGTATTTAAACACCCTTCAGTCTGGATTCTGTTACATGGAGAGAGAAGTGTTTAGAGACATAAAATCTTCTTTCATTTTTTCTTTCTGAATCCAGCCTTGCTGATTTCAAGAAAAAGGAATATGACAAAGGCATAACTAAAGCAAACATAGTTAAAAATCTCTACTGAACATTTCAAAAAATAAAGGACTTCATGACTTCATTAAATACATTCTTTAGAGGTGTCTTTTTTTTTTTTTCCCTATTGAAAATTATCTTAAACATTTCATATTGATTCAAAAAACATACATTCCCCTTTGGCACTATTTTGATCAGATTATCAGAGCCATGTAAAACATAGCATGTTTCTGCTAACTTAGTTAATTTTTGTCCTTTATCTTCTAGAATTTATTCCAGGTCCACAAACAGAATGAACAGTTTTCCCACCAGAGTGTTTACTGAACTGTATCATTAACAGCCACACATACTGTAGCTATGGATGAATGAATTTCATTTTTCCACCCTCTCTTTTATACTATTTTTGACAAGCAATTCATTATTTGATCTCCAACTTAGACTCTGATTTTGTTGTTTTGCTAGAATACCTGTCCATTTTTAAAACAGGAGAAAAAATCACTTTGAAATGTCCTACTATTTGCACATTATTTGCAGATGTGGAGATAATAAAGGTTCAATTTTCAGAAAGTACGAAAAGATCATTTTCACCTTTAGCTGGGCAGACAGTTAAGAAGATGTATGCCCTGACTTGACTTATCTACTAAGGACAAATTAATGCTATAGTTTACTTATGTACATGTAAATCATTTTTTCCACATAGAACTATCACTTGATATTTATTCCTGAATTTTCCGTGTCTTGAGCAATTTGAATAGTACTTTTAGAAACAAACTGACTTTTATAAATAAATAGAAAATAAATAAATAAATAAATAAAAGACCATCAGAAAGAAAACATCAAGATGTAAGAAAGAGTGAGATTCAACATAAATGGAAAGACTGTCCTCTCTGTGATTCAGATGACAACCTTTTCTCCCTGCAAATCTCCTTACTGTATTGGATGTGAAAGTCATCTCTGCTTTTTCATGCATCTCTATATGCTGCTGCAGCTCTTCTCTATTGCCTGTTTCAATGGCATTATTTGGAAAAACAACTGTCCAATTATACTTAAAGGACCCTGCATGTTTAAGGATCTCTCAAACATAAGGGAGACAGTATTTTAAGAAAATACTGGAACACAAGCCTTTTTCCATATCCAAGGGGAAGCAATCAAAGAAACATACTTGCAAGTCTTCCGCAGATAGTTAAGTGAGTTTTCAAGCAGCAGAGAAATGTGTTGTTGAGACAACACCAGACTCCCCCCTGGCAGAAGACACCTGTTTATAAAATTAAGTGATTTAAACTAGTAACTGTAAGATTCACAGTGGGCCACTGATTGAAATAGAAGTCTGTAGCTTTACTAGTATATATACAGTAAGGAAAAAAGTGGTTTTTAAACACCAGAGATACTTTCAGGGATTTGGGTATAAATCCAAAGAAGATACAAATATCCTTGAGCTTTCCTCTACAGATGTGTGTCTGAATTCCCTCTTCAAGAGAAAAAATGTCATTTTTTTCAAAAAGATAATGTGCAGTCCCATGATTATATAATATACCATCTTCACAAGGAATATGAAAAATAACAAACAGTTTAAGAGGTAACTGTGTGGCTTCTCTGATTAACATCTAACTGACTACAAGCTGTAGCTTGTCCTTCACAGGGAACATGAGTGCTTCCCAGAATATGGTGTGCACATGCTTACAGATGTGTTTTAAACCCAAAATATCTGTGCTGGAGTGCTCTAGTACCAGGCTACCAAGTAAAAGGAGGCTTCTTATGCCTTTTTCAAAGGATACACAGATCATTTTAATCACACAAGACTCTAAGCGAAATAAGAAAAGAAATGCTTATTTCATAATTCCTACCAAAATTTCACCGTGAATTAAGGAAGTCTGTAATTATCTCCTGACCCCATTATCACTGTACCACATGCAGAGCCATCTGCCATAGTTAGTCTTCTTAGAATCATAGAATGGCTTGGGTTGGAAGGGATCTTACAGATCATCTGGTTCCAACCCCCCTACCATGCGCAGGGACCAGGTTGCTCAAAACCCCGTCCAGCCTGGCCTTGGGTACTGCCAGAGATGGGGCTGTATTGGGTTTACATGGCAAGGTTTTGGTAGTGGGGGGAGATGAAGCATCAGGGACTAACCTCAGCCCCCATTCCCTGTTCCCCTGCACTGCTCTGGGGGAGGAGGTGGAGGTGGGTGGATGGGGAGAAGGTGATTTTAATGTGTTTTTAGTTTCTCACTGCTGTAGCATGTTAATAACAGGTAATAAAGTACATTAATCTCCCTATCCTGAGTGTGTTTTGCTTGTGATGATAATTGTTGAGTGATCTCCCTATCCATATCTCAACCCTTGAGCCCTTTCCATCATATTTTGTGCCCCTTCCCCTTTGAGGAGGGGGGGTAAGAGAGTGGTTGTGCTGGAGCTCAGCTGCACAGGTGAGTAAAAGCACCAGAGGGGTTCCCACAATTTCTCTGGACAACCTGTTCTAGGGCCTCATCACCCTCATAGTAAAACATTTCTTCTAAATATATAATTTAAATCTACCCTCTTTAGTTTAAAATTTTTTCTACTTGTCCTGTCACAGGTCCTGGTAGTAAGTCTTTCTCTGTCTTTCCTTTAAGACTGCTTTATATGTTGAAAGGCCACTCCAAGGTCTCCCTGTGGCCTTCTCTTCTTTAGGCTGAACAACCGCAGCTTCCTCAGCCTGTCCCCATAGGAGAGGTGCTCCAGCCCCTTGACCATCCTTGAGGTCCTCCTCTGGACTTGGTCCAGCAGATCCCTTTCCTTCTTGTGCTGGGGGCACAGAGTGGGTCTGAGTACACAGGGCTTCAGCTGGGGTCTCACGAGAGCAGAGCAGAGGGGAGAGTCGCTTTCCTCTGTCTGATGACCACGTTTCTTTTTATGAAGGCCATGGTACATGTCGTGGTTTAACCCGGCCGGCAGCTAAACACCACGCAGCCGTTCGCTCACCCTCCCCCCTCAGCTGGCCTTCTAGGCTGCAAAAGCATACTGCTGGCTCAAGTCTGGACATGAGTGAGTACACTACCCCTATAAGTAGAGTTAACACTGTTGCTCCTGCCTTAAGGAGATTTAGATCCCAGAGGAGGCTGGAGGGTGCTTACACCATTGTCCAGAAAGCACATGCACATCACATATTATCTTCTTGAAACTAATACATTAGCTAACCTCCTTTGATTAATTTAAATTACCCAGTATGGAAGAAAGAGGAAAGGTATCTAACATCTCTGGGGAGGCTGTAGTCAGATATTTCACAGAAGCTTTAAAACCTCAAGTATGAACCAGGTTCCAGGGATGTGATATACATATGAATAATGTATGTGCCTTTGAAGAAAAATGGAAACACTGTGGAGGTTGCCGTTGTTTTGTTTTGGTTTGGTTTGGTTTATAAAACGCAATAGTGCTTTCCATTTCAATGAAGTAATTAAGCTAAAATTAACTTCACAAAAGAAATATCCATAACTGCATGGAAGGCACCATAACAAGGGGTAATTCATTCCACCATGCAGACTCTCTGAAACCAATACTCTAGTATGAAATAATGTGGTATCAAAATAACAGGAAATCTTTCTAACTTAAAGCTTTCTGAATAATGGAGGAGTATCCTTGTTAACTCTGAAGCTCAAAATGTGCTAACCATTTTATAGTACACAAGAGAAAATCTCCATATCTAGAAAACTTAAAGCTGTAGACACCAAGTTCACTTTCTTTTTCACAAGTTCTTTGCATACATCTTTAATGTATGTTCCCTTAAATTTTGTTCAAAATTCAATTCTATAGCAGGTGATATAGGTATTTTGTCTCCAACACTTTCTAAACATGTTTTCTTTTGCAATAAAAACATTAAAAGCACATCGTTAGTCTTTATATTTTCCTTCCTGCTTCTCCATAGATGAATCTCTTTAAAATTTTATTTTCTTTTCCATGCTTGTACAGAAGAGTTTTCTATCAGCACAGAGTCGATGCCATCAAGCTCACCACTAGCAAGAGTGCCAGACCCCTCTGGGGACTGCAAGCAAGGCAGGAACACATTGCCAGACACAGTGGCAGCCAGCTCAACATGGGGCTGAAAACACCCAGAATGTGCCAGATGTAGTCACAGCCTGAACGGTGAGGAAAGCACCAGATGGTGTTGGTGCAGCCTAAAGCAGAAGGAGATTTATTTTGGGGTGATCAATAAAGCCAAGATATCTGGGAGGCCACTGCAACTCCTGTTCTTTGAAAGAATGGGCAAGACATGACAGCAAAACTGTAAAGGTTTCAACAGCTCCCCAAGTTCTTCACCTGGCAGTACAGGATAGAAAGAGAGCATCTGTGGGAAGCTGTCATTTGACTGGAGAAAAGAAAGAAAGAAAGAAAGAAAGAAAGAAAGAAAGAAAGAAAGAAAGAAAGAAAGAAAGAAAGAAAGAAAGAAAGAAAGAAAGAAAGAAAGAAAGAAAGAAAGAAAGAAAGAAAGAAAGAAAGAAAGAAAGAAAGAAAGAAAGAAAGAAAGAAAGAAAGAAGGAAAGAAGGAAAGAAGGAAAGGAAGAAAGAAAGAAGGAAAGGAAGAAAGAAGGAAAGAATAGATGAATATCTTTGGAGTTTTATTCAAATTATTTTTAATCTATATTTGATAGATAAATCTTCCAAAGTTATATCTCTCAAGAAATTTATTTGTTTCCTGCTACTAGTGGAGAGTTTCCTTTCTGGTGGATCTTACTTTTACAGCATTTAGAAATGAGCATCAGTCAGAGAGTTGCATCAAAAGGTACAATTTACTGATACCAGAGGCAACTGTAAGTCAAATGTTGAAGTCACTGTAAGTTCACAGAAAAAATTTTCTATGGTTTCCTGTAGATTAGATGTAATAACATTTAAACAATGAATTTTTGTATGTCTTCATAAATCAAAATGTTCTTCAGGGAAAAAATAAATAAATAAATAAATAATCTTTCTGATCCATATGCAGCAACCACTGTGAGCGGATATAACAGCCATCAACCCCCAAAACTAACAAACTAGTTTTTCAGTTTATAGGAACCATCTCTGAAAGTGGTGACCTTGCATTCCAGAAGTAGAGTAGATGCTTCCTCAACATGGCAGAGTTGGAATGGAAAAAGGGACAGCCTCTGTTCCCATGGTGGCATTTTATATGGTCCAAATCAAGGTTCATAAAAAGAGCAAACACTGTAGTACAGTTATTCATTGACCTGGAATATGGTAGCTCATCTATCAGTGTTTCCTAATTTACTTCATGTTTAAATGTATGAGGAGTAAAATGGTGTAGCCTGTCCCTGAGACAGAGAAATAGGTCCTGGAAATCATGTTTACATCTTGGTGTACTTGCCTGGCGGATATATCTGCTCAAAAGTTTTCCCAGTCACTAGTGCTGGGTGACTTACTAGCTGGGGCTACTACCTTCATGCAGCAAGTACAGTAGCCTAGGGCACACAGTCATCTCTGTCCTACCTCTACAACTTTCTGTTTTATTATTTTTAATCATCCAGATGTATATATAATGTAGAAATTCAGAAAGATTTTATTTTATTTTTTTTTCCACAACAACCTCTATTTAGTAGTAAATAGAAATGAGCATTGGTAGGATCAGTTCAAAGATGTGAAGCCAAAAGCCATGAGCTCGATGGAAATACTGCTGTCAGCATTTGCTTTGTAATCCTCATACTGTAGTCTTCTGCCAAGGGACCAGGCTCCTCCTCATAACTTCAGAGCACCCTGCATGGAATCCCTGTGGGAGCCAGAAGAGAGAAGCTTTCACACACTGCCAGAGGGCCATTCTCTCTCACCAAAGGTATGATGGCTCAGAATTATAGGTTACACACAGAATAGAATTATAGAATCTCAGAATCATAGCATGGCTCGAGTTGGAAGGGACCTCAAGATCATCTAACTCCAAGCCCCCTGATATGGGCAGGGATGCCACCCACTAGATCAGGCTGGCCAAGGCCCCATTCAGCCTGGCCTTCAACATATCCAGGGATGGAACATCCACATCTTCTCTCGACAACCTGTTCCAGTGCCTCACTATTCTTACAGTGAAGAATTTTGCCCTAATGTCTAGTCTAAAACTATCCTCTTTTAGTTTAAGATCATTCCCTATCATTACCTACCCAAGTAAAGAGTCCTTAAGACCCCTATAAGTATTGAAAGGTCACAATGAGGTCTCCCTGTGTCTTCTCCAGGCTGAACATCCCTAGCTCTCAGATTTTCTTCATAGAGGTGCTCCAGCCCTCTGATCATCTTTGTAGCCCTCCTCTGGAACCTCTGTACCACTCTGTAAACTATCAGTTTATGAGATTCATAACAAGTATCTCTTGCCCACTAGTGAAAAGACTGAAACTGAAGATCTTTTGCTGGGGAACATTGTACCCTAAAGCATGGCCAAAATTCTTCAGGACACAGTGTGTCAGGCTCCACACAGTAGATTAATTTACATTTGCTAATCAGTTTCCTCACTGATGCTCCATGATGATCCATAAACCAAACTGAACTGAAAGCTATGAGATTTCTAACCATTATGCAGCAGCCTCAAATCTGAGACCGGAGAGATATAAAACATGATTTCTTCTACTGATGTTCTTATAAAGGCAACCCTGACTTTTGACTGCTCTGCCTTTTATTCAGCTGCTTCCATTGAATACACCCTGAAAATGCTTACTGGTGAGAGCATAGGAGTGAAGCAAAGGGGGGGATATACCTCAGAAACACAACTGGTTGTACCAACAGGGACAGTTTTGCAAAAGTAGGACACTTTCAAGTAAATTCAGAGGCTTTCACAGTCTAGCAGACCACACTTGTGAACTTTCTGTGGCACATTACTGTTTCAGACTCAGGTAACATTGTGTGCTTGCTTAGTTGTAAGTGCCATTAAGTCTACTTAGAAATCACTAGCCCCTGACTTATTAAACTAAAAGAAAAATCTATGAAAAACAGTTGGACAGTCTATACTTAGAAAATATTATTGCGAGTGATCAGTGTACAGAAGTCTTCCAGATAAATGTTCATGCATAAATTACAGAAAAACCATAAAGGAAAATCTTCAAAATAGCTTTGAAATTAATAGACTTGAACAGAACAAAAAAAAAAGAAAAAAGTATGTAATCTGAAATCTAACCATTTATCTTATCATTAGTCATTCCAGCTTGATGTATTACCATCTTTTGTTTTCTTCTTCAGTTAAATAAGTCACATTTTTAGTGCCTGAATGTTAACTCCTGGTAAGTGTCACTCAGGATTGCCTTATTTTCTCAGAGAATTCGATCAGAGTTGGGGCAAACTAGGATTTAACTCTTTCTGCCACCTTTATATTTATGGGGCAGAAAGTTACAGCATTTTCTAACAGTTACAGTTAAGGCACTTTGTAACTGTTCACTATCACTACAATAAGATAAAATGCTAGTAAAATATATTGCTAAATATTTAATTTCCATCCCAATATTTGGCTTTGCTGTTTATCTATGCCATAGGTCTATTCAAAAGAACACCAGTAGCTAAAGACATATATTTTTTAAAAAGTTAATTTTTATGAAATAGATCAGGAAGCATTTTGCAGTCTCAAAATAGCAGAAACTTTTACTTGCAGAGGGGCAGTCATTTTAGATTAATATTCTTTTTGTATTTAAAATTATAGACTAGAATTATTCATAATGGTAGGATAATAGCTGTGCAGCCATTTTAAAGAGAACTATATTTATCCTAGATATAGGGAATAGAAACTAAGTTCTTGACAATATTAAAAAAAAAAAAAACAACAACCAAAAAAAAAAAAAAAAACAACATTCTGGTGGCCAGTTGTGTGATAAAAAGCATTATTATTAAATATATATGGTAATTTATGTAGTAATTATATGCCTGTGCACAATTTTTATTAACAAAAAAAAAAAAAAAAAAAAGGAAAAAAAAAGCTTCTGTTGAATATAAGCTGTTGAGAGCTTATCTAAAATCATTGAACAATGCTATAATTTAATTTTTCAACAAGATAAACAGAGTTTCAGTTAAATATTCATTCTGGCTGTAAGGGATGCTGTAACTTCATTGTTGAAATATTGTATCAAAGTTCTTTATTCCAGGTACTTTCATCCAATAAAATAGTAGCCTCAAATATTACTTTTAGTCTTTCTGGTTTTATATATATAGCCATATATATATATATATATATGTATGTAGCTCAACCATAAGTATACCCATACCAAAAAAACAAAACAACAAACAAACAAAAAAAAAAAAAACACTCAAAATCTCAAAAAAAAATCAAGTCTCAAAAGTATAGTCACTAATAACATTGCCATATTGCCATATCCTGTTTCTAAATTCACGTAAGTGAATTCACTTAATAAAGACTCTCAATCTTAATTCTCAACATTTGTAATGCTACTAACTGAAGTGCCCACACCCTCAAGTTTTTTCCTTCTAAAAGTAAATGAAAAGTAGACGTAGTGATATGTCCACTCTTCTCATTAGCATTCCTTCCAATAAATGCTATAAGTGCTAGAAATTAATAGAGGTAATTTACTGGCATTTATTTACAGAACTATGGAATTAACTTATATATCTCTCATTAGCTGTTAAATAAAGCACAATTATAAATTTCTAGGATATAAATTTACTAATCAGAATAACCATACATAGGTTACCAGAGTACGTTAGCCTTCATCTAAAAAAGCTTTGGAAATAAATGGTTTAATATCATAACAACATATATTAGCTGTATGTTAGAGATACTGCTCAACCACTACCCTGTTATTCTGGGGAAGAAAAAAAAAAAAAAAAAGTTACCCTGTCTTATACTGGACACTATCATCCCATGATAACAACTGGTTTTGTTGTGTCCCAGTAAAATGATGTTTGGCAGTCAGGAAATTCTAGTGTTGACTAAAATTGACATACTTTGGCCAATAAATTTTAGTATTACGAAAGATGTTAAAAGTTAGTTAATTTACTCTGACAAACAAATACATAATTTCTAAATAAATTCATTTTACCTATAAAATGAAAAATGAAATTAAATCGTTCCTAAAATATAACTGAGATTAAACTACATTCTTAAGTCTTTGGTGAGGATAAATTAAAACAAAACAAAACAAAAACAAGGCTGCATTATAAGATATTTTGTTGAAAGCAGGGCACGTGGAAAATAGCATCAGCTGAAGAGAAAGCTTCATTTGTATCTCTACAGTTGTGTTGTTTGGTGGTTTCTTTTTTTTTTGTTTGCTTGTTTTTTAACTACTACACAAACTGAAAAATTTCTGTTTCTTTCATCCTGTGTAAGAACACATTCTTACGATTCTTACAAAATGTGCTTTTTTATCAATGTCTGAATATGTTCTATTCTAACATTTAAAAAAGCAATAGTACTGTTGTAATACTGTAACCTGTTTTGACTCAGTATGTATTTTGGGTAAATAAAATTGCTGACACAGGATATATGCTACAGAATCATTTATTTTTTTCTTTTGTGACAGTTGGCTTAATGTAAGAAATCACCTTCCACTGCAATTTGCCTTCCAAATATTACAACTGACAGCATTCAGATAACCGTATTTTGCCAGAATAGATGTTAAGATGTTATTCTTTTTAGTCTGGATGTTGCTAGCATTTCCATCTTTTTTTTTTTTTTTTTTTTTTTATTTATTTTAGTAAATCTAAAGTGATCTTGCAAATTGAAAAACATTATAAAAGAAAATCTTGAAGTTACAAAAAAAATATCCAAAGAGCTTGTAGTTGAAACTAAGATTTTGCCAAACTAGCCTCACAAAATTGTGAAATATAGGGTGATGAACTGATTCTAATTTTCCACTGGTAAATGTTTAAGTCAAAAAGTTTTTGCTTCACTAATATAACTAATATAATATACAAGGTCTAATTTTTATTATACTTGTCAAACCACAGAAAATATTTAGTGTATGGCAACACACATCTGGAAAGTGAGAATGTATAAAACACTAAGGATATTTTCTGTGCAAGTACCACATTTATAGAAATTGCCAAGTTACTAGAGAAACACAGAATTAAAAGTAACTTCCTAACCACAAGTTTTGTTTATGAAATTATTAGGAAACTGAACCTTTATGCCATTATTGTGTTTTCTACTGTAAGTCTTGTTATTATTTGCTTCTTTTTTTACTTTTAATCATAACTGGAATCAAGAGGTATGAAAATCAGAGAAAACAAAGTTTTCACTGAATTGGTATATGCTAAGAGCAAAACCCTGTGCTAAGGGTATGGTCCATCCATAGTTAGTCAGTCTTAGGCTAATCTACATCTTCAAACACATCCAGAAAAATGTGTAAATTCATGCTTTATTCTCAGAGTATGTAGATATCTTTTGAAGGTTAAATATTTATAAATGCACACATCATTCTGACAAATATAAAATCTGCAGTGGGAGATTGGCATAGTCTCTTAGTACAGAAGACAAGGTGGAGCAAACCTGGGGAATCAAGAATCATAAATTCTTCACTTTCCTTCTTTTTCTCATTAGGGTGGTTCAAATGATTGAATTTGGTTTGTTAGCCATTTAACAAGTAAAGAATCTTTTTTTGTTTGTTTATTTTTTTGTTTTGCTGGAGGTTCAAAATGAATAAAGAAAATCAGACTCACAAAACAAACTTGGTATCTGCCATATTCCATAAAGTCAATAGTTACTTTGAATCTCAAAATATGGAGGACATGAAACCAACTGGCCTCTATTTGATACAAATGTATTCAGACCTCAAAAGTATAACGGATTCTGTGCTACATTTCAATCAATATCTGTAGACAAAGTTGTTCCAGAAAGAAAATAAGCATTGCCAGTTAAGTGACAATATGTGTATAAGAATAAGCTATAATCACGCAGCTTTAGGCATGGTATGTTTTACTCAGCCACTCACTAATTATGAATCTTGGTACAGAATTAACTGGATAAAATTCAATAATTTCTCAAATATATGCATTCAGATCACACAATTCAGACCTTAAGCTTAATAAAATAAGTATCAAGCAGATGTCAAACTCTACTCCTCTAGATTCTTGCATTGACATTGAAGAAGCATACATACCATTAGGTAGGAATTCAAAATACATCAAAGTCTGCTTAACTTATTCTCTGTTTTGCTTTGTTGTCTGCAGAGAAAAGATACATTACTAGATCAGTATCCACATCTATGTTACAGATGGTTACAGCCAGGTGAAATTAATTACACCTGGGTGGGCTGAGCTTGAGCGTAAAGAATACTTTAATTTCCTTGCATTCCTCCTGAAGAACACCCTCTTTTCTAAATGCTATCCTTTGTCCATCTCCCATACTGAATGAAAGACCAAAAATCACAATCATGTTTTCATGACTACTGTGCATTTTATGGGTGTCTGGTAGCAGAAATATATGAAGACAAGGTCTATTCTGATGCCTGCAGCAAAGAATTAAAACATTGGTCTGAACTTTTGGGTAGACCTGTGCGGTGTCAAGAGTTGGACTTGATGATCCTTAAGGGTCCCTTCCAACTCAGGATATTCTATGATTCTATGATTTTGTTGGCCTACACGTCAACAGAATGGAAGATAGTTTATTGTATACATTTTATTACTGATATAGCCAGCCATTTGTTATTCAAATCCCCTTGGTGAACTTGCATCATACTCTTGTTTTGTGAAAGTTATTTTACCTTCTGCTTGGTCTGAAAGAGAATCAGAAAAATAGAGTAATATCCAAAACAGAACTACATAAGCCGTAGTCAAAGCTGTGGAGTTCGCATAGATCAAGATTTTATTATCAGCTTACAAACAAAGGAAGCATGTTATTTAAATAAATGGGTTGCTTGAGAATGCTCAGATTAGTCAAGTGATTTTATTGGGTATAAATCACATTATGATACTTCTTCAGGGAGACCTTTCTGTGACAGGTATTGAAATTTGCTTGGGAACCTGTAGAATAGCATTGATTTAATTAAAAAGGATTTTATTTGAGGTGATTTTTTTTTTATTATTATTTTCTTCAGAACAGTTTAGTGTTTTATATCTAATGTGATTTGATAGCTAAGAACTAAAGTAAGAATTTTCATAGTCAAAGCTCCCAATCCCAACTGGAAGAAAGCTAAAATACGAATTTGATGAAAATTTTGTACCTGTCTTTGAACCTAAAAACTTGAGTTCAGCTTTACACAGTCTAACACTGTCTAACACAGATTTACCTAGGTAAATCAAAACTAATGTGAAAATTCTTAACAGGAAAATGTTTAATTTGCCACTTTTGTTTGTTGGATATTGTTCTTTTTGGAGAGGGGACACTGTTCAAAACTTAACTAATGTGTATGGGGATATGCAAGCACTAACTGCAAGGGGTACCATTGCATTTGCTGGTCCTAGACCCTTGAAGATTTCTTTCCTAAAATACATTGTGACCATGAGCGTGTGCCTATGTTCACTCAATGCCCCAACCTCACCCCAGAAATGGGTGTTATTTTTTTTTTTTTCCTTAAGATTAAGGTTTTCAGAGTCACATGTAATACTCCTGTAAAACTAGCTAAACCACCATATTGTAGCTTTGGCCAGCTGGATCACCTCCAACTCTGGTGAAGTTTGCTCACTCTGCAGAAAAGAATGGAAGTCCAGTGGACACATGGAGGATAAGTGAAAGAATATCTCTAAATATCTCTGTAGACATTTGTTTTGGAAATTCAATTAAGAAAAGGCTATCAGAAAAAATAAAATAAAATAAAAAAATCTGACTCAGTCAGCCATAGGGCTATAGATTTTGTGACAAATATATGGCTCTGGTCTGACTTACTCAAAGATCATTCACTTCAGTTATGCCATTTAAAATCAGTTAGATCGTTTCCACAGCAACCAAACTCTGCAGGGATTGTTTAAGTTCATCCACCTTCTGGATGGATGCTGTGGCCATATTAGTGCATAAGCATACCTTGTTTGTTTGCTTGTTTTGTTTTGTTTTTGTTTCATTTCAATTTAAAATACATCAGATATATACATAGGCATTTATAAATTAATTATTTTAAATTGAAATCCACTTTTTGGTGAGTTTCAGGTGACAATAATAGTACATAGTTCATATTTTTGTGCATAAAATAAAAATTGTACAAATACGAATATATTTCACATTGTTCAAATAGAAGAACTAGTGAATTACACACACACACACAAATAATAATAAAATACACCCCTTTGAATTGGGGTATCTAAAGTAGGGGGCACTATTCAAAACACTGACCATTCTCAGGCTGTACAGAAAGTAAGTTAGTAATCTGACTGAAGGCAACTAAAATGCCTAAAAAACACTGTCTTCACAGAGCTCAGGCAAGATTTTGAAGCACAGAGATGAAGAAAACAAACAAACAAACAAACAAAAAGGCAGGTTTGAACAAAAACAGAAATGCTGTTTTTCTGCAGTGCTGAACAACATTTCCCTGGCTCTCTTCTGGTGCTACAAAGATGCTGGCCACTCTCTGTGAATAAAATCAGCACTAACAAAGACTCCAGAAGGAATCTCATTCCAGAATCTCATTCTTCCATTCATTCATTTGTCAAGAAAAAGGTTATTGTATAGCTGAGATGAATAACATGAAATTACAAGATACAATATTGTTCCAACATTTCAATGTCCCCATTATTTTAGCTCAGAACATAATAATATATTCAGTTTTTGTTTTTGTTTTTGTTTTTGTTTTTGTTTTTGTTTTTCCTGTGCAATGCATATGTTTTTGTAAATGTAAATTGAGGCAGTAATTGTATTCACCAGGTCTTTGAGAGTTTCATAGATTTTAAAAAAATATTTTCAATTTATTGGATAGAAAAATAATATTTATGAAATACAGAAATATCTATGAAATAATAATGTAAATATGAAAATAATGAAAATATGAAAAAATTACATTACATACAGATATTGCATCGAACTGTGGTAGCATTGGGTTTAGATTTTTATTAAATCCTGCAACCAATGCCAGAATAGATATCCATTCTTCTTTCTCTATGAATTTTTCTGCAGAGAAACAAGTTAAAATTTTCAGAAAACATCAAGACAGGATACAGATTTCTTTAAAATTCTTCTTTTCATAAAGAGAAACAATCAAGCATCTGAACTGTTTTAGTTTTTAAATGCCTATGAAGGAAATGTTTTTTCATAAATTGAATGTGATCTAGCTTCTTTTGACAGAAGAATTCAATTGAATAGAACAAGTTATAGTCAGTTACAGCCTGGAAAGAATACAAGTAAATCTTTTCTTATACAACTCACTTTTTAGCTTTAATAACAAAGAGGGTATCAAGTCCATAAAAATCAAATATAGCAATTTTACACTTTTGTAGTTTCATTGGAAACACTTTTATTTTTGAAACTTTTTATGTTTTGCTTTATTCTCTGATGTACTTTTAAGCAGAGGAGAAACCATTATTGATATGAGATAGCCAAAGGCAACCTAATTTTACTGGATTTTAGAATATGTCCTTATGCACTTTGTAGATGAAATCTTTGTAAAGTTATATTTAGACCTCTGGTATTTTGATTTACCACTACACTTTGTGAATCACTTCTAGAAATTTACATTCCAGTAAGAGAAAGTATTCTGTTTTGACAGCCACCTGAGGGCATCAGTTTGGATTTCAGCGAAGACTGGATAGTGTTTCTCACTGCCTCCTTCTGGACAGATTGACCACCACACAGCTAGAGCAATGCATAATGCAATGGGTGTAGAAGAGGCTGATGGTTCGGGCTCCAAGTGTTATCATAAATGGAGTTGCATCAGGCTGGTGGCCAGTCACTAGGGGGCTTCCGCAGGCCTCCATTTTAGGGCCACTTCTCTTCAATGTTGTCCTATCTGACTTGCATGTAGGACTTGAGGACATATTGAGTCAGTTTGTCGATGACACTAAACTGGGAGGAGCAGCTGACTCCATTGAGGGTAGGGAGGACTGCAGAAAGATCTTGAGAAAGTAGAGAGCTGGGCAATCCCCAAGGATATGAGATTTAGCAAGAGCAAGTGCCAGATTCCACACTTGGCAAAGGACAAACCTGGCTGTATGGACAGTCTGGTGGATGAGAGGCTGGAAAGCAGCCCCACAGAAAGGGATTTGGGGGTTTTGGTTGATGGCAAGTTGAACATGAGTAAACCGTGGGCACTGGCAGTCAGGAGGGACAACTGCATCCTGGGGTTCCTCCAGCACAGCATCGCTAGCCGGTCGGGGGAAGGGATTGCTGTGCCCTGCTCTATGCTCTTACAGCATCACCTCAAGTCCTGTGTGCATTTTTGGGCACTGCAATATCAGAAGGACATAAAACTGTTGGAGAGTGTCCAAAGGAGGTCTTCAAAGTGGTGAAGGGCCTGGAGGGCAAGACGGATGAGGAGCGGCTGAGGTCCCTGCATTTGTTCAACCTGAAGGAGACTGACAAGAGGCCTTATGGCAGCCTACAGCTTCCTCATGAGCGGGCAGAGGGGCTGGCGCTGAGCTCTGCTCTCTGGGGACTGCGACAAAACCTGAGGGAATGGCATGAGGCTGTGACAGTGGAGGGTATGGCTGGAGATGAGGAAAGGATTTTTTAATGACTGGGGCCTTCCAGTGAAGTGGTGAGGGCAGCAAGCCTGATGGAGTTCACAAAGTGTCTTGGCACTTCTCTCCGACATGTGCTTTGGTTTTGCGAGGGTCACCCAGAGCAATGGGCTTTGTCGTCTCCAAGCGATGGGCTCTGCAGAATATGCCAGTGTTTGTCCTGTTTTCCTTAGCCATTATTCTTATTCTGGCACAGTGTCATTCTCTGCAGATACCCAAAACCCAGCCAGCTGCCATCCAGCACAACGTTATGTCTCCCCATCCTGAGGTCACCCAGTAACTGGCTGTGAGGTCACCCAGCAACGGGTTGTGACCTCACGGCCCTCGCTGCTTATATTGGGGCGCCGGCAGAGCCCCTCCCAGCCTGGCTCGTGCCTGGACTCCCGCTGAGCGTGTGTGCGAGGCTTGGAGTGTTGAGCGAGGCTTTGGTGGAGCTGTGCTGTGGGGCCATCGACAGTTGCTGTCAGTGCCCGTCCCCGCAGCCAGTGCCCGTGTTTCCCCGGCCCTGCCTGGCTCAGGCAGCCGGGGCCCTGTGAGGCGCGCTCGCAGCAGCGCAGGTGAGCTGTGCGGGGACACGTGCCCCGGGGCGGCCCGTGTGGGGCACGGGACAGCCCAGCTGTGGGGCTGGGGCTGGGGCTGGGGCTGGGGCCGGGCGGGGGGTTTCCTGCTGAGGGGCTGGGGCACTGCTGCTGCCTGCCCCGGCACAGCCACTGACCCTGGCCTCTCTCCTTGCAGCACACAGCACCTGTCGCAGCGGCGCCAGCCAGGGGAAGCAGCTCCCCATCCACAGCTCTCCCCAGCCCGCTGCAGCGAGACAGCACGATGGCCACAGAGGCTGACGTCACCTGCCCTGTGTGCCAGGGGACCACAAAGGAGCCCAGCGTCGTCATCCCCTGCCGGCACCAGTTCTGCTTGGGATGCATCATGCGCTGGGCCGCGAGAAATGCCACCTGCCCCCTCTGCAGGCAGAAGATCACCTCCGTACGCTACTCCATCTGGGCAGAAGATGACTTTATGGAGGTGCAGATCATCCGCCCTGCAGAGCCACAAAATTACAACCAACAGGATGAGCAGGAGGCTGCAGTGCCGGTGCCCCAGCCTGTTGTGAGCGGCCTCCTGCCTGAGCAATGGGCGGCCCTCTTCAGGGACCACCCAACTATCATCAGCCCATTGAGGCCCTGGGTGCGCCAGCAAGCAAGGGAGTTGTTCGGGGCTGCCTGGTGGCAGCAGGACATGCTGGAAGCCAACGTTGTTGCTTGGCTGTGTTTGTTTGGGCTGCATGAGCAGGCCTTGGTCGGGGTGCTGCAGCCATTCCTGCAGGGCCATACAATGAGCTTCGTGCAGCAGCTCATTGCCAGAACTGTGGAGATGTGCATCAACAACTTCATTGAGAGGCTTCGGCTCCTGGAACCCCCTCCCGCTAGCCAGCAGCGAAACAGCCCTGAGGTGGACATCGAGGGCTCCCAGGACAGCAGCGAGGCAGAAGACAGTCCTGCGGCCACCCCCAGCCCTGCTGCCTCCCCCCGGGCCACTCCTGTGATCAGCGAGCTCTCCTCCAGCAGCCCAGAGTCTTCTGACACCGAGGAGCTCCCCAGCACCTCCAGCGCTGCCCTGCGTGGGGATCCTGGCCACCCAGCCACCGCACCCGACCTCACAGAGCAGGAGGAGCCCTGCTCAGAGCCAGGACTGCCGGCACAAGAAGACGCTGCGGTGCCGGGCTGCAGTCATGGGCTCTCTCCTCCTGGCCAGGACAGGGACCGCTCGTCTGGGAGGCCCCGGCGCGCCCCGAAGAGGAGGGCCAACAGCAGCCCGGACTCTCCCCAGCCCTGCAAGAGGCCGCCGCCGCGGCGCCGTTAGCAGGGCACACTTGGCTTTCAATAAACAACATAAAAGTGGGGACTCTGCCACAGTCAGCGTCTTGATCTTCTTCACAGAATCATAGAATCACACAACCATACAGTCCTAGGATCATACAATCACACAATCATGCAATCGTACGATCACACAATCGTACAATCACACACTCATAGAATTGTAGAATGGCTCAGGTTGGAAGGGACCTTAAAGATCATTTAGTTCCAGCCCCCCTGCCATGGCCAGGGATGCCATGCACTCAATCTGGTTGCCCGTGGCCTCACCCAACCTCGCCTTTCAGGGGCAGGGATGGGGCATCCTCAGCTGCTCTGGGAAACCCAGTCCAGTGCCTCATCACCCTCTGAGGGAAAAATTTCCTCATATCCTCTACTCTAAATCTCCCTTCTCTTAGTTTAAAACCATCCCCTCTTTGCCAGCCATTAACAACATTGTAGCCCTCCTCCGGACCCGTACTTACAGACCCACATCCTTCTTGTGCTGGGAGCACCAGGCCTGGACGCAGCACTCCAGAGGAGGCCTCCAGGAGCAGAGTAGAGGGGTGCAATCACCTCACTCTGATCACACTGGAACAGGCTCCCCAGGGAAGTAGTCACTCCAACAAGCCTGTTGGAATTTAAGAAGTGTTTGGACTGTGCACTTAGTCACATGGTCTAAAATTTTGGGTAGACCTGTGTGGTGCCAGGAGTTGGACTCGATGATCCGTATGGGTCCCTTCCAGCTCGGCATATTCTGTCATTCTGTGATTCTTCCAACTGCTTGGAGATGGCATCTATGGCATCCATCCATCAGCTGTGCGGTGGGGCCATCGGCAGCTGCTCTCGGTGCCCGTCCCCGCAGCCAGTGCCCGTGTTTCTCTGCCCCTGCCTGGCTCAGGCAGCCGGGGCCCTGTGAGGCGCGCTCGCAGCAGTGTAGATGAGCTGTGCGGGGACACGTGCCCCGGGGCGGCCCGTGGGGGGCACGGGACATGTCACCTGGATGTGGGCCTGGGCACCCTGCTCTGGGTGGCCCTGCTGGAGCAGGGGTGGGACCAGATGAGCTCCTGAGGGCCCTGCCAGCTTCAGCCACGCTGTGATTCTGTGGTCGCAAATGCCCCAGCTAGGCCAACAGTTAAGACAGAAACTTGCATTATTAATCCATCGATCAAGAGATGAAAAGCCATGTAGCAGAAAAAGGCTATTTTAAAAGTTAAAAATAAACAGAACATATAGTAATTAACATTCGTCCTCATTGTTCCCTTCACACAGAGAGTTTGGTACATTCTCTGCACATAGGTCCTAGGATTGTAGATCTTCCCATGTTTATTGGCGTGAGAAGTATCTCAATCATTTTCTCAGACAGGGTCTTCTGGGAAGCTAATTTATTCACAATTGCAATGGTGGGTGTCCTGTGAACAGGGGTGTGCACAGTGAAAGCCTACCATTACCTTATATCCCCTATTACCTGATGTTTAATTCCTCCCGTTTCCTCACTGGCTGAGTACTACAGGCCCACAACCTACACTTGTGACTATGCCCTGTATATACAGCTTGATTTGACTAAACTTTAGTTTTGTTGTTGTTGGTTTTGTTTGTTTGTTTGTTTTGGAAATGGAAAGGCCCAAGATTTTGTAGCTTCATGTCCTCGCCGATTCTGCCTGTGTTTGTCCTGTTTTCCTTAGCCATTATTCTTATTCTGGCACAGTGTCATTCTCTGCAGATACCCAAAACCCAGCCAGCTGCCATCCAGCACAACGTTATGTCTCCCCATCCTGAGGCCACCCAGTAACTGGCTGTGAGGTCACCCAGCAACGGGTTGTGACCTCACGGCCCTCGCTGCTTATATTGGGGCGCCGGCAGAGCCCCTCCCAGCCTGGCTCGTGCCTGGACTCCCGCTGAGCGTGTGTGCGAGGCTTGGAGTGTTGAGCGAGGCTTTGGTGGAGCTGTGCTGTGGGGCCATCGACAGTTGCTGTCAGTGCCCGTCCCCGCAGCCAGTGCCCGTGTTTCCCCGGCCCTGCCTGGCTCAGGCAGCCGGGGCCCTGTGAGGCGCGCTCGCAGCAGCGCAGGTGAGCTGTGCGGGGACACGTGCCCCGGGGCGGCCCGTGTGGGGCACGGGACAGCCCAGCTGTGGGGCTGGGGCTGGGGCTGGGGCTGGGGCCGGGCAGGGGGTTTCCTGCTGAGGGGCTGGGGCACTGCTGCTGCCTGCCCCGGCACAGCCACTGACCCTGGCCTCTCTCCTTGCAGCGAGCAGCACCTGTCGCAGCGGCGCCAGCGAGGGGAAGCAGGTCCCCATCCACAGCTCTCCCCAGCCCGCTGCAGCGAGACAGCACGATGGCCACAGAGGCTGATGTCACCTGCCCTGTGTGCCAGGGGACCACAAAGGAGCCCAGCGTCGTCATCCCCTGCCGGCACCACTTCTGCTTGGGATGCATCATGCGCTGGGCTGAGAAAAATGCCACCTGCCCACTCTGCAGGCAGAAGATCACCGCGATCCGCTATTCCATCTGGTCGGAGGATGACTATATGGAGGTCCGGGCAGAGAGCGAAGAGGACAGCGAACAGGATGAGCAGGAGGCTGCAGAGCCGGTGCCCCAGCCTGCTGTGAGCGGCCTCCCACCCGAAGAATGGGCGGCCCTCTTCAGGGAATACCCTGCTATCCTCGGTCCTCTGAGGCCCTGGGCGCGCCAGCAAGCCAGCGAGTTGTTCGGGGCTGACTGGTGGGAGCAGGATGTGCTGGAAGCCAATGTCATCGCTTGTCTGTGCCGCTGCGGGCTGAATGAGCTGGTCTTGGTTCGGGAGCTGCAGCCCCTCCTGCAGGGCCAGACAGTGAGCTTCGTGCAGCAGCTCATTCACGAAACTGTGGAGATGTGCAGCGATGACTTCCTCGAGGAGCTGGGGCTCCTGGAACCCGCTCCTGCCATCCAGCAGCAGAACGGCCCTGTGGTGGATATTGAGGGCTCCCAGGACAGCAGGGAGCCAGAAGACAGTCCTGAGGCCACCCCCAGCCCTGCTGCCTCCCCCCGGGCCACTCCTGTGATCATCGAGCTCTCCTCCAGCAGCCCAGAGTCTTCTGACACCGAGGAGCTCCCCAGCACCTCCAGTGCTGCCCTGCGTGGGGATCCTGGCCACCCAGCCACCGCACCTGACCTCACAGAGCAGGAGGAGCCCTGCTCAGAGCCAGGACTGCCGGCACAAGAAGACGCTGCGGTGCCGGGCTGCAGCCATGGGCCCTCTCCTCCTGGCCAGGGCAGGGACCGCTCGTCTGGGAGGCCCCGGCGCGCCCCGAAGAGGAGGGCCAACAGCAGCCCGGACTCTCCCCAGCCCTGCAAGAGGCCGCCCCCACGGCGCCGTTAGCAGGGCACACTTGGCTTTCAATAAACAACATAAAAGTGGGGACTCTGCCACAGTCAGCGTCTTGATCTTCTTCACAGAATCATAGAATCACACAACCATACAGTCCTAGGATCATACAATCACACAATCATGCAATCATACGATCACACAATCATACGATCATATAATCATAGAATTGTAGAATGGCTCAGGTTGGAAGGGACCTTAAAGATCATTTAGTTCCAGCCCCCCTGCCATGGCCAGGGATGCCATGCACTCAACCTGGTTGCCCGTGGCCTCACCCAACCTCGCCTTGGGCCCCTGCAGGGATGGGGCATCCTCAGCTTCTCTGGGAAACCCGGTCCGGTGCCTCATCACCCTCTGAGGGAAAAAATTCCTCACAACCTCTACTCTAAATCTCCCTTCTTTTAGTTTAAAACCATCCCCTCTTTTCCTGCCATTAACAACATTGTAGCCCTCCTCTGGACCCGTACTTACAGACCCACATCCTTCTTGTGCTGGGAGCACCAGGCCTGGACTCAGCACTCCAGAGGAGGCCTCCAGGAGCAGAGTAGAGGAGTGCAATCACCTTGTCTCCCTCCTGCCCACACTTCTATAGATGCAGCCCAGAATGCAGTTGGCTATCTGGGCTGCAAGCTTGCAGTGCTGGCTCATGTCAAGCTTCTTGTCCACCAGAACCCCCAAGTCCTTCTCTGCAGGGCTGCTCTCCATGAGTTCTTTTGCGCTGACCAAGGTGCAGCACCTTGCATCTGGATTCACTGAACTTCATTAGGGTGATATGCCCACTTCTCAAGCTTGTCTAAGTCCCTTTGAATGGCTTCCTTTCCTTCTCTTGTATTGGCTTCACTTCTCAGCTGGTGTGGTCCGAAAACTTGCTCAGGGTACACTCAATCTCCTACGAGGAGTGGCTGAAGGAGCTGGGCTTGTTCAGCCTGGAGAAGAGGAGGCTCAGGGGCGACCTTATCGCTTTCTACAGATACCTTAAAGGAGGCTGTAGTGAGGTGGGGGTTGGCCTGTTCTCCCACGTGCCTGGTGACAGGACGAGGGGGAATGGGCTTAAGTTGTGCCAGGGGAGTTTTAGGTTAGATGTTAGGAAGAACTTCTTTACTGAAAGGGTTGTTAGACACTGGAACAGGCTGCCCAGGGAGGTGGTGGAGTCACCATCCCTGGAAGTCTTTAAAAGACGTTTAGATGTAGAGCTTAGGGATATGGTTTAGTGGGGACTGTTAGCGTTAGGTCAGAGGTTGGACTCGATGATCTTGAGGTCTCTTCCAACCTAGAAATTCTGTGATTCTGTGATTCATTTTCTATCTCTCTGAGGAAGATGTCAAAAAACACTGGTCCCAGGATAGATCCCTGATGTACACCACTTGTCACTGGCATCCACCCGGACATAGAGCCATTACACACCTCTCTCTGGGTCCAGTTGTTTAGCCACTTCCTTATCCACTGCCTGCTCCATTCGTATCTTACCCATTTAGAGATTAGGATGTTGTGTGGAACCGCATCAAAAGCCTGACAAAACTCCAAGTAGATGACCTCAGTTGGTCTTCCCTTGCTGACTGACGCAGTTCCTCCATCACAGAAGGCCACTAGAAGGCCAGACTGGTGGTCACCTAATCACTAGCATGATTTGCTCTCAGGAAAGTCATGCTGGCTGTCTCGGATCACCTCCTTGCCTTGCATGTGCCTTAACATTGCCTCCTGGGGGATCCATTCCATGATCTTGCCAGGCATGGAGGTGGGGCTCTGGATTTCCCCAAGTCCTCCTTTCTAACCCTTTTAAAAATAGGAGTGATGTTTCCTTTTTTCCAGCTACTGGGTCATTGCCTCTTTGCTAGGACTTTTGAAATATGGTGGAGACAGGCTTGGTGACTACATCAGCTAATTCCCTCAGGACCATGGGATGCCTGTCATCAGGCCCCAATGACTTTTAGTTGTCATATTAGGAGGTCCTGAATTTGCTTGTTGCTTACAGTGGGAGGGACACTGCTCCCCAAGACCCATGTAGAGCTTTGGGGTCTCAAGAAATGTGGAAGACTGACTACCAGTAAAGACCAAGGCAAAGTTGTTGTTAAAGTTGTTGTCTTGGTCTTTCTTTTGCAGTCAATGCATCTAGAGAACCCCTTCTTGTTATTCTTTGAATCCCTTGCCAAGCTCAATTCCAGCAGTGCCTTGGATTTCCTGATCCCATCCCTGCACATCTGCACAGTGTTGCTGTACTCTTCCCAGGCCACATGTCCCTGCTTCCACTGCCTGTGCATTTCCCTCTTGTGCCTCAGTCTGGCCAGCAGGTATTTGCTCAGCCATCCCAGTTTTCTGCCCTATCTGCTTGCTTTCTTACACAGAAGGACAGGGAGTTCTTGTGCTCTAAGGAGAACATCCTTAAAAAGCTGTCAGCTCTGCTCAGCTCCTTTGTCCCCAAGGACAGCATTCTGGGGGATCTCATTCACTAGGTCTTTAAACAGCTGGAAGCTCACTGCTTGCAAGTTCACAGTCCTGACTTTGTGCTTTGCCAGGCTATATTCTTCCAGTGTGCTTCTAATACTTGCACACCTGATGCCTTTTACATCTTTGCGAGGGACATAAAGTTCCTTTTCATATTTTGGAGTCTCCCTTTTGCAGCCTCCTTTCACCCTATGTGAAAAAGTAGGAAGGGGTGATAGGGCTTGGGTGGGCTTTTTAGGGTTGTAAAGGTTGGGGGCAGCTTGGGATGCAACAATCATGAGATGGTGGAGTTCAAGATCTGGAGTGGAAGAAAAAAGGCAAAAAGTAGGATTGCTACCCTGGACTTTTGGAGAGCCAACTTCGACCTCTTCTGGGACCTACTTGGGTGTATCTCATGGGCTAGATTGCTAGAAGTTACGGGTGCTTACGAGAGCTGGGCAACATTTAAACAGCACTTCTTCCAAGCTCAGGATCAGTGCATCCCTAAGAGTAGGAAATCAGGGAAGGGGGGCAGGAGACCTGTGTGGATGAGCAAAGAGCTCATCGTCAAGATCAAAAGGAAGAGGAAAGTCTATGAAATGTGGAGAAAAGGCCTGTCCTCCTGGGAGGAGTATAGGAGTGTTGTCAGGGTCTGCAGGCATGTGACGAAGAAGGCTAAAGCCCACCTGGAGATGAAGTTGGCAAAGGAGATAAAGGATAATAAGAAGAGTTTCTTTAAGTATGTAAACAGTAAAAGAAAGTCTAGGGATAATGTGGGTCCCCTGCTGAACAGGGGCAGTGTCCTGGTAACAGGGGCCTCTGAGAATACTGAATGCCTTCTTTGCTTTGGTCTTTACTTCAAAGACTCCCCCTTGGTACTCCTGGACCCTGGAGGGAGGAGAGAGAGTCTGGGAAATGGAGACCTCCCCTCTGTTTGAGGAGCAGGTGGTCTAGGAGTGTCTGAGTGGGCTCAATGCACATAAATCCATGGGTCCTGATGGGATGCATCCATGTGTGCTGAGGAGGTGATCACTGAACCACTCTTTATTATCTTTGAATGGTCCTGGAGAACAGGAGAGGTGCCTGAAGACTGGAGGATAGCCAGTGTCACTCCAGTCTTCAAGAAGGGTGAAAAGGAGGATCCAGGAAACTACAGGCCAGTCAGTCTCACCTCTATCCCTGGAAAGGTGTTGGAACAGCTTGTTCTGCATGCCATCTCCAACCAATTGGAAGAGAAGGTTATGAGGAGTAGTCAGCATAGATTCACCAAGGGGAAATTGTGTTTGACCAACCTCGTAGCCTTCTATGATGGCATCACCAGCCGGGTAGATGCAGGGAGAGCAGTGGATGTCATCTACCTTGACCTCAGCAAGGCCTTTGATACTGTCTCCCACAACATTCTGCTAATGAAGCTGAGAAAGTGTGGGATAGATGAGTGGACAATAAGGTGGGTTGAGAACTGGCTGACTGGCCAAGCTCAGAGGGTGGTTATGAGAAAAGGCTGTGAGACCTGGGCCTGTTCAGCCTTGAGAAGAGAAGACTGAGGGGGGATCTTATCAATGTGTATAAATACCTGAAGTGTGAGGCAGAGGGATATGGCCAACCTCTTTTCAGTGGTCTGTGGGGACAGAACAAGGGGCAATGGCCACAAAACGGATCACAGGAAGTTTTGCACCAATACGTGAAAGAACTTCTTCACAGTGAGGGTGACAGAGCACTGAGACAGGCTGCCCAGGGAGGTTGTGGAGTCTCCTTCTCTGGAGACATTCAAGACCTGTCTGGAGACCTACCTAGGCAACCTGTTCTAGGGAATCTGCTTTGGCAGGGGGGTTGGACCCGATGATCTCTGGAGACCCATTCCAACCTCTACAATTCTGTGATTCTGTGAAAGATAAATAATGAGCAGTGAAACTTAATATTTGAAAAGTATGTTATTAATTCTGTTTTTATGATTTTTTTTGCATGAAAAATAAATGTCATTACTGATAATATTCTCTTTCCCTAAACAAGTGTAACTAACCCAGACAGAACTGATAATTTGGACATTCCATGTCCATTTTGCAGGTTAGCTCAGTCAGATCCTAAGACACTGTATGGTGTTGACACATTCTGAGTTAGAAATCAGGGAGAGGGGAGAGTTGATGTTTCCATATATTAACTGTTCAACTCCCAACATGGCAAAATCCCCGAAGGTAAATTCTTCAAAGATTGAATTTTCAGATGGAAATGGAAAAAATGGATGCCACATAATACCCTCCTATTCCAATGAAAATAGAAACAAGTTAGATCAGAGGATCAGAGAGGATACCAGGGGAAAAACAAACAAACAAACAAACAAACAAACAAAAAAAACAGTGCTTTATGATTTCTGATTATTCTTATTGAAATCCTCTTGGTAGTTCTAGAGAGTCATATTTAAGCAGATTCATTTTTCCTTATTACTTCTCTGATCATCTCCATGAACTCTTAAGATGCAACTGTTTGGGCTAGGAACATGGATTGCAGAGAATATTTGCCTTTCATTACTGCCAGCAGTTATCTCAGGTTCAAATTTGCAGTGCAAATAGAGGTGAACATAAATTGATTTTTACAGGTTTTCTGAATTTGTTGCTTAATATTCTCTTTCACAGAACTTCTCAAATATTTATTTATTTATTTATTTATTTTTAAAATAACTGCAAACTGGAGGGTGACAAAGATCTTCAGAAGCTATTCCATTTAAAAAATAGAGCTTTGTGAGACATTTCTCAATAGCTATGCATTTTCCTTACCATACATGACAACAGCTTATCATATAATGAGATATGAAGTTTTATTTTATTTTATTTTATTTTATTTTATTTTATTTTATTTTATTTTATTTTATTTTATTTTATTTTATTTTATTTTATTTTATTTTATTTTATTATTTTTCCCCATATTTTAGCCTTATTTACCTTAATTTTAATTAGTAAAATGGACTTCAGACTGCTTCACTAACTTGAATAGACTTTTTGTAGGTAATTAAGTTATCTTACATGCATCAGACTAGGAAGGAGGGAAGAATTGCATTGATATAACCCAAACCACTTCAAATCAATAGCAAGTAAAAGAAATTATTTGTAATATCACATTCTTTGAGCAGTCAGTGAGGAACATTCAAGAACATGTTGAATAACTAACTCATATATGAGTAGGGGGGGAGGGGTGGAGAAGAATTTTGAATGTTCACATTATAATTCAATGATGTTTTACAATATTTCATTCTGCAAAATCTTTAGCAGAAAGATCCTTTTAAAGATTATAATATTAAATTTTGAGAAATTTGGCTACAGTATGTGCAATTCAGAGAGGAAACATTCTGCACTGAGATGCTCCATTAGTCTTAGGAGGTAATGTATTTCTAAAAGTTTTTCAGTAAGCAAGAGTTACATGTTCCCAGTTAAGCTTGTTGGGAAAATACATCTTGCTGCCAAGATGAGCAGCATGTAAGACTTTCTTCTGCAGCGGCAGCCCATTGATAGGTATCTACCAGTTTTTTTATGTATTCTCAGCTCCTCCTTCATTGACATCTTATGGTCACAAACATAAACAAATAAGCAAACCCTATAATTAACACATAAAATATGCTTCCCAATGATACATTATTGGACCCCGTTAGAGAAACTTGCTTCTCTCAAGAACAATAAAAGGAAATCTGACATACAGATATAAGACTTCAGACCTGGTGGAAAGGACCACTCTTTCTCTAATTTACATGTACTGCATAATGATCAGAAAAAAAAAAATATCAAAATTATCATTAACAAATTGCAGCCCTGTATCACAGAAGAATTTATGTGAAATAAGAAACACTGAGCCGTTGTGAAACTGCAGAGTCTGATACATCCATTTATCTTATTCTGCAGACCTCACCAAGTCGTTTGTATTGACCTCCACAGGGAAAATAGGCTAGAAATGCTGCCAGTAAAGAAGTTGTTGAATGTAGTGGTCCATTGATAAACTTGATCTGCCCACCCCTTACTTCTCCCCTTAAAATTTCACTGCCAACTTGTGGGAAAACTGAGGAACCTAAAGCAGAAATTGAGACTGGCAGCATTATAATGAAAAACCTGTGTCACTTTTCTTTTGCAAATAAGATTATATGTAAGAACAAGTAGAAATCAATATTTCTCTATTTTTGTGTCAGTAAAATCCATTCTCTCTCTTAAGAAGTGTGTTACTGTCACAGAGACAAAAATAAGAGTTTAGAATACTGAAAAGAAATGACAGCTGAACCCTACCTTTTTATATATAAAGTTGACATTTTCACAGTGCTACAGTGCAGCAGGACATTCTGCAGAGTCATATTGATATATATCTGACCTCAGAGAATATCTGAACATTAGTGTTTCACACTAACACTGAAATCATTTATGCCACCCTACCTGTAAATGTGCACAAGCAAACTCCACAAGGCAGATTTACACGGCGACTAATGTGCTCTTGCTCATGTGGTACCAGTCCTACCTCCTGCCCTGACATGATGATGGCTAATGCCAGCCAGTACTGCCCCAGTGTCAGGCACAACCTTAAAGCCAGCTCTTGCCAGAGAACAGAAACCAAGATTCAGGCTAGTGAAGAGTGTAAGAAAGAGGAAAAATAAATAAATAAATAAACACAGATTTTTTGGATCAAGCTTCTAACCTGTAATTGAAATTTCCAGATGAAGTAGACAATATCGCTTTGCCAGACATTCAACTAAGCTCTCCTTTTAAAGCCCTCCTAATTATCAAATGTAAGCAAGAATATTTTACCTCTTACTGTAACAGGCAGCTCCAGAAATTTTACTGTTGCTTGATGAATACTGAAACCAAGGTTTTCAAGGTATGTGGTGTGCCCGGGAATAGTAAAACAATGTCCTAGAGAGCTGTGAAGCAGAAAGGTGGCCATGTTTCTGCTAGCAGCCTCAGCTGTCACAGAAAGGTAATATTAAACTAAGATCTTTCAATTTAAAGTGCTACATCTGGGCCATAAATTAACAGGGGCAAGAGAGAGTGAAGCTTTCATAACTAGGTTATGAGTGCTATCCATATTGTGGAATGGCTTTTCTTCCATCTGTACCTTGTTTCCTGTTTAATAAGCTAACTGCTTCTCCAGGATGATGTTTCTTAAGAACAACCTCATTCCCTTAGCTCTGGTTCTAACAGCGGACAGTTTATTTTTGTTTAACAGAGTACATACTGAACAAAAGTTAGACTTCCAGAAGCCTATCCTACAGGAATAAAATCTGAATGCTATGTGAGCTATTCCTTAAAATTGTGTTATGGAACTGACAACATGCTTCAATAAGCTTTGACAAAATCACAGTGAAAAGTAAACAGAATAAATGATTTTTGGACAACACAAGGCAGCAACCTTTCAGCAATGTTAATAAAAAGGAGGGTACATCAAGGGAAAAGAAGTTAGCTCAGAATGTTTCTTTTTCCATTTACTTCATTTATTTAACTTTTTTTTTTTTTTTTTTTTTTTCCTGCGAACAATTTAAAGATTATCCACAGCGTACAATTTTTCCATGAAACAGTGAACTATGTTTGACCGCATTAAAGTTGTAATGGCAATGGAAATATGCACCTTCAAAAAGGAACTACTTAGGCATTGTCTCTAAAAATGTCTCATGTCATTGCACTTTGCAGTTCAGCTTAACTTAAAGATTTACTGAAAGAATACAGAAGAATATTCAGAACGATACATAAAATATTAAGTAATATAGCATAATATAAAATTTTGTGTATATATGTGACCTCTATTGTAAATAAATAAATAAATGATCAAAGAAACTGGAAATAGTAACACCCCAATAAGTAATGTCATTATAGTTACACAAAAGGCATTCTGGAGTTCCTGGTATTATTACCCTGTCTCTTTCAGATATCACTTATATCAGAGACAACTGAAAATAAATAAAAAAATAATCACCAGCAAAAACACCAACAAAACATTAAAAACACTAAAGGAGGTAGGTCTGGAAAAATAAATACTTATTTTGTATCACTTTCTCATTTTTCAGTATAGTTTTGATATTTTTGAGATTTATGTAATATTTTGTCCAAAAATGTCTGACTGGATGAACAGCCTTGGGTGGATATTACGCACAGCTACTTCTCTCACATATCAATGTGGGCATTTATTCTGTGATTTTCTCTGACCTTCTTGACTGTTAGGAGATGAATTGAGCTAAACTAGATAAAGGATTGCCACTTCATTCTGTATTTGTAGGAAATAATGTAGCAACAGCATCGCAAACAGGATACCTAGCAGGAGGCCAAGGTAATTTTTGCTTTGGAAGGAAATTGATTTCTCTCATTTTCATTCACACTCTTGTGTTACATTCTCACAGGCACCATGACATGTGTTTGTCCAGCACCTGGGTCTTTTCTGTGTTGCCTGAGCTCTTCTAAGGTGTTTTTTTGGATATGACTTTTGCATTCTTTTGAAATGAAAGCCACAATTTCCCTTCTCTCCCAAACTATTCCTGTCTTCTGGGAAGTAGTATATAAAGATCTCAGTCATATCTTGATGGCCTTCTGCTACTGTCACACTTATAATACCATGATTACCAGCCTGCAGTTTGCAGATCCCAGGAAAGATATTCAGAGAAAGATGAATATATGTCACACTAGTCAGGTTCCTTGACTGTGCTGACCACATTATTCTCCAGTGAATGGTCAAGATGATTGTACATCCAGATCAGGATGTTTGAGAAGCATCAGGGTGAAACTGAAAGCCACGAATCCATCGGCTGAAAAATTTAGGCAGATATATTACTGACTCAAACTGGCTTTACTGCCTATGTGGC
The DNA here is from genome assembly GCF_047663525.1 of Anas platyrhynchos. Lineage (NCBI taxonomy): Eukaryota > Metazoa > Chordata > Aves > Anseriformes > Anatidae > Anas > Anas platyrhynchos. The sequence continues at coordinate 80,429,761 of NC_092621.1, forward strand.
TAAGAAGTTACACCAGAACCCTCCACCGTGCAACTGCATTGTTGTTAAGACACATTCTCCGTTCAGTGCACGGGAGGATAAGCTCCTGGAAGAGGAACTTTGTTGTATGAATGTCAATCCCTCTGCATTTCAAAAGCAAGTAATAAAAAGCTCACTACACTGAGCCTGGAGATCTCCCTTTGAGTATGACTGGTATGATTCACCAGTGAGTGAAATATGCAGTCAGATAAGGTATCATTAGAAGCAGGGACAGTCAGGGGATTATGACATGGACTAACAAATTAATTCAGTTTCATCCTCTGGCAAATTTTATAGCTTGAATGTCTAACATTAAAGTACCTCTGAAGGCTTTTTTTATTGTCATGATGCATCTTCTATGTTTATAGATACTTTATTGCCTATTTTGTTATGAAGTAATATATAAAAAATGTCCTACTGATATCTCAGAATTACATAACTGTGCTGAGCCTTAGTATCTTTTTATCATAGTTTTGTTTTTATTTATTTCCGAAACTTTATCAAATCTTTCCGTGATGTGTTGTTTTGTTTTGTTTTACTAAGTGAATACTTCATTTTTCACACACTCCTCCTACACTTCTTGTATTCTTCCTCCACTCCTGTTAATACAGCCTTTTTACTTTTCAGATCATGCTTTATTCCTCCTTCCTCTGTTTCAGACAGTGTCACAGACTGTGCTCTTTTCATTATTATTATTTTTTGATCTTTAAGTAATTTTACATAATAATAATAATAATAATAATAATAATAATAATAATAATAATAATAATAATAATAATAATAAAAGAAATGTCAGTCTGGGGAAAACAACCATTTCACATCCCAGAGCCTTCACTGCTACAATCTCACTGCCCCCAAAACTAACTGAGGAGAAAAAATTACACAGATGAAATTGTGTATCAGAGGAGACTATGTCAATTTAATAATTTTAGGACATTTTACCATAAGACATTTCTTCTGGATGACTTAGAATGGATGATTAAATATCAGCACAGAATCTTATTCTCCTAGTTTGTCAATTATACAGCAGGTAGCGGGGATGGAGAGTAAAATGGAGAAAAATAAGCCATATGAAATGTACTGTGAAGTTTCAGATGCTTATGTATTTCATTGATGTTGCTTCCTGCAAGAGTTTTTAAGCAAATTTAGATAATACCTTAATAACACTTCTTCACCTCTTTGACACACGGGTTATGAAAAACAAGCATACAAACAAAGCAGGTTTAAGTCTCTGTCTTCTTTATTTTACCTTAGGCAAATCTACCCATAGCTGCAAAGTATCTAATAACTGGTTGCCTTTGTGCCTCAAGTAGGAGTCTAAGAAAACATTGAGCAGCCAGGTATGTTTGACAAACAGCTCAGCCTTGAAGAAGAAACTGCTTACGATCAGTTCCAGTTATTAACTCTTTGACATTTCTAATGGGAGCCCTTTTAGGAATGGCACCCAGAGGCACTGAAGTGACATATAAAGCCCTATACACTGTTCAGCCCTACCTCAGAAGTGAAGCAACAGCAAAAGGAAAAGTTAACTAGCATCAAATAGCTGTAACAAAAGCACTTGATGCAGCTCTCTGTGTACACGAGGGAAGTTGTCTTTGCTGCAGGCACTAATAACAACAGAAAAAGCCATCATCCCCATGGTGCATTAAAAAGGCAGATAGAGGATGGTACGGCTAAGACTTTCTGGCTCAGTGGGCTCTCAGAAACCACTGGACTGTACAATGTCAGAAGAAGACCATCACCAATTGCCACAGCTGAAATAAACATGTACAGAAGATGGTCAGAAACATTTTCTAGCAATCCAGTTTTTCAAAAAGTTTATATTATTGACTATTATTTACTTCACATATTACATAGCATGTGTAGACTTTATCACCTTTATTGCCTTGCACCTTTATCAGCAGCAATATATTTGATTTATGGAACAGATACATGACAATTGCTAGACAAACATGAACTTTTGTTAGAATAATTATTCCATTTAGAAATATGCTGCAGCAATTAAATTTCACTTTACCTATACAGCACAACAGCAATGGTATCAGCATACCTCACAGTGCTAAATTACCAGCTGATAGTCTTTACCCTGAATTTGTTAGGACAATGTCAGGATCCATCAAAAGGCATATATGTGGTATATCTGATAGATCACTGATTAATATATTCTGTGCTTTCATTAAGGCTTCTTCCTTCTATTTAAAGTTATATTCTTTTTCCTTCTAGGCAAGAAAAGTTTTCCCCATTATCCTAAACAGGAAAACTAAATTAACAGGACATATTCACTTTGCTAAAAACACAAGAAAATGTATGTTAACGAAAAAAAGGTATTTCTGAAAAAGCAGTTCTCTCAATGTGAAATGCTAATTGGAAATGAAGAAAAAAAAGTAAAAAAAAAGGGGGGATTTAAAAAAAATAGACAGAATTGACATTACTATGTTAATTTATCCAATTAAAAATGGTCAAATATGCATTCACAGGGCTTAGGGTTAACAAGCAGGAGCTACATTTCACAGCCTGTTAGAAAACTGACAAGCTGGGTTCAAGGTTATTTTATGCAGTTTAAGTAAGTAAATGTCTGTTACCTAAAAATGAATTCATTTTGTGGCTGTTTTCTTTGACTGTATTGAAATTAATTAATTAATTAAGTCTTCATTAGTCTGCTATCAGAGTCGCACTTGTTTGTCACAAAACAAGACTAATATAAAAGCAAACCAAACAGTACTGCCGCACAGTGATTCATGTTCTTCTTTCAAGTATGTTTAGTTTTGAGACAATGCACTTTCTTACTGCTGCCAGGTGAAGCTGAATGAAAAGTAAACCCCTTGTTGTCTTGGTTGTTTTCTTCTAAAGCTTTTGTTCTTTGGACAACTTAATTCATATTGAAAAAAAAATAATAAATAAGTTAAACTCCCAATAGCCCTACTTAATAAATACAACTTGGAAAGAGTCTTTCTATAAAAGCTCAGGATCTTGGATTTTGAAGGCTTCCAAATCAGAATAAATTAGGAGTCAGTACAAAATTTGCAACAGAATAGGGTTTTCTTCCATTTTACACTTTGTGGTTAATTTCTTGGAAACATTTCTTGCTTCCAAGAATTCAGTAACTGCAGCTAAGAAAAGATGCATCAATGAAAGATTGTAAGCTTGTAAGCTTGCTTATGGCAATTTCTGTCCCATAGCTGTTTATAAGAAAATAAAAATCCCCACCCCACTGTGGATAAAAAGTGAAGTCTGACTATTTAGATATTTATATTTTGAGTCCCATATCATTTTTAATATTTGAAATTCAACGTTTGAGTTCTGTTAGTTGCTCTCTTAAGTCATTAAAAAGTGGAAAGACAATGTCAACTAAGTAATATAGCAGCACCTAATGGAATTTCAGCAGCAGACTGAAGTAGTCAAAAATCAATTTAAACGTGGGGGAAAAAAATACTAAATAGAATTAACATATAAATGTAAATGAAGAATCAATTGGGACTGGCTAATCATATCAGAAAGGACATAAACTGAACATTCATTTGGTTGAATTTCCAAACAATGTTACAACATACATATAGAACAGAGTATTTTCATTAGAAGGGACCTTCAGAGATCGAGTCCAACTGCCTGACCACTTCAGGTGTGACCAGAAGTCAAAGCACTCTACTGAGGGCATTGTCCAAACACCTCTAGGACAGGCTCAGGGCGCCCAACACCTCGCTAGGAAGCCTGTTGCAGTGTCTGGCCACCCTCAGGGTAAAGAAAGGCTTCCCGATGCCCTGCCGGGCCCTCCCCTGGTGGAGCTCTGTGCTGTTCCTGTGTGCCCCACCAGCAGCCCTAGTGTCCTCAGCCTCTCCTCACAGCAAAGCCATCCGGCCCTTGGGCCGGGCTTGCTGCCATGCTCTGGGTGCTTCCAGGGGCTTTAACACACATTGTAGGCTGCGCAGCCCACAGCTGCACACAGTGCTCCAGGTGAGGCCTGCACACAACAGTGAGGCTGCACCAATGTGAAATACAGTGGGAACATCACCCCTTTAGGCCATCCGGCTGACTGTGTTTAGTGCACCCCATTCTGGGGCAGTTAATGCCTCTGTTCCTTTGAACACCTGCAGCACAGCTGCAGTGCATCCAGAGAAGCTGACTGGCCACAAGGTGGGTGACTGAAGCCTGTGTGCACACTCCCTGTGAGGTACCACCATGGTGCAGGAGCACATGCGGGTCACCAGAGACTGCACCTTGCAGGTGTTCATCCCGAGGCACCTGCCAGGTTCACTGCATCCATGATATACTGCAGCTCTGGGCCAGCACATTCAGTCCAATCTTTCCCTTGACAGTTGAATGTACTGTGTGTTTCCAAAGTAACTGCAGAAAGATGTGCAAACCAGTCTGTTCAAGACTGGAATGTGGACTGTGACCCTTGTGAGCTCCAGCCTAAGCACTAGCTGGGTAAACACCAAAAAAATACTACTCAACTGCAGAGGCTTCAGAAATCAGACACCTACATCTAGAAATTATTTTTCAAGGCCAGTTTTGTTTTGGTTTTGGTTTTGGTTTGTTTTGTTTTTTTTTGAGATACTTCAGAGAAATACCAAAACAGGGATGTTTAAGATACTCAACACCTTTTAGAAACAGGCTTAAATATTAAAATATGTACATTATTACAGAGATTTAAATGTTTGTATATACCTCAACCATACAAAATCATACCGTCTGGACTTTTTTCAGATATTTAACTTAAGACTGATTCTTCAGTCACTGCTTTGAATGGAAAACTAGACTAAAATCGGTTTTGAAACTCTTGAAACCATTTAAGTATACCGATTCTTTTTTTTTTTTTCTTTTTCTGAGTGTCAGCTGTACAAAATATGTCTCATCATCAAGCATATATTTTATTCATAATTAACCCCTTCTTATATATTGAAGTACTTAAGTATGCATGAATGAAATATATTCATCCATAAAGCATGGTGATAAATTATTTTACAGATTTCTCTTCTGAAACACAGTATTACCTCCATGAGTACAAGAGAAGTCCCCGGAAATTACAGACCTGCTAGACCTGGAAAAATTATGGAGAAGATTATTCTGAGTGCCATAAGAAGCAACTTAAAGGATATTGCAATCATCATGCCCAGCCAAAATGGGTTCATGAAAGGAAAGTCTTCTCTCCCTAATTTGATATCCTTCTATGATAAGATCATCTGCTTAGTGGACGAAGGTAAAGGCACTGGATATAGATTTTCTGTACTTTTTTTCCAGCTACTCCAGCCAGTAAAACAGCTTCTTGAGGAGCCCAAAGTGTCTGTATGCCAATGCATGTAACATGGGGAATAAAAAAAAAAGAATTAGAGATGTACGCATGCATGCAGGGCTATGACCTCATTTGCATGGCTCCTATGGGATTGAGTGTTGGAATGGAAGGATACAGGCTCTTTAGGAAGGAAAGGCAGGGGACACAAGGAGGGTGCATCACCACATCAAAGGGCAGATGAAGCTCTGCATGGGGATGGGTGGGGAGCTGACTAAGGGCTTGTGGGTCAGGATTAAAGGGAGGCCAGGGACAGGTGACGTTGTGATGGGGATCGGCTGCAGACCACTTGATCATGAAGACCAAGCAGATGAGCCCTCTACAGACAGAAGCAGCCTCACATTCACAAGCCCTGGTGTTCATGAGGGACTTCAACCACCATTGGAGGGAAAGCAGAGCAGGGCATAGGCAAGACAGGTGGTTTTTGGAATGCGTAAATGATAACTTACTTTACCAAGAGAGAGTGGAGACAATGAGGACAGGTGCTTTGAGTGAGCTCAAGCTCATTTTCACCACCAAGGAGATGCTGGTGGGGAACGTGAAGCTCAAGGGAAGTTTTGGTTGCAGTAACCATGAAATGGTGCAGCTTAGGATCCTGAGGGCAGTGAGGAGGGCACACAGCAAGCTCGCTGTCCAGGACTTCAGGAGAGCAGACTTTGGACTCCTCATCTCTCTGCTGGAGCCCCAAGAGCTGCTGAATGACCTGCCACAGAATCACAGAAAGTTTTCTTGGTTGTTATATGGGGAGCAGACTAGGCTGCCTTACTAAGCTTCAGAGTCTCTCCTGGTCTTTCCCCTTCAGTCTGAACACAGGTGAGGAGGTTCTGCCATAGCACCTCAGGCTTCAGGGGAAGTCTCTTCCTCCTGCTGGTCCTTACCATTGTAAGCTTCCATTCTTTTGCATTATTGGCCTTGTTCCCTTCTGTGTGTGCCAGTTGGGGAGTTTTTGGCTGTTTGCCCATGGGCAGTGGGTCCCCTGCAAACTGTGCTTGAAACCAGCTAACTCATTCTCAGCCTCCTGATGTTAGCCTTCTCACCACACAGCCTTCTCAGCCACCTGCTGCAGGAGGTCCTCCACCCAGGCATGCTTTTTGCAGGCAGGTAGGCTGCCTGTCCCTGTCCCAGGAGAAATGTTTATGCTCTTCGTGCAGCCTGATGTCTGCAATGCAGCCTCTCCCTTCAGATCAAGGATGATAGACAGCACTTCAGCTGAAAAATGGGAACAAAGTGTCATTATTTACACACAGTAAATTTTTGAGTATCAACTGAATGTTTTTTAGAGCTGTGTTATCTATAGGGCAGTGACCTTACCATTTTCAAATCAAACAATAATTTAAATCAGAGAGCAAACATTATTTTGAAATTAGAAAACAATTTCTTCAGAACCAAACATTCACAACAAATGTCAAGCTATATGCCGTCAAGATGAGGAAAAAAAAATCTTTTGTACTCTTTCTACAGAAAAGAATCTGGGAAAACAAACAAACAAAATCATAATAATGGTAGAAGGTTTAATTACTTGCTTCATTTTTTTTTCATTTCACCGAGGAGATGTAGAAAATGTCCTATTCAGCACATTACCATACACTAAAAAAAAAAGAAAAAAAAAATATTTCAGAAGCTAAACTGTCTATCTTAGTATGTAAAATACAGGACATCTTTAACATTCATATCAGGAAAAGACCACAAACATCTCTCCATGTGATGATCTCAGAATATGTCTTTTAGCTGCCTTGCCTACAGGCACACCATAAATTTACCTGCTCAACTTTGACTAAGATGAAATAGTCCAAAAAATGGCCAAACTAGTTTGTTCCAACCAAACTAGGCTGTCAGGAGCTTGAATCAAATCTGGAGAAAATGTTTGTTCTGAGAAAAAATGGCAGGTAGATTACGAAGCAAATTATAGCTGTGAGTGAGGAGTCACCCAAATGGTTGTTAAGGTATCGCCGCAGATACAGTGGACACAATTTGAGAGGCACTGTAATATCAGCTTGGATGCAGAGCCTATATATCAAGTATCACTCCCAAGAAGCAAGTGGAACAAAAATGGGGAAAGGCTGCCTTTGGTAAATTTTCAGTAATTGCCAGATATACCCTAGCTTTTAATCAAAATTCAAACAGATGTATAGTACTTTTCCATATGTGCATCATCAAATTGCATAAATGAATGTCCCCAAACAAATATTTGGGGATTAACATGAGTTAATTAAATTTCATATTTTATCACAAAATATGACAATCAGTAAAAATAAAGGGTTGTGTATAGTGTTTAACTCAGAAAAACACAAAATTTATTTGTGATCAAGTAAATGAGCTCAGGTAATTTTGGCTTGATCTCAAACACATGCTGAGTGCTGGCCAGCTCTGTACATACTCATCTCAGGTAAATTTCATTTCCTAATTGTTCTCATTTCTCTGCAGGTGAAAATTATATTTTCATATGCAATGGTAGATTTATGTTTTCTAGACATTTACAAGAGTTTTATTTTCATACAGCATATTTTTTACATCTTTCTTTTTTACATTTATATTTTTTTCTGTGTTCTGAATCTTGAATTGAAATAAACTTGCAAGCGTGCTTATACATTTTCTTTTGCCAAAACAATTAGAATTTGCTGGCTAGAACACATATTGTTAGGATAACTTTAAATATATGTGAAAATCCATTATAAACAAATATTTAAATCTAGTCTTGCATATAAACTTGTAAATGGATGTTTCTGGCATCTGTGATACCAGAAAATTTATCATCCATGAGGATTAAAAATAATTAAGAAAATTAATCAAGCTTTGAAAGATTCCCTTAATTATGAGTTTTAACGTATATTCCTGTGCTACAATTTGATTCTTTTGGGAAAAAAAAAAAAAAAAAAAAAAAAAAAGCACATAACCTTCTGGCACTTCAGAGACAGATCGAGTTTCATTACTGTCTAGTTTTGTCCTTCTGTGTCATTTTTTTTTTTTCCTCCTTTGATGGGAAGTGGAATGGACCATCTAAATATTTATGACTATGTGATCAGGCCTCCAGCTAACACTCCATTTACCCTTCAGCACTTAATCAGGATGGACATATTTAAAACATCTACTCTGAATCTTGGCCTTTCTGTAGTCAAAAGATATTTTTCCAGAAATTTAAACAAGTTCATGACTTCATCCTTTGAGGCTAGCTGCTTTGGAAAATGTTCTTGTGTTATCTACTAGCTATTTCCTGGAAGTTAGGTGTTACCCAGCTCTTCAAATAGTGCAGGTTTAGCAAGAATAGTGTAAAATACTCTCAAATGTAGTGCTAGCCAGACTTCTGTATGAATTCTCAAATAGTCCCTTATACCTCTTCATGAATTTCAGAGTTTGTTTGATTTTTATTTTATTTTTCTCAGACTGCCTAAGTATGGTTCACAATAAATTAGAAACAATCACTTTCAAGTAATTCAAATGCAGGTATACCTCTTCATATTTCTTTATACTTTCATATTAAGAACTACTGTCCTTTAACCCTTTCATTATATTTTACACAGGTATTTCTGTAGAGATTGTAGATGCATTTTTGTAGAGATGTAGAGATTTATGTATCTTCTACATAAATTAAGGAGAGATGAGTGAGTGAGAAATCTTATTTCTGATAAATTAATTACAAAATGTGACCAGTTGATATTGACAAATATTATCAAGTTTTATTATATTTTGCGATTCTAACCATGGAATATGACATACAGCAATGAACATAAGAAAATAGTTGGGACCTCACTTAAGGATATTGGTGAATTCAGTTTAGTTTAAATTCTAGTTCAGATCTTCAGTCTAGAGCAGAAAGTGGTCTTGCATCCTGGAAAAGATGAGCCTAAAAGAGAGAAGCTCAATTTACTGTTTCCATTGGGGGTGTATCAATGGGATTTGATAGGTGCAAGACTAAAAGCACCATCTGGACGTTAAATAATTTAACAAATTTATCATTAATAAAGACAGCAAAATCACATTTCATTTCAAATTACTTCTATATAAACTGGGCAAGCTTTTCTTTCGGGGCTAGTTTTAAGTTTTTGTTGTTTGTACTGTTTTGTGGTTTGTTTGTTTGTTTGTTCCTATGGAATTTCACATACACGATGAATTATTTTGACTATTGCATTGACCGCATAGCCATTTCAAATAAAACATACATATTATCACCTCTGCTTTGAAATGTTGGTATCATTTCATTTAGTTTCTTAATGGGAAATTCAGGTGTACTGTCCGATGGTACATCAGCACAGTTCTAGATTTAAAAAAAAAAAAAAAATCAAATCAAGGATTCAAAGTAGTGGGAGAAAAATCACGTGTTGGATTGAAACGGTGATATATGATGTATAAATCATGTAAAATCATGCAGGTGCCAGGATGGAAAACCATAATTTGTCATTCTTTTATAACTGGAAACAACACTAATCCAATGGCAAGACCTATTGATTGGTATAATAGAATTGTTGTCTAGCTCCATATAATCCGATGTTGCATTTCACTGATCCTAACCTTGTAAGAAAGGTCAACAGCTAAATTTTAGCTTAAACACTTACATGTAGCTCTTTTTGGAAAAGCAGACATCAGTTTACATAGCACACTGTTGTCAGCTCAGATTCAGTACTTGTAAAACAGGCAATTATGGATACCTATAGATATAAATATATGACTCCCAGTGAACAACTACAAACTGTAGATACAAAAAGGCTTTATGCAGCAGCATTTGACTTGTTTTGACCCACAGCATGAAAGAAGAGGAAAAAAAGGAGAAAAGAGATTATTAATGTTCTCTGCCAATGTACAAAGTCTGGAGATTTGGGTATGTTAGGGAGAAATGTCCAGAAAAGTCAGAAAAAAAAACAAAGAAACACAAAGTGTGAGTTACTAGCTTGCCCAGTATACAAGATCAATAGGATAGACTATTTTCCATACAGCAAATCTTCCTGTATCTCTTGCAGTTGACTGCAAGATGCCAACTAGCGTCATGAGGAAGGAATTTACAAATTGAAGGCAAACTTGTAGACCCGATATCCAATTAACAAAGAGGAAAGTCTGTTTCATGCAAGGGATGCCCTGTACAAATTTAAGTGTAGATTTCTGTCTGCCAGTAGCTGAAGAGGCCAACCACTAATTAACAATTATCATTATGGACCTTCAGATTTTTTGTTTGGTGACCAAGTTCAGATACGGTTTTGCTCAAGTGAAAAAGGATATTGTCTACAATGAAAATAGCATCTTCTCTGAACACCAGACCATGAGGAATATATGTAGGCATTTTTGTTAAATTTTGCAAGTACAAAAGTATCTTGAATCCTAATTAAAATAAAGCTCTTAAAATAAGAAACATCATCATATTAATATGAAATAAAAATTTAATATTATTTACTCTAGCAAAAATATTATTTACAATATTTATGGCAATTTATAAGTGAATTACATATCCAAAACATGCCTGGGAACTATTTAACATCTTCTCCCTGGAGCTTTCTATAAATAATTTTGTGTAGTACTTTCTGGAAAAAAAAAATAAAAACCTGAAAAGACAGCTATTTACTCAGTGTTTTAATGAAGAGGTAAACTGAAATGAAGACTGATGGGAGCAAAAGAGATACATATAATATTGATTCTACATATATAATATTTTCATTATAAATTTTGTCATTCAATTTAGAAGAGTCACCAAAGAACAAACATTAATACTTCTGGTCTCTATTTTTGGTCACTCTTTCCTTAAAAGCACATTGAGAGCCCTAAAGAGGACAATTATTATTACTATGTGAAGACTGAAGTTCCTGAAGTCCACACTGGAGAAGCTTGTTCTGTTGTCCTTCTACAGGGCCACCAGATCTGCCACTTCTCCTGGCTTATACTTCTGAATTTACCTCTGAATAGGGACAGTGGGGAGGGAGATATACCTAGGCATAGGCATCTTCCTGTAACAGCCCCATGATTGCAACACACAGTGAGACCCAGGAGGTGAGAAATATTCTCAGGTCTTCAGGACAGGTGTTGACACAGCTGTTAATTGGACTGGGTGTTGAGAGACAGGTGAGGATATGTTCTTGGAAATAAGGCAAGAATGCAAAGGAACTCTTTCTGAAAGTGATTCACTCAGTAATTCAGTCAAGACAGTAGTCTAACGGAGTACTTTATTTCATTATTAATCTTACTATATGCTTTTTATTATTATTATTTGTTTAATGCTGAAAAAAATATTAGTACGTAGTAACGGGTAGTTAAAATAATTCTTACAGATCCCACTTTCTTTACTCTGATAAAATATTCAAAAAGTACTTCATTTGAAATAAAAAATGCAAAATGTTTGTGATTGTAGACACACACACCAGAAGTGTTCTGGTAACAGTCCTGGTAGGAAACCATTACCAACAGATAGTGAATACTTTGGCATTTAGAATCTTCAACACTCTGTTGAATTGCTGCTTGTATCGTTGATTGTGCCTCTGAAAATGTTGAAGTTTTCCAAGCCTGGCCATGCTGTCACCCATATAGAGACCACTATTCTGTCTTCCTAGTTCCTTCAAAGTCTTCCACTTGTTTTGGTTGGTTTGTTTTGGTTGGTTGGTTGGTTCGGTTGTTTGTTTGTTTGTTTGTTTGTTTGTTTTTGTTTTGTTTTGTTTTGGGTTGGGTTGTTTCTGGGTTTGTTGTTGTTGTGGAGTTTTGTTGCTTTTGTTTTTGTTTTTTTTGGGAATGGCTCTTGTCAAAATAAACCCTGAATATCTTGTCAGATTTTTTTTTTTAAGTTTTCATTTTACATTAAATTTCTCATAGAAATCATTGTTTACCTAGCTGTCTCAGCAGAATGCTGAGGAGAAAAACCTACAGAGACACAAAACTAGAAGCTGAAATGATGAACGTGTTTGAACTATAGCTTTCTGGTGTTTGCATTGTCTTGAAGTTTGTAGCTCCTGCTACATTTTTATGGCTCTATTTACAACATAAGATTCAATGATTGCCTTGATTCTATTTCAGATTATCATGTGCCCAAAGTTAATAATGCAGTATTTAGGATTAGAAAGCATGATAAGAAAGTAATATATATATATATATGTGTGTGTTTATATATATATTCTGGCAGGCCAAAATTCCATCACAATGGCCCTGAACAGTAACACTGGTCACTAGCTAGCTGTCATAGCTTCCAAACCACAATTATGTCATTCTGAACAGAAGATCTCTAGCATCAGAGACTGGCAAGGAAATATTATTTGCAACTTGCTGGCTTATGCAGCAGGAAGTTACATGGATGGGTTCAGGCCTCAGTAGGAAACAGCTGTCTGCACAAGTGTGGCTATAGCAAGCCAGCTATTTAGCAGTGTCTGAGGCACCACAGGCCTCACACACACAGCAAGTGTGAACTATTATCAGGAATATGTAGACAAAGCTCAAGTTACTGTAAGCATTCTGTAAGTGGATGGCAAGCACTAACTTTAACATTTGAGGTGATGCTCCAACTCTGTCTTTGGGTTTTGTTAACTCATGCACAAGACTGACTTGAAAGATGAGAGAAAAACAGTGGATATTGCCCACCTGGACTTCTGTAAGGTTTTTTGAAACTGGTTTGTGTAAGATCCTCATAGAGAAGATGGTGAATATGGGCTGGATGAGCAGACAGGTAGATTGAAAATAAAATAGCTTTTAGTGGTGTCCAGGGACAAGAGGCAATGGGCACAAACTGCAACACAGGAGGCCCTATCTGAACATCAGGAAACACTGCTTTATTATGCTGTGATGGAGAACTGGCACAGGTTACCTAGAGAGGTTGTGGAGATCTTCTTCCTTGGAGATCTTCAAAACCTATTTGGATGTGGTCGTAGGCAACCTGCTTGGCATGGCCTTTCTTGGGCAGGGTGGGTTTTGATTCTGTGAAATTTCTACTGGCTTCAAAATCTTGGTTAAAAGGCATAGCGTAACAGTTTGTATCTATCTGTTCTCAAAGAAAACCTTATTTTTATCTTTCACAGTTTTAATAATGAGTCTTGATACAACAACACTGTTTCAGTAGAGAGATAGAATTCTTGTCTGACACTAAATGCAGTCTCACTTCAATGGCTTTCTTCTATGCTTATGTCTATTCCATGACGGAATTACACACAAGCATAGCAAGGTACATTTGAATCATTTCTGTAACGAGCAACCAAATAAACTATGTCATACAGGCTGAATTTATAGGTGAAAAATACACAAAGAGTCTGTCCTGTTTCATATTCTTTTTAAAGGCTTAATCAAAAAAAAAAAAAAAAAAAAAATCATTGACTTCAAAATAGTTCTTACTGAAAGACAGCAGTAAGACTACTTCTAAAAGTAACCTGGAAAAAGAAATCTTCTAACTACTAACATATGTTCTAAAGAAATGACTCACCACATCATAACCGTCCATCCTCCTTATTTCATTTAAATGCATGCATGCTTCTACATACTAATGCAGTTGTAGTCTAGAAATATGAATCATTTTTTAAAGGAGCAATAAATTTAGTGTGTATAAGTGAGAAACAATCTATTATTACATAGGCTATTTATTATTATGTTAGTTATTAGCATATTATGTTAAATTTCCTTCCTGTTTTCCTCTCCATCTTTCTTTATTACAAATGAAATTAATTACTCCCAATGAGTTAAAATTACTTAGCTATGTGAGTCAGAGTAATGACAGAATTTGAAATAAACCAAAAGATAACTCATTAGTAGATACAATGAATTATGAATCAAATTGTGCCCTCCCAAGAAAAACAGCAACAAAATAATGAAGAGACAGACCCTTCAATGAGACATCATACTGAAAAAATATTGAAAATATTTTATTGCTAATCCTATTTCCTTGCTGCCTTGTTCCAGTTACAGCATATGGTAATGACAACTGACATTAACACAAGAGTGAAGGTCACGCAGTGCAACCAAACACATGTAGTCTATTATTACATAGTATCTCTCTCCATGAACTTGGAAATATGTATCAACATACACAGGGTTTATTCAGTCTACCTGGGTCTAGTTAAGCAAAGGAAAAATATAGAAGATGTTCAGGTTATAATTAAAAATAATAAAGATTGCCTTTAAATGGAAAAAGAACTTAATCTGCTGTAAAGGGTGATGGAGGAGGTGTACAGTCCTGGCTCAGTCTTTAGTATTCTTTGTGACCTTGTAGAAAGTTACTTAATCTCACCTAATGTCAGACATCTATAATACAGACATCTACAGCTAAGCTAGTTATCTGGACTCCCTTTACAGTTGTCTGAGAGAAATAGGCACAATTTATTTGATCTATTTTAGACACTTATTTTAGGGTAAAATTAATTGTGCTCTAGAAATGACCCTTTTCTTTCCATTGACTGTATCAGATATATGTGTGCCTATAAAACAGTTACCTAAACATGAACTGATAAATCCCACTTTTCCATCTCTATTTCTTCTTAAACTTTTTTCATGGTTACCTATCCAGCTCCAGGATATCTGAAGCCTCTTCCAAGCTGTCATGGGGTCTTAAATTAGTCAAGAGAGTACTATAATTGCATCTCTAAACAACCAAGGCCCTCTTTCACTTTTTAAATATCAGCATTGTTAACATGTTTAGAAATGTTTTCTCACTCACCCCATACTTACAGTTGGGGTAATTTTGTATTCTCTGGCCCATGAACCAGTAAGCAGTCTTGTGTCTTGGATTATTTTGTGAAGGAGGAGACTGACTTGATATCACGTGTTGTTTGTCCATACAAACTCCTTACAGCTTTCATGGCTATATCACCAGTACTACCCAGAATTAACCTGAACAGTTGTACAACTCCTACAAAAATATTCAAATTCATCAGAATCCTACTCATATTTTATTTGTATATTTATTTATTCTTTTTAATCACAGGATCACCCTATGTTATTTTTACTTTATATATAATTTCTTTCTTATTAGGAAAATATAACCAGGAAAAAATTAGCCTTGCTCTTGCTCTTTAAAACTATTTAAACAACAATAGCATACACTTAAGTCAAGCATGTGGCTTCATAGAGTAAGACACCACTCAGAAGGTGAGAGAAATGTTAATGAGCAAAAAACTTGGGGGGGGGGGGGGGGGGAAGAAACACTCCTGAAACACTCCTGATTTTCTATTTGACTGTCAATGCTTTCTTTTATTACCTATCACCTCCTCTCACAAGGTGGCATTCAATAGGATAGATTAGAATAGAACAGAACAGAACATTTCCAATAGAACAGACCTTCAGAGATCACCCAGTCCAACTGCCTGACCACTTCAGGGCTGACCAGAAGTCAAAGCACGGTACTGAGGGCATTGTCCAAACACCTCTTGGACAGGCTCGGGGCACCCAGCACCTCGCTTGGAAGCCTGTTGCAGTGTCTGGCCACCCTCAGGGTAAAGAAAGGCTTCCCGATGCCCAGCCAGGCCCTCCCCAGCACAGCTCTGTGCTGTTCCCGTGTGCCCCGCCAGCAGCTCCCAGGGAGCAGGGGCCGGCACCTGCCTCTGCGCTTCCCTCCTCAGGGAGCTGCCGGGAGCCCCGAGGCCGCCTCTGGGCCTCCTCTTCTCCAGGTTGGGCAGCCCCAGTGTCCTCAGGCTCTCCTCACAGCACAGCCGTCCAGCCTTTGGGCCATGCTTGCTACCCTCCTCTGCATGCTTCCAGGGACCTGAACACCCTCTGTAGGTTGGGAGTCCACAGCTGCACACAGTACCACACACAATGGACTTTTATAAACCAAAGGCAATACTTTTTTTCCTACCTGTCTCCCCTGCTTGTTCATGACTTAATGCCTACGTCCTTGAAATGACTGTACATTGGGAATAAACAGAGTACAACTTCTGTCCTCAGATGAACATGTGTTTTGTGCTGATAGAGTTAATAAATGTGACTCACATCTTCCTTATACCTCTCCAGCTCTGCAGAGAATGCTCAGGAAAAGCAGATGCCATCCTCTTTGCAGAAGTGGTTCTGCCAGGCACGGTGATATTTACTCTTCAAGATGAAAATAATGAAAAATTAATCCTGTTACTATTAGTGGCAAAAGGAAAAAAAATCACACACATACACGCAACAACAACAACGAAATTTAAAACAGATGGGTCCTGCTACTCTTTAAAAAAATGCACTTGTGTTTTGACAGAAGGAAGCCTACAGGCACTCGAAAATATCATGCAGTGTCAGCCTGGGTTAGGATAAAGTGTTGTTTTCTCCCAGCATTTCTCTTTCCCCTTACCATGGCCCCCTCATCTGTGAAATGGGGGCAATGATATAACCTTTTCCTGTAAATCTCTGGATACCTGTAATTAAAGATGACATACAAGAGGGAGAGATTATTCTCCTAGATGGATCAAAAGGTAATAGATACAATTATAAATATTTGTTAATTGTTTGCTTATATTTTTATCTATGTCTACAACACCAAATATCCATAAATATGGGACACAAGGCTTCCATGCCAGGGACTAAAAAGAAACCTATATCCAGCCTCTTTTAAATGCTAAAACAAGAAAGATTAGATAAATATAAATGAAGGGATGAAACAGGTGATATCTGCCATCTTCACTATTGAATAACCTTGTACAGATATTAGAGAAAAAGAGATTTAAAGAGAAATCAAATGAGACAAAGAAGTAACTCTTCAGAAATTTAGGGAGGGTATTTTCAAACATTATAAACAAACAAAAAAAAATACAAAGATACAAACAAACAAAATGAGATGCTTATTTGTTTTAAATGTATTAAAAATATGTGATAGAGCATGGCATTATAATCATAGAATGGCTTGTGTTGGAAGGGGCCTTAAAGATCATCTAGTTCCAACCCCTAAATAATAATGTGATCCATTGTAGTAATCATTTTCAATATAAGCAGAGAACTTAATACTAATGTCCTATGTGAATACAAAGCTGTACAGTTGTTCTACGCTAATGAAAAACAGAAAACAGGCAAACAGCAAAGTGCTAAGCAAACAGCTTTGAATTTCTGTGCTGATTTCCTTCTTTCAACAGTTTTAGGCCTTTCCATGAATGACAAGGTTCACCTTGTCACCTTATTTCTGACACTTTGTAAACTTGCATATGAATACTAATGTGATCCATTGAGTTGCTTTATAACAGCATAACATGAAATATTATTAGACTTTCTGTGCTTTTTTTTTCTGTTCAAAATTTGAACTTTGCATTATGAAGTCCTAAGAATATTTAGATGAGTTTTTAAAGCCAGAATTAAATAACTTATTAGAAAATGAAGTTTAATTTTAATTATGACAAGAAATATCTTTTGTGAGAAAATTGAGGAATAAGAAATGTTTCACTCAAACAAAATGCTTGATCTTTCTACACATTCTTTGTGGACAGTTTTTGAAAGTAAACAGGTGAAACTGATTAGAGTATAGCTTGCTACATATATTTCCCTCTTGTGAAATTATTAATATTTTTATGACGACTTTTGTAAAAGGTTAATCTTTTCATCAAATATGCTTGTGATAGACATTCTCCAGCAAGACTAGCCCAGCTAGGAGGATTGAATAAGATTTTACAAACTTACAGCCTCGTGTCATTCTTGAGGTCTTCCAAAGCAGCCACATCACATACAGTACAGGGTCGGTCTTTGATTGCATGGCATTATTATTGGAGGCAATATTAATGGTATCTGTGCTGGCACACCATCCTCAGTGAGTTCAAGCATTTAGTCTTCTTCCTTCTGAGGAAGGTATTTCTGAGATGGAAACAGAAGATAGTTGTAGTTCAGTGAGGGAATTGCGTAATGCCGTAATGCAAATGCAAACTGTTCCTAAGAACAGGTTGAACAGGCTTGTTTTGTGATTATACAAAAAATGCATCAACTCTTATTTTAATAAAGTGTCATGCAGGAAAGCATAAGGGGACTTGTATCAAGATATATTTTATAACATTTCCACCCACCAACACCTCTCATAAAGCATAGTTTGCAGTGTTGCTAAGGAAATTTAAGAGGAACTATCTGCACACAATAGCCTGCAAATGGTGATAACGAAAGATTCAATCTGCTCTGAAGGCAGGGGATAGAACACCAACATCTGCTCTTATGTCTCTTTTCATTGTTAACATGTAAAATGCAAACCAGAAGGCTGAAAAATTTCTGTTGTGTTTAGTACAAATGACAAATACTATAAAGAAACAATAGTTCTTATTTTATTATCACATTGGAATCTGTTCAATTTGTGTTTATAAATGAGTATAGTTTATAAGTGAAAACAGACTGCAGGGATGTTTTCAGAAACAACTGAGCAGATGCTTAGTTACACTCCCATATAACAAAAAGAAATTCCTGTCCTAAAAAATGGGTTGCCTTAGACAGATTGAAGAATCTTCATAATGTATTTGTTTTCTGATTAAGCAGGAATAAGCTGACAGTTTCCTGCATTTTCTTTCTTGCTACTTTTTTTTTTTTTTTAACATCAACATTATTCTCCATAACAGTATGTTTTGCAGGAAAGTTTCCATAAACTCCATGTTTTTTAATGCATTAGTTAAAAAAAATAAAAAAAATAAAAAAATAAATAAAATAGGAAAATGAGTAAGGAAATATTTTCCTTTCATGGGGTATGACAAAAGCAATTCTTCACTTCTGAGTAAAATTAGTTGTGGTTCTCTGTTAGCAAGCCTACTCTGTGCAAAGTTATGAGAAAGTCTATCTGAATGCTCAGTCTAGCACTACTGTTTGATGCAGTATTTGTTGTAAACTCCTCTTATCAAGTACTATGATGTAAAATTGAGGAGATAAAAGAAAGCAGGGAGGAAAGGAGGAAGGGAAGGTAGAGAAGAGGGAATGGGGCGGGAAGGGAAGGGAAGGGAAGGGAAGGGAAGGGAAGGGAAGGGAAGGGAAGGGAAGGGAAGGGAAGGGAAGGGAAGGGAAGGGAAGGGAAGGGAAGGGAAGGGAAGGGAAGGGAAGGGAAGGGAAGGGAAGGGAAGGGAAGGGAAGGGAAGGGAAGGGAAGGGAAGGGAAGGGAAGGGAAGGGAAGGGAAGGGAAGGGAAGGGAAGGGAAGGGAAGGGAAGGGAAGGGAAGGGAAGGGAAGGGAAGGGAAGGGAAGGGAAGGGAAGGGAAGGAACTTCTATGTTGTAATATATATACAGTTGCCATGCACTGAAACCTTTGTTTTCTTTAAATAAACTATGTCATTTATTCAATAAAGAAGTAGAAACATGAACAGCAATGAAACATTTAAGCAAATAGTCATAACAGGTTTGTAGGAACTATTATTAAAAGTTGTAAAAATGGTTTTCATAAAATTGTGCTACTGAACAGAGGATAAATAATACAAAAAAAAAAAAAAAAAAAAAAAAAGTTCTCATTTTAGAGAGCTTACAGTTAACTTCCACAGCAAAAAACTGCACTTAAAACCTGAGTATGTGATGGATCAGGAACAGCACTGTGGGTTTTCTCTCTGCATTTCTCTTCCATGGGTATTTTTAGCAATAAGGCTTCAGAAGAATGAAACTACCAAAATAAATCCCAGCCTGAGCAGATTGAACTCCAGGGAAAGTATTTCTCCCCCGTCAATTTTGCACCTCCAGAGTGAATACTAAGTATTTTTAGTGGAAATTAATGAATTTTGCCATATTACCAACCCCTTCCTTTCCTTGGAGTCAGCACAGCAATTCAGTGTACTGTGCTTTCTGCTTCACTGACCCTCTGTGCTCTGTGTTTCAAATGCCGCTTGAGGCATGGTTTAAATTTTTGATGAGGAGTTAGTTCCTGGATCTCAGCAGCACTGACTTTAGGATTAAGGCAGTAATAAAGGGTGTCCAGATGCAAGCATCTGCATTACACTCGGAAATTACTCATCCTTGACTAGCTGAAAATATCTGCAAGATTCAGAAATATTAATTGTTCAAGGAATGTGCACCATGAGCAAAAAGAAAATTCTTTGTATTATTGTATAGCTCTTTGTGTTATCAGAGGACACTTGTTTATAGAAAAAAAAAAAAAAGAAAAAAAAAAAAAAAAAGATGAGAAATGAATTATTCAACAAAATTGGATATTGTTCTACCTTAATCATAGCAAACTGGATGTAGTAGGGAACCATAAATGAAAAGTAAAAAGTTAATGCTATTGCACATCAGATATAAATATGTTGGTAAAGAAGAGGGAATCATGTCATATGGCAATTAGGAGAGAAGCAGTTCCTTACAACCAAGCAGTAGGTGGAAGAAGTTACTTTAAGCAGTTAAAAGTAAATGGGGGATGAAAGAAGACAAACAAACAGAAGCAAAGTAGGTAGAAGAATACTGTCAGCAACAGCAAGTCAGAACAGTAGATTTCCAGAGTTTTGGAAGTAATAGAGCTGTGACTGACATATATTTGGGACAGAAATCATTCTATCTGCCATGGACAAGAACTGGAAGAGATTTGGTGTTATCTTCTACATAGTTGTACTAGGATTCATAGAGTAACACTGCAACCAAAGAAAAGAACTACCAGGAATGAATGTTTACCCAGAGACATTGTTTTTATCCTTTTGTCACCGTGGAATCACACTGCCATGGTATTTTAGGTTGCTTTGGAACTCATTTCCGTTTAGTTTGCCATACCTGTCAGCCATGCAAAGAGGTGTTGTGGTTTAACCCCAGCAGGCAGCCCAGCACACAGACACTTGATCATAATTCTCAGGTGGGATGGGGGAGAGAATCAGAAACATAAAAGTACAAGAACTCATGGGCTGAGATAAAGACAGTTTACCAGGTAAAGCTAAAACTGTGTACACAATTAACACAAAACTTTTGTGTTTTGTAACACAAAAAAAAAAAATTTATTCACTGCTTCCCATCATAAGGCAGATGTTCAGCCACTTCCAGGAAAGACAAATTCTATCAATCTGAATACTCTTCCCCCCTCCCCCCCTCCCAGACTCTCCCCCTTTTTCTGCACCTCAGCTTTAATTGGCAAGCTTGATGTTATGGGACATCCCTTTGTCCAGCTGGGGTCAGCTGTCCTGGTTTTTGTCCTCTCCCAGCTCCTGATGGACCCCCAGACTCCTCGCTGGCAGAGCAGTGTAATAGTTGAAAAAGCCTCAACTCAGTGTAAGCACTGTTCTGCAACAACCAAAACACTGGTGTGTTTTCCATGCTATTTTAATCAAAACTCTCAACGTTCTACGTGTGAGCACGTATGAGGAAAATTAAATCTATCCCAGCCAAAACCATGGCAAGAGGTTATCCTTCACATAGTGGTTCCCAGTGGCCATTTGGAGAAGCCTGGAAAACCACACAGTTGGATGGTTGTTTTGTTATTTGCTACTCTGTACAATATGTAGATGTTTAATGATGATGTTACACTACACATTCACCCATATAGGCAGGATATAACACAAGAAAAATGATCAAATACTTTAAAAACATGAAATAAATATACTTTTTCTTAAATTGTTCATGGCCTAGTAGTGACGATAGCTTATTTAACCAAGACATGACCCTATTAAAAAAAAAAAAATCCAGATCAAGACATTTATTACAATAAATACATTTAGAACTGCTACACTATAGCAGATTATATAGGAATAGGTACATTTCACTGAACTCACATTCAATCTGTCCAAAAGCCATATCTGCATCTTTTCCTTTTGACCATTACACTTTTCCACAGCAAGGACATTAAATACGACTATTAACTGAAAACTCCTAAATTTGTCTTCATAAATGGATGCAAAAGTTTTGACAATTCTTGTATCGGGTTTACGTGGCAAGGTTTTGGTAGCAGAGGGCTACAGGGGTGGCCTCTGTGAGAAGAGTCCAGCAGCTTCCCCATGTTAGACAAGGCCTGCTCCAAAGGAACCCACCACTGCTCAGAGCTGAGCCAATAAGCGATATTTGTGCCTCTGTGAGAGCACAGACATCTGACTACTGACTACTGACCTCTGTCAGTAGCAGCTGGGAGAGCGAGGAGTGCAAAGCAGCCCTGCAGCCCCCAGGTGAGTGCAGCAGGAGGGCAGGAGGTGCTGCAGGCAGGCAGCAGCAGTTCCCCTGCGGGCTGTGCAGGGAGAGGCCCCTGGTGGAGCAGGCTGTCCCCCTGCAGCCCATGGGTCCCCCATGGAGCAGATCTCCACGCTGCAGCCCCCCCATGGGTGGAGGAGCCCCCGGTGGAGCAGGTGGATGTGGCCTGGAGGAGGCTGCGGCCCATGGAGAGCCCCCGCAGGAGCAGGCCCCGGGCCGGAGCTGCAGCCCGTGGAGAGGAGCCCCCGCAGGAGCAGGGGGTCTGGGGGAAGCTGCCGCCCACCCGTGGGGGACCCGTGCTGGAGCAGTTTGCTGCTGGGGGATGGATGGACCCTGTGGGACGGAGCCATGTGGGAGCAGGTCCTGAAGCCTCCACAGGATCAGTTCAGGAGGGACCCCACAGGGAGCAGGGGCAGAGAGGGACCGTGAAGTAACTGTGGAGATGAAACATCAGGGACTGACCGCAGCCCCCAGTCCCCATATCCCTGTGCTGCTTGGGGGGAGATGGAAGAAGAGGGTGGTTGGGGGGGGAGGATGGTTTTAGTTCGGTTTTACTTCCTCACTGCTCTAGTCTTGTTAGTTGGCAATAAACTTGATTAATCTTTCTGTTCTGTTTGCCCATGAGGGTATTTGTTGAATGCCCTCCCTGTCCTTATCTCGTTTGGGCTTTTTCCATTGTATTTTCTTCCGTTTTTCTTTTGAGGAGGGGGAGTGAGAGTGTGGTGAAATTCAGCAGCTGGGAAAAAAACAAACAAACAAAAAAAACACCTCAGTTTTTAACTTTTCTCAGTCTTTTCCTATGTGTTAATGACTAGATCAAGTCGATTATCTATTTGAAATGTTCCGTCTCAGTGAAGTGTGGAAGTACATTTTTCTTTATTATATTTTTCTCACCAAGGACACTCTAAAAAAAAACAACAGACGCTTTTCTGACAGCCAAGATGCTGGCTTCATGCAAGCTTGATGACTCAACTATTCCTATACCCTCTTTCTGGATGTAATAAAATAAAATAAATAACTAATAAATAATTAAGCAGAAAAGAAAACAACAGAGCTCTTTTTTTTTTTTTTTTTTTTCTTCCACCCCTCCTGCCCAGCCCTAAGAACAGGAAGCATTTTATCATATAACCGAGTCTGAGAGCACCCACAACTCTGGGCTCAGTTCACTCCTTTTTAAGAAGCTGAAGGACTGCTACTGCTTGAACAAGGTTTACTAGAAGTGTGTAAGCCACCCTTTTTCTGCTAGACACTACTGAAGTTATTTCTCCTAGAGCTCTTTGAATTGCTTAAACACTTTACTGAGAACTCTAAGTCGGCTTTGAAACTCCCTCCCTAAAACAACTAATTTATACAGGGAAGTTTTATTCAAGAAAATTAAAGATAGCACTAACATGAATATCTTACTCTGATTCGTATTTGGAAATGTTTATCATCGGACAGAAACTTTTTCTTCCATCCCACTTCCACAGATGGAATACAGTTATTTTCTCCATTGCCATGTGGTGTGACAGACAGTACAATTAAAGATAAAAAACAAATGTCCTGGTGTTATTTAACAGATAACTCTGTCATAACAAAATGCGTGTAAAACATATATTTCCCCTGCATTGCCAATAAGCAATTTTGGTCACAGGATTTTAGTCTCTGGACCTCTGACACATCGTTAGACTGAGATCCAATGGACATGAATACACATATTCACTGTGGGTTAGCAGTGCACAAATGTGACAGCTATTGTGAGAAGAGGAGGGTAGGTGAGCAGACACTCTTCAGCTACAATTGTCACCTGCATAATTTTGCACAGATAGCATTTTTAATGTTTCACTGAAGCCAGGTCAAATAAAATCAGTACTTTTCAGCCTTGTTTGATTTCCTTTCAGCTGCTTCCTTAGCCAAAAGCAAAATATGAATTTCAAAATTCTTCAGATTAAATGTCAATAAAATAGGGCATCAACTCTCTATCAATATATAGACCAAAAAGTAATATTCACTAAATAATTTTTAAAATTAATTATGTGATTTTGTTAATCCAGGACCTCCCTCCAATGCTCAGAAAATGTATATTTCTTTAATACAGAAGTACGTATATCTGAATACATTTTCTATCATCATTTTTTCCTATAATTTCTTGAATAATCTATATGGGACCTATTAAAATAAAATTAAAAAAAAAAAAAGTTATTTGTTTTAAAGGCACTGGGGATCTTTCTTACATGGGGACTGCATGTAGCATTAATTTCTTTTGGGTAGAAATACTAACAGTGTTATTGGCCTTTGGCTTTCTCTTACAGGTATAGCACCACTAATAACCTAAGTCTGTCCCCTTCAGAAATTTCAGCAGAAATATAAAATGTGGAGAAGGGCACAAAAAGCTTCTTTCAGAGAATGGAGATGGTGAGAAATAAGCTTGTCAGTCACTCTTGTGGTTTCCCCCTTAACTGACATACATCTGCATTAATACATGTTTTTCCTAAGTGCTCGTAATCTATCTGGGGGGAGTTAAAGGCTGAAAGAAAATGCTTAAAAGGTAGACTGCTGTCAATGACTGGAAACAGACTAGTTTATTGCCATATGAACACCAATCTATCACTCAGGGCATAGTATCAGGGGATTACAAGTGCTACTGATATTTGTCAAAATGTGTTTCCTCTTTTTACCTGCAGCTTTACTCTGTCTCTGTCCAAAATAATGATCGTGTTGATCCAAGCCTTTTGCTGTGATGAAATAGTGCTTGGCAGGTATGAGGCTACTGGGGAAAGTGCTGTACACTCAGCAGTGCTTTGATGAAGTCTGCTCCCAAATAGGCTGCTACTGTAGTTGAAAACAGAACCATGACTAGGCCTTCTTTCTTTCCACCTGTGCTTTTATGACAAAAGATAGAAAAGAGGTTTCACAGAGTTAGTGAGATGACAGTACACTTCTTGATGATTCCAACAGAAAAAGCTGGCATGCTTTCATGTGCAAAACCACCAAGGTCTCACATGCATATCCCCTTTTCCTTGACTTGTGAATACAATAAGCTGCAGAAGCTGCCCTCCCCACTCCAAACAAACAAACAAACAAACAAACAAAACTTGTGAGGGAAAATAAAGTGCAAAACTGAGTTCTGCTCATTGATGGCACTAAATAATTCTTTCTTATATATTTTTTTTTTATTCTCTTATTGCAGAAGGTTTACATGGAGTCTTCAGCTCTGAGGATGGTTGAGCAGGATGGGCTAGATGTAAGAAAGGTAACAATACTGGATTAGGAATATCAGGAATACAAAAAGTTGTATATCTTAAAGTTGTATATCTTTCTCCATCTTTCTTTTTTTTTTTTTTTTCCAACCTTTTATCTTTCTTTTCATGTATGAGTTCAGGATTTTAGTTCAGTTAATTTTGCTTTTTGAATTATAATTTTAAAAGATTTATAGAGATAATAATTATAGAGATAATAAATGTTGGAAATCCTAGTAAGCATAATAGTAAAACACTATTTTAGCAATGCATGTTCCTCCATGATTAAGGCATAAAACAAAATAACAATAACAAAAAAATAGATTTCAATACTCCTGGTTCTTTAATAACCACAGCTGGAATCATCAAATCCAAAGACTGGAAATTTTTACAAAAGTTGCCTGGTGGTTTCTGTTAAAAGAAAGTTAAATATGCAATTTAATACAGTTAAATTGTTACTGGAGACTGAAAAAAAGAAAAAGAAAAAAAAAAAAGAAAAGATACGTACATTCCTCTTTGATTTTAAAGAGTGGATATTTTAGTAGATGTGGTTAAAAGAAACAGTAATTCAGTTTAATCTGACTTTGGAAGTAACAATATAGATTTGTTTATCTGAACTGTGGCTCTTTCAATAGAGTCAATAGAAAGAAATTAGCATATTCATTTGACCAACTTGTGAGCTTTAGAATGAAATTATATAAATTACAGAAACAGCCCTTTTTTATGTTTACATTTTTTTCTGCCTTAGATTTGGCTAGGCTCAGATGTCGAATGCAGACATCTGGCTTTGGTCAAATTGATCCAGTTTAAATAATATTCCTATATCAGTAAGTAAAACAGGTAGAGGGAGCAGCTTTGACACAATGTCACTTTTAATCCGTGTTCTGTAATTGATAGCATGCACTTTGTCATTGTTTGGTTTCATCCCAGTCAGCACCATCTGAGAAGATGCCTTACAGCATGTTGGAAGACAAAATACATGAGACAAAACTCCTTGCAGGCTGCAAATTATCACTGCTCATCACTGGTCATCTGGACATTAAGCCTCTCTGCAACTCTTTAGATGTGTGTGGCCAACCAGCCAATTCCTTGTCCATCAAATAGTCCTTCCTTCAAAATATTTTCTGTTCAATTTAGAGACAATATCTTCATTTTCATGTTATAAAAATATCATATAGTGGATGCAGTCCTAATTTAATCTCGAACCAGTTTAATAGGGAAAAAATACATTTGCGTACTCAGCTACAGAAGAACAACCTGAAGGCCATCAGAACACTAAGACCAAGCTCTGTGTAATACAGGTACAGCAGGCTGTAAGTTGGTCTTACATCAGAAACCATTCTTGATCCTGTTTTATTCAGCAGCATGGCCATAATTTTGGGTGGGTGAGAGTTAATTTTATTTATAGAGGCTCACATGATGTCGTGTTTTTGATTTTTGATGAAAGGACTGTTGATAGCACACCTGTGTTTTAGGTGTTGCTGAGAAATTTTCACACAGAGCCAAGCACTTTCCTGTTTATCACTTTCTCCCGTTTCTCACTTTCTCCTGTTGCCCTGCCAGCAAGGAGTCTGGAGGTGCAATAAGAGCTATGAGGGAACACAGCCAGGCCAGCTGGCCCAAGGGGGACCAAAATGATATCCCATTCCATACTCTGCTATAAAAGCTGGGGTAAAAAAGGAGGAAGGAAGTAGGAGGGGATGTTGAGAGTGATGGCATTCGTCTTCCCGAGAAACGTGATGAGCCCTGCATTCCTGGAATTGACTGAGCGTCTGCCTGCTGATGGGAAACAGTGAATGAATACTTTGTTTTGCTTTGCTTGTTTACACAGCTTTTGCTTTACCTAGTAAACTGCCTTTATCTCAGCCCATGAGTTCTCACACTTTTACCTTTCTGATTATGTCCCCCATCCCACTGGTAGGGAGAGAACAGGTGGGTATTGCTAAGCTGTGTAACAGGGTTTAACCATGACAAGCATATAGCCTACAAAGCCTACGTAATTAATTTGAAAATCAGTCAGAAATCAGAAACAACAAATGCAGACATGGTAAGATGACTGATCTAAGAAAATGTATATAGCTAACTGTCATACTTGCTAAATAACTGATGTTTTCCCTGGTTGTTTACTCAAAAAGTTTGATCTGTCTCAATCGTATTATTAGTAGCTACATGCAAAATACAAAACCTTGAGGGGAGAGAAGAAGAACCCATTGTGCTACAAGTGCTGCAAAAAGACATGGCATTTTCCTACTCTTTCATAATCCTTGAAAACTGAGGGTGGTAATTGACTTCTGCTGAATACAAGATGTCATTTTCAAGGAGACAAGAAAGTTTACATGGTTATAAAGTTTAGAAAGAAACCAGAAGTCAATTTTTTTCAAATTTTCAGCAGTGACCTCAGTGTTTGTATGCCACTAATGAATCACTGACCTTCTGCCAAGGCCATTTCCCATAGTTACAGCAAGAATCGTAAAATAAAGATCCCAGGTTTCTTGCAAATTTGAGAGAGGACATGCAAGACTAGGCTTGTGCTGTAAGAAGCTTAATATTATAAGAGGGGAGAGTAACATGTAACATGAATGGATGTACATAAAAGGAGACTGAAATAAGTAATAAAATTAAGTATTTAGGCAGTACTAGCTGATAGGGATTCTGGAACTAACCTCAGCAGGGATTTGCAGACTTCTACTTAGCATTACAATTTCTCAGCAGGCATCCAGGACGTAGCTTTAGTAGTCAGTAATCTTCCAGGTCAATCTCATGCATCAAGCAGATCTGCTTTTATTTTAAAATCAATTTTATTTTATTTTATTTTTTTTAAAGGAATCATTCTACAAGCTGAAATTCCAATAAAAGAATGAGTTTGTACTACACAGAGAAAAGACAGCAAAATCCAAAATAATGGGCTGGCTTTAGAACTGGTGTACAAATGTCTGTCTGAAAAAGGATATCACCCAACTAATGAACACCTATGTCTATAATTAGTTGTAGTTAGTTACTTATATACATTAAAAGCTCACTTTAAAAAGCATATGTGTTTATAAACAAGCCAAATTCATTATGGTATTTAAAATCTCGATGCTATGAAATCTGATTGTTTCCTGTGAAATTCTTGATACCCTTGAAGTGAATGTACTGTAAAATAAATGGAAGTGTCCCCCTTGTTGGCATAAAATTATGTTCAGCAAGAAGGAAAGGATATTTTAAGGAAAGATTTGATGTCAAAAGGAAGGAAGGAAGGAAGGAAGGAAGGAAGGAAGGAAGGAAGGAAGGAAGGAAGGAAGGAAGGAAGGAAGGAAGGAAGGAAGGAAGGAAGGAAGGAAGGAAGGAAGGAAGGAAGGAAGGAAGGAAGGAAAATGCAGTTTCCAGTCATATGTAACCCTGGACATAACTGCTATTTCTGGATTTACTTTATAACCAGCTAACTCCTCTGAAATTTAGAAACTGTAGCTTTTATTAAGCACTTATGAACCAGGATTAAATGAAGAAAAAATGAAAATAATATGTAAATAATTTACATAGCCAACTCAGTTCATGTTTTTGGAAATTCCTCCTCCTACTATACTGTTCAGAGCTTTACTGTAAGCGTTAGCATTGTCAGTGCCTTCCAGAACATTGACAGATTGGAACTGGAAGTTATAGCAGCAGAGAATTTATTTGGATTCATGATAATAATGAGCCAAATATACTGAGAATGTAAGCAAATTCAATTTCATTAGAGATCTACCATTGTGCAAAAGTCTTAATAGTTTTGTAATTAATTGTATTCATGTTATTAAACTAAGAATTTAGGCATGCATATGTAAATTAAACACAATAGCAACTATGCTGACATATCCTCTACTACACATTATAAATACCATAGAATACTGATAACTCATCTCCTGGGAGAAAAGTTGATCAGCATAACTGCAGGAGTAAATCACTGAACTTCCCACACAGCTGCTTAAAATTGTTTGCTTGGTCAATTTTTAAAGCATAATATGACTATATAGGAAATCATTCCTGGTTTTCTGTAATTACAATACCACAATTGTCACTTAAAAATTAACAAGGCTATAACAGTCAAGATAAATTGTAATTCATGGTTTGGATTGCAGCCTTCATCCACCCAAACAGGTCAGAGCTGGAGCTGGTCAAAGAAACTGCAGAACTTTTCTCATCAGAATGCACTGTTCTGCAAACATGAAAAAAATAAATAAATAAAACATGGAATTAGGTGATTTTACAAGTATTTCAATTTATATTATGTTTAGGAAATGAAATTGGGGCAATATTAAATAATTTCCAGTTAAATATTTTAATATTCTCTTTTTTGAAAGTTTTGTTTTGTTTTTATTTCCATATATTTAAATCTCGTATATATCAGTGACAAAACACAAAATGGATAAAAAACATTTTGAGTCAAATGCTTTTTGAAAAACCTTAGAGTCAACAAAGTAGGAAAGGTGTTTTTTTGTTGTTATTGTTTTGTTTTGTTTTTGTTTTTGTTTTAAGAAAAAGCTGTACAGTATGCACAAACACATTAGTATAAATCTGTCCCCCACATAAATCTCCACAGGGTCCTCTCTTTGAAAAACAGTTTTCCTTCTGCTACACCCACCTTTCTACTATTTATCTATCTTAGATTTCCAAAAGATATCCCCACAACACTGTTATTTTGTTCATCTCCTCTTAAGAAGAGACAATAAATGCAGACAAGGTCTGATTCTTGCTGGTCATCTTCATCCTCAAAACTGCAGGAAATAGAAGGACAAGCCCTGCCCAGTCTACCCTTATCTGTATTCCACAGTGATGCTCTGGAGTTTGCACAAGTCTGAAGGAAGTCCATTAGTCTGGAGCTCAGAAAATGTTTCCTGTGCTTAGGAGTATTCTCATACAATAGGAATACGATTCAGAAAATATAACATTTAGATAGCTCATCCCTAAAGTCATCCTGAGAGAAAGGTTAGAGCAGTGATGATACAACTATTCAGCAACCCACCTCCTATGACTACTGTGATCATGAGGTTTCTCTGAAGCCATCTGTTCACTTTTAATAAATGCAATCGAGTACTAATAAGTGACTAAAGACAGTAACTCTTTATTTTAGTGCTACATTAAATTAGCTCTTTATTACAGTAGAATTTTATGGCTGTATTCATGACATACAAATTAATTTTAAATGAGTGCATTGTTATTAGTAGGATTACAGTGCATACCAAGAAGTTAAGAAGGACACGACACTCAGAAAATAAACAATAAAAATAAAAATAAAAATAAAAATAAAAATAAAAATAAAAATAAAAATAAAAATAAAAATAAAAATAAAAATAAAAATAAAAATAAAAAAAAATAAAAATAAATAAAGTAGAGAAGTGAATTACATTTCAAAGCTATTTTCTTCTTTGCTGTAGCTTTTAGTTAGTAAATCCAAATCACTTTAATACACGGTTATTTAAAAGATAGCAAGGTCCTTACCATCCACAAATCCTGAACAATGTTTTGACCTGTTTTCTTATTCTTCATTTTTCTTTGTTTCAAGAGCCATTTTAACTTATCTTTACTATGGTCTGTGACATCTTTCTACATTGATCATCCTGTTTAAATTGATAGAGTTTGGACAAAAAATTCCAGTTTACCTGACATGTCTGGCACGAAAATATTGCCATAATAGGCTGGTGTTCTTGAGCAACCTTTGAATAGAACAGCTTTAGGACCAAGATTTCAGAAGGCTTATACCAGATCTACCACAAACAATTCCTTAAATGCTGCATTTTATGGGTGAATAGTCCATGCAATACTATTTATTTTATTTTATTTTATTTTATTTTATTTTATTTTATTTTATTTTATTTTATTTTATTTTATTTTATTTTATTTTATTCTGTTTTTATTTTAGTAATTACACAGCTACGTGCCCTTGCAGCAAAGAAGATAAATGTTATACTGGACTGCATTAGGCAAGGGTTGTGGTTAAATTGTGTTAGGCAGCTCAGCAACATCTAACTGCTTGCTCACTCCCTGCAGGATGGGGACATAATCAGAAAGGTAAAAGCGTGAGAGAACTCATGGGCTGACATAAAAACACTTTACTAGGTAAAGCAAAAGCTGTGTACACAAGCAAAACAATTTGGGGAGGATTGTTTCAGCAGTGTTGAAATTTCTTCTTCTTTGTGGACATCTTTCAGTTTAGTTAAAATCCAAAATAAAGCCTTTTACTGAAAACTTAAAAACTACTCATCTCACACCTTATTTAAATATTGTGACATTCAAATTCAGGTTTGTACAGATTGTAGAAACTTCATTTGTAAAATTACTTGTAGAAATTTCAATTTCAAAGAGCTGGCTATTCCAGGTGCTGTGATTCAAAGGTCACAAAGTTATCTAAGCTATTTATGTTCTGACCTGTGTTTTCATACAGATATAGAGGGCTCAATAGATTGGTCAACTAATGCCTCAAACATCACAGGGCATCATTTGAACTAATATTAAAATTTATATTAAGTAAATCCTTTGTTTCAGAAACTGAAGAAATAATCTAGCAGTGGGTCTGAACATTCTTGCCTATTTGCATGTCAGTTCCTCTTTGATACCTCTTAAAATTAAGCTGTAAGCTTCTATGCACTAAATTCATAGAATCATAGAATCATAGAATATCCTGAGTTGGAAGGGACCCTTAAGGATCATCAAGTCCAACTCTTGACTAAATTGCTGCTTTATGAATCCCTGTGCAAATGCAGTACAGTTCTCAACATTTGATACTCTTTCTTTTACAAACTTAAAATGAATTGGGTCACATACACTAAAAAACAAAAATGAGTAAGCCAAGACAAAATAGTCCTTTTCTAACTTGCAATAATTTTATATTGAGAAAAATATATATATATTTTTTTTTGCCTTTTTGATAGTATGCAAATCTCTGCCTCCATCGAAAGATAACTTTATTATTATGGAGCTACATTTTGATAGCTAAGCTAGACTCACACAGCTTGTTTATTTCTCTGTCTAGACTTATTTATAAATGTCAATGTAATATGTTACATTACTTCCTTTTCATGAACTGGCAAAACCATGAGATATCCCAGTGGCAACAGCTCACGTTATAATGCTAATAGTGGTGAAAAAGACTTCAGACACTTCTTCTAAGAGTCAAAACCTGAAAGTTGTTGAATGTCTCACAACACATTTTTACTTTCAAAGAGTGACTCTAAATCTTTAACCTGTATTTTCTATGGTGAAGGGATTACACATGGACATCAGAGGGAAATAAGAATTACTTAACACATTGCAAGAGCAGGATAAAGCAAAGTATTACCAGAAAGCACCTTGCAAGACTAAAATCAAACAGTTATATGTGTGTGTATATATATATATATATGTGTATATATATATATATATATATATGTATATACACATATAGTCGTCACTCTCAAAGATTTGGGTCTGTAATAAGCCTGTTTCAAGACTATCAGCATCATATGTTCCTAAGTCTGGCAAAGGGACTTAAAAATGTAAAGTAAGTAAGGACTTGATTACTTTTTGCTAGTGTTTTGTTTACTCAAAAAGTTTGATCTGTCTCAATCGTATTATTAGTAGTTACATGCAAAATACAAAACCTTGAGGGGTGAGAGGGGTTTCAAACAAAAGATCCTGATATGCTGGCTGATACTTTTGTTTGTTTGTTTGTTTGTTTTCTTTGTTATTTATTTTATAAGTGAATGGGATAGCAATGAATAAATAGGAGAGGCCAGTGGGGAGTGTGAAGCTCAAGGGCAGTCTGAGTTGCAGTAACCATGCAATGGTGCAGCTCAGGATCCTGAGGTCAGTGAGGAAGGCACACAAGAAGCTCACTGTCCAGGACTCCAGGAGAGCCAACTTTGACCTCCTCAGGGATCTGCTTAGTAGACTACTGTGGAATAAAACCTTAGAGGGAAGAGGGGCCCAAGAAAGCTGACTAATATTCAAGGATCACCTCCTCTACGCTCAGGAACAATGCATCCCAACGAAGAGGAAGTCAGCCAAAAATGCCAGGAGGCCTGCATAGATGAATAAGTAGCTCCTGGGCAAAGTCAAGCAGAAAAAAAAAAAAAAAAAAAGGAGGTCTACATATGGTGGAAGCAATCACAGGTAGCCTAGGAAGAACACAAAAAATTTGTCTGAGCAGCCAAGGATCAGGTTAAGAAAACTAAAGCCCTACTAGAATTAAATTTGGCCAGGGGTGTCAAGGGCAACAAGAAAGGCTTCTGTAGGTACATTGGAGACAAAAAGAAGACTAGGGAAGTTGTGGGTCATCTCTGAAAAGAAACAGGAGACCTGGTTACTCAGTATATGGAGAAGCCTGAGGTACTCAATAACTTTTTTGCCTCAGTCTTCATTGTCAAGAACTCTAGCCACATAGCCCAAGTCCCAGAAGGCAAAGGAAGGGACTGGGAGAATGAAGAACCACCCTCTATTGGAGAAAATCAGGTTTGAAACTATATTAGGAACCTAAAGGTGCACAGGTCTGTGGGACCTCATGAGGTGCATCCACAGGTCCTGAGGGAACTGGCAGATGAAGTTGTTAAGCCACTGTCCATCATATTTGAGAAGTCATGGGAGTCAGGTAACATTCCCATTGTGTGGACAAGAGGAAACATAACACCCATATTTAAAAAGGGGAAAAAGGAAGAGCCAGGGAGACTTCTAGTATCTAAAGGGGGCCTACAGAAAATCTGGGGAGGGTCTCTTTGTCAGGAGTATAGAGGTAGGAGTTGCAATTTTAAACTGAAAGAGGGTAAATTTTTATTAGATCTTTGGAATAAATTCTATGAGGGTGGTGAGGCACTGGAACAGGTTGTCAAAAGAAGCTGTGGATGCTTCTTCCCTGTTCAAGGCGAGGTCGGGTGGGGCTTTGAGCAACCTGGTCTGGTGGGAGGTGTCCCTGCCCATGGCAGGGGGCTTTGAATTAAATGATCTTTAAGGTGTCTTCCAACCCAAAACATTCTATGTTTCTATGATTCTGTGAAACACAGTTTTTAAAATGCTGGGGGAACAACAACTGAACAGCAGCACTTATCGATTCTGTACTACCTACTGCTATTTTCACATGTAATATCTTTCAATATACACTTATCAAGACAAACAAGACTTATAGTGGAGAGAGCTTCTTAATTCTGTTTTGAGTATCCAGTAAGTACAACTGTTTATTCAGCAAGTGGAACTATTGCCTATAATTACTCTGTCTTGTAATCACCTAAAATAATAATCCATACATTGTTGCAGTAGTTAGTGTCTGGTCATAAAATACAGGACTATCAAGGAAAGTTTTCAGTGTCTGGAATATATAAGTGGATTAAAGATAATGCTTTAAAAAAAATAAAAACTATTCAGTTTCACAAGATCACTATTAAAAGCAAATGGATGGATTAAAGCAAAATATTGAATAAAGCTGATAGACCTTTGATTTTTCTCTATTAAACTGTTTCAAGCTTTAAGTACACATGCCAGAGTCTCAGTCTCCAAGTGAGACCAGAAAAGACACAGGATTTCATTTGTTGGATTAGCTATGTGGAATGTTTGTTGTTTACAATCTATCTGTGCTGTCATTATTGGGTGATATTTTATTCTCTGACTTTTAAAGGTCTTTTCCTACATCTCTCCAAATCATAAAAAAAAAAAAAAAAAGACAAAGACAAACCAACCACAACTAACCAGCAGACCAAACGTAAAGAACCTGTAAGACTGTAAGAAATGTATGTGTTTACTTTGAAATGCCTGTTATGAATTCTCAAACTCAAAACTATTTCATACCTTTTTTTATTTACATGTTCCCAATACTTTACAATGACATTAAGGAATAAATAGACCTTGCTTTGTTTACTGATTGTGGTTGTTAATTTTTTCATAAACCTATGGGCAATCAAAAATCATTTTAAACTTAAAAAAAAAAAAAAAAAAAGACTTCAAAGAATTTGGAGGTAAATTGTCACTTCTAAATGAACACTTATGAACAAATTTTTTGGAAAAAAAGTTATTTATTTATTCCTTAAGAGGTGGAGGGGCTTCTTAACACATCCCAGGCCCTTAGATTTATACTACTTTCATTTTCAATTGTAAAAACATTGTTCAAATTCATTGTTTCAAATTGTAAAATCATTGTTCATTGTTTTCAGGTGGAAATACATCATCTGAGATTTCAAGAATTTAGATCATGTTAGAGCTAATGCTTTCAGAGCAAGCACAACTAAAATAGTACCTTCTGTCTCTAATCACCTTCCCGATGCTTATAACTATTCCTTAAACTAATAGAAGTGAATGGGAGAAATGATTTTGAAAGCAGATTAGACACAGTCGTGAAAAGCATTGTTATCAGCAGCTATAAATGTGACTGAGATGCAATTTTTACCTCTGGAAGTTCTTTAACCACCTGGGCAAAGATCGCCATTTATTTTTTTTTTCTACTTACTTTTCTTTGTTCCCTGGGACAGGAATGACCCCTGAAAACAGATTCTGAATTAGATGAATGTTTGATTTGATCTACCAGACATTTTCTCATGTTCTTAAGCTTTGTTTTTCTTACATTTCATGAACAAGACTGGCTAAGAGTGTAAAGAAAGGTAGAGCATCATGATTCAATTCTAAAACTTCAATAAAAATATATAACAATTTTAAATTAATTATAGTGCAGTCTTTTATTTACATCTTTGCTAACAACAGTCTGCATAAGGAAGTATATTCAAAAACAAACAAACATACAAACAAACAAACAACAAAAAAACAGTAGTTAAAAAACAGTCCCCCCAGTGTTAAAATCCACATTAAATCTTTAGAAACAAGTGAACTGGTCTATGTCTAGGCTTTTGTTTATGACCCCATTTGAATAGATGTGTGTGTCCTACCTTAACTTTTCCTTCCCTAATTCTGATGCTGGGACAGGAGTAACATTTTCAAGCAGTCAGTGGTATTAAAAGGCATATACTAAAAAGAAAATAAATAATTATGTGATATAACTATTTTCAGTTAATCTGCACAGCGTCTTTATTTCTATTGCATTAATAACATCTGCAATATTATTGTTATATTAAAAGGTAATGAATGGAAATCACAGACATTGCCAAAGGCATACGTTTCATTACTGCATATTGAAAATACTAAATTATTCTAATAAAAACAAATTAACACCACTTGAAATAATATACCACTAATCATTCTTTCAGATAAATTATTTTTTTTAACTGTCTTGGAGGAATCTCATTTGCAAACAAAGTCTATGAAAGAATAACAATTAAATTTGCCAGTATCTCCTAAGAAATTTGTCTACAGTTTAAAATAACTTGGCATTTGCTGCCATTGGTTTTATGAATTTTTTCCAAGATAGTCAGGATGAACTTGTAATCTAACTGCCTTTGCAAATCTAAGATTTAATGCTTCTGAGCTTGTTATTATAAGCTTTTTGTTGCCATTAAAACCTACTACTGTTGAAGTTGATCTCAAAGTCTGAATACAGAGTTTCAGCTGGCAACTATTGTCTCTTTAAATCAAGTGGTAAAGCTCATACTTTCAGCACTGGTTATCTCTGATTATATCTGGTCTGTGTCAAGCCAGCAGTAGCAAACATTGTAGAATTAAATTTTTAACTTTCATATTCACTTCTTTTGACATACTTATGTGGAAGAATTTCAGTCTTTTGTTTGTTTGTTTGTTTGTTTTAGAAAAAAAAAAAAAAAAAGTTGAAAGTGGCACAGGATCACCTTCCCATGATTAATGTATTTGTTAATACATTAAACAGCATTGAGTCATTAAATGGCCC
This sequence comes from Anas platyrhynchos, assembly GCF_047663525.1. NCBI lineage: Eukaryota > Metazoa > Chordata > Aves > Anseriformes > Anatidae > Anas > Anas platyrhynchos. Next base: position 80,467,004 of record NC_092621.1, read on the forward strand.
ATGTTGGTAAGGAAACTCCATTCTTGTTTAGTTAGAAAATACTCTCCTTACCTTCTTCAAAACAAACTCTACATATTTATAAAGGATGAATATTTATAAAAAATTCACTTGACTGAACTTGTTTGTATTCTTTATTTTACACAGGAATTAGGATTGCTTTATCTGATTTTTCATTTTCCCTTCAATTACTGACACATTTGTGTCCTGCTTTCACACAAACTTCTAACTGATACGTTATCATTATTTACAGAACTTCACCTTATATGCAAGCTAAATGCAAGCTGTTCAACCCACTATATGAATTAAATGTTTTCTGCAAATTACTTCATATTTCATTTGCAATTTCGTGGTAGTACATTTAAAATCTTGAAACATGAGGGACTGTAATGTTTTATTGATAATTATTATTACACTTCATAAGCTAGATAAATTGTTAATAGCTTAGGTCCTGTTATGGTAATAATAGAGTTCAGCCTTTGCCTCTGATTTTGATTTAATTTTTAGCATTGGATTGTACCTCCATTCCTAGTACAATTTACATTTGCTTCATTAAACGATATTTCAAGTGATGTGTTGTATTTCACCTGTATTTTAAAGAAACCTGAAAATTATTTCAAGAATCATCATTGCCATTACCTATATATGTCATGAGACTATTCTCTATTTTTAGATATGATTTTACTGATAATAATAAATGATTCAACATTCAATTGTATCATTATACACAATGACTTTTTAGTGTGTACTGTTGTGTTGGGTATAATATAAACAGCACATGCTGATACCTTTTCTCTTCCCTGCCAAAAATATAATAATGTTCTGCAGAAAGATGAAATATCAAAACTAATATCGAAATTTGTTCTAACCAAGTTAAGAACTTCTTATAGAAGGCAGTAATGGCAGATTCATAGAATAATTAGGGTTGAAAAAGATCTTCAAGATGATCTGGTCCAGCCATTACCCTACTACCAATGTCACCCACTAAACCATGTCCCTAAGCACCATGTTCAACCTTTTCTTAAACACCTCCAGGGATGGTGACACCACCGCTTCCCTGGGCAACTTGTTTCAATGCCTAACTACTCCTTCTGAGAAGAAATTTCTCCTAATTTCCAACATAAACTTCCCCTGGCACAACTTGAGCCCAGTTCCTCTAGTCCTGTTATAGCTATCTTTGAGAAGACGCTGACTCCCAGTTCCCCACAGCTTCCTCTCAGGTAGCTGTAGAGAGCAATCTGAGCCTCCTCTTCTCCAGACTAAACAACCCCAGCTCCCTCAGCCGCTCCTCACAGGACTTGTGTTACAGGCTCTTCAACAGCCTTGTAGCCCTTCTCTGGACACCCTCCAGGGCCTTCTTGTAGCGAGGGGTCCAAAACTGAACACAGTACTCAAGGTGCAGCCTCACCAGAGCAGAGTACAGGGGGACGATCACCTCCCTGCTCCTGCTGGCTGCACTATTCCTGATAAAAGCCAGGATGCCATTGGCCTTCTTGACCACCTGGGCACACTGCTGGCTCATGGTCAGGTGAGCATCAACCAGCACCCCCAGATCCTTCTCCCCCTCACGGCTTTCCAGCCACTCTCTCCCAAGCCCATAACATTGCATGAGGTTATTGTGGCCAAAGTGCAGGACCCAACATTTAGTCATGCTGAACCTCATCCCATTGGCCTCTGACACTGACCCAACATGTCCATGTCTCTCTGAAGAGACTTCCTACCCTCCAGCAGATTGACACATTCCCCCCAGATTGGTGTAGAGAGTGATAAGATCTCCACTGAGCCTTCTTTTCTCCAGGCTAAACTACCCCAGCTCCCTGAGCTGCTCCTCATATGACTTGTTCCCTAGAAACTTCACTAGCTTTGTTAGCCTTCTTTGGACATGCTCCAGTCAACTGGGACCTCCCCTCGTGGCCAGGACAGCTGATACAGGATGGAAAGTGGCTTGGCAAGCATTTCTGCCAGCTCCCTTAGTACTCTCAGGTGGATCCCATCCGATTCCATAGACATCTGGTCTAAGTTGTCTAGCAGGTCACTATTTCCTCATGGATTATTAAGCCTTCTTTCCCTGCTGTCTCCATAGATTAATGTCTGTCTAAGTGGTGTAGCAGGTCTCTAACCATATCTTTATGGATTACAAGGCCTTCATTCTGCTCCCCATCCCTACCTTCTAGTTCAGAGGTCTAAGTACCTGTTCTGGTTTCAGCTAGGATACAGTTAATTTTCCTCCTAGTATCTAGTAGGGTGCTGTGCTTTGGATTTAGGATGAGAATAATGTTGATAACACCCTGCTGTTTGACTGGTTGCAGAGCAGTGCTTACACGGAGTCAAGGACTTTTCAGCTTCTCACTCTGTCCTGCCAGACAGAGTGCAGCAGGAGCTGGGAGGGGACAGAAGCAGGACAGCTGACCCCAACTGGCCAAAGGGGTGTTCCGTACCATCTGGCGTCATGCTGGACAAGTACTGTGGGGTGGCTGGCTGGGGGACGGCAGAGGTACCGGCTGCTCGGGGGCAGGCTGGGCATCTCTCAGCGGGTGGTGAGCAACTGCACTGGGCCAAGCCCCAGCGCGTTGCAGTGATTTGAGTCTCTCTGGAATTGCCAGGGTGATGACACACCTCTTCCAAGCCTTCCATTCTGCCGTTTTGTTAGGAGTTTACACCTGTTCAGGTGAGCTTCCAAAGTACTGGAGGTGTCCGCTGCTCTACGTGCCTGCCCATATCCTCCCACACTGCCTGCCACTCATACCTCTCCTGCCTCAGAACAGACTTCTGGATGGCATTCCTAAGTAGTTGGTTAACCTTGGACAATACCCAAAGAGCATTGTGCATCATTTGTGTTTTAGACATTATTATTTATTATTATTATTATTATTATTATTATTATTATTATTATTATTATTATTATTATTATTATTATTTTATTATTTTATTTTATTATTATCCTGTCTTAATAAACTGTATCTTTCTCAGCCCACAGGCTTCATTGTCCTGTTTCTCTCCCACATCCCAGAGAGGGAGGGAGAGGGGGAGTGAATGGCTGTGTGGTGCTAGCTACCCACTGGATTAAACCAAAACAGTACCTGCAGAGCAACTGGTCTTGCTGCTAAAGACTGAGGCAAAGAATGAATTTAATACCTCAGATTTTTCCTCATCCTTCATCACTGTTTTCCCCCTCACATCCAACACAGAATGGAGATTCTCCTTACTCCTTTTTTTTTTTTTTTTTTCTCCTAATGTATGCAAAGAAGCATTATTTTAATTATCTGTAACAAATGTATCCACCAGGGCTTTGCTGCTTCCAATTTTCTCCCTACACAGAGTTACAACATCTTTTTATTCCTCCTGAGTGTCCTGTCTCTTCTTCCAAAGGTCGTAAACTCTCTGTCTCTTCCAGTCAAGGCTCTCTGCTCTGCAAGGACAGACTTGTACAACAGCTTCTCCTTCCCTCCCTCTCTCCCTTACCCCTTCCCCTCCCCCTCCCTCTCCCCCTTACCTTTCTAAATTATTCTTTCAAGCTATTCTACTTTTAGAAGTCATATGTTATTCTATTGTTACTTTTAGGTGTATGTCAGCAAAGTAGTGCCTTGCGATTATTTTTTTTTCTTTTTTTTGTGGTTATTCTCCCAGATGAAGGGAATGTTAGAAATATTAAAGATAAAGGCAACAACCAGTACTTTCACACGATTTCATCTTCAAACTTGTCCAGTTTGCAAACTTATATGATGACATTCTTAGTGACAAGTAGTATTTGGCCCTGTATTTAGCTTTTCTTAATGAGACATATTCTGTCTTTATGTTTCTCTTGTGTTTATGAAAGAACACTGTCCACATTCTGATTACAGTTTTAGGAGTTCAAGAATAAGAGGTTATCCAATTTACATGTACTTGGATACAGTCAAGGTGAAGGTGCTGAATTTTTCTATGCCCTCTAGCCAGGCGGGATGGTTGCATCTTCTTATTTTAGTTACTTATTTTGGGACACATGCTAAAGAGAATAAAATTTAATGCACAAAAGCTAGCTTCTCCTTCGTTGCTTCAACATCCATAAAGCGCTCAGCATTTATTCACCAGAGCATTTATAACTAAATCAGCAAACATGAAAGTTGGACTCATTATTCTATTTATTTATGTTCTGGGCCAATGGGCTCTCCATTACTTTGTAAGATCTGGTTCTGATTATTACTCTGCCCTGACAAATCCCACATCTGTGATGTTCATTCGATTACTTGGCTGTATAAGCATTGTCCTGTAACCAAAGGACAAACATTTCTTGCTGTATATTAGTGTTCATTCCCATCTGTGAATATATTACATAGTCATGATTTGAATAGTAAGACACAAATCTGTTCAAGCTCTGCCTAGAGCTATTTTTAACTTTCTTCCACTCTCTATTTTCTACTAGGTATATGTGACTGAAATATTAAAACCTCAGAATTATTTATGTTGCAAATGGCAAGTGTGATTTTGGAATGAAGACCTCATTATTACATTATCACTCTTGGAATCTACAGTCATATAAATTTTTTCACAAGAGCAACAGAAAACATAATGAGAATATGCTTGTCCTAACTACTATGCCATTATAATGTAGGAGAGGAGAATAACTTGTGAAGAGCTATTTTCTTTTATGGAGCTTTCTGGCATCACAAATAAAAGAAATCCTTTAGGGCTGATGGAATAAAACCAAACTCACACCAGCAGAATCATTTTTCAGCCTAAATAAGCCTAATATTTTTTTAAAACAAATTAGGTTAGAGCCCCATCCTGGTAGTTGCACCATGAAAAGAAGCTATGTAGATATTCAGAAAATCTACTTGTACACCCAAATTGCATCTTGGACTTTTAGTGAGGAAATCTCGGAGAACCAAGGTTACCAGATGTGTATGTGTGCTTTGCAGAGCTGCTTGTAAAGAGCAGCTGCTGAATTAATGGACATTTTCAGTGCAGAACAGACATGTTGAACTTTGGCATCCCAGGCCTCTGCCTAAGCACATAGGAGGACAGTCATTTCATTACCAAAATGAGAAGACACAGCAGATATGCGCCCATTTGAAAACAGTGAGAGAAACTGCCACCACTCCTTTGCATCATAGATCAGCTGCTGAAGAAGCCCTACAAAAGTGGCAAACAAATTCAATACCCTTCTCAAGCCCTTTTCAGGCCTGAAATTCAAGACTATCAAATCCTTGGGAGAAACATTAAGGCACATCCTTTCATTTATTTTTAATTATGATTCAACCAGGGTGGATGCATTCTCTCCCACTGCTTAGAGCAAAGCCAACCTGAGGCCAAAAATCCAAGTGTTATGAAACCAAGAGGGGACCCACCACCACTCAGTAGGTAAGGAATGGGCTGGATGGTCATCTTTAAAAAGTTGTGGTCAAGAGCTCAATATTCAAGTGGAGATCAGTAACAAATGGTGTTCCTCAGGTACTGGTACTGGAACCAGTGCTGTTTGACATCTTTGTCAGTGACATGGATAGTGGGGTAAAGTGCAAGTTTGCTGATGACACCAAGCTGTGTGGTGCGGCCAACATGCTGGAGGGAAGGGATGCCATCTAGAGGGACCAGGGAAGGCCTAAGAGGTGGGCCTCTGTGAACATCATTGGGTTTAACAAGGCCATGTGAAAGGTCCCAAACCTGGGAAAGGGCAATCCTAAACCCAAATACAGGCTGAGTGACGAGTAGTTTGAGAGCAGCCCTGCAGAGAAGTGCCTAGGGGTGTTGGTTGACAAGGTCAACATGAATTGGCAACATGCGCTTCCAGCCCAGCAAGTCAGCTGTATCATGGACTGCACCAAGAGCAGTGTGGCCAGCAGGGAAAGAGAGGGTATTCTCCCCCTTTGCTCTGCTCTTATGAGACCCCACTTGAGTTCAGCACAAGGACAGGGACCTGTTAGCGTGAGTCCAGAGAAGACCATGAGGACGATTAGAGGGCTGGAGCACCTCTCCTATTGAGACAGTCTGAGGGAGCTGGGATTGTTCAGCCTCTGGAGAGACTGTATAGCTGCCTTCCTAAAGGGGGCTACATAAAAGCTGTAGGGACTCTGTCAGTTAGTGTAGGGATAGGACAAGGAGTTACAATTTTAAAATAAATGAGGGTAGATTGTGATTAGATAGTGAGAAGGTGCCCTTACCACAGAGGGTGGTGAGGCCCAGGACCAGGCTGCCCAGAGGAGCTGCGGCTGCCCTATCCCTGGCAGTGCCCAAGGCCAGGCTGGATGGGGCTGGGGGCTGCCTGGGCTGGGGGGAGGTGTCCCTGCCCATGGCAGGGGGTTGTGCTGGGTGGGCTTAAAGGTCCTTTCCAACCCAAACCATTCTGTGATTCAAATAAAAACAAGCTGTACTGCAGCCCTTTAACTCACCTAGAAGAGTGAAGCTCTTTGTCCTGGCCATTGCCCATCATTATGAAATCCCCTTAAACGATTATAATCTCAATACACCTGCATGTCCTCAGCATGAACTGACTGTGCACAGTCTCTGTCTCTTTTAAGTCTAAACTTAAATAAGTGCACATGTTCATAGCATACATACACAAGAGCGGAAGCTGACATCTGATCATTAGGAGTGTTACTGCCATTTCAGTGACAGCAGCCAACAGGTGTCACAAACTTCTGAGCTGAGGGAATATTACCTAGCACAAAATTACCAAAGTAGTTCTTTGACACCTCTTTCATACACCAAAAGCTGGAGCAATGATTTATTTACGTATTTCTTAATATAGAACATAAGATTTGTTTACTAATGTGTACGGAAGTTTCCTCAAAGATAACCTGCAGCTATTGTTGTCATACAAGGAAAAACACGTAAGTCCTTTTTATTCTTTTCCTTTGTCTCTTGACTTTACAACAGGGGAAAAATGGGAAAGGGGAAAGGAAAGGGAACGGAAAGGGAAGGAAAGGAAAGGGAAGGGAAGGCAAGGAAGGGAAAGGGAAAGGGAAAGGGAAAGGGAAAGGGAAAGGGAAAGGGAAAGGGAAAGGGAAAGGGAAAGGGAAAGGGAAAGGGAAAGGGAAAGGCAAAGGGAAAGGGAAAGGGAAAGGGAAAGGGAAAGGGAAAGGGAAAGGGAAAGGGAAAGGGAAAGGGAAAGGGAAAGGGAAAGGGAAAGGGAAAAGAAAACCCATGACCATCCTGTAGCAGACTTTCATTTCATTGTTTCTTTAATATCCAGTGGAGATTATGCATACACAGCTTGGTAATTTTTAGCTTTTGGGAGCATAAACATAAGACAGCTCTATACCCTGTTGCTGATTTATACAGGCAAATGCTATACATTTCTTCAGTACAGATTAAAGCCCCTTTGATAGGCAAATTCAAAAGAAAAATAAGTTTAATATATATTCTTTACTTGATAGATTACTATACATACTTGGGTTAAATGGTTTAAATATACTGATTTGTCAGAAGGTTTAAAATTGAGCAGAAAATTCAGCTATATTATGAGAATATAACCAGGTTTTATATATACTCTACCATGTTAGGCAGTTGTAAACTAATGAATCATCTTTGGTGTCTTAAAAGTAACTAGCAAGCAGCAGGAGCGAGGTTTTTATAAGTCAGGAAGGTCCTTGTGTCAGTTCTCAAGCAAATACATGTATGTAAGTAAACCTTTTAAATATTTTAGACCTATTTAGATACTATTGATATGTGCATCAAGCTTGCTAGATGTTTGCTTATTTCTTGGATTTAAATCTGTTTTCAACAGTCCTTGAATCACATATCCTAACAAATAAATAAATAAATGAATAAATAAATAAATAAGGTTTAAAAACTTGCCTGATTTATTTTGCTGTTATTAAATATATTGTTGCACAACTCATTTAATCAGCAGTCAAATGAGCATGCAAGATGTCTGCTGGCTTTAACAAGACATTTAAAATCTGTCAGCACCTCTGCTAGGTTACAAATTAGCCCAAGCTTTTCAGTTTCCCAGGATACACTCATTTTGACATTTATTTATAAAGTTAACCTTAAAACCTGTCACCAAAGTGCAGTCCCTATGATTATACTTCACTGCAGAGATCTTCCTGACTATTAAAGAACGAAGTAGCACTCTCCCCAAATGGTGGGACAGTCACACAACACCTGTACCATGGTCAGGACATCTCAGGTAAATAGTCCTGCAACTTCTACAGACTGAAGTAACAGGGCACCTGCGGATGGTCATTGAACTACACTTGAACAGAAGCATTACTGACTTTCCCTGTATTGTACATACCTGTCTCCTGGATGGACTTTGGGTCCATCATGTAACCACCTCTCCATTTCTGTCTCTAGGACTGGTTACTTTTCCTCCTGGCCAGAACCCATGCATAACCTCCAGGCCTGGCTCACCACCTTGCCTCATCTGGGACTGTTGATGAACCTTCTAACTTGCACCTGGCTCTGTGTGCTGTGCTCAGACCCTGTAGATCTGTGCCAATGGCCCCAGCCCGTGGTGCTTCCTAGCTAAAAACTGCAGTCCAAACTGCTGCACAGTGATGTGCCACTATGCCGACAAAGTGCCTGTACTTAACAACACAGCCCAAAGCATTAGATAGGCCAAATAAAAAATGTTGTTCAGGGTATGTTTCTTTATACTAAAGTCGTAGATGCTGGTCATTAGCAATTGTAAATCTTTTCAAATACCCGTTTCAGCCTGCAGCCTGAGAGGTCTGCAATATCAACACCTTTAGGATACCACTCATTTGTTTCACTGACATATACAACAGATGGTAGACCTCACCCTGCAGAAATGCTCAGTGTTCAGAAAGGGAATCCACTGATATCTCAGTTAGGCATCTTCAGAATTCTCACCTTTGGTGCATGTTAACTCAGTGTATGAGAGAATCAGTAGGAAATGCCTTGCTGGGCATAAGGTTACACCACAGTTATGAACGTATTGGCTTTCCCAGGCACAGAGGTCACACACAGAAATAATAGAGCAGTTCTGCTTTGAATATCAAATGAACGTTGTGCCATTGTTCTGATACATTTTAAAGAAACATGAAAGTAGTAATAATGGGACAGATATAATCACAAAGACATGTTTGAGATATTAGAAGCTCGTAATCTATTATGCTTATAAAATAAGTCCAACTGCAAATTTTCAAAGTCCTGCTCCTCCATGCCCTCCTGTCTGGAATTTTAAAGTGCTGTGAAAACACAGACAGTTACACAATTCTGTTGATCAAGTAGCACAAACTTCGTTAAATCTTGAACTTTCAATATATTTCAGCCAAACAAATCTCCTTTATAAAAATGACTGAGTTGTTTTTGTTTTTGTTTTTGTTTTTTTTTGTTTTTTTTTTTTCTTTTGTCTTTTGTCTTTTGTCTCTGTTAATGCATTGGGCAAGTGGTGGCTAGAGAAAAGAATGAACTGAATATTTCAGTGGAGGCTCTGTTCTAATGACTGTAATCACCCAACCAAAATTAATGAAAGCTTTAATACACTGTAAGTTGTATGTGGAAATGTATGCTGTACCTAGTGCTGTGTGCATAGGAATTGCATGCACTGTGATCTATATAGCTCCTATCTTAATCATGACTGAAGCTAATGTACCTAAGAGACATTAAAAAGTGCTTGTCTGGTCAACAGGATGGTTTACAAAATCCTACACTACAGATTCTTCACAGTCTTCTGTTTTCTTTTAAAAAGTCAGCCACTGGGTCATGCTTTGAATGAATATGACAGAAGTAATATTCACCGTTAAAAACATATGACTTGACAATCTATTAGGCCACCATTGTATGCTCTCTTAGAATAAAGTGACAAAAATATAATATTTTACCATAAAACTATATATATATATTTAGAAAGAAACTGTTGACAAAAATAATTATTACATGAATTTGTGTAAAGCATGGTTCTAATTCATGAAGACTTATGGAATTTTTACTCAGCTTGAATCACATGCTTTTTTAATGGAAATTAAATGCAAGCATAATGATTCGATTCTGAAAAATAAAATGTTCGCCATCAAGACAGCAGGATACACAATGAAACCGTTCTGAAAAATAACCTACTGCAGCACTGTTCTCAATAAGAATCAATAATTGCATATTAATTTTATATGTACTATGGAACTCCATGCACAAAGCACTGGAATTGTTGAATTCACTGTATAATTAGACACTTCCTCATTATCGGGTAATTCAATATGCTGTGGAACTAAATAATCTAACATGTTTGTGAAAATGCCTAAGTACAGGAATCAGGACAGATGGATTATTATTTTTATTTTTATTTTTTTATCTTACTGTGTTCCATGGCTTTGAAAAGGAAGAGTTTACGTTTTCCTTACCTTTGATAACCAATTGCATGTTAATTCTGTAGATAGTGCCTGCAGATAAATCTTTGTATTCAGTGAAATCTGGGAAACTTACAAACAATGAGATAAACAAAATAAGATAAATTAAAATATAAAACAAAGTAATAAAATAAAATCCCTTATAAAGATATTAGTTTCATTAGGGAAAAAAAAAAAAGTGTGTGTGTATATATATTATATACATATATACATATACACGAGTGTATATAAAAGTGTGTGCATGCTAGGGAGAGCAGGCTGTTAGAATATGGCACTCTTGCAGACTCTCCAGATATCTCTAACATTCAGAATGTTAACGGCTGTAAGATGAAGATGTAAATCCATATAATCCATATATCTGCGCATAACGGCAACATTGTTGTAAAAAGGGTATAAACAAGACTCAGGAGACTGTTTAAAATTTCAAAGCATCAACTCGAACATAAGGATGGTGTTAAACAGTGTTTTTCTTCCTTTTATTCATAGTAGAGGAAGTGAAATAATGTAGTAAGATGTACAGTGCTGACCATGAAAACTAAGCCATGAGTTTCTTAGCCAAAGTAGACACGACTTTATTTACAAAAATTAATTTATAACACAATTAAAGAACAAATATATGTATCATGATAGATAAATAAAAGGGCAGCAATATTAAAATGTCTTACATTCCAATTTATTTTTGTTTTGTAAGTCAAGTTTATGAAACAGTTTCAGACTTTCTTGAGTAAATTAAGAACAAATGCTATTAAGCCATTGAATTTGTTTAAAGGTCAGTTTATAAACTGAAATTCTTATTTACATTCAAGTTCTAATATTCAGGCACACAGGAACCTAGTCTCCCAACAGGGAAATGCTACACTATTGTTCTCCTTTGAATTGGACTCAAAAGTATTTGTGCTAAGCACTGCTGTTTCCAAATCCATTTGATGATTTGATGGTCTTACACAACTCTTGATGAAAGGTGAGAGCAGAACAATTTTCATTAAATTAAAGTTTTCAAAGCAATTTGGTTGTATAGCAGAAAGGTAAAGAATGCAAAAAGTCCCTTTTGTATGGAAAAAGCCTGTCTTTCAAAAGCATTAATAGAGACTGGGTGCTGTACAAATCAACACCTAAATCTGGTACTATTCAGAAGGAAAATGTAGGAATTTTTTTTTATTTATTTTATTTTCCATAAGACCATTTTGGAAATGTCTGGCTTCATCTTGAAAGAGTACATGCCAAAAGAAACTAAAGAGTAGGCTTAATTTGTGGAGAGGACATCCCTGTTAACAGGTCTGCAAAAGTGCGAAGTATCTCTGTGTGGCCAGGAAGTCCCACTCTGAAGACACTATGAGGTTGTGCTCTGAAAACTTGCTAGCTAACAAGAAGGGGTTAGATGTACACCATTTGCTCAACTTCACATCATGGCATGTATTACTAACAGGAGGAGAGTGCAGACACTGTAGTCACTTCTGACTGGGACACCCATGGCTATGAAACCTGCCCCAGGAGTAATATACATCGTAAGTGTGATGCAGTGTATAAGCATTGTTTAAAATTGCATTAAATCATCCAACACAAGACTGAGATCTTGTGCTTCCCCTCTAAAGAGATGTCCTGCCTCAACATCTGGAGGGCTTTCAGCAGTGGGGGCTTGTCTATTCAGATCCTTCTTCCAGTGCCATTCAGGGATAGCCAACAATCAGAGCAGTGGCATTAACACAATCCCACAAGCAAGCAGGGAAACACAATACTGGGAATTAATTTGTCTTGTATTTACATACTTTTTTTTCCACTTCCCTTCCCTTCCCTTCCCTCTTTCCTTTTTACCCTTTCTCTTTTCCTCTTTCCTTTTCATTTCATTTCATTTCATTTCATTTCATTTCATGCCTGTTTTTGCCACTTCTGTATTATCTAGTTATTTTCATCATTGTTTTCATATCCAAATCCTAAACATATGTTCATGAAGCTATACTTTAACCTGAATGGCCAACCTGTAATATTAAGATTTTTTGTTGGTAATACAACATTATGGAAATCTTACCGGAAAAATGTTTGTTCTAGTGAGAGTCCTAGACCACAATAATTCTGCTATATTAAGATAAACATCCATCTAAATGTCACTTCTGAATGGTTTGAAATTATCACCATCCATCATTTTTTGTACACTTACAGCAATTTCAAGCAAGTATTTTCAGATCAAATAATTTCTTGTATCATAAAAAATAAAATAAAATCTGTGTATTATACAGTATTTTAAAATCAAGCTTAGTGTTAAGTTCTGGAAAACATTTAAAAAAATCATTTTCTGGTCACATTCAATTAATACGCTACTTAAAGAATATTTTTGAGGATCCTTCTCTTTTGCCTTTTAACTCCTCCACTGGTCATTACCAGGTCATGAGTTAAACTATAATGAATAGAAAATATTGAATTCACTGATTCTTATGTTCTATGGTTTTTTTTGTTTGTTTTGTTTTGGTTTTGTTTTTGTTTTTTTTTGTGCAACAGACAACAATAATGTTACATTCGATTGTTGAATAGCAGTAGTATACTCTATTGTTATCAAAGCATAAAGGAAGTGATAGATCACAAAAAATCTTCTAAAAATACTGTTTTTGTCCTGTGGCTGATACACAGCTTTGACTGTGATTTATCAAAGACTGAATATGTAGAGTTTTTTTCTTTCTCTAATGAAGGACTTGTTAATTTTTTTTGAATTAATTTCTTCACCAATCATAACCCACTGGTATCCTTATCATACACAGGCACCTCAAACAGTATACAGCATACTTATATCCCACTAAGTAAGTAAAGATGCTTTTGCATGCTGTACAATACGTTACAGAACATCTGTGTTATAGAATATATGGACATTTAGAAATCCAACACAGGTATTCACTGGTACAAAGGTTGACTGAGTTTTGGGCAAAGCCCTTTTTAAGTCATAAGGCAGTCTGATTTGCAACATGTATCCACATCACAAAATGTAAGTTGGCAAGTTGGCAAGGAGAAGTTCATCTGGGCACATGTGAACGTGCACGTGCACATAGCCGTAAGGTTTCTTGAAAATGTGTTGTTCAGAAAATATGCCTGTTAAAAGAATATTATAACTGGAGGTTCTAAGAAAGCAAACATAGCATTTTGTAATGGAGGTTAATTCAAACCAGTATATTCTTTTTTGTTGTTGTTGTTTAGATATTTTCTGTGTTTTATTATTATTATTTATTTATTAATTATTATTATTTATTTTCCCCCCAAATATACTATTTGATTAACTATGTCATAAAATCATAAAACACTTAGCTACCACACAGCTGAGATTTCTAGGGACAGTTAAAAGTAGCTGCTCAGTTTACATATATCAATTGATACTACTTACCTTTCCAAGTAGATTTAGCATCACATTCCTCTTATCTATGTTCAGCTATTTTTGCAAAGGTAGCTATACTGCTTCCTGCTTTTAGAAAACAACAGCTTTACTCACTTGAGGTCTGAACTGGAATGTATTTACGCATACTGAGTGGATGCAGGGAATAGGAAGATACCTATTCAGAATCACAGAATCATAGAAAATCCTGAATTAGAAGAGACACCCAGACATCATTAAATCCAGCTCCTACCTCCACATAGGACCACCCAAAATCAGACCAGGTGTCTGAGACCACTGTCCAAATGTTTCTGGAACTCTGGCAGAACCAGTGACATGTCCCTGGGCAGCCTGTCCCAGTGCCTGACCACCCTCTGGGTGCAGAACCTTTCCCTAACCCCCAGCCTGACCCTCCGCTGTCCCAGCTCCAAGCCATTCCCTCAGGTCCTGTCCCCAGAGAGCAGAGCTCAGCGCCTGCCCCTCTGCTCCCCTCGTGAGGGAGCTGCAAGCCACCATGAGGCCTCCCCTCAGCCTCGTTTTCTCCAGGCTGAAGAAACCCAGGGAGCTTAGCCACTCCTCAGTCCTTGACTTTTAGGCCCTTTACCATTTTGAAGCCCTCCTTTGGAAGCTCTCTAGTAGTTTCATGTCCTTTTTACACTGTGACACCCAGAACTCCCTGCAGTGCTCAAGATAAGGCTTCACCAGCACAGAGCAGCACAGAACAATCCCTTCCCTTGACCAACTAGCATTGCCTTACCTGATGCACCCCAGGGTACAGTTGGCCTTCCAGCCTGTCAGGGAACATGGTTGACTCATGTTAAGCTTGACTAACATCAACCAAAATCCCCAGATCCCTTTCTACTGGGTTGCTCTTCAGCCTCTCAATATATCCAGGTGTTTTGTTAACTATCCAGGTGAGTAGAGAGTAAAGAATAAAAGGGTTGTGATAGCACTAGACTGCACCACTTGTCTAATGACTCTGCAATAAAAACAGGATTCTTCTATTAAAGGGCATCCATATTCTATATAATGAAAAAAAAAAAACATGGGGAAAAAAAAAAAAAAAAAAAAAGTTTAAAGTTTCTCATAAAATTTGGCTTTGAAAATACAGTTGCACAATTTGCACAAAACCCTGTTAGAATTTTAATGTAAAAGTACAAGGCTATTCGGCTATTCTTAAAAAATCGGAGAAAAAGACCTTTCCAAAACAGGATACCATAATCAAATGTGCTCAGAAGTAATTAGAAATACTTAGAATTAGAAAATTAGAAAAGAATTCCTGCTTTTTCAAACTGCAAACATTAGCAAAATAAGCATAGAACACAACTTAATTCTCCCTCAGTCTCTTTTGAAACTGTTGTCAAAACTTGGAAATCTTTATGTGCTGAAGTGTGGGAATAGCAGCCCCAATTCAAAGCACATACCTGTAATAACATGCTAATTAACCATAATGGGATCTCGATGTACAGGGGTGCAATTAGTCATGCTTGATGTTGAAAAGCCCTTTAGAGCTGCTCTTCACTGAAGTCAGGTGAGGCTGCCTCTGCCATAAAGATAGGCTTTGACTGCAGAATATACTTTTGGGTCCTCACCTGATTAACTGTGAATGTAGGTGGAAAGTTCTGGCAAAGAGAAAAAAAGGGACTGATTTTCCCCAGAATGAAGCCATATACTTTTTATACAAATCTAGTATTGTAGGGAGTGCTCTATACTATCCTTACATGATACTAGAAATAAAACAGAGAATATTTATAGTATTAACAAAAAATATTATTTTGGTGATACTATTAACTGGCATATATATTCCATTTTTTTATTTTTTTTTCCAGTGGATTTTCTATGGTGATAATTTCTAAGTAATCTACAAGACTACATGTTAATTCATATTGATTTATATCAATGTATCATTTAACATTTAACAATGAAAATTTATTTTTAAAAACTAAATGCTGATTACATAGAAATTATTTATTGCTATCAATTTAATTTGAAAAACAAAATATATGAAAAAATGAGATACAAATTGAAAAAAATTTGCAAGCATCTTTATAAAAATTACATTTTTAAGTACATGTATAAGAATGTAAGCATTTCAAGTATTATAGAATTCATAATCCTTAAAAAATAGATTTTGAGTTTATAAATCAAGCGTTACAATTTTAGCAATATTTATCTTCTTACAAGTAGTGAAATAAATAATCCTAACCCTCTTTACCTTGATTCTAAGTATATTCATATTATGATGATTTAAAGGATTTACTTTTATTAAATCCTAATTGCTTATCATTCACAAAATCATTTTGTTTCTCAGAACTGCTTTTCACTAGATATTGTTATTTCTATGTCTTTCATACCATTTTAACCTCTATAACTTGTTTACAATTAACTCTTTCTGTTATCACAGAAACATCTAGGTTGGAAGATACCTCCAAGATCACCTAGTCTAGCCTCTGACCTAACACTAAATAGTCTTCCACTAAAACATATCACTAAGCGCTACATCTAAATGTCTTTGAAAGACCTCCAGCGACAGTGACTCCACCACTTCCCTGGGCAGCTTGTTCCAATGCCTAACAGCTCTTTGGTAAAGAAGTTCTTCCTAATATCCAACCTAGGCCTCCCCTGGCAAAATATTAGCCTGTTCCCCCTCATCCTAACACTGGGCATGTGGGAGAATAGACCAATCCCCACCTCTCTACAGCCTCCTTTAATGTACTTATAAAGAACGATAAGGTCGCCCCTGAGCCTCCTCTTCTCCAGGATGAACAACCCTAGCTCCCTCAGTTACTCAGAGTACTCCCTCAGTACTCAGGTAGTCAGAGCTCTCACTACCTGTCCTGGTTTCAGCTGGGATACAGTTATTTTTCCTCCTAGTATCTAGTAGGGTGCTGTGCTT
Source organism: Anas platyrhynchos (assembly GCF_047663525.1). Taxonomy (NCBI): domain Eukaryota; kingdom Metazoa; phylum Chordata; class Aves; order Anseriformes; family Anatidae; genus Anas; species Anas platyrhynchos. The sequence goes on from NC_092621.1 coordinate 80,483,535, forward strand.
TGGATTTAAGATGAGAATAATGTTGATGACACACTGCTGTTTGACTGGTTGCAGAGCAGTGCGTACAGTGAATCAAGGACTTTTCAGCTTCTCACTCTGTCCTGCCAGACAGAGTGCAGCAGGAGCTGGGAGGGGACAGAAGCAGGACAGCTGAGCCCAACTAGCCAAAGGGCTATTCCATACCATCTGGCGTCATGCTGGACAAGTACTGTGGGGTGGCCGGCTGGGGGACGGCAGGGGTACCGGCTGCTCGGGGACAGGCTGGGCATTTCTCAGCGGGTGGTGAGCAATTGCACTGGGCCAAGCCTCAGCGCGTTGCAGTGATTTGAGTCTCTCTGGAATTGCCAGGGTGATGACACACCTCTTCCAAGCCTTCCATTCTGCCATTTTGTTAGGAGTTTACACCTGTTCAGGGGTGAGCTTCCAAAGTACTGGAGGTGTCCGCTGCTCTACATGCCTGTCCATATCCTCCCACACTGCCTGCCACTCACACCTCTCCTGCCTCAGAGCAGACCTCTGGATGGCATTCCTAAGTAGTTGGTTAACCTTGGACAATACCCAAAGAGCACTCAGGAGACATCACAATAAGAACATGGTGGTCTGAACATCCCCAGGATATTCGAAGACCTGAAGAGCTGTCGTTACTAGCCTGGAGCAGAAGAGGTGGGTGAAGGAGAAAGGGAGAGTGAACAAGTAGGAAAAACCATCTCCGCCTGTCCCCTCCATAGATTGGCTCCCTGAAGAAAAAAGTTCCTTGAAATATCCTCTCCTGACGTAGCCTACGTGTATGCCAAGGATGCACAGAGCATCTGGGCCAGTCCCAACAGGGTGCTTTTACCACTCATTCCCAGTTGGGCTCATGCTGTTATAGCCCTCAGGTAGTTCTCGATGCCTTTATGATATCTTCCACTTTGTTTTCCTCTTCCTCTGATGGCCCAGCCACTCTGGAGTAGCCTATCTTGTCTTCTTCCTCCTCCCCAGACTGAGGAGTTCCTCTGCTTTCTTAATGACCTGACTTTCTCATCCCTTTTCAAAAGGGGCATGATATTTCCCTTTTTGCGCTCACCAGGGACATTGTCTGACTGCCAGGACTTTTCAACTAGGAAGGAGAGAGGTTTCGCAGCTACACCAGCCAGTTCCCTCCACAGCCTGGGATTCATGTCATCAGCTCCCATAGAGCTCTCCCTGTTGTTTAGATTCATCAGGTGGTCTTGAACATGCTCTTCATTTACAGTGGGTGGGACTTTGCTCCCCCAGCCTCTGTCTACGGGTTCAGGGAAATGAAAGGCTTGGGAAGCCCGCCTACCAGTGCAGATGGAGGCAAAGAAGTAGTTGAGTACCTCAGCGTTCTCCACCTCTGTCGTTACCAAGTACTCAGCTAGAGAAACTCACTCCTAGGATAAGAAATTAGCCACCTCCAATCGCTTACACACTCCTATTTTCACCCCTCAGTCTAGTTGCATAAATGGTAGAGGTGCACGGTGGCCCTTGGGGACTCCTGCTGTCTCCCCAGTGCAGCAGCCCAAAGGAAGCTGGGTCCTCTCTTGTGCTCTTCCTCCAGGCTCTGCACAGAAGGGATGCCACCTGTGGCACAAGGGCTGGGGAATGAGAAAGAAGCACTCACACAACCCCTGAGAATCAGCAACAGAGTGGTTTATTGCCGGGACGTCTTGCAGGTAAACCTGTGGCATGTCCATGGTGTTTGGGAGCACCATCGCAAGCATCGATGGAGCCTGCGCGGCGATGAGTAGGGAGCTGGCCGCACACTCCTGCGACGCTCTTTGTGCGCTTGGAGAGTAGAGAGCAAGGACGCGCCGCAGAAGTCCCAGCTCAGTTCTGGCGGAGGTGGATCCACATCCATTGGTTCCTCCACGTCTCCTGGTGGATCCAGCTCCATGGGCTCCTCGGTCCTGGGCAGAAGGCAAAGCCAGTCCTTGCCTGGGACTGCCCAAATGGGATGCCATCCACTGGGCATGTTTTTAGGCCAGGGTGCCGAACCAGGGGCTCGTCCGGTTCCATGCATTGCTGCCATGTCTCCATTGGCTTGATTTTCCTGCATGAGTCCAATGCTGCCGTCTGGTTTCTGGCCCTGTCTGGACCCGCACTGTGTTCCCTATGGTAGGCATGCCTGTGCTCCCTGTGTCTGTCTGGCCAATGGTCCTCCTTTTGCCCCGTCCCACGGTGGCAGCTCTGACCCAACACTAACCAGTCTTCCACTAAAGCGTATCACTAAGCGCTACATCTAAATATCTTTGAAAGACCTCCAGCAATGGTGACTCAACCACTTCCCTGGGCAGCCCATTCCAATGTCTAACAACCCTTTTGGTGAAGAAGTTCTTCCTAATATCCAACCTAAGCCTCCCCTGGTGCATCTTTAGCCCATTCCCTCTCATCCTATCACTAGGCATGTGGGAGAATAGACCAATCCCCACCTCACTACAGCCTCGTCCTGCACGAGACAGCTCCCAACCACCACATCTCCCACCAGTCCTTCTCTGTTTCCGAACAGAAGGCCTAGTGGGGCACCTCCCGTGGTAGGCTCACTAACCAACTGCGTCAGGAAACTAGCTTCCACACTACCCAGAAACCTTTTAGACTGCTTCCTCTGAGCTGTGTTGCCTGTCCAGGATATGTCTGGGAAGTTGAAGTCCCCCACGAGGACAAGAGCCGACAATGTCGCAACTTCTGCCAGCTGCCTGTAGAATTCCTCACTTGTCTTCTCATCCTGGTTTGGCAGACTGTAATAGACCCCCACCAGGATGCTTGCCTTGTTGGCCACCTCACTGATCCTAACCCACAGGAACTCAAACTTATCATTCCCAGTCTCAGCCTCGAATTCCACAATAATATAAATAACATATATTATCCCTAGTAAAAATGTGCATGTGCTTTTCTTACTATTATTGAGAATTTCATGAATATTTCTTATTTTATTGAAAATTTCTTTAACTCAGCTTCATTTTTCTTTATTCTAAAAAAAAACAGTTATATAATATGCTGCATATCATCTATTTTAATGAAAATCTGTGAACCATTGCTTTATGTTTTGCATTGCTTAAATCAGGCAGCTGTCACTTTAACGGGGATTAAATTGTTGCTAGTCCTATCAAAACACTGTTTCATGGGAATACCTAAATGGATGTTATTTCTTGAATATATTTCCAGGATATTTTCAACATATATATTTCTGATCACTTGTTTACATTAAAAGTTTCAAAGGCAAAACTAGATTATATCTTTTCTTCTCTGCCCATTTTTTCCCATGAATCTATTTCAATGAATTTTTACCCTCTGCTTTTGCAGATGTTTGGCATTCAGAAGGACAAATAACATCCCTTTTTGCATTAGGTGGAAAAAATTAGTAACAGTCAAAGGTTAAAGACTTCAAGATGTTTGAGGCCACAGTAACTAAGCAGATATCCTAAATATTCAGCAACATTAAAAAAAAAAAAAGCCATCCTAACCTGCTTTTTTTCTTTCTTTTAACAACTGTGGGACTAGATCACATCTTAGTCAATGTGGCTTTCAATCTTTTCTGTTTTAATAAGTGAAATAATATATTCTCACAGAGGAGGATTAAGAAACTTTCCAATTTTTTACTTCTTTTATTAAACTTTTCTAATCACTGCAAGAATAATAAAGGGAGCTTCAAATTCTCTCTCATTAGGGGAACCTCAATACTTCATAGCACAGAACAGTAATAGTTATGCCCAATAAGTAAGCAGGCACTTATTGAGTACAAAATAGATAACCAAACACTGAGAGCTGTTTTGCTGTTTCCCAGGGGTAGGTCAGGTTTTATGTTTCAAAAATTTCTCCACATAAAGAAAAACAAAACTTGCATTGATTTTGTATGCTCAAAACTGGACTTTAAAGTAAGCTAGCAGCAAAGTTGGGATCTGAGAGTCTCAACAGCCTTTGTTCAAAAGAATAATGTTCTTAGTGCCAGCAAATAGCAATATTTTAAGTAGAAAGCTGTTATATTTGACATTGCCTATCTACACAAACACATTCTTCTAAAATAATTCTGCAGGCAATCTGGGAAATGCCACCACACTAAAGGTTAATTAAGCAGTAAGACATGACAAATCATGCTGTATTGCAAATCTGTATATACCTGAAGAAAACAATGAGGCAGAAGTTAAAGCAAAATGCCTCTGGTATTCTAGAGGTATCTGTTTATTAAAACAAATACAAGCTGAGTTAAAAATATATATATAAAATAAATTAAAAAAAAAAAAAAAGGTGGCAGGGGCTGGGGGGTTGGGGTGTTGAAATATCCATTTGCAGTTTTTAAATCCATAGGTAAAATGCTGGAGGAAAATTTTACCAAACATATCCAAAAGGTTAGAGTTCAGTTCTGAGCTAAAATACCAAGGGCTATACAAGCAACAGGATGTTAGACAAAAGGACAATATATTATGGTGCAGAAATACTTCTGCTAGTGGATAATGAACTTCAAAGTAATGACAAGTTTCAGTGGTTTTCCTTTCTCTAACAGCAAAGAAAGTTATCAGGTCTACCTATGGTCATATTAACGAGGTATTCACTGTAATAAACATTGGTTCAAATCCTGAGGGGCTGAGATGTCATGGTGAAATCTAACTATAGGAAAACAAACAAACAAACAAACAAACAAACAAATCCACTTGCTTTATTTATTTCAGACTGTATGTTCTATCTAGAAATTGTAGAACTACTAACCAGGACATGATGAAGTCTTCTGACACTTTACATCAAAAGTTTGTGTCACTTTGATTTCATCCCTTTTTTTTTTTTTTTTTTTTTTTACAGAGAATTTGTTTGCAATACTCAAAATATGCTTTGTGTGGTGTTTTAATTTTAATTATATATTCAGTTACAGCCATAGTCCACGACCTGAGGTTTCACACTAAGAAAAAAAAAAAAAAGAAAGAAAGAATATATCAGCCAGAAAGAGCATGTTTCATCAGAAGTCCTGTGGTGAAGTTGCCACAGTAAAACTTTGCCAGATGCAGTTATTCTTATTTTTAAAGTGAATGTAGCACCAGTCTTCACTGGGAGTTCTGATAGTCAAAGAGTATCCATTAATATTCATGATGTAGAAATTATCTTTTTGCCTTTCTATATCATCTCTCTCTAATCATCCGCTTCCTTAATCAATTGAATTTAGGCCATCCTGTTTTCTGTGGTTCTCCTTTGGGCTACTCAACCTTCCCTAGGTCTTGTATGGGAAGCCCAGTTGTCCAGGTTGCAGATTCTGGATTCCATATTCCCCAAAATTAGATTCCACAGAGTTCCCCTCTAGGTTCAAGCATCTAATCTCCATTGAAATCAAGAGGAATGGAACGGGGTCATGTACCCTTCCAAGGCGTGTCATTTCAGGAGGTCATAGCGACAGAAGCCTGACACATCACCATGCTCCTCTGAACCAAGACAGCAGCATGGACAGCAAAGATGCATGACAACCAGGAGACAGAAGTATTCATTAAACTGCTGTCAGTTTCCGTTTATAAAACCAGAGATGGCTATTTAGAAAAGAGGTTTCTGATTCAAAAATCCTTTCTGTTTTTTTTACTGCAGTAGTTGAAGAGTTTACTGGATCAGAGCAAGGTCTGAACCCTATTCAGCTTTCAAAGCCAGGTTAGAAAAATATGAGGTATCAGGTTGCTTATAGTCATTCAGAATAACTAAAAGCTAAGAATCACAGAATCACAGAATCATCCAGGTTGGAAGAGACCTCCAAGATCACCTAGTCAAGCCTCTGACCTAACACATAAACCATATCCCTAAGCTCTACATCTAAATGTCTTTGAAAGACCTCCAGCAATGGTGACTCCACCACTTCCCTGGGCAGCCTGTTACAATGTCTAACAACCCTTTTGGTGAAGAAGTTCTTCCTAACACCCAACCTAAACCTCCCCTGGTGCAACATTAGCCTGTTCTCCGTTGTCCTATCACTAGGCACATGGGAGAGCAGACCAATCCCCACCTCTCTACAGCCTCCTTTAATGTACCTGTAGAGAGCAATAAGGTCGCCCCTGAGCCTCCTCTTCTCCAGGCTGAACAAACCTAGCTGCTCCCTTAGCCGCTCCTCGTAGGACTTGTTCTCCAGGTCCCTCACCAGCTTCATTGCCCTTCTCTGGACTCGCTCAAGCACCTCAATGTCCTTCTTGTAGCGAGGGGCCCAAAACTGAACACAGTACTCGAGGTGCGGCCTCACCAGAGCCGAGTACATAGGGACAATCGCTTCCCTAGACCTGCTGACCACACTACTTCTTATACAAGCCAGGATGCTGTTGGCCTTCTTGGCCACCTGAGCACACTGCTGGCTCATATTCAGCCGACTATCAAACAATACGCCCAGGTCCTTCTCCACCAGGCAGCTTTCTAACCACTCATATCCCAGCCTGTAGCACTGCCTGGGGTTGTTGTGCCCCAGGTCTAGGACCCAGCAGTTGGCCTTGTTGGAGAAATTTAATGAAATGCAAATTTAAAGAAAATTAAATGTATGTATTCTGTAGTATAAATCAGTTTGGCTTGTTTTTGTTTGTTTGTCTGCTAGCTTGTTTCCTTTAGTTGTAAATTTCAAAGTGTTTTATCTTCTTCCTATTAAGAAACTGACCAAAACGATAAGAAATCACATTTTCTAACAAAATATTGTATTTTTTTTTTATGTTCACTGAATCTTTGTGTTTCTGCAATACTTAGTTACAATTCAATAGTTCTACTTTTTGGAATATTGAAATATGTTTTGAGGAAGAAAAACTGTTCAAAACTAACCACAGATCTCCAATCTAATAATGTCAGCTGGGATGATACAGCTTAATCCAAAAAGATCAGTTACAGGAAGGCCTGGAAGTTATTTTAAACAGAACTTAGAAAATAAATACTTTTTAAAATATATGCAATTGCAAGAATACAATATTTCTTAACACTCTGGAATATTCTTGTTCTGAGAGCACCTCTTCCCATACAGCTTGGATTTCAAGCAGTTTGAAGGCAAACTGATTTGTTGGTTTTTTTTAACTGATTTAACAAACTGATTTGTTGTTTTTTTAACTGATTTAACTGATTTAACAAACTGATTTATTGTCCTGTTTTACTCTGTAGTCTTATGTGAAGAAAATTTGCACCAGTTTTGTTGGAGTAAAAACTAGAATATGACCAGACATGTTTGACAGGGAAGTAGTCTCTATGCTCTTAAGTAAAAAGACAAAAATTAGAAGGCATGTCTATGGAGAAGACCTTGAATGGATAATGCCATGATAACGTGATGAAAGTCCAATGCTGTTGCAGAACAGGGTATTTTCACAAAGAGTTATGTTTTTTGCATAAATGTACCACATACAGAGCAACATTTTTACATGACGGGATAAGCAGAGTATATATGCATTTTAGAGGTATCCTAGAGGATAGTGTTGCCAAATTACCTATGCATTTAGGTGGCTTGTATTCTTATTTATTTATTGCTTGCTCATTGTTGTTTCTCTTAGGCTAGTTTCCGCAACATCATATGAATGCATAAAAATGTATGCTGACGAGTTAGTTGATGCAAGGAAATGAAATGGGCTTGTGATCAAGAGAGTGATGAATGGAAATCTGAATCCAACAAAAATGGGAAAACAGGAAAAGTATGTTGTGGCAGTGGCACAAGTACTAAGCAATAACTTCCAGTAGAAAATAGCAGCTGTCTTTATGCCTGCACTTGATTGTTTCCAAGTAATACTCTAAACCCTTAAAATTTTCTAAGTGACTGGAGAGCAGAGGAAATAAAATCTGTGATGACAGAAAAGAGTGAGAAGCCAGTATTCAATGCTGTGATTGTTAGTAAAAGGAAAGACTGAGCTAGTTTTGGATGAACATCCCTGGCAGTTCTAGCCTTTTAAACTTTCCCAGTTCCTACCTGCATTTTTCTGAAAATCTGCATAACAGTTGTGTTTCCTTAGTCATTCATTTGACAAAAAAAAAAAAAAAAAAAAAAAAAAAAAGAGGTTTTTCTACAATACTTTGCTTGAACTTCTTAGAAGTACAAATTTTCAAAGACTGTCTTCTTTAAACAAGTAGCAAGATGCTTGTTGGATTGTGTCTTTGTGCCTTTTATTAGTGCTTCTCACATAGTTAGATTTCTTGCAGATATTATCAGTTAACAAATTCTCAAATTCTCATCAGCTAACTTACGCTTTGCAACCAGCAAGACTATTTCTTCTGATTTCAATATAATCTAACTAGTTGCTGAAGACAGTCACAGATGCATAGCTTATTACAATTTCTTTTCCACCATCTGTCATTTATTGTTTCCAAGTTTTAGTTTCCCTGAAGAGAACCACCTTCTACCTCCTCCTTCACTTTGCAACAATTTTTAGTAATGCTGATCATCTTTAATTTCATCCAAAAAATCTGCATCCTCTTCTACACATGACTGCAGTTTCTGGCCATCACCATTGTGGGATTCCTGATGTCCTTCATGAGACACAGAGCAAGAATCTTCCTACTTCACAATGGGTCATTAATATATCTTCACATACAAAAAACAGCTATGTGTTCAGTAAAAGAAGACATCCTACTACAGTATGATTGAAAACAGTGCAAGAGGATTGTATGCAAACTGTTCAGTTTGCATACATTGTTTTTTACAGTAAAATCAATTGTTATGTGTACACAAACACACACACAAACACACTTTCTCTGATTCAATTTTCCTTTAATGGTAAACATTCATATTTAAGTTTATAATCTGACACTCACTGGCATTGCTACACAATTTGTTATACCATTAAAATGGCTTCATTTTCAGGGATTGTGTCCTTTACTTTGGAAAAAAATAAAAATTTTGTTTAAAAGAGAGAGAGAAAAGACTGCCCTAAGAAATTATTTGCTAAAATTTGAATACACTTTTGGGGGATGTCAGGCAGGAGATGTCTTAAAAAGTAGTAAGATGTATTCTCAAAATAAGTGGGGAAAAAGAAATATTTCTTAAACTTTCACTACACAAATATGTGCAATATCTGAGTTGTCTCCTTTGGCTATTGAAAAATATAGAAAATTTCTTCCAGAGAAAGTGATCCAGTCCAATGGAATGAAACATTTTTTGGGAATACTACTTAATATTTTTATAGGTCCCTTGAATCAGAAGTTAGGTGCCCTAGTTGTACAAGTAGAATTAATCTTTATCACACAACCAGCCTGTGTGACAGATGCACATCATTGTCATTCTTACATTTCAGAGCAGGAATTTACATGTATGCAAGTGAGAAAAGGAAGGTTAGAAGAGAAAAAACAGACAAGACAACCAAGAATAACATTTACCACAAGCTCTGATGCAGACACAAACCACTGCCTCTCCACAATGAAGTTTATTGCGCAAGGTTCAGTTTTTATCCATGCTAACAGAACTTGTGCCTATTGATATTTTCTGTGTGCCATTTCCAAACATTTCAGAGACAGAAAGCTCTTGTAAACTAGTTTGACCTGCTTTACAGCATATGTCCTTGGACTTCCTCGTTGTCCTTGTGTCACCTGGAGAATATCTTAGCTCTCGCCCATGCTCCCCGTCTTCTCGCCCCCACAAAAAATGAAATCCTTGAGAATATAGGACATAGAAGTGAAAAAGGATTTATACCTCTGATCTCCAGTCCTTTTCATTGCAAGGAATGTATAACATAAATAATTTCCTGAAAATATAAAGATCTATTTTGAACAGCTATTTCTTATTTCACATCAAATTTTAAAAGAACAGTTCCGTTCTTCTACTAATCTTGGTTTTAGACTGAGACAAACCAAGATCTGTTAGTCCTTTTCTGTAAAACTCCTTTACTGTTCTGATTGCTCTAATATTTCCTCTCTGTAAGTGTTCTCATCTGAACTTTTATTTCTGGGGTGCATCATAAAAAGTTTCTAATCTGTTATTTTAAAACACAAACTAAACACATTTTAATTTAACATATAAAGTAAATTTTAAAAATTAGGCTATGAAAAATGTGTACCATGATGAAGATGGCACATCTCTATAGCAAGAAAATTATTCAGAAATAACAAGGAAAATAAATTAAAAAAAAAAAGTTTGTTGTTTTTTTTTTTTGTGTGTGTGTGCGTGTGTTTTTTTTTTAAGGAAAAGAAAAAGTTTGAAGACTTTATGACAAGCATATATGACAAGATGTATATGCCTCACAGGTATTCTGAAAATCAGATTTCACTGTTATCTAGAAACTCATTATAAAAACTGATATGCAGAAGAAATTGTCAGTTGTCATTATCAACATTATACAAGCTGACTACAAAATTTGCAAAGGGATTTTAAGATTCTGATTGGGTGATAAACAGAAAATTATATTCAATCTTGATAATACAAAATAAATTGCATAGGCAAAATCCAAACTTCATACACATAGTGATGGGATCTGAACTACTTATTATTAATAATGAAGTTGATCTTGGACTTTAAGTAAATGGTTCCATGAAAAAATCATCTCAATGCTCAAGAGATATTAAACAAGGAAACTGAGCATTAAGAATTAAGAATCAGAGAACAGGACAGAAACCAGAAATCTTTTTCCCATTCCAGATGGGATGTACATAAAATGAAGGCATGAACTTGCCGAATGTCACTGAAGCGTGTTGTGGAATAGGGCAGCAATAAACAGATATATGCAGGTAGTGGTAACACAGTGCAGCACATGGGGTAATTTATCTGCATCTTGTGCCTCAATATGAGCTTTGCTGCTTGAAGTGAGTTAATACTCATTAGCCTAAGGTTTCTTTCCATACAAAACTTTGTCATTTATATTATGCTTCTCAAAAATGCATCATTACCTCTTCAGCTGCAGTATTGTCCTCTTTCCAAACTATTTATGGAAAATTAACACTAACAATCTGGAAGACTTTTTTCCTCTCATCATTAAGAAATATATACCCCCTTTTGAGTGGGAAAAACAAATTCTCCTTTGTGATTAACAAGTCTTATTTCTTTTTATGTGTTTGCATTCTGTCTTGAAAACAGTTATTACAGCTTTTTCTCAGCTATTTTCTCTGTTTGCAGTCAGAAGAAACTGTTGGTCTTCCTGTTAGATCAGGTTACAAACAGAAAGAAAAAAAATAAGAAATGTTTGCATAGATCAATAGGCGTAAAAACATCTTTTTGTCCATGTTCCACATTTGGTGTTGCATGAAACACACACCATTAAATCATTGAAATGTATAAGGACTACAAAGAAAAACATAAAACATATTGTATACTCTTATTAATTGAAAATAAACAGAGTGAACAACTATTTGATGCTTCAGCCAAAATAGGCTAAAATGCTGTTTTCCTTGAGTATACCAGAATGGATTGAAAGATACATGTAAGCCAAAGAATTTGGTGATTTGTCAAAACCAGCCAGTAGCAGAGTCACAAACAAGATCAGGAATCCTGACTCTCTGAAGAAATGTTCTTGGATCACAACAGCTCCACTACCAGCCACAAGGTGAGCCAGAGAAACAGTAGATAGATTTAAGCTAACCAAAAAGCAGTGAGGAGGTTGTACTTTCAGATCGGGGTGCAAAAACCAGCAACAACTGTGGAACTTGTGTCACACCTCCCTAATGTATACATGAGATTACAGGAAGGCCTTCTGTCTCTTCCATATAAGCTATGATGTTTTCTATGGGAAATAATGCTTTCTGAAACTGAGTGTTCAAATAAACTGCCTGCACATTTAAAATAAAAATAATTCATATTGCACTTTCTTCACTGTACATTGGACACAAGAGAATTCATTACCCATGAGCAAATATATTTTTTCATTATGTATTCCCTTGCTAATCTTAATGCTTAATCACACAGGATCACAGAATCATAGAATTAGAGGGATTGGAAGGGACCTTGAAAGATCATCTAGTTCAATCCCCAATGTTAATGTTCTTTCAAATTCTATAATAGAATCTTACAATCATGGAATGGTTTGGGTTGGAAGAGACCCAAAAGACCATCTAGTGCCAACCCTCACAGACCAGAACACCTTCCAGTAGCCCAGGCTGCCCCCAGCCCCATCCAGCCTGGCCTTGGGCGCTGCCAGGGATGGAGCAGACACAGCTCCTCTGGGCAGCCTGGGCCAGGGCCTTACCGCCCTCTGAGGGAAGAATTTCTTCTGAATACCTAATTTAAACCTACCCTCTTTTAGTTTAAAGCCATTACCTCTTGTCCTATTCCTAGACCCCCTGACACAGAGTCCCTCCCCAGCTGACCTGCAGCCCTCTTTGAGAACTGGCAGGTTGCTGTGAGGTCTCTCATTCTCTTCTTCAGGCTGAACAACCCCAATTCCCTCAGCCTGTCTTCACAGGAGAGGTGCTCCAGCCCCTTCATCATCCTCATGACTCACCTCTTGACTTACTCTGATATTTCCATGTCCTTCCTGTGCTAGGGGCCCCAGAGCTGAGTGCAGGGCTCCAGGTGGGTTCTGATGAGAACAGAGCAGAGGGGGACAATCCCCTCCCTTACCCTGCTGCCCACGCTGCTGTTGGTGCAGCCCAGGATACGGGTGGCTTTCTGGGCTGCAAGCACACATTGCTGGCTCATATTGAGCTTCTCATCAACCACCACCTCCAAGAGGGATTCTAGAGTGTTTGAGTTTTGAAAGTCAGACAAAACATAAACACAACGGAGAAAGATGTTTCTTACTTCCTTAGCAATTACAGAGTCTTTAGTAATCTTATTTACTAAAGGTAAGGGGTTCAAACCACGTTTCCAGCACTCCAGCAAAAACAAACAAGCAAGCTTGATACTGATATTTTCTTTGATCTGTTATGAAAAGTAAATGTTTGTTCAAGGATAAATTTTAAGTTATGCTTTCTTAATACGCTGTGATTTTGTCCTCATGCTGTAGATAAAACTCAGCCAAAGGTTCCCTAAGATTTTTCACAAGATATCTCACAGATCATGGGGAAGATTTACAAGGCAGCTTTTTGCTAAGCAGGGGACTATATTCTGGGCAAAGGAAAGAAAGTCATTTTATTAGTGTTTTACTTTTCTGCTTAAAATAAATCCACTCTGCAAGTTTGCAAGAGAAACTAAAAACCTCTGAGATAATCTAAATTGAATTGCTTTTCAAGATTAAGCTCTTAGGTGCCTATATGAACAGCAGAATTCTGCCACTTGCAGGGCTAATGTGCTAAGCAAAGTGTAATATTTTATTTTAATGCAGCTATTTTTAGCTTCACCCTACTGTAGAGTGACTCAAACAAACAAACAAACAAAAAAAAAACAACCTCTACTCTCAAAATCCTATTTTTGATGTGAACATCTTTGTCTAATCATTGTAAATGTATTTTACTTTTCAAAGATACCTGAACTGTATCTTCACATTTAAATCTATTATACTGTCTACAAAACACTGTGACAGTGTATTTATGGAATCACTGTGGGAAAGCCAATGACAGGACAAGGAGGAATGGTTTTAAACTGAAAGATGGGAGATTTAGGTTAGAGTTTAGGAGGAAAGTCTTCACTCAGAGGGTGGTGAGGCACTGGAACAGGTTGCACAGAAAGGTTGTGGATGCCCCATCCCTGGAGGTGTTCAAGGCCAGGCTGGATGAGGCCCTGAGCAACCTGGTCTGGTGAGTGGCATCCCTGCCTATGGCAGGGAGATTGGAACTAAGTTATCTTTAAGGTCCCTTCCACAGAATCACAGGATCACAGTCTGCTTTTGTTGGCCTTTAGGTATGACAGAGTTAAATTAACTTTAAGACTTTTGATCTGATACATTTCAAAATTCTTACTTGAGTTTTATTTCTCTGAAGTCAGGTTGTAGCTCTCAGATTTTCATAGATAAACTTGAATTTATTTACTTAAAAAAAATAAAAAGCGTTCAAAATCAACATTTTTAAAAATATTATAATTTATAATCTGTATCTTATAAAAAATACAAGTAAAAAGAAAAAGAAATTAAAACAGAGTTAGAAGAATTGAAACTGCAAGCTAAATACAATATAGTAATCTGTCCAAGGTTTCCTTTCAAGGTAACCTTTCAAGGTTACTTGCTGCACAAAATCAAATCTATCTTCAGTGTGGCAGTGTGGTGAGAAATAAGAATGGCTTCCTCAGGCACCATGGAAATCCTACTGCAATACCTGTACAAGGTATAAAGGAATGGAAAGGAAAAAAAAATCCTGGTTATGAAATGGTCCTGCAGTCCTTTCAAGACCTAATGCAGCACAGAAATCACAGTGATACTGTAAATTAGATCAGTAATACTAGATGAGATGACTGCCTAGTACCCATGGTTAAGATTTCCCAGACTAGCTTCTCTTCTACTGCTTCTCTGCTACCTTAGAGTGATAAAACAGATGATTAAACAGCAACAGTTGTCATAAACAACATATGGGGTGAATTCACAATGAGAGTTTTGAGGGAGCTTTTAGAGTCCTCATTGTTGTCTCTAACTAGGCCAGAGCAGAAGGTGCTGCACCACACAAAATATTGTTAGCCTTATAATTATGACCTATGCGACAGTGTTGGTAAAAAGCTCAAATCTTTCATTAGAATAGGTAACTGCTCACCATTGAAGATAAGCACAGGGAAGACAGAGCAGCCAAATGACTTATTAAAACAAAAATAAATAAATAAAATAAAAATACAGCCTTGCTTTTCAGTTCTTCAATTTCTACACTTTTGCCACCTGTAAAAGAGTGAACAATGGAATGGTTTATCCTGGTTCTCTAAGCCTGATAGATTGAGATCTGAAGTCTGGATGAAGAACAAAACAATAACACACACAACTTACCACCATACAAAATTATTCTGTTAACTCATTAACTGTGGGACTGTAGCCACGGGGGTCGACAAGCCCATGGTTGATGATAACATCAGACTCTTAACAATGAGACCATCAGGAATGTAAAGAGTTTAGAGGGAACCAAGAAGGGTAATTCAGAAGACACCATGCTATCTCGGGTTGCTTGTTCTCCAGCTGTTAAGGCATGGAAGTTGCTGGGGCTTTGCAGGTTGCTGGACAAAGTTGTTGACCAATGTTAGTGGAAAAGGACTGCTGAGGGGTGAATAGTATAAGAAGGGAGCCTGTCCTCAAGATGGGAGGCAACAAGGAAGAATGAAGACATGCCTTCAATATGAGAGATGAAGTTAGGCCTCAGTAAGAGAGAGCTGATGTTATGTCATCATTAAAAAAAAAAATAGCAGTTACTAATCCTAAAAGAACTCTGGCGTCCGTGTGGTCATTATGCCACAATTAACAATGTGTTGGATGTTTTTAGACATAAATAATATAGGCTTGGTACTAATGAAGATGCCAGATATGAAAATACCAATATGTATCTTACATAATCATTTATCCAACTGTCATAAAAATTAAAAATTTACTTTATTTTCTCTTGTTGGTAAGGAAATCTAACTGCTCTGTTCACATAGTATCAAACAGCTTCAAACTCCGAATCTTCATTGATTCTTTTTTGACTTCTATTGTTTTCTTTGGAGTGTAGTCCCTCACACTGATATAAACATGCAGAGTATTTTGGCTATGTTATAAATGAAGATACAACTCAATCTGAATTTAGTAATATTTATAAAAGGCAAGTAAACAGTGCTGGGTGTGCGGGGAGTCTATGTTCTACCAACATGCACACGCTAACATCGAACTTTCAAAATACATATAGAGCATTGCTTGTACATATTCATAAGAAACCCAAGTACACCTATACATATGTACAATCAGAAAAGGTATCAATTATAACATAAACATGGCAATGTTTTCCAAATTCTGGCAAGTGTTTAACAAACAATCCTTTAAGTCTGTTACTATTAATGACCATGCCCACATGGCTCTTTAAGGCCTCAGAGACTGCTCGCCAGGTGCAGAGCAATCCCACCACAACCTTGTCGTTTTTAGTAGCAGGGTCCCACACCTTGACCTCAGTTTGGTCCCATATTTCAGGATCATAAACTGTCTGATTGTTAATAAAGGGAATAAGCTGTAAGGTTACCAGGACAGTCTTTGTTTCTAAGGACGTATGATTCCCCGTAATGTGCAACTGCTTACCATGCGAGGGGCAGTTGTGTGCGCGGGTCTGCTTCGCTCAGCGTGAGCTTCTTTCCAGCTCCAGTGAATTTCCAGCCTATTTCCAGCAACTTTCTATACAAGCTTCTCTGAGCAGTTTGCTGAGTTTGGCTGAACCTATCTTCATGAGGCAATCAATGTCCCTGTTCCTGTCCTGGTCCCTGTTATGCTAGCCTGTCCCTATTCATTCCTTTTTCCTGCTTCTTTATTGATGACATAACTTCATTATATCGTGTTGCATTTTCATCTTGAGGACAGGCTCCCCTCCTATACCCTTCACTCCACAGCAGTCCTTTTCCATTAACTATTCAGTGATCAACAGCTTTTCCCTGTAACCAGTAAACCCCCAGCAACTTCCATGCCTTAACAGCTGGAGAACAAGCAACCCAAGATGGCATGGCATCTCCTGAATCTCCCTTCTTGGTTCCCTCTAAACTCTTTACATTCCTGATAGCCTCATCGTTAAGAGTCTGATGTTATCACAAACCATGGGGCTTGTTGACCCCCATGGCCACACTCCCACATCTCCTCCTTCTTTATTAAAATCAAACATCTTCTTGACATGAATTATTACTCCATATATCAGTAAGATTCACAATGGTGCCATGTGTTAGATTCGACTTCCGACTTTTCTCTACTCTTGAACAATCACATACTCTTTTGACCATAAACTAAGTACGAAAATGCAAAATGAACTTCAAAACCTAAACTGGATCTGAGTGGATATGGGATACCCATAACTAAATATATGATTTTTAAAAGCCCCATTCAGCTCTAATGCTAGACATCTTTATTTTTTTTGGCATGCAATTCTGTAAGCAAGCAAATGTACAAATAAGCCACCTTTAAGCTACACCTTGCATATATCCAGAAAGCAGGCAGCACCAGAGCACCCTGTTGCCTGAAGGCTTAGCCTACAAAGCCTGATATGCATATCAACAATGCCTGATATGCAGTCAACAATGAGTTAAAAAAAAAAAAAAAAAAAAAAAAAGTGCAGAATTCATGACCTCTATTGTTAAAAAAAACTGTGGAGATGACTCTTTGATAGACTCATGAACAGAATGTTTTCCTATATAATACACTTTGATTCTGTGCATGTAGCAGCCTGGCATTACCTACGCTCCTATCATTTAGAAACGTCTTTAACCATTAAGTTACAGGCTCTGTTTCCTTTATACGTTAGGCACAGCCCTGTTGCCTGGGTGAATTAACCCTGCCCCATGTCCTGGTTTCAGTTACGACAGAGTTAATTCGGTCCCTTAAATTCGGTCCCATAAAAAAAATGGGGAATACATGTATTATCTTAATTTTAGAAAAAGAAGATTGAATACCAGAGAAATTACTGACTTGCCTAAATCAAACAGAAAATCTATAAATGGTGGTGAAATTAAGCCATGTTTCTGGGGCTGCAGTCATAAGAATATCCCTCATATTCATTCAGTGAGCCTAGGCTGGGACAACTCATAAAATGAAAAGTCAGAAACTATCAGTGCACAATGGAAGGCAAGCAAACAAGCAAATATTGTCTGTTGGCATGGTTAATATTAAGACATTATCACATGTCTAAAAAGAAGCATGAGTCTAAAATTAAACCATGTTTTCTTACAGCTTAAAAGAAACCCACTGAAATTTTCCTATCCTTTCATTTTAACTAAAGCAGTCACAGGAGATTTTGTGCTAGGATATAAGAAACTAACAAACATTTCCTTGTATACTGGGTCTATAAATATTCCCTGAAGACCAATTTCTAAATGCTCGCTAAATAGGTCCTGCATTTAGAAATACAGAAAATACTTCAAGTTTAAAAATATAAATTAACAAGCTTGTTATAGTCGACAGAGGTACAAAGTACAGTAGTGAAAATTAATTTTATCTTTGCCTTATCACATTTCAAAATTAATTACTTGTCCAAAAATGTGTCCAAGATAGCTACTGTGTTATGGAGATCAGTGTAACCACAGACAATCTGAAAGAGACAACTGGGTTAATGTACAATTCTTCAATGTATGCCAACACTAAAAGCAGAGACGATACGATTTCTGATATTATTTTGTTTTTAAATAGTTATAAAGTTTTCATTGTTGGGCCTCCTAGAAACAGTTTCCCACGTATAGAGACTGCACATGCTGGTCACCTGGACCATGGGATCTACAGGAACATATCATGGCTTCCAGTCCTTCCAGAAGAACTGAGACATGCAGGAAACAGTTCCACACCCATATCTCCTCCCGGACACACCCTGTAGATGTCAAGATCAAGACTGTGATGGCCTTCATCCCATTGTATAGTCGCTGAGGACCCAGAATATTGATTTCAGTCCTGTCTAAATATCACAGAACAACCAATGTCCCATAATAAAGGAATTATGAATACCAAAATCTTCAACAATTATAGTGTACTATATATTGTCAGTTGCTTCTGTGTCTGTTGTAACATATAATTTGTTAGTGTTTTAGTATGATCATTTGATATTAAGTTCAAGAAGCCTTGAACATTCTGGTGTCATCTTATTAATTGCAAAATATGTACTGATCATTTACCATTCATATCAATGATATGTTTCTCAATTATTTCAGCAACAACAAAGGTTACAGTGAGTCTGTTCAGTGTTTTCAAAATCATCCTAACAATTGAGATGTATTTTATTTACATATGGCTTACTTACATACTGTCTTTCACATCCCAAGCATCCTGAAATATGATAAAAACAGGAGAAAAAAAAATGGACTGCAAATTATAGAGAATCTAGCATGATACTCATACTCAAAAGAAAACAGCAAATGAAACAGAAATTCAGGGGTGTAAGTGTTACTTCTTGTAGTTAAGGCCTATGTGTCAAAGTGGGGGGGGACGGGGGGGGGGGAGATACACACTAACTAGAAAACTGATGTGAATTTGCAAAGAGAAATCATGTTTAATGAGTAGGATGAAAAAAATCAAGAATAATTAAAGTTGACAGCAGTGACACTGACAAGTTTACTTAAGCTTCAGGAAGGTTCTGGGTGCATATTCTCCTAGAAAACTATTGCACATGGTTAACAAATACTGTGTGACTGGTGATATATCCCACTGATCAATAAAAAGATGAATAAAAATGATGTGCTACAATCAGAGTAAAGCTGACAGTGAAAAGAAGAACCAACTCTGAGGTATGCTGCAAGAAGGGATGCTAAGGGTATCCAGTTTGCATGTTTTTCACAAGGCTTGATGTTGCAAAAGCATGTAGCAGGTTTCTCCTAAAACATGTCTCTGTGTGGCTCCAAATCATGCCAGTGAGTGAACTCAGATAAAAAAATACTATTTTCAATTGTGTGATAGAGTTGAACAAAGAGATATACTTAAACAGCCGTACTGACCTTTCCTTTTATATTAGCACCTACATATACCATTCCTTGGCCACAGCTGAGAGTGTTGGTCGTGAATATTTGAGTTTGAAGCACTAATTTGGAAGTCTAATGTTTGTTTTGAAACCAGGATTACTACAGCTTGTTTGAGTCAAAATTGCCTTGGATTGCTCAAAGGAAGATGTAGGTGTTCAAAAACAGGAAAGAAAACAAAGCCCGGGGAAGAGTGTTCTTTAGGGAAGTAGCCTATTTCACATGAATCTGTCCTAAACTAATTTCCCAAGCTGTGCATGGTTCAGTCTTTACAATTTTATATATAGTATAGGTCTTGAATTCTTAAATATTCCACGAGACAATTTCTTATTAAACATGTTAGCTTAATTCTTCTGGTCAGATATCTTTGCCCTGAGGTTTTGGTGAAATGATCACTATATTCCACCCAAAATATCACATAATGTTTATGTTTGGCATTAAAATAAAATATTTTGGAGACAAAACTTTCCATTTTGGTTGCACTGATCTCTGCATTCAGTTTATAAAGCTCTGGAGGCACTTTCTTGATGTAGAAGCTATATAAATGTAAATCACTTTAATCAATTCTGTTACAATATGAGCATTTCACAATGCTCATAATACACATTTTGGAATTACTTAGGTCTTACTTCCAACTTTATTCAGCAAAAGAATTTCCTAGCTTAACCTCAGGGTCAGAGTCTATCAGACAAACATGATGCAAATAACTGATAAATTCTACAATGTTATTTGCAAGACATTTTTCACTCATATTAAAGTTGGAAAATGTTTTCATTTTCCAAGCATTTATTCATTTCATAATATCACATACAAATTCATTCTTTGGTTTCCATTTGCCAGAAGAAAGTTGTATTTTAAATGCATTAATTCTACAACACTTCATTTGTAAAAATCATGCACTCATGTTAAGACAAATGGCCTAGAGACTGAATCTCCATTTCAAATGGAAATACAAATGCTTTTTTTTTCAAAGAACAGCATTTTCCACCAGATTCTTTATGTTTCTTTATCTATACAACTCACAGAAAATCAATTTCTGAACAGTATATATGGTGCTGAAAAAAAAGTCATCAGCCTCATTTAAGAATGCAGAGACATATCCTGAAATCTGCTTGCTATTTGTATGTACAACTTAACATCTGAAAGAGTTAAGAAAAATTTAAATTGCTCTTGTATCAAAGTAAGCATTACAAACAAGACTTGCATGCAAGATTAGGTTGCTTCATGAGTACAGCACTGAATTTATATATGGCACATATACATTATTACCAATTTGTAAGCTTTCAGATGGGTCTAACTATGTTTTTAATGAACTTTTCCTTAGAAGTAACCAATAAGAAGATCACAGATAAAGCAATGTTTTCTTATGCAGAACAGAGGAAACTGGGGATGCCAAGAGTCTAGTAAGTAAAAGAATAACAGCAAAGTGGGAAAGGGGAATCCTATGGGAAGAACTACCATAGTGGAGAAATTATTATTTTCCTTCTTCTAAAGTAAGTCATCCCCTCCAATAATCTTGCAAGTCCCAGCCACTGTACTCCAAAGTAAACTTTGTATCTGTACTCACCATTGCACTCAAAAGCAAACCTTCTCAACTCCTTCAGTTCAGGAAACATGATGGATCTTTTATTCCTCTGCTGAGCCCTTTATGCTGACCATTAACAACACTGTTAGCTAATTAGCACAGTCAAATACACCTGATTGTACTCAGCCCAACATCTCCTGCTAAGCTTGTGGTTGATGTCTTAGAAACAGCAGATCAGGAAGAGCTATAGTTATAGCTATGGAAGAGCTGTTCTGCTTTAAAGAAATGTTAACACATATGAGACACCAGGGATAAAGTTGTTACTAGCACAAACACTTCAGGGAAAAGTGACATTACTTACAGCTGTTTACTAAATCATTCTAATAATGCAAAAAATGTGCAACCCTGAAGACTAAGCAGGGATTGAAATAGAGTATTTAACTGTAAATTCAACAAACTATTGCCAATTTGATTAAGAAAATAACATCTCCATAAGTCTCTTACATACACTAGTGAATTCCGATTCACTGTTTTGTGGGCTTTTTTGTTTTCTTTTGTTTTTTAAGATCACATATATGTAACCAAATGTACTGGGTCTGGCTGGAATGTTAACTTTCCCTGCAGCAGCCCATACAGTGCCGTACTCTGTACTTGTAGCTGGAACAGCAGTGGTATCACACCAGTGTTGTGTCTATGGCTGAGCAGCAGTGGTACAGTATTAGGCCTTTCTCTAACCCTCCTAGGGGATGGGCAAAAAGTGAGGAGAGAAACATCACTAGGGCAGCTGACCTAAACCAACCAAAGGGATATTCCATACCATGTGATGTCACACTCAGCAATAAAAGGTGGAAACAGGAAGAAGAGGGGAGGGGTCGACTCTTGTTGAGAAGACGTCGGTCCTCCTCTCTCAAACACCGGCTGTGTGCGTTGAGGCCTTGCTTCAAGGATGTGGTCAATCATCGCTCATTTGTGGGAAGCAGAGAGTAATTTCTTTCCTCTGCACTTCCATATAGCTTTCATTTATTTTGTTTGTTTGTTTTCCTCCCTTCTTTTTATTTTCCCTTTTCCCCTTTCCCTTTTTATTTCCCCTTAGTTAAATTGTTTAGTTCATGGTAGTCTTTATTTAATTATTATAATTATTTCCCTTTAATTAAATTATCCTTATCTCAACCCGTGAGTTGTTCTTTGCTTTACTTCTCCCCCTCCTCATCTAAAGGAGGGGGAGTGAGAGAGTGGTTGTGGGGTTTAGCTGCCCAGCACGGTAAAACCACCACACCAAATTGCACAAAAACAACCAACATATCAGAAACTGTCACTGATTGATCAAAATAACATATTAGTGTCATAGTGTCATGTGCATCATGTATACTAGAAAACATGGGCATTTTCATTTGAAAAAAAAAAAAAGAAAAAGCAAGGGCAGGTACTACAGTTTCCATACTCTAAAATTCTCCAGGCATCTTTTATGTTGTAATTTATCAATAGACCAAACAAGTTTAAGATATGTTATCCCACTGATTAATCAGACGAGGATAAAATGGATAGCAAGACGTTGGAAGAACACTGTAGGAAATCAGACCTACAGCACTTATTATGTAATTATTAGCATACATTGAACACACCTGTTAAAACACAACGTGTGAAACTCTGCTCAGCATGGAATGAAGCTTACTGCTTTGCTTCATGACAATTTTTTCACACATTTTCTATATTTATGAGCCCTTACTCAAAGAACCGCTTGC
This sequence comes from Anas platyrhynchos, assembly GCF_047663525.1. Lineage (NCBI taxonomy): Eukaryota > Metazoa > Chordata > Aves > Anseriformes > Anatidae > Anas > Anas platyrhynchos. Next base: position 80,506,207 of record NC_092621.1, read on the forward strand.
CATTCTACCAGTTGTTCTCATGTGAAAACAAAATTTGGCCAAAAATTTGCAACATTTCAGGCTGTGCTGGCAGCCCACAAAAAAGAATCAAGAACTTTTATCCAGAAAGGCACAATGTCTTTAAAAAAAAAAAAAATGCAGAGAAAGAAAAAAACTATAGTTTTCTGTAGTAGCTGTCAGCTTAGATCTGTTGACATTTTGCTGCTTGCATGCAACTAACAAAAAAAGTGACTACGGGCTCTCAATACTTTAATTTTCTAATTAAATACGGGTTGCTAACAACACCTACATACTCATGTTAGACATGTTTTTGCCCACACACTTTGCGAATCATTTTTAAACCTTCACAACGTGCTCTAAGAATGTTGTAAGTGAAGAAAATTAGACCCTGGATAGAACAACTTTAAAATAATTGAAATGTTGAGCTCATTTGGAGTAGCTAGATTCTTTTTTCTCCTTCCCCTCTACAGTCATTGCTATCTTACTAATTAGGTATGTGGATTCTATAATTAGTACAGTATTCATTATTGTAGTCATTATTCATTACAATTACCTCTGATATTTCCCAGTGCCAGTTTAAAATATTCTTTATAGTTTTTAATATAGTATTTGACCCATTCTCGATGTTTATCATTACTGATAAGGATCAGCTTACTAGCATTGCCATAACTGGACCAAACCAATATATTTATTAGCAATAACCTACTGTTTAATTGTACTGATATTAAGGATTGTTATTGTTATCCAGTCATTCAAGAACCATATTCCAATAAAAAGTAGCATTAGAAAATGCAATGTGGTTGTTAGTTTGCTTTTGTTTGCTTGCTTGTTTGTTCATTTGTTTCAAAATATATGAAAATTCATTATATTCATTCATTTTGTAAAGCATATGCTGCACATTTTGCACTAGGTTACCAAAAGGAAGAATGGATTTCCTGCTAAGCTAGACTGTTATGGTAACAATGAATTCATGATCTATGGCAAGCTAAAAATCTGACCCCCAAGTATCAAAAATGAAGTACTTAGGTCTGCAATTAAGTCAAAGAAATCAGAGGATTTGGTCTATATCCCTTTAATGTAAGTCAGTGGGAATTTCTAAGTATTAAAGAAACTGGAAAATTACGTTAATGTACACATAAATACAGCTGGTTGAAAAATATTTTCTCAGCCAGAAAATGTCCAAAATTTAAGTTAAATGTACACATTCTGATTTCCACGTAATTTTCTGTCTTTTCATCCCCAAAACTGCCCCACTCTATGTTCTTCTTTGCATTTAACATCAATAATAATCCCCAAATAGTGTTGATATATTTCACAAAAGAAGAAAACACAAACAAGATTGCTATTTGATTGAAATTCAACAGTGTAAGAAATAATAATATATTTTTTAAAAACATCAATTAGACTTTTCTGATCTCTTGATCTTTTCTTTTTTTTTTTTTTTTTTTTTTTTTGTTTGTTTAGTGGCAACAATTTCTTTTTAGCATATGCAGCACAGGTAAGCTTAATATACTTTTTTTTTACAGCATGTCAGATGGAGGTAGCCAGAATCAGTATATTAGAGTCAACACAAACATTTTGTTGGAAATCATAAACACTATTGTACAGTTAGATTCCAAAAGAACACCAATCAGGAAGTATTGTTCTATAAATAATGAACTACATGATTTTTACAAGAAAATCGAATCATGTAATATTTTGGGTTAGAAGGGACCTTTAACAAACATCTAGCTTCAGCCTCTCTGCCATCGTCAGGAACAACTCTCACTAGATTAAGCTGCGCTTCTGTTGTGTCTTGTTTATAACATCTTTGTAATGAAAGATCCTCAGACAATAACTGTTTCGAGTTTCCATTTGGCATTCATACGCTTTTTAAAAGTCAATGTCCTAGGGAAGCTTATTTCAATACATTTTACATAGCTTCCAGGCAGAAAGAAGTTAGAATTTCTTCTTCAAAGTGCAATTTTATTGAATCAAAAGTAACTTCTTCCATATATACTAAGTTTAACAAGGTTCAGTAAATGAAATGCAGGATTCCCATGATTCTTTGTGTGACTTCACGGTGACGTGCTTTATTGGATCAGAGCTCAGGGAATGCAATGAAAGGCAAAAAGGAATAATAATAAAATAACAATAATTAAAAAAAAAAATAGAATTGGAGTTCAGGGAAACAAAATCAAGAAAGCAAACAGAAATGTATTACAGATCAATACAGTTCACTAACTGGGCTGGGCAGACCTGCACCGGCATCTGCTCTGGGTTTAAATACTCTTTAGATAAGACAAATCACAGAAAACTTACAGTGTGTAACAAAGAAATTAAAAAAAAAAAATACATAAAAGCATAGAGGTTGCTTTTAGATACAAAATCTTCCTGATGTATATATTCCTGATAGGCTATAGCTGTCTTCTTGATGATCTATTTAACCTACAGAGTTAACCATAAGTCTTGCCTGCTTACGCATCAGTCACAGCGTACCTGCTAATTTTCATATGTTTTGTAGGCACAAATAGAGACATGCATTGTAAATGGAAACATGAAAATACCCTCATGGTAACTGTATACAAAAATTTGGAGCTTCAAACAGATCTGGAGAAAACACAGAAGAGCTTGATAAACAGTTTATCATGATTTGTCTACTGGAAGAAAGGAATCTCTTCCATACAAACACATGAGTCTGGGCTCACATGTGTCTAGGAAAATAGTATCTTTTCTTAATAATAATTTGATAACTGAAGCCCAAGACTCATGTGGTGTGACTCTTGAACACTTCTTCAGCACTTACATTGTAACACTTGAGCACTTCTTTCAGACAAAAGTAGGAAGTGCTTTTAAAATCAAAGTATCAGCTGATTTTAGACTCAATTATAGAACATCCTCAAATGCCATTTTCTTTACACTGGTTGAAAATAGTAACTCTGAATGTTAAACCAGAAGGGGGAAAAATGAAAGGAAAGGGAAAGGGAAAAGTGTCTCTTTCTGAGACAGGGGTGCTTTACATGTAAGTAATAACTCTTCTTGAACTCTTTTATCTATGACTTTATCCATTCTCACTTTGAACACAAATAGACCTCTATCATTTATATAATTCTGCAGCAAGCACTGTTGATTAACTATACATTACACATTTGTTCAGCCTGAAGAAAAGAACGCTCTGGGGAGACCTCACTGCAGCTTTTCAGTGCTTAAATGGGACTTATAAAAAAGATGGAGAACAACTTTTGCTCAGTCAGATAATGAAATGGTAGGACAAGGGGGAATGGTTTTAAATTAAAAGAGAAGAGATATAGATTAGTTCTAAGGAAGAAAGTCTTCACTAGGAGGGTAGTGAGGCCCTGGCCCAGGCTGCGCAGAGAAGCTGTGGGTGTCCCATCCCTGGAAGTGTCGAATGCCAGGTTGGATGGGGCTGAGGGCAGCCTGGGCTGCTGGGAGGTTGGATAGTCTTTAAGGTCACTTCCAACCCAACCCATTCTATAATTGTATGATTACTTGTTTGAGACTGCTTTCTGATAGCTGCATTGGATGCCCTTTAGTTCTCCTTCCAGAAAAAAAAAAAAAAAAAAAATAGCAGGGAACAATTGATGTGTTCCTGATCTCACTTATGGTTTCACAGAGTTCTATTAGACACTTCATTCACTTTATTTTAAAAATTAAGAGTAAAGTGCTAGTCTACTTTACTTATTATTCCAGTACAGGATTTTTTTTTATTAATATTCACTATTTGTTAAGTACAGATCCTTTTATAGTTTTTATTCTGTGTGTCAGTGTTATAGAGAAATCAATGAATTCAGGTCCCATACTCTGTCAGAGATTTTAGAATATATTTTGCTTTATGCATGATTATAAGCAATCTTACAGTTTCATTAGGGCTACTCACACATTCTGAAGGTAAGCAGAAGAAGATGACGAACACTTTCAGAACTGAAGCCAATCAATTGCTTGTCTGTAGGCTGGATAAAAACGCTACTTTCATTATAATGAAATTAACTCTGTTGCACTTAAGCAGAGCAGCTACCATGTGTAAAGCACTGTGAACCTGCTGCCAGTGGCTGCTGGCATGGTCTCATACTGATCAACAGTGTGCTGAAGTTTTATTTTCCCCAAACTCTATTCCAGTGCTTGGCCTCAGGGCTTTCTGGAACAAGACTAATTTCTGTTTTAGCAACACTGGTTCATCCCCTACCTTCATTTCCAGCCATGCACACATTTCCTGGGGACAATCTAATCTGAATCTAGGAAATGAAAAGTCATGGAGCAAATTACAAACTGAGAAAACCTGATCTTATCTTGTCTAACTTGCTTTGGTGTCTCTCTTATCTCAGTACTCTTTCTTCATGAACTCATTTGTTACTTTTCCACGAGCATCTCAAGTTGCTTCTTTCACTTTATTTGTCCTAAGCCAATTAAAACTTTTAATATGGTTATACAAGTTCATTTTAATTAGTCTCTTAGAAAGGTCTTAAATTAGTTAATATTTTGGTAAAGCATTAACAGCGTACTAAATATGTGTTGATACATACCTCTTCCAAAGACTGAGATTCAAGTAATTGCAGATTTGTGTTAACTGCCTTCAAAATCAGATCACAAAACATTAGGTTTTATCAGATGGAAATGCTCACCAGGCTTTGTGACTAGAAAAAGGGAAATATCATTCCCATTTTTAAAAAGAGCAGAAAGGAAGGACCCAGGGAACTACAGACCAGTGAACCTCACCTCTGTGCGTAGCAAGCAAGACCATGGCAAACATCTTCTTGGGGTCAGAACTAAATGATCTTTAAGTTCCTTCCAACCCATCTATATTCTATGTTTCTATGAAATTGCTGTTTGTAGTCACAAAGACAGCTTTTCTTTGCCAAAGGCTCCGCGGTCACCTCTACTGGATCATTCAGGTTTTTCAAGGCCTTTTGAGGTTGCCTCACTGCATCAAAACTCAACATGTGTCAGAGTGCCTTTTGGGTAATCATGTCCCAGTAAATGCAAAAGGCAGAAAGAAGAGTGAAGGTCAGAGTTCCTTTAACAGCTTTTAACTACAATCCTAAACTCTTACTTTGTTATATGCACAATTTGGGTGGTTAATGTTTTTATAAGGGTATTTGCAGTCTGTAAAATGAAGATAGACTACAAGTAAACAAAAGGTTGACTCCCTGAAAGCTGACTACAGTTGGGAACAATCAAGTTCCAATTATGCACTTATCATCATTGCCACAAAACAAACAAACAAACAAACAAACAAAACAAACAAACAAACAAAAACAAACAAAAAACTGAAAAGAAACAGACAACAAACTTATCTTCATCTCAAAAGCTGTCACACTGAGCCATGCGTATTGGCTTCTAGAGTACCGCTGACTTTATTACCACTCTTTGGCAAACAAACAGAATAATCTTATTTCTATATCTATCTATTTAATTCATTTCCGTCACCAACTTTATGCTGAAAAGCATATATAGTAACTTCTCTCCTCTACAGCACTGAAGCAAATGGAGATGTTTAATGATCTTGGCCCCCCTCTCTGGTGGGATGGGATTTGAAAGATTTGAAAAATGTCTGGGCTCCATTACACCAGAATAGCTTCCATCAAATTTTACATAAATTTCTGAGATACTTTTTCCACCATCTCACAGCACATTATTGAGACAAAATCAAAAATGGGGGAAAAAATATCTGTTCTGGATGAGTTATGTGAATCTATATTTCTGATCTTTTCAAATTTACATTTTATGATTTTCCTAAAATATTAAAATAAATTTGGGGGGTAGAGGCAGATTAATTTGGTTTAATCTGGAAACACATTATTTTAATGAAGTCCAAAATTTTTGGAACGTTTCTGAGAATGAAAAGGCATAGGAAATATTGGGGAAAATGCTGATGGAAATATAGAGCTATAGAGAAATGTAGAGAATCCCCCTGACTTGCTCTGGACTCCAGAAATAAATAAATAAATAAATAGAATATGCCTTAGTGAAAATGCACTTCTACAATGGAAAACAATTCAGAAGTTTTTCATTATTTTAGAAATGTGCACAATATATAAAGTTCATAGTACTTGACATCAGTATTGAATGTTAGAGTTAATTGAAGCTCTCAGTAGTTTGGGTTAGAAAGACAGAATTACAGAAAAAGGAAAGTAATTCTTTTTGTTTTATTCTGAGTCCTAACAGATTATAACCAAAGCCAGTAGCAAGTTTTTTTATGATTAATTAATGATGGGCTAATTTGCTTTAGGCCATGAAGTTTTCCAGCCACTCATTAATCTCAGGAAATGCCATGGGCTGCAGTTGTTACTGTTTAATTAAAAAGTATGTCACAGTTGCAAAGCTACAGAAAGCTGTAAATATTATCCTTTGCCAAGCATTTACATATCCAGAATAATCTGTAGTCAAAATGAGGAGTGCAAGAGAAAAGAAGAGCTAAACACTAGATGCTTTAGGCTAAGGTAACATATTTTTGTCACTAACATTAGATAACTTTAAATTCATACAATGGAGCATGCTCTACAGGACCATTTTTCATCTCTTCATGACTGATTGTTTAGGATTATATTAGTCTCGAGGGAAGCCAAAGGAAAGACTTCTGCTACTTTTTAAGTGTTTGGTTGTGCCCAGGCTCCCATGATCACAGGGCACAATTTCTACTCTAAAATTCCAGAACAGAGGAGGTGCTGGGACATCTCTGAAGGAGGAGAGAGAAAAGGGGAGAAGTTGAGGGGGAGAAACGGGAGAGAGGGGAGTAGGAGAGAGAGCAATTTTAAGAGCAATTCTGCAATGTCTTCATCTCTTATAATATTCTGGACAAATCAAGGAGAATGTAGTGACACAACTAGAAAGTCACACATTGATGTTCTTAATCAGAAAAAGAGTACAGCACAGACACACGTTAAAATATTAAGGATGGTTTATCTTGCAAAGCCACGATAAAGTCCCTTTCTTCTTTTATTTTATTTATTTATTTATTTATTTTAGTACTGAAAGTATCAAAATACCAGACTGTAACAATATTCAAACTGGAGTGAAAAAAAAACAAAAACAAAACAAAAACAAACAAAAAAAAACAACAACAAAAAAAAAAAAACACAAAACTTTCTTTTATTAGAAAGCAAAATTTCTGCGATGATATTCCTGCCAGCTAAAGGAACATGTGACAGGTTTATCCAGATCTTTGGTCAAAATACCATATGGCAAAATGAGTTGTTAAACACTCATTCATTTAGAAATAAAATTATAACCTAATATATGGTTTGTTTCAAATCAAGTTCTTTTAAGAAACAAAAAGTTCCAGGAAAATTGGGTGTGGACATTATATTTCATTTTACTTCTGTAAAATCTTCATTCTAATAGAGAAAAGGTACGTTTGGAAGCCATGAAGATAAAATGTGTTGATGTGTTGTAGAAAAAATATTTTGTATAGGAGGAAATAAGAACTATCTACCTCACAAAGCCGGACACTCCATCACAAAGCACACTGTCACCATTGTTTCTTACTGGTAATTTTGTCAGAAAAGTGTCAGCTCGACAGTACTATCTACTTCATCATGCAGTGCTGGTAAGTGGTTTAGATCAAGGCTGAGACATATCAAACATGGTTTTCATTTATCCAAAGGCCACTTTATGACATCTCTTCAATGCTCTGGAGCCTTGAAATAACATTATATTACACAAGCATCTTGTTTACAGCCTAAGCAGTAGAAAGGGCCCTTAGTATCAGGTGGGCAGGAAAATGAAAGGGGAACATGTGTTCATGAGACTATATGCTGAGAGAAAGCCAAACACAAAAAGAGGAATGCAGAATTAGGGCTGAGAAGATATTTTCATTCTTTCCTGCAATTCAGATAGGATAGTGAGTTAAAAGAAAAATCATATGTGTATTTACATTTGTGTGTACCAATTTTTAAGAAGATCAAAACCAAAGTCAGTCTGTAAAAAAAAATCAAATGAAGAAATCAACACGCAAAAACATACTGAAAAGAAAATCAGAAAATGTAATGACTTTATCCAGAAGGAAAAAAAAAAAAAAAAAAGTGCTAATATATGGCCAGGAAAAAAAAAAAAAAAAAAAAAAAAAAGCAGGATACAATGAGAGGAATAGCAGAACAAAAAATAACCACTGAAACGTTAAAAAAAAAATGTTCAACACAAAGGAAAGATTTTCATATTAAAAAAAAAAAAGTATAAGCTAGTCACTAACACTTATACACATACACAAATACATACACAAACAGAAAGTACAGAAAAATACAGTCCAATATATAGAAGAGAAAGATCAAAAGCATTTAAATGGAAAGTGGTTTGGTAAAGATAAGGATGCTGCAATCTGATTAAAGTAAAAAAAGACACAAAGATAAGAAAAAGTCAACACAGGAAAACAAACAAAGAAAACAAACGAAGAAACAACAATAAAAAAGAAATACATGTAAAGTGCTCAGGATCACTAGGCAAACAAACAATCAGCAAGAAAAAGAGACTCCAAGAAAAGAAAAATCAAAAGAAAACTACAAAATATAAAAAGACAAAATGCCATTGTCTTCAAACATGCTGTATAGGCATCAGGAAAAGTTTAAAGATTAGATTTCTCTGTCCATCTGTCACTTGAACTCGCCATGCATGATGTGCTTTACAGAAACACAAGAACCAGACAACCTCAGTCTTGCAGGTAGCACAGGTGTCCTGGATGACTTGCAGGAGCACCTCATCTTATGGGAGCTATTAGGTGTATATGGTATCTATTTGTTGCACAGTTCATGAAGAATGATAAAAAAAATAAAATAAAAACAGCTTTAAATAAAAAGTGTTTTCCAGTATCAATCCAGGTCTTTTATGTAAAACCCATTGAAGAGAGCATAAGTGTGAAGTTACTTCGAAACTTTTTGCAGTTTCTTCAAAGTTTATAGAAGTTTAATTACTCTGCATATTGGTCTCTATAAAGCAAAGTAGCTGCTCTTAATGCTTTGCAACAAGATCAAAGAAACCTTTCAGTGCTGTGGTTTTCATGGTAGACTCTAACATCTGTAAATTACCAAAATTAACACCTTCCTAACCTAATTCATCAGCACAATGCTGGAGTCATACTAACCTGTCCAGGCAGGACTAGTGAAATGAGAAATTTATTGCTTGTTGCTTTGATTCTCAGAACCAAGTAGACACTGGAATTTTCACCCCATAATGCATAGTAACTCTGCATATGGAACACATGAACTTAATGGGAAGCTGAAAACATAGCTGTGAAGGATGCTTTTGCTCTGAGATGTATTTGATGAAACTAACACACCAATAACATTTTATTTCTTTTCCCACTTCCCTTCTAGACAGTTTCTAGGCAAGAAAATTGCCAAACCCAGTACCCCAGCTTCAGATAAGTACCTACAAACATTGCTTGACCTGAAGAAAAAGGCACAGGAATCTTCTCTGTGCTTGCCATATCCTGGCACAATTGCAAGTGAGGACCTCCTGGCAAACAGAATGGATGCTGATGGATAAAAACAGATATTCTTAAAAACATCTCTCACTATAGTCTGAACAAGGAGTCTCACAGCAGCCTCACGTGGGCAATGGATAACCACATGATGCTATTTTTTGCTGAACAGTGATCAGAGTAGTCTCCACAGCTGTCCCTGCACAATACAATGCAGAAGAATTCACCACACTTGTGAGAATTCATCACACAAGTGATGAAGAAGAATTCATCACACAAGTGACACGCAGGTGTCACTTGTTATCTCTGTGTCTCACACAGGGGAGTACAGCCATACATGCAGTGGTATTACCTTATTTTAGAAGTATTTTAGAAGTAGAAGTGGTCCCGAGGCCAGGGGAAACAACTTTATCCTGACTTTTGATCAGTTGATTCAGTTCAAGGAGGATGCCTCAGTTCTGCTGTATGGAAAAGAACTGCAAGAAGCCTAGGTATAGATGTTCTAAATTAGGCAGAAGAACACACATGCTTAACACTAGAAATGAAGTCTCTTGTGGTTATATGCAACAGAAGCAGGAAATTTATCATAGGAGATGATGCAGAAAAACGCAGGAGTGAGAGATAGTGCTGATAAATACCGTATTTTGCAATATGAATGCTTTTGTTTCTCACAGCTCAGCAGAGAGATCACTAGGCACAGCTGCTATGCACAAATGTATACTTACAAATAAAAAAAGTGTGTGGATACCCACATATAAGAACAGCTTTTATATACAAATAATGGAAAACAAGGTAAGCAATAATTTGTACAACATTACTACTATTATGGGAGATGAGAGCTTTACTTTTCACTATTCTGGGACATGAAACTGCAAGCATAAAACACCTTCCAGGTGCAGCTGGGACCTTCCATACCTGCATCATACACAACAACTCTTGTACTCGGAGAGCAAGAACCAAAAGAAATGTGGATTTGAGTCCTTAAGCTATGAGAGTGGGCCAAAGCTGCATGCTGACAGAGCAAAATGGTAAGGTCAGAATTACAGAAGGAGAGGGAATTGGAAGAAATTCTAATCCCAAAGTAGCTCTTTTATCTTTTAGTATAGGTGTAAACAATTTGCTTTGAAGAAATATGTAATGACTGTGCTTCCAATGAATTTCAGCTAGCTACTTAGCTCACTGCACAAGAATTGTGCAGAAAAACTGAAGACAGATATTCTTTTCTGCATTAAACATTTTTAGGTAGTTTTAAGATACTCTATGAGGAAACATGACCCTATCTTCAGGTTTAATTCTTGGATATTTTTTTTTAAGGAGAAATACATACCTAAAAAGCAAGTAGACTTATTTCTCTCTTCTCCAGGGCTATTTTTGCATTTCACGCTTGACATTAAAGAGTAATCTAAGAAAGCACGTAATCAAAAGAGAAGCAAACAGTTGTTATCTACTATCTTCCCTTACAGTGAACACTCATCTGAAATAGCTGAACCTCATGCAGGGGAGAGGAATGTGTTCTTCCTCCTTAAACTTCACCATTTTCTCTACAGAGAATACTGACAGACACAGATTTTTATATGTATATATTTCATTCCCTATAGCAAATAACGATGATGATGATGATGATGATGATGATGATGATAATAATAATAATAATAATAATAATAATAATAATGATATAAAAAAACTTGACTGTTATCAGTTGCAAATAAGTGCCCTTGGAAAATTTCACATGCTCACAATAAAGTGTGCCTATAGTTAAAAACTGCATTTCTTTATGGGGAACATTTGGCTAAACCTATCCTATAAACCTATAAACTTCATAATCTGATCTGGATGGAAAAGGAAGCTGAAGCTTTTTCATCCTGACCTTCCTTATTTTCTCTGTGAAAGACTTGGACTTTCATTATTTTAGTCATTCATGTCTTGCACAGTTATGGTATCACTTGGCTGTCAGCAGTGCTGAACTAACACTATTTCCCAGTCAGTTAGTACAAGAAATATCACTGTTACCTTGACTAAGATCAGAATATCCAAGAGATGATCACAAAACCTAACCTCAGGCATCTACTTTAGGTAATTAAATTAGCTATTTGGTCTTTCTACCCACATTATATTCAACAGAGAGCAACAGATTGGGAGTGTTTAAGTCTAATCTTGATGTCTTGCTATGAGTAACCTGTACAATTAAACTGTCTTCCGAGGCTAACAGCCTACACAACTCTAAATATTTTTTGGCCCAACCACTGACCAGCACTAAGTTTCACATCACAAAAAAAAATAAAAATAAAAAAGGGAAAAAAAACGGGACTTTTTTTCCCTCCAAATTAAAATGCTGCCAGGTTTTTCATATATCAAAATTATATTACCATTAAGGCAAACCTCATGAGATAGCCCAATTCCTGCCTTAGAAAGCATGTGAAAGCTAACATAAAAAAAAAAAAAAAAAAAAAAAAACTATTGAACTATCATTAACTTTTTATTGTAGTGAGAATTATTTTGGTAATTATCAAGATCTGTTGCAACATTAATCAGCCTGCACAAAGCTCCTCTTTGGATGTGCCAGTTATTTTCATGATGATGAATATAAAATCTATTTTCAATTAGCCTAGTGCAAATCTTGTACTGAAGTCTATAGAACCCTGAGTTTCCCATAAGTTGGCCAAAATAAAGCATTGAATTAGTATCAAATATGATTTAGCATTAATTTTGTCACTGATTTAAGGGGTGGAATGGTAGGTGCTACCTGTAAGCCTCATCAAATGCACAGAAGCAGAAATGTAAAAGTATTAGAATGAAGGAAGATCTAATTTACAAAAATGCATTCGGTAATCAGAGAAAATGTAGAGGTGCAGGGATGAAAAGTTAAAGGCCAGATTCCCAGCTGTTTCAAAACTGCACAGCACTAAAACTTGTCAACAATGTTAATAATCATTCACAAGTGGGTTATTTTTTAAGGAGTATTCTGGCTGGAAGATTAGGTAAGTGAATTATTTCTGAATAAATATCACCAAAGAATATCAGTTTCCAGAGAAAAGAAAACAAACAGCAAAATAAATATTGTGTTGGGGTAGCTTTGTTCTAGCTAACAGGGCAAGAAGATGCAACTTTAAAACACACATTTTGAATATATGAATTCTAAGGACTGTTGCTACTGAACAAAACCACATCAGCATTTAAATTAAAACATTAGGTCCTATGAAAAGAATAATAATAATAAAAAAAAATAGGATCCAACAAAATTCACATTGCTTTTAAGGTTGTTTGTTGTAACAGTTCTGACTCTGTGGGCAGAACATTCATATTCTCAGTGGATCTCAAAAGTTTGAAATGAATGTTACATTACATATGCTGCTCCATTACCATATCTATAGGGAAAAGTCTGAGTAATAGTACTTTCCAACCTATTCTTTATTGCTCATGTATGAATGATGAAAGTGGCAGGGCTATGAAGTAGACGTAAATGGCAGGAAAAATGCAGAACTAGAGACAGAGGAACAATGGCAAAAGAAAGGGCTTCATGAAAGACTTAAGTGCCAGCATCAGAGAAAGGCAAGTATAATGAAATTTAAAAAATAAAAAATAAAATAATAATAATAATAAATAAAAACTTTTAGCAAACTGCAGTTTCAAAGGATTTAGAAGGGCCTCTCCAAAACATGGACTCAGAATGCTGGAGATCAAATTTGAATCCAGTCCGAAGAAGGTTTCTGAAAATGTTTATTAAATTATCATCTGTGTAATCATGTAACAGTCAGCAGGGAAGGAAAAAAAAAAAGGGGGGGAAGGACGGACTAGTAGCTAGTTACTTTCAGATTTCTAGGTGTGTTGTGTATCAGAAAAACTCTATGAAGTTCAAAAAGTTCTACAGCTGCCATCAAACTCTGCAGGCAGGAGGCATATTTATTTACATAAAAGTCAGACGATACATTAGACTGTGCATGCTTAGAAGCAGATAGATGGAATAGAGTTACAACTCCAAATGAATATTAATCCACTGCTATGGCTAATTTTAACAGCTTGAAAGTCAACAAACACATTTGTCTTAAGTCCGGAAGGAATAGATCTGCTTTTGAAGTGAAGTGATGAAATTATTGCAGGAAATAAAAAGCTAAATATTGTAGTGAGCATTAGAAAAATGAAACACCGGCTTGTCAGGTATCTAAAGAGAAATGAACGTGGATAAATTATAATTAAATGTGAGCATTGCAACAATTTTTTATGCTTCAAAGCTATGCATTACACCTCATTTATCTTCACTCATTCACTGTTTTAATGGGCAAAATTGGCTTTTACCAGCTATTACTTTCTCATGCCATAAAGATGGTAGGGAATTTTGTTTGTTTATTTCTGTATGTCAAAACACAGGTCCCAGAAATACTATCCCCTACCTAAAGATATTAGTGCTTGAATGGCTGAAGCCTAGAAAATGAAACATAACAAGAACCAGTGAATAAGAAGCCTTCAGACTATTCAATTACTGGTTTAGTGCTGACATCTGTACATTCTTGAGTGTTACCCTTTGAACTCTAGGGAACCAACTTCAGATTACTTAAATTTTACTCAACTCTAACAGTTTTTTTGTGAAGCCATATGTTTTGTTTTGTTTTGTTTTTTAAAAAAAGCTCCCCATGTCAGGTTTGTAAAACTTACATATATACCTCTTAGTTCACAGAATTTAAATTAATTAAGCACACTTCACCAGTAACAAATCAATCATTACTTGGGTCACAAAGCGTTGCATTTTGATAAGGTTTTATGTCCATATTTTTAAATAACTTTCATGTCCCTTTCAAATTCAGAGTACTTTATTCTGCACAGCATCGTCAGACCCCTGAAGACTCTGCCCATCCACACAGCTATCTAATGATCTACTTAGAAGATTATTCATATATTAGCACAGGGAGCAAGACACAACTTACCTGTATTTTCAGTTCTGGTCTTACTTATTCCTCCTTCCTCCACTTCCAGATCTGAGCTACTCAAGGGACATTGCTGTATGCACCACCTGAAGTCCTTTGCAGGTGGCAGCTCCTCAGACAGTGGGCAAGACTGCCATTAGACAGATACTTTGGTCTCTCTTCTCTGGTCCCTGGTGTTTCACACTTCTGTTAGATATTCTGCAAGTTCACACTGTGATTCCCAGCCACTTGAATGAATTGGTGGACCCTTAAAAAAATGTGTCTTCATTCTCTATAACCTCATCTTTTTGGCATCCTGAGATCAAAACAGCAACTACTTTTTCAAACTTAGATCTCACTTTTCTGGACATAACCATTAAGGTGAACTAATGTTATTTCTCAACTTTACTTAAATTTATTATGCTTGTTACGGAGAGTTACAATAAGTTTTTTCATTTTTTTAAGAGTTGTTCAGGGTCAGCAACAGCTCAGAAAAAGATTTCACCTGAACAAAGTATATGTACCATCTCTAGTGACACTTCTCTTTCCAGAACAAGTTTTTAACATTGCAAGTGAAACACTTGGCTAAAAATGTAGACTTTTATTAAATAAATAAATAAATAAAAATACAAGATTTAGAACAGGTGAGACAATTAATTAACCAATTAATCATGTTTTTCCCCCCTTTGGCATACTAAATTGTGGCTGTTGTTATTACATTTTATTATTCATTCTGAGGGAATGCTCCAGATCCCCAGGCACAATTATAGTCCCATTACACCACGTGCAGCACAGCACAGATGAAAAGAACCTTCCCAAAAGCAGTGTAAGCCCAGAGGTGTGTAAGATACCATCTCCACAGGCCATCAGACACACTAAGGACTGCACAGGCCATGGCCAGGAGAAGCAGCATTTCCAGGAGATAAAGCAGGTGCTTCAGCAACCACAGTGAAAAGGAAGTAAAGACACTGCCACATTATTCCCAGCTATTTTTCTGGAGTGTTGTGTCACAGAAGGGTGAGTAATTCTGCAACAAAACCACATGCAGAAGTTTCCATTTTCAGCAGATTGTGGACGGAGCCTGTATGCCAGGCTTCTTACTAGATACAAGATCAGTGCCAGCTGTGGAGTCCGTGCTGTCACTGTGACCTGGGAAGATTTACTCTGGTGCTTGCTTCACTGGCACCATTGCCTTCACCAGTGTCTTCTGGGATCAACTGACTGCTTTCTCCAGTTTATTTAAGGGGAATGAAACATAACTTCACCTGCTGCTACTTCTAAACCCCTTTCAGTTCCCAAGAAGTCAGAAGAAAAACACGTGTTGCATCCCCAGTGTTCCCAGGCTCCAAGCCAATGCTATAGCTGGTGTCTGGTATCACATTCACTTAAAGCTTTAAAAACTCTAGAAGAAAACAAACCTCATCTATTTTTTTTAAAACCTACAGAGAACTCTCCTTACTGTGGAGACAATGAGAATATATATGTTATGGTTATGTTTATTAAAACAAGTCTGTGATCACTGTAACATTCTTTTAGACATGCAGCTTCTTTTCCAACAAAAGTACTTTCCAGTCTTTTAGAGTTTCTATATTCAAATCTGTGAGGCACATTTTAGGAAAAAAAAAAAAAATCTAAAAATACATATTTTTATGGAATTTCCTGTGAAAATTTAGAGAAATTGATCTATTAATTCTAATCATTGTGCTTGTTTCTAGAACAAGCAGCATACCATTAGTTCAAACTGTATTTTCAAACATGCTTTTATACTCTACATCAAAGTTAACCATGTCTTTTGTTTTTCACTTATTTACAGTATTAGGAACCGCAAATACCCCAAAACTGTACAAAGGCCAAAATATAGATTTTTGTTTGTTTGTTTCTCTGTGGTGGTTTTACTCATATAGGCAGCCGAGTTCTACCACAACTGCTTTCTCACTCCCCCTCATCAAATGGAAAGAGGTAGAAAATATGATGCAAAGGGCTCGAGGGCTGAGATAAGGATGGGGAGATCACTCAACAATCATCGTCGCGGGCAAAACAGACTCAGCATAAGGAGATTAATAAAATTTATAGCCTATAACTAACAAGCTAGAAAAGTGAAAATCAAAGGAAACAACATAAAAAAACTTATCCCACAGCCACTTTCCTCCACCTCTTCCCCCCAGGTGACACAGGGATATGGGGACTGGGGGCTGCAGCCAGTCCCTGTCGCTTGTCTGTCGCTCCTTCACGGTCCCTCTCTGCCCCTGCTCTCCGTGGGGCCCCCTCCTGAATTGATCCTGTGGAGGCTTCAGGCACTGCTCCCACACAGCTCCGTCCCACAGGGTCCATCCATCCCCCAGCAGCAAACTGCTCCAGCACGGGTCCCCCACGGGTGGGCGGCAGCTCCCCCCCAGCCCCCCTGCTCCTGCGGGGGCTCCTCTCCACGGGCTGCAGCTCCGGCCCGGGGCCTGCTCCTGCGGGGGCTCTCCATGGGCCGCAGCCTCCTCCAGGCCACATCCACCTGCTCCACCGGGGGCTCCTCCACCCATGGGGGGGCTGCAGCGTGGAGATCTGCTCCATGTGGGACCCATGGGCTGCAGGGGGACAGCCTGCTCCACCAGGGGCCTCTCCCTGCACAGCCCGCAGGGGAACTGCTGCTGCCTGCCTGCAGCACCTCCTGCCCTCCTGCTGCACCCACCTGGGGGCTGCAGGGCTGCTTCTCTCTCCTCTCGTCCCTAGCTGCTGATGTGCTGCAGGTTTTTTCCCTTTCTTAAATCTGCTGTCACAGAGGCACAAACAACGTTGCTTATTGGCTTGGCTCTGAACAGTGATGGGCTCCTTTGGAGCAGGCTTTATCTAACATGGGGCAGCTGCTGGACTCTCACAGAGGCCATCCCTGCAGCCCACTGCTACCAAAACCTTGCCACATAAACCCACTACACTCATCAAAGTATCAACAACTTTGGTTGTGGAAATTGATTACTCAACTAAATGGTAGCCTTCAAGTAATTATCTACCCACGTGCACACACATACAGCTACCACTTTCATACACTTAATAACAAAGAAACATTTCCAGTATGGGTAGCCCCAAGTCATAATCTTCTCTGCTCCATTTAGCTGGGGAAATTCAACTGTATTCAATTAATTGTATTCAGCTTTGGTCTGTCCCCATGTAAAATTGAAGCTAAAGCTTATTTGAGATCTCTCAGTTACAATCAATGCTGAACTGACATCTGTCTTAGCTCCTGACCAGTCCCTCCAGCCACATCTTGTTGTCAACAGCCTCAGTGGGCAGTTTTCTGTCTGCCACGATGCATACACTACACAAGCTGCCCCAGTTCCTGAGCCACCACTGGATCCTTCTGCTGTATTGTGCAGTTCAGAATGTTGAAGTTGATTGAAATCCATATATTAGATAAAAAACAATGCTGCGATTTTAAGCTATTTAAGTCATGTTTTGATGTTCTAAGTGGAACTGAAGGTATTGGCTTTCTTATGCTTCAGACTGAGTAGTATTTCTAGTTTTCACTCTTGTATCCAGTAACCGTATTCAGTAAAACACACAAAACAAGATCCCACTGCTTGTCACTATGGTGACAAGTTAGACTTCTGTATTTTATCAGCTGAAGAAACTACATGCTCAATATTGAGCACAACTTCCATAAAACTGTGTAATTTCACTGTACTCAGCTATAAACTAGAGTCTTTGAGTTAACCTTACTGCAATAATTAAAATCACACACACACAAAAATAAACAAATAAAATCAGTATTTTATGTGTAAATATGTGTAAATACCTCAAAAACAATAATTCATCAATCATTGAGATTATATTAAAATCTGATTAAATTGTACATATAAAAATTTGTATGAAGCAAAAATCTGGTATGCGAAGAAAACAAAGGAGAGACTAACAATATCTCACGTTCCATACAAAACTAAGTTTGACAAGAATGGGCACCACTAGCCTGGTTGTTACTGTATCACTTAAAGATTATTTGTATTAAGTTCAGATGCTTGTTTTACAAATTTTATGCTATTTTCAAACTGTAATGAAAAGTATTCAGTATTACTAATTCAGTATTACTAACATTCACTTACCGATAGAAGGAAAAAATAGTAGGTATCATATGAATATGAATCCTAACTCAGTATAAAAACGAACATCATTCACTGGAATCTGTTGTCAGAAGTGTATTTTTTTATAACAGCCATGTCTATTGAATTTATTAGAGAAAAAATAGTCTTTTGAAATAAAGCTATCAGATGATACGTGAATTCATGAAAATAATTAGGCTTCCATTTCATTGCTTAGTAAAAGAGATTTAGATATTCCATTTGTATCCAATTGGAAAGTATCCAAAACTATACTAATCTTGAGAGAAACAAGCATTTAATTGAAGTTTCATTCACAGACACTAACATTCCTTCTCTCTTTCCTATCTTTCTGATTGTGTTATATACATAATGCAAAGCACGCAGGAATATTCCTCCAGCAAAGTCTATAACATGAGCATTATTATAAGCCATGGTCAGCTATAATCGCAGAATTTAATTTCAGTCACTCTACTGTCTTTTTGTTGTCAAAAGGTGTATTAGCCCTTCAGTTCTCTCACTACTTAAAAGTATATTTGCAGATAAAGCAATATTATCTTTTAAGAACAATATTCCAACAGCATTTATTTGTTTGGGTGTTTTTTTCTCTCAGTTTGACAGCCCTGCTTATGCTTCCAAACAGAGAAATAATTCAAAGCCTCATTCATACAGTAACAATTTTTGAAGTATTGGATACTTTATAATTAAAGTAGAAGTTACTGGTTTTGATTCAATACAACTTCTGGTTGGTAGCATCTACCAAGCTTGTAGGTACCTTCCAACATACCTTAACATCCTCAGTTGTACTTAAATAAATAGATAGTTATCTTAGAAGGGCTGTACATTTTCCGTCTCTTTCTAATTTTCTACTAATCTAATTCTAATACTGTACTGTGAGAATCCAATAAAAATGAGACATGCTACTACAAGAGCAGTGTTGTTAATTAGCTATAAGGAAACTTAAGAAATTGCAAGCTATTTAATAATTCTGAGGCCAGATTATTTTATCTTCATGTGGTACTGGGGAAAATTTTAATGGAAAATTCACATGGAAATTTCTATGTGGATTTGGGGAAATTAGGCTGAACAGTGATTAGCAGCCTGGACCTTGAAAAGGTATCTAAAAGATCTTTTGGTATCTTGATAACAATGGCCTTGGAAATGATGAGTGAATCAGACCCTAGTTAAACATGTTTTAGTATGGGATATTTTAGTATAGGGAGTTAGTCACAGAGAAAAGAGCAGATTGGAAAGCTTGAAGTGAGAATCAAACTCAAGTCAAATGCTAAAGCTGAACAGTATGGTAATGAAACCTTTGTGGAATCAGTAGAAGAAAGGAAGGCAGACAAAATATGGCAATGGGGGACTTCTAGCAAATTCGGAGTACTGTGAATTTCTTCTGGTAAAGGCAGAAATGACTCATTGAATGTTGCTCTTTGTGGCTGAATTTTCCCAAATGCTATGCTGAAATTCATCCTGTGACTCCATGTGAGAAATTCATCATTTTCTGTCCGCATATGCTCATTATTGTTGAGCTAAAATATGGTCTTTTCAGAAATTTTTATGCTATAAAAATGGTTCAGAGTGTCCACAGTAAAGGTGGCACATAAACTCAATCAGAGAAAATAACTTAAAAAATCAAATAAAATATTCTCTTTTTGTTGTTGTTGTTAGACATATCCATTTATAAAGTAAGCTGATTGGCATATTAGCATAACATGATGTGACATGGCTTTTGTAGTACATAGTAGATTAGTGTTTCAAGAAACAATGGAAAGAAAACATCCTGCAAAGAAATCTTGCATTAATCAGATTTTTGTTTGTTTGCCTTTCATGTATCTTCTCTATAATTAAATTGAATTAGAGTAACAATGGAATACTGAAATTGAATCACAACCATTCTCCCGTTAAACGTCTTGAAGCTATTAATCAAAGATCTACACAGAGATAAATAATTTAATTAAAAATATAAAATTTTGAGCTCCTGAATGGTGGAAGATGGACATTATCTTAATCCAGTCCCTAACATATTTTCCAAGATTCACAGGAGATACATGTATTCTCAGTGTGAAGACAGCACAAATATATAATGTTACTTTAAAACATACTGAGTTAGTTTATGTCCAACAACCAATTTTCAACTAGGTAAAGGCTAATAATAAGGAGGTAAGACACATGAAGTAATAGATTCTTGTTTGTAGATTGAAAAAATATAGTCAGTATGCTAAGCAAGATTTCTATTGGAATACTTATATGCAGGAGACATTTTTATTATAATCAAATACTGGGAAATCAGAATTAACCCTTTTAAAAGGGTTAATTGTGAAAATTTACAATAAATCCTGTTGCCAGTTGTTCAGGTTAAGTGCTATGGGAGTGAGCAAAGTGTGGCTGCATGATTTGCTAACATTAAGAATACAGCTGACAAATTAGGATGAAAGAGTTTTAAATCAAAACAGATTTCTGAATTTCAGATTAGCCAGAACTATAATTAATAGAACAAAGAAGTCAAAGAAGTATTACTCTATTCAGGACTGTTACAGTTACTAACCTGAGGACATGCCTTAGCTGACAATCAGGCAATACAGTAAGGTGGTAATCCACTTCTCAAAGTCCAGAATTTAAAGAAAAATTGTCAGTTATCAACTTGATGTAGACTAAGACTTTGTATAATAGAGCACTTTATATAATAGAGCCTAAAACTCAGAAAGAGAATAGAAGTAGAGGTGAAAAGGAAATTAAAGGTTGTATCAAAGCATATCCAAGAAATGAAGTAGTCTAACAGATTGAAGAGTAAATTATAGTAAAAAATAGATCCCTATCATGCAATATAACTCTGTAATGTGTTTGTAGATCATCAAGTGCTTATGCAAGTAACAATAACAAGGAAGACCATGAACATACCATTGCTTAGAGTGATGAAAAGGAAAAGAAAGGAAAAAGGGGAAGGGAAAGGAAAAAGGGGAAGGGGAAGGGGAAGGGGAAGGGGAAGGGGAAGGGGAAGGGGAAGGGGAAGGGGAAGGGGAAGGGGAAGGGGAAGGGGAAGGGGAAGGGGAAGGGGAAGGGGAAGGGGAAGGGGAAGGGGAAGGGGAAGGGGAAGGGGAAGGGGAAGGGGAAGGGGAAGGGGAAGGGGAAGGGGAAGGGGAAGGGGAAGGGGAAGGGGAAGGGGAAGGGGAAGGGGAAGGGGAAGGGGAAGGGGAAGGGGAAGGGGAAGGGGAAGGGGAAGGGGAAGGGGAAGGGGAAGGGGAAGGGGAAGGGGAAGGGGAAGGGGAAGGGGAAGGGGAAGGGGAAGGGGAAGGGGAAGGGGAAGGGGAAGGGGAAGGGGAAGGGGAAGGGGAAGGGGAAGGGGAAGGGGAAGGGGAAGGGGAAGGGGAAGGGGAAGGGGAAGGGGAAGGGGAAGGGGAAGGGGAAGGGGAAGGGGAAGGGGAAGGGGAAGGGGAAGGGGAAGGGGAAGGGGAAGGGGAAGGGGAAGGGGAAGGGGAAGGGGAAGGGAAGGGAAGGGAAGGGAAGGGAAGGGAAGGGAAGGGAAGGGAAGGGAAGGGAAGGGAAGGGAAGGGAAGGGAAGGGAAGGGAAGGGAAGGGAAGGGAAGGGAAGGGAAGGGAAGGGAAGGGAAGGGAAGGGAAGGGAAGGGAAGGGAAGGGAAGGGAAGGGAAGGGAAGGGAAGGGAAGGAACAGTTTTCAGAGTTTAAAATTGTTTAAAATAGACACTAGTCTTCAACAGTAGAATATTAGCTTTTACTGCAGAGTCTCTGTAAATCATTCTTAACACAGTTACTTTAATTTTACAGGTTGTCCATACCTATTAAGCTATGTGATCATATACATGATGATACTTTTTCTCTGATGATTTTATCTTAGCCAGATATGCTTTTTTTTCAGGACAGGTATGAAAAGAATCCCAAAACTCAGAATGAAATTATTTTCTGATCAGAAAGATCAATACTACAGAAAACAAGATGTCCAGTTTCATAAATCATTGCTTGTCCATTTTCTTTTACCACTAGCTTAAAGCTGAGGAAAAGATTATTCACAGTAAGGAGGTATCTGTTGTTCTTTTTTCCAACTGGAGCACCACAAAAAGTCAACCCCCTGACTTTAGCAGATTTAGCAGATTTAGCAGATTTCAAGAATTTAATGTACAATGAAAATTAGAAAACACCCAATCCTTCATATGCCTATTTCGTTAATGTCGCAGTATGGTCCAGTAAATCTCATGGACATTAACAGTGTCCACTAACTGCTGGTGCTGCATCTACTAAAGCAAACAAACAAACACATTATATATATTTCTGAAAAAAAAAATATATATTCTCAAACAAAACCAAGTCTTTTAACATATGAACATCATGGGACTGTGACTTTTTTACTTAGCACCAAAAGCAAAAACAGTTTCATTCTCCTAGGCATATAAAGTAAAATAAATACATTCCAACATTTCACATAAAAATAAAAACAAGAATTAGTTGACACCACAGGAGGGGTAATTACTTTGTCACACTCTGGTCTCATTTTTAAAAATGTATTCATATTTAAAATGAAATACAAGCTGTTTCAAAATAAAGATTGCCTAAGGTGCAAGCTTCTCCTTCTAGACTGTAGTTAGTGGGTTTTTTTCATCACTTTTTGTAGAGATCTTCAACGTGACAGGTCAAGATTTTTTTTTTTCTTGGAGAAGATCAATCAAAAGAATTCTGTAATTTTTGAAATAATATGTTTTATTACTTTATATCAGATGACCTTTGATGTTTCCATCACGAAAGAAACACCCATCATCTATCTTGGATTACATTGCAAAGAGCTTTTCCTTGATTTTCAGTGGTCTCCTTAAGCAAAAGCAAGTGCTTTCTGTATGTAAAAATCACAGGCACTCGCGGGAGTTTAATTTAAGAAGATAAAATTAAAATAAACACAAGTTTAACTGAAGTATCATAAACAACCAGAATCTTGAAAGAAGACTGGAAATTCAGTTACTAAAGAAAACTAGGAAGTCTAAAATATAAAAATGGCCATTTCAAATGGTTCTGAAACTAACCTCTTTTTCAAACTGTTGTTCAGTGTACCTCTGTGGATGGCCTTGAACTGCAGCAGAGAGGGATTAACATTACGGTGCTGCATGGTTAAGGGGTTGGCTTCCAGACCAGGCCACCTGAGGCTTTATTTAATAAAAGCTTAGAGGTCAGTTCGATATCAGACAGCTTTCTAAAGGCTGGTTTTCAGGGGAGGCCAAATCAACTGGGAAAACTGTGAACTAATACATATCTGTGAATTTTTCTGAGATTTATCTTTGTCTTCTGTCAGGACTGATCTTGTTCGCTTACCCTACCACTTCTAGAGTTTTTTTTTTTGTTTATTTGCTTGCTTGTTTTTTTTCCCTAAATGGAATAAAGGTGTGACCATATACCAGCCTTGATGACCAGAAAGACACAAAACCTTTTTCTACGAAATCTAGGAAATGGGAAAAGGACCTGAAAAATGTTGCCGCATTTTTGGGTATATGGATGTGAAAGTTGACAGCAGATAGAGCTGGTGCTAATGCTGACACAGAAAATATGCCAAAATCTATATTTCAGGAAAGTGACTGAGGTGCCCAGACATAGGAATCCAGTTTTATTTTAGATTTTATAGTGTTTCATGCTTGAACTCTTCCTTCTGTTCTTGAGTGACATGCTTTCCCTGTAGGCTCTCCCTTTGATCCTTCCCTCTCCAGGTACTGAGATATTCCAGAGCAACTAAAACATTTAGATACCTAGATCTCTCCACTGAATTATTTCTTTAAAAAAATAAAATTAAATAAAAATAAAAAATAAATCACTGTCCACACAACTGCAGCTATAAAAAATACACTAAAAATCCTTTCTAAAACTGGTGAAGAGTCAAATCAAGCTTTCCTTTGAAATGAAGCTGCAGGCTTATGCAGAACATGCAGTTTGTAGGCAGAGGCACTGGGAATAAGAACAGAAGAGCTGCTCTCTGCATGACTGAGGAAACCGGGTGATATGAATGCAAAGATAAACGTTTATCTTGGTAAGTTGCATGGGATGGAATTAAGCGCAGTAGGATAAAAACCTTTGAGAATAATGAGATAGCATGTAGAGATCTTCCTTTATTTTTCTCCTTTTAATTATCTGTTGTAGGTCGTTAAATCTTCTTATCACACTCCTACACATCCAATTCCTAATGTAACTAGAATGTAATTGCCTGTTTTACAAAACCAGATTCAAAGTTAGTATTTCTTCAGCAATTTCTTATTGCAGGAGCAGAGGAACCAAACAATATGGTTTAGGGGTATGATTTTCATGCATTAGATAGGAAGATGTTCAGTTTCCTGGGAAAAATGACAGAAATTGGACCTAGCTAGGGCCACTGATCTGTGTCATTCCTGGCAGGCAAATTGTCATATTTCCAAAAGCATTCTGCTATGAGCATGCATGGGGAAAAGTTGCCTTACAACTCATCCCTGGAAGTCTTTAAAAGACGTTTAGATGTAGAGCTTAGGGATATGGTTTAGTGGGGACTGTTAGTGTTAGGTTAGAGGTTGGACTCGATGATCTTGAGGTCTCTTCCAACCTAGAAATTCTGTGATTCTGTGATTATAGTTTGCGTAAACTTCTCTCAATACATCCCTCAATAGATAAACTTCTCTCTCAAACTTCCTTAATGTTCTCATTAAGCATTTTAACTATTAATTAACTAATATTATTTAATTATTCTTCTGAAAGCAGAAGAGCAACATCCTAGGTCCCGACTGCAATTTCCTGCACCAGATGAATATTGATGTCAGCTTTTAAAAAGCAAAAAGCTCTGAAATTTCATTTTTGAGAACAATGGATTATTGAATGATATGTGAGGTGTTTAAGAAAAGGTTGGATGAGACATGGTTTAGTGGGTAATATTGGTAGAGGCATGGTAGGGACAGTTCAAGGTTACTCAACTTGGAGGTGGGGTAAGGGCAGAGGGGTGTGGGGAAGTGATGGAAGAAGTAATAACCGGAAAGAAGCAATAACCAGATGAATGTCCCTGTCCTAAAATCCATGGAGAGCAGAAAATTAGATCTCCTGTGAGAAAAAAAAAAAAAAAAAAAGCCAAAATGATCATTTGAACAATATTCCATTAAAAAAAAAAAAAAAAGTGTAATTGTGGAATACAATCCTAAAGAGGGATCGTATTGTCTACCATTGAGGACAGAAAGTGATAATAAACAGATGTAGTAAGAAAAAAATCAGAGCTGTGGAGAAAAATAGATAAATAAATAAATAGATAGATAAATAAATAAATAACATTTCTGATAACTAAAAGAGATCCTAGGAAATGGTCAGACTAAATCTAGAATTACTACATAGTAACATGATTAATCTAAACGACTATGGTGCAAAGAGCAAAAAGTATAAAAAGTCAAGAACAAATGTTAAGAAGCAAAAGTATCAAGCCATAAAGGTAATAGGAGAACACAGGTAGGTGCACCTGATATAGACAACATGAGGACAACAAATGAGGACAACAACAACATCAAAAAGCTAAGTGTATTCAGAGCCATTTTAGCTGCTTTCATCAACAAAATATTTATTGTTAAGTTCTTTAAAATAAATAAATGTCAAGGAATAAATGGGTAGATTAAATGCATTCAGTTCAGAAGATCTGGTGGCAATTATTTTGGTAAAATTTCTGAATTATTACTGAATATATATGAGACATAATAGGGAATGGTTGAGAACCAAGGTAAATGAAAAAAAAAAAAAAGGCATAGATAGTATTCGTCTTCAAAATGTTAATTAAAAAAAAAGGACAGGCTATCCTAACTTCAACACATGGAGATATCTGATCAAATTACTAAATGATCAAAATGTAAGCAATTGATTAGAACACAGATTTGTCCACTGTACATGGTATAAACCAATTTCATTTCTTTCAAGAGATCATTTAATCCATTATAAAAGAAATGCATCAATGGTAACACAACTTGAAATTTTGCTAGAGTACTACATGAATTTTTAGAAAAAAGAATACATTCTAAATAAAACAACTCTGAATGCAGAGTAGTTTATCTGAAAAATGTTATTTAGTAAAAGTTGTTTTAAATGGTTGGCAATTAAAATTTGGATGATTGTTCACAATTTGTGAAAATTCAAATTACCATATATGACAGCTTAAAAAATATACCAATATAGTTCTCTTGATGTATTCATGAACATATTTTATGTTAATTTATATACTTTTATACTTAAAATTTGTTCTGCAACTCAAGCTTTTTTATGATTATTATTCCTACACAGTTATGTAGGAATGCTCTTTCATAGTTTTACTTAGAAAAAGTGTTATTACTCTTTTCATTATCTTTCTAGCCTTCATGAAACTGACCTGCATGTAGCCAGGATGGTTATTCGTTCTGTATAGTTTTGTGCACTCCTAGAAACTCTAATCTCATCAGAAGTATGGTATTTTCTATATTTTCTTGTAAGTTTTTACCTATTAATTCCTCAATTACAGTTTCTGAAACCTATGATCTGTATGCTACTGTAATCACAAACCTTTTGCTCAATCTGAATCAGAACCTTTTGCTGAATCAGAGAGGACAAGGTGGAACGGTTTTTAGCTAAAAGAAGGGAGATTTAGAGTAGAGGTTAGGAGGAAATTCTTTACTCAGAGGGTGGTGAGACACTGGAGTAGGTTGCCCAAAGAGGTTGCGGATGCCCCATCCCTGCAGGTGCTCAAGACCAGGTTGGACGAGGCTGTGGGCAACCAGATCTAGTGGGTTCCATCCCTGCCCATGGCAGGGGGGGTGGAACTGGATGATTTTAAGGTCCCTTGAAACCCAGGCCAGTCTATGATTCTTTTTCTGGGAATATGCTAACAATATTCTTTCAAACAAATTACCTTGTCTTTCACATTCAGAATCAATTGCTTTCTAGTGTGTATCTTCTCCTTAA
Organism: Anas platyrhynchos; assembly: GCF_047663525.1. Taxonomy (NCBI): domain Eukaryota; kingdom Metazoa; phylum Chordata; class Aves; order Anseriformes; family Anatidae; genus Anas; species Anas platyrhynchos. The sequence goes on from NC_092621.1 coordinate 80,533,518, forward strand.
GTAAATTTCACCTGAAATACAATGATGACTCTATCGAGATGTATTGCCTAAGATTTTTTCTTGCTTTTACTTTTCAAAATACAGCTTATTATCTGGTAATTTCTGGTACACTTCCATTGTAACTAATCTTGTTCTTTGGACATTTCCAGTAGTTGCTGAATTAGCTTATGTTTCCTTTCTCGTCCTAAGCAGCACTCATAAGAACAGACTCCTATGTCATGTTTTCCTTCTTCTTTCCTACCATTTCCTTCACTGAAAAGGATTCAATAAACTTGTGTCTCATCTCTTTCAGAGTAAGGGCAAATCATGTCTACACTAGCAAGTAAAACAGTGAAATACAAGATCTATTGCAGATCTGAAGAGGAAAAGTTTATTTGGGGATTTAGCATTCATACAATACACACTTCGTAAATTTTAATTAATCTGATCTCATAATCTGAATGCTTATTTGTAAATAAGATACATTAGATATTGTGGCCTATGTTCTGGAATAATTTCACCTAAGTTATAGAAATAACTTGTGAACATAGCATACACAGTATGTTAACTGTGGACAATCAACAAACCCACTTACGAATTATACCCTTCAGCACAAAAAGATGTTAATACAGAATGCCCATACAGAGGTATTTTTTGAAATAGAACACCACCTGCTTCATTTTGTCTTTATCATTCTATTGCTAAGTCATGGTTCAAAACCATTATTTCCACAACACTAATTGTGACATAACATTCATTCTGTATATAAGACTTTCTTCATGCTCGTTATTCTGCTTCTTCTGGGCTTTATGTATTAATTAATTTAGTTGTTGTCTAAATATTTTCCTCATCAATATATTTCCTCATTGATAAGTATGTATTTAACTGTATGTATGTATTGTATTTAACTATATGTATTTATATATAAAAATATATATTTTATATATATTTATTTATATATATATTTATATTTAAAATACTATATGTATTGTTTTAGTATGTACTTAACTATATGTATGTATTTAACTCTGAGGTAAAAACTGCAGTACCTAAGGAGACAATCTTTCTTAAAGAAAACCCCAAAAGTACTTGCAATAATAGCATAAACATCCTTTTTATGTGGAAATATAACAAAATATATTTTCTTATATAAAAATAAAATAAAATAATATAGTAAAATAATAATTTGCACCAAATTTATTTTCTCCATTTCTTTCCTTTGTAGCCCTGCTTTGTATTCAGCAGTTAACAGATGGGGATCAAAACCAAAACATGTTTGGACCTTCCCTAATGCTTGTATCAGCATGATGGACTCCACATCTGAAGAAAGGCGAAATTTATGAAACCTTAAAATGTTCATTCTAACATTTACTTTGAATATTTGCATCAGTAGGATTCCAGTGATGCTATGAAAAAAAAGAACTGATTATTAATAGATTTTTTTTTTGCCCAATTATTTTACTCTACTTCAGCAACATCAGAGTGAATTTGAGCAGGAATTTTCAGGAGCTCAGAAAGACTTAAACAATTCATGTATCATGGTAAGCTGTTTTGCCTCCTACATGTGAACTATTTTCAGTAATAAGAATTCAGACCTGGTTGCATAAATATGTATTAAAAGCAAGGATGGAGTGAAGGTATTAGCAATATTTAATCAGCAGCTAGCAGTTAAATTACCACCTGAAGTGGCAGACTGAAAATGCATTGCAGCCTTTCCTGACTAAAACATCTGCTTGTCCTATGACTTTGAGGTCAGCAGCCCCACATGTGCTTTGTATTACTTTTGCCAAAGTTGTATTTTCAATATAATCCTTCTCTTCCACTTTTGAGCCTTCCTTACCAGGCTTCACCACCACCACCAATTATTCTCCATAAGAAAAATTACAAGCAAGTTGATTTCCCTCCACTTACCCTTGTCATGGTTTTAGTCCAAACTAATCAGCCATAATTTCTATACCAATTAATTTCATCAAACTTGTATCATTTTGACTGTATAGTGCATTTGACTGTTTAGTGGTGAAGTCTTTCCCCTAGTCATGGATAAGAATTGGTTGCATTCCCATATTTTTAGGGATTGAGTAACTAATTACTTTACTTCCTGATTGAGAGCTTGGGTAGCCCCACCAACATTTGTGCTTATGGTGAAAATTATACCTGTCAGTAGTAAAGTGATGGAATTACAGGATGCGTTAAATGTGAGAAGCAAATGGGTAGCTAGTGAATTCACACTGATTTGAATTGTTTTGGGCTATTCTCCAATACTGATGCAGCAAAATAACAGTGTCACTTGTAAAACTGAGGGAAAAATGTTTTTGTTTTTGTTTATTCCTGTTTCATAAAGTGATATTTTCTTGCTCTCTTCTTTGCAGTGCCAACAAGTAAAATGTACTGTCTCCTGTTCTTACTGTACATTGTACTGTAAAATATTTTTATTTTTATGGTAAATGTTGGATTTTCCCCTAGAGATTACAGTCACTCATAAACCAATTTCTATTCACCAGGGAGTAAAGGCATTGATTTTATTTTACAATAATTTTTGAGGTTTGGTTTCTATTGCTGCTTGGAAAAAAAAAAAAAAAAAAAAAAAGAGTGAAAATAAATTCAAGAGGTATAAAAAGGAGCAGATGGCAAATCATTTTGGTTGAAGGAGGACAACCAAAGTATCTATTAAACTCAGATAAGAAAGTTCATTTATTCTTCAAAAATCTATGTAAAAACAGTTCAACTAATCTGGAGAGAAGGCCTATTTACATCTTAGCAGTTCCTGGTGTTGTTAAAAATATACTTTTAGCTAAGAACTGTTTCTAGCTGAATTTCTATAATTTCACTGAATTGTTAGTTTGCAGAAAACTTCTGATTGCAGAAAATAGTTGTAAGACAAAGACATTCCTCTTCTTCCTCTCCACAGAATTCTCTGTTAGTTTTCTGCTTATCTTAGCCTCCACAGCAGTAAGTTGACTTGAACTCCATTTTGAAAATCAGTTACAGCGATAGACATTTGAAAGTCACTTACAGACACCTTGAGTGTTTGTGCCTGAAAAGAAAATGGATACCTCTTGAGATCAGTGGAGGTTTCAACCTAAAATTAATAAAAAATAGAGCAATATATTGATTTGTACTGGATAATATATTCATTAGGCAATTGTTTGTAGTTAACACGCACTGAAGAGTGATAAAACCTTTACTGGCAACATGTCTCTAAGTAAGGACTGGAGAAGTCTCAAGGAGGGGCAAAAATAAGTGAAAACTCAACACCACACAGCAGCTGCAGTTAGTGTCAGTATGTAATGAATATAATGATCCAGAATTCTAATGCTGATTTCAAGCATTTCCAAGTGTACCTAACATTAAAAAGGTGTAAAAAAAAAAACATAAGTTGTGTGCATGTTTTTCTCTTTACATGGTTCTTGTGCCAGCATTAAGAACTGAACAAGCCAACAATCTACAGATCATCTTCCTCTTCACTATCATCACAATGTAACAAACTTTTACCATTTTTGTTAAGTCAAGGGCAAAAAATGGACAATGGACTGCAGGGTCCTATAGGTTAAATAATCATTATCACCAGAAATACAGAACCATTCTGCTTCTGTTTCATAGATGGTCACAGAGTAATAATAATTTGAAAGCCTGTTGTACTTGCTTCTTGCAAATTTTCTCTAAATAGCATTTGCTCATGGATTCCCTCTGCAAACCACAACAAAAGCTGATCTCAGAGGGTTTAATTAATTCTAAAAATAACTGTTACGAAGAATATGAGAGGGAAATATCTTTTCATGAAGGTACACACAGGCAAGCTGTAGGTCAGTAGGGACTGATGGAAAGAGGTAGGGACTGCTGGAAAATAAACAATAAAAGATTAAGCATGTGCCAGGAGCTTCTGTTTTTGATTAAGTTCTCTGAAGGAAAGATATTGCTTAGCTATGGGAATAGATAACAACAAAACTTCCGTCAGATTGTTTTTCAGATGGTTATGCCAAATAATTAAGGGAACCAATTTTCCTGAGTTTGACGACTGATGTAACAACAGTAGATTGCTGTTGCCAACTGGATTAGAAATTTATTTATAGTAATGAAGGAAAAAAATCCAGAAAGACAGAGTAATGGAAGAGAAGACAGTTATGATAATGGATATGTCTCCTTGCCCACGCTGCATTTAGATGCTTTGAGGCATAAATGGAAATGAATTCTGACATTCAATTTCTCCTTTTATATTGGGTTTACTTTAGTCTTACCAGGATTGTTGCATTTCCTTGAAATTCACCTACCTCATGTGAGCAGGGCCCCTTCTTACTAAGGAGCATATTCCTCTGGACAAAATGTCCTTGCATTACCTATATGAAAAGAGTAGCCTTAGATTGCTGACCTGGAGAGATAAAAACAAACAAACAAACAAAACAAAGTGACCTAGTCTGGAATAGAGCTAGGAGAGGGGAAATGAAAATGGTGACCAGACCCAAGTAGCATGTGATGCTGCTTTAATTTGTTGTGCTGGTTATCTATTATTAACAATGGAAGCTTCTTAGACCAGACCTAGCTCTTTGTATACCAAGAAATGGGGAAGGTGTATCTGTACAGTAGTAAAAAGCAGTGATCAGAGAGAAGCAGTAGAGGAATTAGGAAGTAAAGCAGTGCTACTTCACTGTCCCTCATCTCTCCCATGCTTCTTTGTAAGCCTCTGACAGACTGCTGTCCATCTCTGAGAAATAAAAATCTGAGTAGCTTGTTTTTACTATGGGTTATAGAGAAAGTACTGATCACAGAGACTTCCATCCCAGGAAATATACTAATATTCTGATAGTTGAAGTCTTAAATTGTTAACAGAACTCACTCAGAAATTCTGTGTTCTGGAAATGTGACTTATTGAGTTGTCAGAATGTGTTGCTGTTCAGAAATAATTTGCATTTCCTACAAAGGTATGGCACCCTATCACATTTGTAATTTGAAAATCTCACCTCTATTACTTTTAAAAGTCTGGGTTTCACAAAGACACTAAATATTCTATGAAACATTGTGCCAGTTAACTAAAGAGGACCTTAAAGTGTACAAGTCCAGCAAAAAAGTCTGAAGAAATTATGTGAATTTAAATATAAACTACAGTCCATACCAAACTCTGTGGAATCTTAGAAAAATATAGCACTGAGAAAAATGTTTTCAATTCTCCTCAAGCAAAATATTTAAACTTTTCTAATGGAAAACTTGGACATTATTGTCAAATTGAAATGTTATTATAGCAAGATATATATATATCTTATCAAGATATCTTATATCTTATATATCAAGATATATATATATGGAAGTTTTACAGCTGTCTCTAGAGGATAACATTTCACAGGACATTTGAATTCTCTAGGAAGTTATGGCAGAGTGCTTTCATTTGTCTGTTGTTAGTTCAATTTGTCACTTTGTTTACTCTTATTTTCTTTCTTATTGAAGCCAAATGCAATTGTTTGAGCAAATTTAACTTTATTTACCATTAATGTTGTTTTAGAGCAGGTTCATTTTAGTGAATGAGTATTTTTTTTTTGTAAGTAAATACAGCAGGTGATGCGATTTTTGGAGATTGTGTGTAAAGAATCTTGCATATAGCAAGTGGCTCCACAGTATTTTGGAGGTTTCTTGTTATGTTCTTTGTAAATCTGTACATTGGAAATAAACATTTGTGTCATAAATTTTAAAGTGCTACATGATAACAGCTATAAATCAAACTTTGAAAGATTAGTATATCATATTTCTAAATAAGATGTCAGTGCATGAAGGATATAAGGAAACAGTATTATTTACTGCAACTGTTTCAGAGCTTTTGGTTGGATCTAACATTATGGAGAGAAAACTTTATGGTTTCAGGGCTTCATTTCTTCTGTAATTTGTATATTCAGATCCTAACACAATGACTACATGAACATAATTCACTACATCTTTCCTCTGCATTTGCATGTGTTAAGTGTTGTTGGAGAAACAAGAATCAGTGACTGAATTTGGAGGGAGAAAGATGACAGCTATGGAATAGGAAGTTTCTTATTTCACTGTGCCTTGTGTCAGGGAATCTTTGACACAATCAATTTTCAGGAACAGACTGCTAAATTGCTTTCAAGTTGACAAAATGTAACCAATAAATCTTAAAGTAGAGTTTATAAGGACCTTAGTTTTTGAACAACAGTGAAAAGCCAAGATATAAAAATATCACTCTAGAAGTAAAAGTTTGCTGTCTTTATTAAAGTACATGTATCATCATTGAGTTGATCCTGGAACACCAAGAAGGATGTTTAGAAAAGCACTGCTAGTTACAAAGCATTCTGTTTATTTTCCACATTTTTCAAAGACCCAAATTTTGGAGTAGTGTTATTAAAAATAAATTTGCCTGTCAGTTAAGTTATTCACTTTTATGTATAAAAATCTAAAACAACATGTTCAAAGATCAAAAGTGATAAGTTATAATTTTCTTTTAGTCTAATTTCCTTTAAATACTTTTCATGATATGTGGGACTTTCTTTACTTTACATTTAGGGTGGCTAATAATGGTATGAAGATTAAATATTATCCCTATGTTCAAACCAAAAACCAAATAAGATTCCTTTGAAGAATCTGGTGCAAGGCTATATCACCTAAAAATGTAAATTAAGTGTGCTTGAAGCAATAAGAGATCTAACCAGGAACGTTTTTCAGACCCATATTTGTCTCTCAGTGCGTCTGAATTAGTTCTCTCCAAAATCAGCAAATAAGAAAAATCCTAGAGAGTACAGATCTCTTCCTCAGAAAACCTCATTGGAAATAACCCTGAAGGACTTCTCCTAATTAATCTGAATCTCTTCTTTACTTTAAAAAAAAAAAAAAAAAGAGCACTGACGTGCTTTAAAAATTTAAAACACCACTTAGTCCCTTAAATGTTCACAAGTGGTATTGTAGTGAATTGGAATACACTTCAGCTAAAAATATTTTGAAAGGTTAACTATTTCAATTCATATTTCTTATATGAGGCACAAGATATATAAACAATTTGACAAGAACCAGGGAGACTCTGCAATGTAATGAAACATGACAATCAAGAAGCAAATCTACCAGTACATAGGAGAGGCAATGACAAATAGATTAAAAGACTGCTAGGGAGTTGGTGTAGACCACCCACTTCTCCACAGATATTATTCATCATTGACAGAAGATCCAAAATTTAAAGATCTTTGTAGCTGAAACCTAAAGAACATTCCTGACCAATGTGATACAATTTTTGCATTTTTCCTAATATCTGAATTAAACTCTCCTTCTCCATTTCAAACTTATTAGTTCTTTTCTTACTCACCAGAGACATGGAACACAAACCATTTCTTTTCCCTTTCCAGGAGCTTTTGATATATATGAAATTCATTGCACCTCACCTCCAGCTTTCCTCACAAAACATTTTTCAGGAGTCCAATCATTTCCTTTGTTCCCTTTCAGACTCTCATTAGTTGGTTTCATCTCTTTCCTGAGGGCAGCACCAAAAATTGGAAATATACTTCAGGTGAGATCTTCACAGATGTGAGTACAATATACAGATTCATTTGTGTGATCTATAGGCTGTAACAAAGTCAGAAAAGTTATGTTTTTTATGGATCTTATTTAATAACAGCAGTAAAATAAAAGAGATCAGTGCACCTTTCAAAACTTTTCACAGAAACACCACTGGTGAACTCTATCCATAAGAAACAGATATATTCTTCTCATAGCATATTGTATCTATAAGGCTGCACAGATTTTATTGTCCCCTATTCAACAACTAACCACACAGGAAACTTTCTTGTATTTCATTATCTGCAAGGACTCATCTACACAGAATCAGTAGCAACTAAATGTCTTCATCTTTCTCTCTCTTTCTTCCTTCTTCATGTTTTGTTTATCTTAATCATTTAATTAGAAATTAGCCTCTGTGATTATATGTTGCCGACGGAAGGAAGACCCAGCACATCAATATGAGTGAACAGTGAACTTCAACTTTAATGGATAGCTCAGTCGTCTTTTATCTAGTTCGAACATAATCAACTCATACATATTGCAGAAACTAAGCTCAGGACTGGCTGACACTTCCCGGGCTTTTCAGTCTGGTCCTCCTTCTTTTGGCTACCTGTCCCACCTTAGGGACTTTCCCCGATGGCCCAAGGGCATCGTGCCCTTGAGCCTGATTGGCTCTCAGCCAGCTGAATATGTGCCAAGGCTCATGTGAGTTGAGTACGGTGCTTCACCAGCCCATTGTCTCCCAACTGCTCAACATTCACATGTCCTGCCTCACTTAACGATTCCTCCACAATTATATCCTATAAATGTTTATCTTTCAGGATGTTGTGTATGTGAAGAACATTACAAACATTTAAGATTTTGCATTGTATTTTCATAGCACATATATTTTCAACCATTTGAAATGAAGTTTCATTTACTTAGAAGAAGAAAAAAAATCATATCTAAAATAAAATGGATTGGAGCTGTAATCTTTGGACTTTTAATAAAAAGGGACATCTCTGGTTATCTGAATTGTGGGTGTATAAATGATGCCGTGCAGCTTGCGGCTACATTTTAGGTATTTGATGAAATGATAATAAAGTAAATATGCACATTTCTATGTGCTCAGGAATACAGATAAGGTAAATGTGAATGAGCTACAGTGTGATTTCTTTGCTGCAAATCAGACCCTAAATGTAGAAGATTCCTCTAAGACATTGCCAGTTTATAGGAAACTCAGAACACTGCTTCTTATTTACACCATTCTTAAGGTCACGAACACACAAATTCTAAGCACCACCCAATATATGTGGGTAGTTTTGCATTTATTCTGTTTCCTGACTAAAGTACAATAGTCACTGACAATGTGTCTAGACTATGTCAGTGTCAAACTGAAGGCCAGAAAGGAGAAAAGATCTACTGTATTGACCGCAGCAATTTATTCCAGGAAAACAAGAAGCTGACATTTAATAGAAAAGCTGTTTTTATTAAAAGCAACCTTCATATTTGCTCTGAAAGAACCAAACAATTTGAAGGTTCCAAAGAATATTACCAAATGCATTTGAAGTTTTATAACACCTTTTTGTCCTTCAAGTTCAAGCCATACAGGAAGCATTTCCCAGGTCTACAATACAAAAATTTTGATCACTCTGAACCAAATTATATGTGTTGCAGATTCAGTAGTTATTTTACTAAATTATGCACATTTAAAAAAACAAAAGAAATATCATATGGAGTCTGTTCAGACATAGGGACTTGCTTTTCTCATTCTTTAATATAATGTGAGTGAGTAAGTGCATCTTCTTTGGCTAATTATTTCTTCTTTCCTTTCCCCTTTCCTTTCCCCTTTCCTTTCCCCTTTCCTTTCCCCTTCCCTTCCCTTCCCTTCCCTTCCCTTCCCTTCCCTTCCCTTCCCTTCCCTTCCCTTCCCTTCCCTTCCCTTCCCTTCCCTTCCCTTCCCTTCCCTTCCCTTCCCTTCCCTTCCCTTCCCTTCCCTTCCCTTCCCTTCCCTTCCCTTCCCTTCCCTTCCCTTCCCTTCCCTTCCCTTCCCCTTCCCCTTCCCCTTCCCCTTCCCCTTCCCCTTCCCCTTCCCCTTCCCCTTCCCCTTCCCCTTCCCCTTCCCCTTCCCCTTCCCCTTCCCCTTCCCCTTCCCCTTCCCCTTCCCCTTCCCCTTCCCCTTCCCCTTCCCCTTCCCCTTCCCCTTCCCCTTCCCCTTCCCCTTCCCCTTCCCCTTCCCCTTCCCCTTCCCCTTCCCCTTCCCCTTCCCTTTCCCCTTTCCCTATCCCTCCCCTCCCCTCCCTTCCCCTCCCATCCCCTCTCCTCCCCTCCCCTCCTCTCCCCTAGAGCACATTGCACAGGATGGCATCCAGGCAGGTTTTGAATATCTCCAGGTAAGGAGACCCTACAACCTCTCTAGGCAACCTGTGACAGTGCTCTGTCACCCTCACAGTAAAAAAGTGCCCTCATATTCAGACAGAATAGCTACAGGCCTCCAACTAGACTCTGTACCGCTAAGCACAACTCTTTGAGATCTGCCATCCAGTCAGTTCTCAATCCACCTCACTGTCCACTCATCCAGACCTCACTTCCTAAGCTTGTCTATGAGGATGTTATGAGAGACAGGGTCAAAAGCCTTGCTGAAGTCAAGGTAGACCACATCCACTGCTCTCCCCTCATCTACCCAGCTTGTCATCTCACCATAGAAGATGGAATAATTGGAATTAACCAGTTTCACCACGGAAATTGGTTAAGAATGATTTCCCCTTGGTGAATCCATTCTGACTACTCCTGATCACATCCACCCCTAGGCAGAGCTCCACACATTCCAATTGCTCTCTCACATGAAGAGCATCTCTGCTAACTCCAGGGCAAAAATCCTTTTTCCCTCTAAGAAGGTGCTTCACATCAGAAGTCGCTAGGCCCAGTGTCATGTAGATCTTACAATGGTCAAGAAACCTGAAACTGACAATGGCATCAACCTCGGAAACACTTATTGATCAGCTGGGTCTGCCTGTTCCTTTCAGTAATGATCCCCACTACTGGAAGGATGGAGGAAAACAATACCTGTGCACCTGATCCTTCAACCAATTGTCCCAGAGCCCTAAAGTCCCATTTGATTGCTCTTGGGCTTCTCTTTGCTATCTCATCATAGTCAATTTGAAAAAAAAAAAAAAAAAAAAGCAATTAAAGGTAATAATAATCAGAGGGATGTACCAGGTGAGTGACTTTCCAAGCAATGTCTCTTACTTTGCCCCAGGGAGACAGCAGACTTCCCTATGGTTGGGTCTGGATGACAAATGGGGCCCTCTGTTCCCTTCAGAAGGGAGTCCCCTATGACTATAACCCTTCTTTTTTTTCTTGGTGGGGGTTGTTGCCTTGCAGGGCATAGGTTGACTTGCCATGGGTAACTCCCCCAGTGTGGATGGACTTTTACCCACATCATCATTTGCTTGCCCATCCAGTTCCAGAGCCTCATACCTTTTGTGAAGGGGCACCTGGGATGGTGAGGTATGTAGCAGGGGGGTTCGCCTGCTGTGCTAAACAGGAATCTATTTCAACTACCCCCCATCTCTTAGATTCCTTCTCTCTGCCTGGTGGCAAGGGGGTAGAGGAGCCTTTGTTTCTTATGCAGTGGCTGAGGCTGTCTGAGGAGCCTGTCTCAGTGATGGCAGAACTCTACTCCACCAGTCAGACTCCCTGATGCTCCTCAGCCTGCCCACCTCCCCCTGAGGCTCTGACATGATACAAAGCCGTTCTTCAACCTGGGCCCACCTCCCACAGCCGTACTCTCTACTGCCATCCTGTACTGGCATAAAAGTAGGGCACACCCAGCAGCCTGACAGCTGGGGGGCAGCATGTTTCCCCCAGAGATTTGTCTGGGGGGCTGCATCAGCTGTGGTGGGTGCTGTGCTCTGAGAGGCCACAGCCTTCAGCAAGGTGGTCACCATCACTCCCTGGTTGCACTGGCCAAGCTTCAGTGCCCTCCCTGCTCACCCTGTCTGCTCAAAATGCCACACCATGCTCCTGCTCACTCATGCTCACCAGGGACTGCCTTTGTATGATGAAAGGGGGCACTCCTACTGCCACTCAAGCCTTGTCAGCTGTCCTCACGAAGACTGCTGGGTCATGGTGGCTCCCACGGCTCCCTCTCCCCACCGCGATCCCCAGCTCTTCTGCAGAGTGCCTCTGCCACAGAGCAGATTGCCTTGGTAAGAGTCCTGCATTACTTGGCTATTCCATGAATAGAAACACTTAGTCATTCTTCTTGCCATGGTTTTAAGCTTTTCAGCTTCTTCTACCTAGCTTCTTCTTCAGGATGTCTGTCTCAAAAATACACAGAAGTCATGTGTATTCAGGTTGTAGGCCAACCACGGATTTCTGTAATGTGCAGTGAGGCTGGTTTGTTCTTTCCCTTTCCAAACAAACCCTAGCACTAGAGAGGGATCTGGGGGTCGTGGTAGACAACAAGTTGAATATGAGCCGGCAGTGTGCCCTGGCAGCCAGGAGGGCCAACCGTGTCCTGGGGTGCATCAAGCACGGCATCGCTAGTAGGTCAAGGGAGGTGATTGTCCCGCTCTACTCTGCGCTGGTGCGGCCTCACCTCGAGTACTGTGTGCAGTTCTGGGCACCACAGTATAAAAAGGACATGAAACTGTTGGAGAGTGTCCAGAGGAGGGCTACGAAGATGGTGAAAGGCCTGGAGGGGAAGACATATGAGGAACGGCTGAGGGCACTGGGCCTGTTCAGCCTGGAGAAGAGGAGGCTGAGGGGAGACCTCATCGCAGTCTACAACTTCCTCGTAAGGGGGTGTCGAGAGGCAGGAGACCTTTTCTCCATTAACACCAGCGGCAGGACCCGCGGGAATGGAGTTAAGCTGAGGCAGGGGAAGTTTAGGCTGGACATCAGGAAGGGGTTCTTCACAGAGAGAGTAGTTGCACACTGGAACAGGCTCCCCAGGGAAGTGGTCACTGCACCGAGCCTGACTGAATTTAAGAAGAGATTGGACTGTGCACTTAGTCACATGGTCTGAACTTGGGTAGACCTGTGCGGTGTCAAGAGTTGGACTTGATGATCCTTAAGGGTCCCTTCCAACTCAGGATATTCTATGATTCTATTCTATGATTTGTCTTTCTCCTTGTTACCCAAGATTGCTGAAGTTTTCACGGAGCTATCTGTCATAATCTCAAGATAATACAACCGAATGATAATGGACATCTTTTGTATGTGACACTAGGTGTGTTTTCACCATCCACTTGACTTTCTATTTATCTACACTGAATTACCAGCCGCTGTACTACATCACACTGTTTTGTAAGGTCATCCTATAGTGTTTCCCACTCTGCCCTAAATAACTTAGTGTTGTCACAAAACTCTTTTCCTCACTGTTCATCTCTTTTTGCAGCTAATTTATGAAAAGTTTAAAAATCTTCCAGTGTGGAGCTCTGCAGATCGCAGATAGTCTCTTCCAAAATAAATGGTTTTCTCCTGCACTGTATTACTTACCTTAATATTTACCTACCTGCTCCAGAACCTTCTTTCTAATGCTGATTCTGCTTAATTTACCTAAAAATCTTTCATCAAGAACTTTGTGTAAAGTCCTTTGGAAGTCCAAATAGGCTGTATCAAGCAGCTAACTCTCATTACCTTTTCATATTATTTTGCTTTTACATTGATTGAATATACTTTATTGCTGTTTGGAATTTCACTTTCACTCCTTTTTTCAGTTCAGTTTCTATGTCTAAACTAGTACCTTTTTACCTGCTCTTATTTTCAAGGCCTTCCACTGTTTATTTTCTACTGATATTGATTATTGCCTACAATCTAGTCTCAATACAGATTTCAAGGCCAAAATGAGTGTTTGTTTGAAAATCTCCTCTTCACTTTCCTCCTAAATGTCTCTCCTTGTGTACTCTAGAAAGTTCAAGCTCCTTTAAATTCCCCTTAAAATTCTCCTTTTCTATGACTGCTAAAACACTTACAATGGTGAGGCTGCTGCTAAGGCTGTTACTTCTAATTTTACCAGTGTTGTCTCATTGACTTTTTGTGGTTCTTGTCCTGCCTGTTTTTAGCTACTTTCTACAGCTTGTGTTCTTGAATAGGCTGAAAATTTGTTGAGACAGATCTCTTATCACATCCTAGTAGTGTGCCTTTACAGACCTCTAGTGTACTGTGAGCTTTTGATCCTTGACAAAGCAAATAACATTCATATTAATGCCTACAGGTCTCTAAAATCTGGGCAGTGAGGCTCAGGTAGGACCCGTAGGTGCAGTACTCAGATGTGATTATATAGCACAGGCCTCTTTTCGTGACTCTTGACAGAGGTACTCTGGCCAGCATGTCCTACTCTGTTTGGCTCCTATCAGAGCAAATAAAAGGTAATATATTCAATGCAGACCAAGGTAATTCTGGAGACACTATGGATGTCTTTGGGGTGGCTCTTGAGTTCACAAAATCTGCAAATTCAAAAAATCCTTCACTCACTGTGTACTCAAATGTTCCTGCATCCAACCTAACTGACAAGTCAGACCATCTAATCTCAGGTAACTGAAGGCTGATTGTTACAATACTGTATTTTTATGTACACTATGTTATTTATTGTAGATTCTGTCACCTCAGAACCATATCTAACCATCAGGAAAGACAGTTTACTGTTGGAAAAGCAAATTTCTGATTATCTCCATACTACAGAAAATGAGCAATGTGTAGAAAAGAGCAGCTTCTTACCACACCTAGCAATAAAATAAAATAAATAAATAAATAAGTGCCTTGGCTAAGCAGGGATGTGCAATATTTGAGGACCCGATAGGGTCAATAAAGAAAGAGCTATGTGTATCATTAACACTTTAAAGCAGAGCTTCTCAGGATTTGAGGAAAGGATGAAGTAAGGGAACTGTTAGGGACAAGAGAGGAGTAGTAAGAATTTTTGCTGTGTTTTCCATATCGATTCTGAGCTAACACTCTTCTTTCTTCTGTCTCCTTCTTATATGTCTGAATTTCAATACTAACTGTCTGAATTTCAATACTAACTGGATTTTCAATACCAACATCCATCATCTCTCACTAACCAACTGCTGATAGTGTGTAGTAGAGCCAGAAAACAAAGTTGCCTTCATGGTTGAGAGGTAAAGGAGTACACCATGATGAAGAACTCCTCTATTTTTATCCTGTAATAAAGGATAAAAAGAAATATTACAATAAATTTACTGTTCTGGATTAAAGACAGATTATTGTTGGAATTGAAGTGCTTTTGTCTCTCAGCTCAGCTGAAGCTGAAAGAAAGGAATCCAGTAGACAATGCTGCTCTGTCACACGGCTAATCAATCTCCCCAGCTGTGCAACTCTTCCTGATGGCTGCACTGGCACAGGCAAAACTGTTGACCTGAAAAATATATATATACTTCTTATAATAAATATTATCTATCAAATACACATTCACCTGTTGGGTAGTCTACTACAGAGAATGAATTTTGAACATGAATTGTTTTCAAGAAAGAAGGTTTTGATATTCAGATACACTGTTATCTTCCAGAGCTGGGGGATGGAGAGGAGGGATACAAAGGGAATATAATTCATTCTCTGTCTTATTGAGGAAAGTTACTGTGCTCACAAGCTAGTAAGTAATAACATTATTACTGCTGAAATTTCATATTCTGACTAATATTGTACACAACCTGCTCACCATTAGCCTGTCTTTGAATCATTTCATTCCCTTGTAAATGGCTAAAGGGTTGTTCTTGATAATATGCATTTGACAGCACAACATTAGGCATGTAATATATTGCACCTCTGTGCCTCCTACTCATGTATTTTTTCAGACTTGGCTATCATAAGATAATTTTTAAGATCCAGAGAGCTTTCTTCAAATATAAATAAACAAAGGGAGATTTTGCTGACCTGACTGCCTGACTGAAAGCTCAAGACTTTTTTTTTTCTTTTCTTTTTTTTTTTTTTAATAATAAAAAAGAAGACTTAACCCTAAAGAAAGGGTAGAGCTCATACCCCTAAGACAAAATTCCTTACCTCTTGTTCCTTAACACATTATAATTTCTGGAAACACATAGACTTTGTAAAACTTAAACATTTTGGAAAGACTTATGTTAGCCTTACTTTTAACAAAAGCTCTTTTGTTCCGAGTAATGCTTTCATGTAATTCTTTGTTTCCTTTTTTTTTTTTTTTTTCCTAATATCTCATTTTATCTCATTAGCATTCATATCAGATTTCCTAAATGGCTTCACTAGATTCTAGATAGAGCACTGTGGCAATGAAGTAAGTGGCTTATCACAACATGTATTTAAATCAGTCAAATCAGACTACAATAACTGTCAGTAATACAGGAAGAATACAACCAGAATGTGATAGAAATGTGATTTTTTATATTCCTGTAGACTTAATGAAGGCTAGCAAATAAATGCAGTACTTTTTTTTTTTTTTTTTTTTGGAATGACTTTAATTCATGAAATACCAGATATTAACAAAAGTTTGTTTTAGTCATGATCATTTTAACAAAAATGTTTTCTCTAGTTTTCTCTCAAGTTTTTTGTCCTTGCAATCCACAAAAAGGACAAAAGACATGAAAAGAATCAAGGTTCTCTCCTCAAAGCTGAATTCTTAAAACTTTTAAATATCACAAATTTTCCCCTTATATCTGCAGTAAAAGGTTTTAAGTACTACTTCAGAGGATGCAAATGTTTAAGAAAATAACTGTAGGAGGAATGGAGAAGTTTCTGGGACTTCTCAGGAGTTCTGAAACAGACTAGCAAAATTGAAATATGCAGGACACTTGATAGAAGCTGGAAAAAAAATCTTCTGTTCATCATGATCCTGTCAAGGGGTTCTTTTTAATCCCTCTTTGTTTCATTTTTGTTTTTGAAACCATTGTATAAATGAAATGAAGACAAAGCAGAAATCTTGTAAAGGATTACAGCCATTCAGAGTAGAAATCACTCTTAAGAGAATTATCTCAATCATCACTGTAAACTGTGTCCTAATAAGAATTCAGAAAATTAATTTTGTTTTTAATTAAATCTATGTGCATTTCTTTAAAAACTAGTGGATGTTAATAACTTCTTTGTGGTCATTAAAAATATTGATGAATAACTGGAGCAATAATCTAATGGACATTGGTTGCTATATATGGTATCTCTTTGGTTTTGTTTTGTTTTGTTTTGTTTTGCCAGGGAGAAAAGGATTTGCATCACTGCTTTTTGTTGTTGTTGTTGTTGGAGGAGTGGGGGTTCCTTCTCCTTAAAATATAAAAAGATGTTGGTTAAAACTATAAATTTAGTATTAATTAGAAACTATTAACTTTATCATTCAGAAAGGGCTGTACTGTGATATTATCGACTGAGGATATTTTGAGCATTAAAGATGAACAACATAAAAAGAAGTAGCACTAAAGTGCATGAGAGAAGTAATTTGAACATGATCTGAAAAACACAACTGAATATTTAATATCGTAATTTGCAAATTGCAGTCATAGGCACTACCAAACACTTCTAATTTGTCTGTGTTACTGTGATTAGAAGCAAACGTGAAATTTTGGAAAGAAAGGGCATATATTTGACTTTCTGATTTTATGAGCAAATGACAGAATTAAGAAATTATATATATATATATTTATATATATTAAAAACAAAACAAAACAACTTATGAAGTGTATTCTTAAGCAACTATAAGGAATTGTGATTACCTCTGTGGGTAGTCACTCCTTCAAGATCATTTCCAATTGCTTCATGCATAATTTAGTTTCTGTATATTCACTAGTTCCTATATATTTAGTTCCTATACATTCAGAAAGGTCTAGAGCAATACGTGCTAACAGAGGTAAGATTTACTACAGTGTTTCATTTCTGGGTATAATTTGATCCCCCCTACTCCCTACCCAGTAAGGCTGTATGCCACTATTGTATAGGAAGATATTTTTTTTTACATAACACTAAAAAGTATGGAGCTCAAAATCACATCATACCACTGGAGCACTGCCAATAGTAACAAGCACACAGCCACTGAACACAAATTTGGAACAATTTGGAACAGTATGTATCTGATAAAATAAATGTAATTTTAAACAACCACCAAAGTCTTTGTCAGTGATGAAAACAAATACATTCAGTCTTCAGAGCACATAAAAGAAATCAACAAATTAAAAGTATTCCAAGGCCCTGCAAATTGACATAGTCCTGCATGGAAGTGTTTCTTTTGTTGGTAATGTTGACCATTTACTTAGCATTCAGTCATGCCTGTTCTGAAGCTAAAAAGTATGCAGAAGATTGTGAGAAAGAAGAGAGAATATCAGAATGTAAACTCTAGAGGTCAAATTCTACTCTGAATATTTTTTACATAGTTTGCTTATAGCTGAACTTTGAATTTTTTAAAGTACATTAACACATGCATATGCACTACTTTGATTTTCAGGAAAATGGAAACGCTTTCTCAAACTTAAAGCTGTAAGAGAAAGGATTCCTCTTAACTCTGTACCTCCCTGATATAAGGGAGGCAGGGAGGAGGTGGGACGTAGGTCTATGGGATAAACTTGTCAAACCAAGTTCAGAAGAAAATATCTCCCATTCCAAAAGTCTTCATGATTGAAAGGAAAGGAATGTCACATCTGAAGCAAAAAGAGAACATGATTCCTCATCTCATTTCTTTACAAGGTTGGTTAATATGGTATGGAGTACCCAAAAATATTTTTTTAATTTTTGACCTCTCTCTAGATATAATACAGTAGATTGGCCACAATGTAACCAATTAGTGATACAAACTCTATCAGCTGATTTCTTCCTTAAATGTTGGATTCCTTGGGAAATTCTGGACTACTATAAAGTGTGTCACCTGTCCAAAGAGGACGTAGATGAGTAGAATAGCAACAGGTCATTTAATTGGATATCAGCCTCTATAAACATACAGCGAAAGCTGTATGAGCCTTGAATAGAATAAAAAATTTAAAAGTAATTACAAAAGGGATATAAACCTACAATTTGTGCATTTCTAGAAAGATTTTTCAGGATCTGGTGTTCAGTTCATTAATAGGCATTGAATTCTGTCAGCAGGTCTCCTCATTAGGATGCCTTCAGTGCAAAATGTAATGCCCCTTCAGTGACTCACTTTACACAAATGTATGATTTCCTGGGTCCAACACAAAGAAAACCAAGTGAGATGTAATCGGCTGTGATATAAACAAAAGCTGAGAATACAAGAGATAATGATCTCTTCTGGCCCCAGATTTGGTGAATCTATTATACTTTAAAATATAAGCCTACTTAGAACAGGCAGGGTGGTTAACTTAAAAATTTTGGAAGTAAGCATAATATACAGTGCAGAGGAAAAGTTAGGCAAATATCATACGTTCTGTAATTTTTAAACACATTAACACAATTCATTTCAGTTGTTCATTTTGTATAAACATTCTTACAAATACATTTCCTACTGTACTGAGTAGAGACAAGAATGACAAACAGTTCATTTTAAATACATGATATTCGTACGAATGAATTTCAAATCCTATCAAGATCACTGCCTCAATAGGAATCTGATTCTAACAGTTGTATTTGTCTGGTGAGTTAATGAAAGCAAATGATCTCTGCTGTGAGATGAATTCTCAAATGGGTTGACTGTTGATCTAACTTGGAAATCACATACAGAAATTAACTACAGCATCAAGCATATTCTCACCTGAATCTTTAATCAAAAACAGCCAACCCTACTTCAATGTTTATGAAGAACTGCTGATAACTACTTACAGATATTCAACAGTGCAGAGATAGTTTGTAACTATTCTATGGTACATAATTTAAAATACTCAAAAGTGATAAAACATAACTGCTTATAGATGACTAAGTGACAGAAAAATCTTAATTTAATCTTTTAAAAATTACCTTCTCAATTTAGAAATAAGTTAACACATGAAAAAGGGTTATTCTAAGCAGTAGCTCTAAATATAAACCTTTGTAGAAAACACATATGAAGGTTTTCCTCCTTATACTTTTTATGGGATAAAAAAAGTATCCTCCTTATGGGATGAAAAAAGTATCCTCCTTTCCTCCTTAACTTTTTATGGGATAAATCACACCTTTTTTTTGTTTGTTTGTTTTATTTTGTTTTGTTTTTGTTTGTTTGTTTGTTTGTTTTCCTGAGGAAATCTCATTCCTTTTTCTCTCTCTGTAAAAATTCATCAATTAAAGTTAATTAATGAAATTAAAAAAATACATATTTTTTTCAATGTGCCAGGATCTGGAACAACTACCTTCTAAGTGGTTTACAAAATGGAATTTTATTAGTCTTATTTGATTAGTAAAAAGCTATAATAATTTGGATTATTTACTTTTTTAATCTTCTTTGTAGTATAAGAATTTCAAACCATTGAAAGCACATCATTCAGTGAATTGAAAGCTATAAGAACTGTGTGATAAATATCAGCCCGAGACTCAAGGCACACCAAATTACTAAGAACCCAATTTGTTGACTTCTTTTCTGAAAGTCATTAATTTTAAAAAAGATATGTATTTAATTACACTATCAGATAGGTGCAAAAATTAATTTCAAACAAAAGAAGAAAAAGGAGTTAAACTGTTTTCCCCTTTGCTTTAATTTTAAGTAACAAATATATAGTTATATATAGTTTTAAGTAAATAATATACAGTTATAGTTTTTTTTCACTTTGTGATATCTTTACCCTGGTATCAAACATATCACTAAAATAACATATTTGAGCTCAAGGATACTAGTCTGAAAAGAAGTCTTCCAAACTATCAACTCTTCTCTAAAAGACTGAAAATCTATAAAACGAAAAAATGATTCCTCCTTACATTCAGTATTCTGTAAATACAGAAGATGGAAACCTAAATGGGTGAGATGATTAATTAGCAATTTTCAAACAGTTACTCAGAGTAATGCTGCATCATTGCAACACTGATGCAATTATAGCAGGAGGTCTTTTAGATGTATTAAATTACTAAAGTAAATCAATTATCACACACAGAATTTCACACAGAATTTCTAGGTTGGAAGAGACCTCAAGATCATCGAGTCCAACCTCTAACCTAACACTAACAGTCCCCACTAAACCATATCCCTAAGCTCTACATCTAAACGTCTTTTAAAGACTTCCAGGGATGGTGACTCCACCACCTCCCTGGGCAGCCTGTTCCAGTGCCTAACAACCCTTTCAGTAAAGAAGTTCTTCCTAACATCTAACCTAAAACTCCCCTGGCGCAACTTTAGCCCATTCTCCCTCGTCCTGTCACCAGGCACGTGGGAGAACAGGCCAACCCTCACTTCACTACAGCCTCCTTTAAGGTATCTGTAGAGAGCAATAAGGTCGCCCCTGAGCCTCCTCTTCTCTAGGCTGAACGAGCCCAGCTCCTTCAGCCGCTCCTCGTAGGACTTGCTCTCCAGGCCCCTCACCAGCTTCGTCGCCCTTCTCTGGACCCTCTCAAGCACCTCGATGTCCTTCTTGTAGCCAGGGGCCCAAAACTGAACACAGTACTCGAGGTGCGGCCTCACCAGAGCCGAGTACAGGGGGACGATCATCTCCCTAGCCCTGCTGGTCACACTGTTTCTGATACAAGCCAGGATGCCGTTGGCCTTCTTGGCCACCTGAGCACACTGCTGGCTCATATTCAGCCGACTGTCCACCATCACTCCCAGGTCCTTCTCTGCCTGGCAGCTCTCCAACCAGTAATTATATTTGACAATCCAAATCAGTGAATGGAGGGCCATAAGATAATATGTCCTATTTAAGCCATCACCTAGCTCCATGATAGTAGAACAAATATACAAAATATCCAATTTCAGCAAAGTCCATTGGCACTTATAATCAAAGTGCCATGTGTGTCATGCTTGCACACTTACTCATTTCCCATTCATTTCCTTCTACAGCTACAGGGAAATCAACTAAATATAACAGTTGATTTGGCTAGGATTGGCTGAAAACTATACGAAGACAAAAAGAAAACACTCGAGTCTAAAGGGAGACATACAGTGAGCAGTAAACAGCTGAAAGAACAGCACTATTGAAAAGTTAGGCCAGAGTATAGCAATGACAATTATGTATACTGTAGGAGCATCAAGGATACAGTTCAGTGCACTTACATTGACAAGCATGCCTAATGCAAGGGGAAGTACTTATGTATTCAATTAATTAAATCATTATCTAGACCTGTACATATGTTTTCACAGTCACGGATAGGTCTCTGCATCATGCTTGGAGTCACCTGGTGGGTCAACTGTTTGTTTCCTGCAGTACAGGTGCTGCTACTGCTTTAGCGATCTATATTTTTCTGATTTCTGTCTTTCACTTTCCTCTGTCTCAGCTAAGACACTTACTGTTACTTGGTGGCATTTCCTTGCTGTTTTCTACACCTCACAGGGCATTTTCAGACTACCTACCTGTGCTTCCTTTCCTCCAATTTTGACAGATATGTGTTAGGAAATTAAATGCCAGGGAACATTTATGAGTGCTGTAGCATGGAGCCAACATCACTAGGTGCCTCCGCAAAGCGCTCTCTTGAGTGTTCTATAGACAAAGGTCAATCTACATGGGAGACAGTTTATATAGGGTTGGACAGTTTTAGAAACTACAATTTGCTAGCAATGATGTGAACAATTCCATGACCTTTGCCCTCAGAATCAGGACGTTTCTGTGGGTACTTTCAATTTACTTCCATAGACACAGCATTCTTCATGCTTTGCCTTCATCTTCCTACCAAGATCTGCCTCACCGTCTCTTTTCATAAAGCAACTCTTCCATAGTTGTCTCCTGTGTATGCACACACACTCACACAAGGTATTTATCATGTTCTTCTAAATTTCTTCCCACAGAATCCCAGCTTTTTCTCTCCTTACCATTCCACTGAGACAGACTGGAAACTGGTGATAAGATACATCCAATTCCACTTGGATCCTGGTGAGGCTGTTTATCCCCAGATAGCTGCAGAAGTCTGCTTGAGGGCTTTTGGGAATACAGATGTCCTAAATTTCACAAAATAGCAGGTTTGTGTCTTTCCTCTGAATCTGGAGAATCCAGGTGTGTTGACAATGGTTACCCATTAGAGGGGAGAGGAAACAACCAGACCAGAAAACAGGACACCACGGAAAAGTCAACCACTAAAGCAAGTGTTAGGCAAAGAGCAAACAGTGTTGTGTCCTGATGACCATTTCAGTCCGGAAGGTTAGCAGCATAATTCTGAACCTGATTTTACATTTAGCCTTACTTCCCAGGATTAATTTTTCACAGTGCATTAGTGTTACACTAAGGATATGTTCCTTTCAGAATAAAGAAACCCAAAATATGACCTCCAGGAATACACTAAAGTTGTTTCATATGCCAATATGCATTCAGTCCAAGAGGCAAGACTGAGTCTTTTCTAAAGAAAGGCTCCTGAAACACAATGTAAACACTGACTCCTCACACCATCTCACCCTCTCTACAGATCTACTTATATTGTGCCATGCTCATGCTGTGTTAAAATATCAACATTCTTGAACATCAGCCTTCAAATCATGCTCCCTATTTTTCTTAAAGTTGTACAATAGCCCCAGAAAACTGCACGTCTTCACATTCAGCACAGTCCCATTCATTCTACAAATACTATGTTTAACTACTTCAGTATTAGTGTTTTTCATAGTTAAGTAAAACTTTTTGTGGTACTTTTACTCAAGACAACAACAACAAAATGGGAAGTTTGTTTGTTTGTTTTTAATTTGTTGATTCTTTGTATTTTTCCATATTTGCTTTTGGAAATTCACACTTTATGTACCAGAGGAAAATGTGATGCACAAAGGGAAAAAGGATAAAGGGAAAAAGGATACTCTTACATGCCTGCGGTATTTGAGCATAGAAGGTAAGTATAACTTTTGAAGGTAAGTATAACTTTTGAATCTATCCTAGACAAAACTTTTTGCTTTCAGAGTAGAGAACCCAATGCCCAAGTAGCATATGATTTCAAAGCAATAACAAATCTGACAGTTGTTTTCAGTACAACTGTGCCAATACTTCAGGAAATGTCTCCCATTCAGCCCAAATAGTTTAAGAGAAGAATGTCAGTTTCTGCTCTTCCATGCCAGTAGTGAAAAAGATAATAGAAAATAACCTGTTTCAGATGGTTCCTTACAGTTTTGTTAGACATCAGATCAAGCTCAGTACATTTACTCTTTCATTTTCCAAGAAACATGAAATCATATTTTTAAGGCACGGGAGATTACTCACCTATTGCATAATGATTGACAGAAATCCCATTCCTGAAAGCTGAGGTGGCAGGTGGCCTTTCATGATCTTCATCAGTTGGATTGGTCATAATATGAAATTTGTCCTTTCATTTGACATGCTCATTGATTTCCAGATGACAAATAACTAAGAAATTCACTAACAAACAAACAAGTGGTGGGCTGGGACCTTGAGTCACAAGGACTGGAGTGTTACTTGAATTTTAAACTAATTATTAATTATTTGAAGATGTGCTGTAATAAAGGCTACTTTATGGTGTTTTTGAAATGGTTCTTTTTAATTATCCCAAATCAAACATGCATTTAATTAAGGTTAAAACTTCACAGAATGCCAGTTCAGTTTTCTTGTAAAGTTCAGGCTGTGGGCAGAAATTCCAGAGGCCATTTTACATGGAAAAACAAGGCACATCTTGGAGGAAAAAAAAAGACAACACAAAAGAACAGTTTCTCATCATCATCTTAATGCATATGGAATAATGGTTTAAACAGTTTTGCACGAAGTAAGACGTAGAACTGTGGTTTTGTCATTTTGACAAGCTCAATGGAAAAGTATTCTAGAAGCACAGACGCCATGCAGAATACTTGTTAATATACAAATCTGTTTACTTAGGTATTTTTTATTTGTGTTAACTACATCATATACAGTATAAACAAGAAGAAAAAAAATGTTTATAGGGTGAAAAATAGCCACTGATATAAAGGCATACACACAAGGTTCCTACTGAGGACTTTTTAAATTGCTTTCTCTGTCACCCTCATATTCTACTTTACCTGATAAAATAATGTCTACTGATGGGAACAATGAGGACCTGCAGTCCTTAAATACCCTATCATCTGCCAAGGCACACAGCTGTGAGGACTGCATGGCAGGGTGTTTCTGTGCAGCATGAATCTATGACACCACTGATCCGGTACTTGCCTAAGATTTCAGCTTTTTAATTTAATCAATCTTTTGTTTGCCCAGAAGGCATAATACCATTTTAAAGACATTTCATAATAACCTAAGCTACTTATTTTTTTCTAGAAACTTATCTTTTATGCTTCACCTGTCTTGGGCTCATACCTCAACCACACAATGCAGTTATGCCTCAGCTACTGTGCAAGTAGTTCAAAATGTGAAAAATCAGAAACTACTGAAAAATAGAGCATAACTTTTTCCAGGGTGGGTGATCTCAGAAACAGTTCAGCAAATTGTAGTGTTCCTCTAAGCTTATTAGTTAATTCCCTTAAGTAACTGAGACTGCCTACCTTTCACAACCAATGGCCTGTAACAAAGTGTTCAATGTGCCCAATTTTGCCTTTTTCTGCATTTTATCAAAGGCAGGCTGACAAAGTTAATTTGTTTATTTGTTTTCTTTCTTAATCACTCAAGCATTTACTTCATTTTTTTTTTTTTTTTCTTCTTGTAAAAAAATGTGTGTAAAGTGGAGAGATCAATAATTCAATCATTCTAGAGTTCAGACTCAATTTGTGTATGGATTCTTAGCAGAATTTGTTCTGAGGATTATTAATAGA
This sequence comes from Anas platyrhynchos, assembly GCF_047663525.1. Taxonomy (NCBI): domain Eukaryota; kingdom Metazoa; phylum Chordata; class Aves; order Anseriformes; family Anatidae; genus Anas; species Anas platyrhynchos. Next base: position 80,558,704 of record NC_092621.1, read on the forward strand.
GTGCTGGCGGGCAGGAGAGGATCTTCATCTCTATGACTCAGCAACTACTTTTTGCCAAATTTTCTAAGATATAGATGTATACTACAGTAAACACATTCACCTTATTTCAGTGAAAGTATTCAGAAGGTGCTTTTGGCATCTGTTTCTTTCAGTATACTTATTTTTGAATACACTTATTCACTTATGGTTTTCTAATTTTAGTGTGTTTTTTTGTGTGTGTGTGTGTTTTTTCTGAAGTATGGGGAAAAAAATCTTGCAGAACACATGGACACCAAAACTTAGGAAGGAAGGAAGGAAGGAAGGGAGAGAGAGAGGGAGGGATGGAGGGGTGGGGGGAGGGGGGGAGGGAGGGAGAATCTTTTCCAAGGCTGAAGCAGCAAACAGGCAAAAAGTATTGGCCCTGTGCTGTGGTACATACATTTCTGAATATATACAGGAAGTATGGTAGAAGGAAAGCAATGGAAAATAATTAATTAATCCTTAATAATAAGGGAGGCTGCAGTATTTTCATCGGTGGAAGCCTATAAATGGGGTTTGGAACAAACAGCAATAAAGACTGATTGACACTGGAGCAGTGGGCTGGGCTGTATCTCTTCGAAGTCACTTCCAGATCCATGATTTACTTCTAAACAAAATGTCTAAGAAAAGAAAAATTTAAATGCTTTAAAAATGCATTAAAAATGCTGGATCGTTTAAACCACATAGCTTCGCTGCTAGATCCTTTCTCTCATGCTAGAGCTTATGTAAAGGCAGAGTGTCATTCAAGTAACTCTCTGCAAGATTTTGGATGATCTAGGATTTCTTAAAAAAATTATTTGAATCAGTCAGAGAAAAGATTTAATCCTGTTGTATCCTAAATACAGAAACAGACAACATTCTGTGACAAAATTCAGATTTTTCTCCTCAAACAGAGGAATTTAACACAATTCCATTTTAGTGACAGTCAGGGATTATATCATCTCCTTCTCTTTTCAGAGAGGGAAAGCAACACAATCCTCATATGCTGGAAGAACAGCATAGTTCAGAGCAGTTGTACAGATAAACTGCTATATTCAAGCTTGCTGCACAACAACAGTAACAAAAATAGGACTGATTTGTTGCAGGGAGCAGTGGCAATACCTCAGTAAATACTAAAAAAATGTCCCATAGTCTTTTGAAAGAGAACTGTGTTGGACTTTTTGCTAGCAGCCACCTGATATGATCCTCAGCAGGAATAATTTAGCTTTATGCTAACAAGTTCAGGTGCCTCTTGAAAGACTAATACCATGCCAACTGTTGTCATGGGTAAATCTAACATTCAGCTGTCTGCACCTGATCCAGCAGGCACGTGTTACATTACTTCTTAATACTGCCAGGGAGAATTATGTCCAAACACTGCTTTGTTATTGTAAAGGCATCAAGGTTTAATGCATCAGTTTTAGCTTTCCATTTCATGGTACTTAGTTTTTGAACCAGTTTCAAAAGAAAAAGACACAAAGCAAAGCTTAATTTTCACCTCACTGAATCAGAAGAAAGCCATATATAGCCTTAAGTGATGCTAAATGCAATAAAATATGATCAACCCTGCTAAAATGATCTGTCCTATTAAAAAGAAAAAAAAAAAAAAAGGAAAAAAATGGAAAAAAGGAAAAAAAAAGTTTTTTTTATTCACATGAGTTTACACTTTTTTAGGGTGGGCCACACAGCTCCTTATAGCACCACTCAAAAGCAGCACTATTGGCTCTGCCTACCTGTGGGAAAACGATGGTGAGGCTGCAGCATTGCTACAGGTGTGAAGGTTTACCTGTATGTGTGGAGCGTGAGGTTGTATGATTAGAGATCATTTGGTTATGTGTCCCATCATACAACAAAAAATACAGCTCTGGAAAAGGTTTCATTTTGCAAACCTGGTAACAGGACAGGTGATATTCTACTCTTGATTATGAGTAGATTATATATGCATACATATGTTGTTTATACATTTGTATATATGTATATTTATATATGTGAACATATGTGTATATGCATATATATGTATAAATCCATAAAAGTATTGTAAATACAATTGAAATCTTAAATGTCTAATGTATTGCTCCAGTTCTGTTACAGAAAAAATAAATAATATTTAAATTTAGATGCTTATATACACTTCTGTGGTGGCTTTACCGTGCTGGGCAGCTAAACCCCACAACCACTCTCTCACTCCCCCTCCTTTAGATGAGGAGGGGGAGAAGTAAAGCAAAGAACAACTCACAGGTTGAGATAAGGATAATTTAATTAAAGGGAAATAATAATAATAATTAAATAAAGATTATTATGAACTAAACAATTTAACTAAGGGGAAATAAAAAGGGAAAGGGGAAAAGGGAGGGGAAAAGGGAAAAATAAAAAGAAGGGAGGAAAACAAACAAACAAATGAAAGCTATATGGAAGTGCAGAGGAAAGAAATTACTCTCTACTTCCCACAAATGAGCGATGATTGACCACGTCCTTGAAGCAAGGCCTCAATGCACGCAGCCGGTGTTCGAGAGGAGGACCGACGTCTTCTCAACAACGAGAGCCCACCCCTCCCCTCTTCTTCCTCTTTCCACCTTTTATTGCTGAGTGTGACATCACATGGTATGGAATATCCCTTTGGTTGGTTTAGGTCAGCTACCCTGGTGATGTTTCTCTTCTCACTTTTTGCCCAGCCCCTAGGAGGGTTAGAGAAAGGCCCAATGCTGTGCCAGTGCTGCTCAGCAGTAGACACAACACTGGTGTGATAACACTGCTGTTCCAGCTACAAGTGCAGAGTACGGCACTGTATGGGCAGCTGCAGGGAAAGTTAACATTCCAGCCAGACCCAGTACAACTTCTTAGTTTCTCCCATTATTCTGATGTAATGTTTACCTTTCCACCGCTCCTCTGTGTCCTAACATGGGTACTTTCATTTTCCCTGCAAGGTGTAACATGGTAGCTGTCAGGTTCCTTTTTCAGAAAGATTACAATATTTGTGTTGGTGAGTTCCTTTTCCTCATTCCAGGATCCACCTGGTGTCTTCCATGTATTTCCCAACATGTTTTTATGCCTTTTTCTTTATTTATTGGTCTGCAAATTCATGTTGTATCTCAGTTTGCTACACATGGTGACTTTAAGGTGTGTTAGTTACTACTTGCATGTTCATTTTATTACTCAAAAGATGGTCTTGAGCTCCAGATCTGCATTTGTTCAACTGACTATGGGTGAGTTCCTTATATCTGTGGGGTTTCCAGAGCCAAGGCTATGACCCATCCCTTATATTCCTATCCCTGTACTCTTCTATGCCACATCCCCTGCATACACATCTCAAAGACTCTGCTCTCAAACCAGGCCTGTAATTTTCAACACTACATCGTGTTAGATTTGTAATTACCTCATTCTACACAGAAAAGCTACTTGCTGCTGCTATACGTATAAAACTAATGTTGTACAAAAGAACATCATCCAAAAACACACACAAAAAGTTATCCTCAGATACTGATCCATTAAAGAAATTGATGTCACTGTTAAGTCAAGTAAAAAGAAGCTGCAGGCAAGTCAGGAAAAGCTGAGACAGAGCAAGCTGGATAAGTCTGTCCTAAGACTGCTAAATCAGTAAAAAGCTTGTTGGCTGTTACCAATGACTGCACTTTCTTATAGTGCTGTATGGTTTAAGAAGAGCAGAGAGTTGTATTCTGCTGTTTAGTGCTTCTTAGTGGCAGAAGCTTTTCTTTGCAAGCTCTTTGAAAAATATTCAACATCAAAAGATTTTTAATGGTTGAAGTCAGAAACAGAAAGAATAATGTATTATTTTATTTATTCCTCCTTCCCCCTTCCCCTCCTCACCTCCTTTTTTTTTTCCTAAAGTTTCTTGCATTTATTCTTGGGCTTAAACAAACCGATACCAGCAATGCCCCCTAGTAACTGCTTTCTCACCTACACTGTACATGCATGTCAGCATCTGACATACCCATCCCATGCAGCATCTTCCTGTGAAAACCTCATGCTCTTTTTCCTACCAACAGATTTGTCTCCCTCCCACACATCTTCCCTCTCCCCTTCCCTGTTAGTAGCAAGTGAAAACAAAGTTACAAAAACCATTTTGAATGGTGCCTACTTTCTCCCTCCTTCAGGTTTTTCTCATTGAAACCATTATTAATACACTTCTCAACCTTCAGTTGTTCCCTCATCCTCACCAACTATTCTGTAGCCAATGGGCTGCTGCATATTGTTCATGATTTTTGAGACTGGAAGGTATGAACACGTGCAGTGGGATAATTGCATCAAGAACAAATCTGATTTATCACTCACGCATAAGCTGTTTGCACAGGATGTCTGATGTGCAGCCATGCGGGGCTCATGTAATGAACTCTAGAAATGACCTGCAAAATATCAGTTCCCAGGATGTGTTTGCACCAAACAGGCTGCTGGATTTGTGGAAATCACAAATTCTATCAAATCAATACAGACTTGACAAAAACACTCACACATGCAAGGGGAAGTCAAATAAACTTTGTGTCTGTGGACACAAAGGCATATAGGTGTCTTCTGAGTTTTGTTCCTTTCCAACATCCAAGTCCCCCACATTTTTTGCCAGGTGTGCTTCTTCCACCATAAAGCTTGAACATGCAGCTGGGAGTCCCAGGCCAACACACACAATATGTCTCAATTCTCTACTGTTACCTATAGCATCCTCTAGATTGGTCATTATTTTCTGCTTTGCACTAAGCCTTTCTCTCTCTTTTCTCCATTCCATTATCTTTCCATCAGGCTTTCCTGTAAGGCTTGCCTCCTGTTGTGGTTCAAGCTGCAGTGAAACTACTGCCTCTGATGCAAAAGCAACACAAGATAGCAGAGATGCTTTAACCTAAACTCCAGGAGGTTTGCCCCCTCCCTGCTGATTTTCTTCCCAAACGTTTTCTTCTAGTATTCATTTTGCAAAACAAAAACAAAACAAAACAAAAAAAAAGAAAAAAAAAAACCTACACAACTAGGTTGTATTCTCCGGATCCTTGAACTTTTACTGAAGTTATAAAATCCATCAGTTTTAAAGTCATTGCATTACAAACAAATAGAAATGCTGTGAGACAAGGTAGACTCCTTCACCTCTGCTTTTAACTCAGACAATTTTTTGCTTCATTTACCCAATGATTATTACACAACACAGTAATAACCAAGCAGCTTAGATGGTCTAAGAGACCCTTTTTATTATTCACTTACAAACAACAATCTCACCCTCTGGGAATTCAAAAATCTATGTTTCATATAAAATGGAGTTAGTGACTAAACATACCACAGAGAAGAGAGAAAGCAAACACATGAAAAATGGCTAGGTTTGAATTAAGTTACCACTGCTTGCTTACACGCCTAACTAACCAATGTGAACATGCAAATAAATGTTTAAACATTTACAGTCATCAGCCTCTACTTATTAAGAGGGTTTCATCCAGCATTGCATAAATTAATTGCCCACCAGTCTATCAATTTGGACTTGTATGTTTAGCTTGGCAGTTTATTAGTCCTATTAAATTCAGATGCTGCAGTTCTGCATATTTACAGCATCCTCCTTCTGGTATTATTAACAGCAATGAAATGCTCAGGCACTGAAAAAGCAAGGACATGGTTAAAGCATTAGCTTTTTCATAATGTAAATACATAATCAGTCACACAGACGTGTCACTGTATAGTTTACTTTTCAGACTGCTTTACAGACAATTGCACCTCTTCTTTATCTTGTGTCCCCACCTGATAACCAATCTGAGCCATTAAATAGTCAGTGAAATACAAAATGCCAACAGTATAAAGCAGGTTTCTGTGTTGTAAGAATGAAATGAGATGAAAACCAAAATACCTTTTCTGACCGGTAGTTTCAAAAAACACTGATTTATGGGTGATAATCTCTGCTGCATTTCAGTAATTGAGATTAAATGTTGTTAATAGTTTAATTCCTCAGATAATAAGTAATCTTTTAAAATATGCAAGAATTGGAAAAGGATGGTATTTTTTTTTTCACCTTTTAATGTAACCACAGTTGTACATTAGCACACATATTGCTGTGAGCTGGTGAGACCACATTTCACATTCTGTGATTTTTAAACAACTAGCTGACATTCAGCAAAGCCCCCATTTGTCTAGTACTCTTGACAGACACTGAACTATAATACCTGAATGAATTAAGGAAAACTCTAAAAAAAATAATATATATATATATATATATATATATATATATATATATATATATATATATATATGTATGTATATATATATATATATATATATATATATATATGCCAATCAGTTATATTTATGTTGCATTCCTTTAGCTTGTGACAAATACACAAAATGGAAGAGATCTCAAACTGTCAGCACTATTGACTATGAAAACAAATGAACACAAAAAATCTTTAAGGTAAAAAACGTTATGATCTGGTACACCAGTTTAATAACAAAACCTCTGAATTTTGTTTTAGCTTCATCAGCTACTAAATGAGGGAGAAGTTCTGCAGAAAGGTGTCATGTTATCATCTGATGAATGGTCTCTGGAGAGAGGTTGTTATGCAATGTCAAATTGCCATACAGCGATTTTCCCAAAGAAACAAGTTCCTTTTAAAATTTCACCTCATGTGCACAGATACTAACTCAGGTCCCAAAAGACACATAATTATTTACACACGGTTGTAATGTAACTAACAAGTCATAATCTTCTAATTTTTCATAGTCACAACAACGAGGTTTTGTTCCTCCTACTACATGAAAATGGATCTAATGATGGATCAAACCCATCCTTTATTGTATCATGTAGAGATTACTTTCTAGGAACCATTGGGATACTGGAAAATGTACAGCATATTGTTAGGTCTCACGGATATATTGTATTTAAGCTAGAGGCCAAATAAACAGAGCTGGACAAAGCATTCTGCTTATAAGAACGCCATTTGCAAACATAACCTAGAAAAACTGTGGTGAACAATATGGTTAACTGATTTAACAAGAATTCCTTCATCATATAAACTATTAATGAAGCATGATTAACTATTTCCTATTAAAAGCTATTTACTATTTATTAACTATTTACATATTCCAATTAGTTCTGAATTAGCTGTTTGGGATTTTTATTTTAAAAACTCAGGTTTTATCTTTTTCTCTCCACATTATGAATAACTTACAAGGCATGTATTATAATCTGACATTTAATAATTAATAATAATAGCATTTAAAATGTTATCTTAATTAATATCTTGTAAAATACAAAAGAGGAGAGAATTAGTGTAATTCTCCCTAGATTTCCTCTGTCCCACCAGTGACATAGTGGAGTATTCTTAAGTCAAAATAAGTATTAGAAAGATTAATTGGAAAAAAATTTAGAAAATACATAACCCCCCAAATATATGTTTTTAAAAGGACAATCTCTCTTTCTCCATTTAGCTATAAAATACAGTGCTGGAAGATTCGATATTTACAAAATTAAAGTTCTTCAAGCTTTATAAAACTGTAAATGTTACTAGCTCCATGAAATGTCATGGGAATGTAATTTTGGGTTTTGAAAGATGAAGTGACATTTCCAGAAGCATCTAAATGACTTAATAATAAATCAGTAAATGGGTGTCAAAGTTAGTTATTGCAGTGTCTAAATGGTCTGCCATTGTCTTGAATTTTTTCTTCTGGCAATGCACAGATGAAAACTTATGTTCCATCTAAACTACAGAGGCTCTCAGTGAGATCCACAATTTTGGGCCCCAAATCATCTATGCTGAGCAGCTTGAGTGCATGATAGCTTCTGTGTCCTTCCCCTCTCTCTCTCCAGACTTCCTTACATTACAAGAGTTGATCACTGACAAGCATTACATGTCAAAGAAGCTTGTATTTAGGACATGGAGAGTTTGTGTAGCTAGACCTGAGTGATGAAAAATTCTCCTGATTTGGCAGTGTTGAAAAATAACAGCCATGCAGAAGTCTATCTGAATTGCCAAAATTAAAATAAAAGGACAAGTTTACATGCCTTGATATTGAAGTTCCCACCCCTCCCCATTCATGAATTTTCTTTTGGATATAAATCCCAGCTCCAAACAAGATAATGAGTGGTGGTTTTTTTGTTTGTTTGTTTGTTTGTTTGTTTTTCAGTTAAAACAGGCTGTATTGCGACAATAATCAACAAATTAGAGCATCACAATGTCACCACTTACATTGAATAAGAAAACGACTTCATGCCCTTAAACGTTTATCCCTTCTTTTGAGCTCTTCTGGGAGCAATTCTTCAATCTGCTCTGATAAAGTCTTCCTGCTGTCACAATGGGTTAAATAGTCTTCAGAGCAGGAGCCAGACCATGGTTTCACAGATTTTAGTAAGTGACCTGAGCAGCAGAAAATTGTCACCACAGTGCAACAAGTGGTGCTCAGAGCTAAATTCACATTAAATCTGGGCCAGAATTATTAACATAAGTATTAACATCAGGACATTAAAAATACCATTTTAGAGTACTTGACTGTTTAGAAACTTTCGTGGTCATACAGCTCCACTAAGAGAAAACACATGAGCCTTCAGACCAAGAACAAGGCCACTACAATTTGGGAAGCTGTTTTTCAGTTCTTGCTGTGCATCAGAGCACTACAATGAATTCATGTTTTCCTACATCTCAGCAGACAACCTTAATCACTGGGCTATGAGCAATGTCTATTTCTGAAATGAATCTCTCCACTTTCTATCTGTCTAGTCATGACTTTCCCAGAAAGCTTCATTGAAAGCATTTACATTTTCCATAAATGTTTGGCTTCAAAACTAACTGTTTCTTGCCAGTAGCAAATATCTAAAAAAATTCTTGACTAGGTCTAAATTCTCTAAGTAAGCAACAGATAGAAAAAAAATCATGTAGATGCATTCAGAACATTAAGTACATATTCATATGGACAAAGCTGCACATACATACATGTGTATGTTAGTTACATACCAAGAAAGTTTGCTTAAGATTGATTAAAATCACAGGTTCAACTCTGACAGTTATTCCAGGAGAAATCAAGAATCAGGAGACCTTGAAAAAGGTTCAAATTTCTGCCAACAGCTTGCTGTCTACTTTAAGCATACTACTTCAAATAATGAAAGAAATACTCAATGATATTTGTAAAGGCTGAGGTTTTCAGAGAAATCCATGGGAGGTTTCTCCCTACGTAAATCGCTGTCAAAAGTATTAATATTTAACCGAAGTTGAATGGTAAATATTGTGCACTGGAGTTTTGCCATTTACCTCAGAGGGCTCAGCAGCACACCCCAAATCCACAGAAAACTACTAGCCACTGTTAGTCACTGCAATCTTTTATTTATTTAGTATGAAGAGCTAAATACTCTAAATATTCTAGTATCTCCATTTCAAATAATAAGACAAACAAACATTTATAGATTAAGGACAAAGAGGAAAAAAATACATAGCCAAACAATTTACTATGAAAAATATGAGCTGACCTGAAAGAATAAATGCACCATAAGAAGTTCAGTTTGAGCACTGCAGCAACACAATCCTCATGCTCCAATTCCTTAGCGACAGTGGCTTTTTTGGCTAATATGAAATACTGAGCCCCAGGCATCCAGCATTAGATAATTCCATCATAATGTTTTAGTTTTTGTAACCTGAGCCAGCCAAAAGCCTTGTAATGTACTTCACATTAGTGGGGAAAAGTTTTATTTTAATTCAGTGAACTGTTCCACTGCATTTAGAGAGAGAGCTTGTGTACTTGAATACATACATTAAGTACAGAGGGAAGCAGGCTGAACTTTTGTGTGACATTTGTGTCCACAGACACCATCCATCCAATCAGTTACCAATAATTTATCCCTTAATATGATGCAATATGTTGTACAAGACGGTTTAAATAAAGGTCAAATAAACAATTCTGGCAGCTGTTGACAGCTCTCACTGAAGCAGTAGCAAAGATCTCTAAACAGAAATCACATCCCAACCAAAAATATGCATGTCTTAAAAAAAAAAAAAAAAAAAAAAAAAAAAAAAAAAAAAAAATTGCTCTATATTTTTTTTTCCTAAAGAAAGCAAACAAGAGTTATACAAACAGAGATAAGTTGAAATTGACGGTGCGTGCGCCAGAAAATATCTAGATGCCAGTGTAGCTAGAAACGATACTTTGAACATACAGAAAAGGAGCAGTTTCCTTAGCAACCATGGCGAAAGCACTGAGAACATCTCCTGTGCTCTGTGCTGTTTCACCCTTCCCCAACTCAGTCTGCCACCTGTCACTCACTGATTTAATTTAGCTTAACATTTTATAAGGTTCAGATGGGAGAATTCCTTCTAGTGGAGGAACTACTAATGTTAAAGAAATTCAGAAAAGGAAAAAAAAATATATCTATCCTACAAATAAGGGTTGTTATGTGGATTGTACACCAAATGGAGTGTAGATGAGGCCCCGCACACTGAAGAGTTCTCTGTAGTTTATCAAACTGATGTTGGCCTTTTCAACTACCAGATCACCTCTCCACACAGCCCCATATTTTGAACCTCCTACTCACCTGGCTTTGTATAAGCCTTTGCAAAACAGCAGAGGAGCTCAGGTGCTGTTCCTTCCCTTTTAATACAGTTCTTTCTAAAAGGTAGAAGAGATAATGGCTACATCTGCTTTTTTCAGAGGTATGGACCAATGTTAACCCACACTCCTGATCTGATTACGAAACACTAACACTCTTCTAGAAAAATAACCACTTTGCTTCACTCTGGATATATAGGTGAGGGGATGGAGAAAAGGTGTCAGATAAATTATCATTAACACTTTCCTTTCTCCTTCTTCTTTTATATATATATATACATATATATATGATTTTTATATCACAGTTCCTTTTTTTTTTTTTGTTTTGTTTTGTTGTTGTTGTTGCTATGTCCAGAATTCTTAACTCTTTTTACAATTTCTCTGTGCCAGCTTTACTGTATGTATTCAGGTTACCTTAACAATTACAGAACCTTCGAGTAGTGCATCTAACACCTTTATCGGTGACATAGACAGTGGGATTGCGTGCACCCTCAGGAAGTTTGCCAGTGACAACAATCTGTGTGTGGAGACCAGAGGGACATTGACAGGTCTGAGAGGTGGGCCTGTGTGAACATCATGGAGTTCAACAAGGCCACATGAAAAGCCCTCCACCTGGGCCATGGCAATCCCAAGCCCAAACACAGGCTGGGCAGAGAATGGATTGAGAGCAGCCCTGTGGAGAAGGACATGGAGTGGTGGTTGATGAGAAGCTCAACATGAGCCAGCAATGTGTGCTGGCAGCCCGGAAAGCCACCCGTACCCTGGGCTGCACCAACAGCAGTGTGGGCAGCAGGGTGAGGGAGGGGATTGTCCTCCTCTGCTCTGCTCTGTGAGACCCCACCTGGAGCCCTGCACTCAGCTCTGGGGCCCCCAGCACAAGGAGGACATCAAAGTATCAGAACAAGTCCAGAGGAGGCCACAAAGATGATCAAGGGTCTGGAGCACCAGACAGTTCTCTCTATGAAGACAGGCTGAGAGAACTGGGGCTGTTCAGTCTGGAGAAGAGAAGGCTCCACGGAGAGCAGCCTTCCAGTGCCTAAAGGGAGCTACAGGAAAGCTGGGGAAGGACTCTTTGTCCCTCTTTTGTGGGACATAGATCTTCTGGAGTGAGTCCAAAGGAGAGCTACTAAGATAATTAGCAGACTAGATCACCTGTCACATGAGAACTGGATGAGAAAGCTGGGCCTGTTTAGCTTGGAAAACAGAAGACCTCATTGATGTATATAAATATCTAAGAGGAGGTTGTCAAGCGGATGGAACCAGTCTCTTTTCTCTTTTGCCCAGCAAGAGGACAAGAGGCAATGGGCACAAACTGAAGCACAGGAAATTCTGGCTGAATATGAGAGGGCACTTCTTTACTGTGAGGGTGACAGAGCACTGGCACAGGTTTCCCTGAGATGTGGTGGAATCTCCTTCCCTGGAGAGTCTCAAAACCCACCTGGATGCCATCCTGGATGAGATGATCTTCAGGGGTCCCTTCCAACCTCAGTCATTCTGTGATTTTTCAGGGGCTGTAGGGATAGGACAAGGTGCAACAGCTTTAAACTAAAAGAGGGGAGATTTAGATTAGATGTGAGGAGGAAATTATTTACTCAGAAAGTGGTGAAGCAATGGAACAGGCTGCCCAGAGAAGCTGTGGCTGCCCCATCCCTGGAGGTGCTCGAAACCAGGCTTGATGAGGCTGTGGGCAACCTGGGCTGGTGGAAGGTGTCCCTGCCCATGGCAGAGGGGTTGGAATTAGATGGTATTTAAGATCGCTTCCAACCCAAACCATTCTATGATTCTGTATGGAAAAAAGAAGGCTCTATTTTCTCCAGTGAAAACTTACTCAAAACACTCTGCATTATAAGTTATTTCACTTTAGCAGATATATGTTATTTCACTTTAACATATGATTTGGCACTGTACAGGGTGTGACATATAGATGATTAGTAGCACTAATATATTCAAGGATGGATTTCTATGCCAATTTGATCCCTTTTTTCAAGTAGCACAAAGAGACTGAAATTGCCAGCATGCAACCAGCAAAGAATTCCTCTTCTATTGCTCTCTGCTACAGGGTATGCAAAATTTCTGATATGAAAGTCACATTTTAGAGATACAAAGACTTACAGTACAGGAAATTGTCTGCTTTCAAGGCCCACAGAAATTATCAGTTGCTGTGTGTACTGTCAGGAATAAACTATGAACATGAGGTAGAACTGACCTAGCTTATTCCTTTTTCACACCTGCCATGTGCAAGACACAGACAAAGAAACAAAACTCCAGAAACCTAATCTCATGGTGTGGTAACAAGCTGCAAGCCTATTGAATTTCACATAAAAAAAAAAAAAAAAAAAAAAAAAAAAAAAAAAAAAAAGGAATAAAACAAAGCAAACACAATACTCAAACATTTTTTTTTTAATTACACAATATTTCATTGCTTCTTGATAACGTATCCTAATATTTCAGAGATAGGTCAGAATGAGAAATGAGTTGATTCTGCAGAAAGAGACAAGATAGGAATCCCTCTTGACTTTAAACCATCTGTGATGATTTCTGAAAATTGGGTAGGTGATGCTGTCCTAGGACACTTTAATCACAAAGATATCATATACATTTTTGGAACATCTATTTGGAAAGACTGATCTCATCTGTTCCTAACTAATCTATGTTGCCCCTTGGACACACTATGTCTGTTTGGTTTTCAAAAGTCAAATGACTGGAAAGTTTCCAAATCCACGTTCCAAATTGAATTTCCCCATTTTTTAAAACATGCTGCAGGATCACAATTCTCAGTCTGAGAATCTATGTTTTCACTGTTGTAAGCTACTCAAATATAATATCAGGTAATAACAATTTATAATAATAGATAGAGGAGAGGGAGAGATATTTCACAGTGTTGTTTCCTCTTCCTTTCCACTGACAATCTACTTTAGTTCCATCTTTTTCTTTCTTATACATACAACAGTGATAATGTTGAGAAAAGCATGTATAAAAAGCAAAGCTGAGTTTGTGAACCAAACAAAATTCTCATTGATTGATGTAAGTGGATCAACAGAGGGGAGGAAAGGAGATGAACTGTCCAAAAAGAAATGAAAACATAGATAGAATAAGGAGGGAAGTGCACATGAAGAGAAAGGGGATACTTACAGAGCAACATCCTTCCTACCCCATAGCAGTTAATGAGAATTTTGATTTTGACAGTCAGAAACTTATCCATAGCATTTAAATATCAGTTGCCAAGCATTTAACCTACAGATAGAAAGAAAACTGGAAGATGAGAAAATAATGTCCCTATACCTATTTAACAGTGAAAAGCTGTCCTTCATTTATCAGCTTTCAGGATTTAATGCTACTGTTTTTAATGTATTTTTTAGATTGTGTTTAGTCTGCTCCAAAGACAGTAACCTGATTATTAATAGCAGACTGGAAAAGGAAAGGATCTGATTCAATTGATATGGCTAACTAGCCCTGCCTCATAGCCATATCTTTCAGTTCAATCGTATTTGTAATTTATAGAACTGGCAGCATAAATATGGAAGCTTTGAATGACACTTTTCAGTCTGGTAGACAAAAGCTTCATTACTCCCCGTGTGTTGTTGAAATATGAGAGCAGGAATCCAAAATCAAATATATGAGTTCATCAATTATGTTTGGAACTGCAGAGAAAAATATTGGTAAATGAAGTAGCTTAGTGTGGAAGGAGGAAAAGAGAACTAAATCGAGAGGAGTGGTTCAGATTATAGGAATACCAAAAGAAATCAGTGTGCTGTTAACACTGATTATATTCTTCAGGTTAGGAAGTAGAGTTTTCCCTCCAGTTTCACTATCTTTTAGGTCCTGAACCTCTGCTAGTATTGCTATCACCTATAATGTTACTGGATACCTAACAGACAGAGAAGAAAACTAGGCACCTGGGAAATTCTTTGATATAATACAAATTTATATCCAAAGAAAGAGAGAGAAACAATGGGTTGTATTTTTGTGTCTCTTCATGTAAGTTCTGACCCCCATTATATGAAACAAAATTCTGAGACTTTGAAATGGGTAAGAATTGTAGGTAAACCTTTTTAAACAAAATAAAAGTGTGTTGAAAGAACAATTGAACTTACAGGAACATAGGTTCCATCAGAGGAATCAGAATACTTGATAGACCACAAATACATATAAACGCAGTACTAAAATAGTACAGTAGTCCATGAGCTACAAACAATTTGAATTATTATGTACAAATATATCCTGGTTTCAGTTAGGACAGAGTTCATTTTCCTCCTAGTAGCTAGTACTAGGGTGCTATGTTTTGGCTTAGGATGAGAAGAGTGCTGCTAACATGCTGATGTTTTAATTGTCACAGGGCAGTGCTTACACCTTATCCTTACAAAGATATTTCAGCTTCACCCTGTCCTGCCAGCGGGCAAGCTGGGGGTGCAGCAAGAGCTGGGAAGGGACAGACCTAGGACAGCTGTCCCCAACTGCCCAAAGGGGTATTCCATCCCATCTGGGGTCATGCTGAACAATAGATAGGAGTGGCTAGCCAGGGTGGGGGGGGCGGCTGCTCAGGGTTGGGCTGTGCATCCGTCAGCGGGTGGTGAGCAATTGCATTGTTCATCACTTGTTTCGTACACATTATTATTCTTAGTACTATTATCATCATTATTGTTATTATTGTTATTATTATTTTTCTGTCTTATTAAACTGTCTTTATCTCAACTCATGGGCTTCACTTTCCCGTTTCTCTCCCCCACCCCAGAGAGGGAGGGGGGAGGGTGAGCACACGGCTGTGTGGTGTTCAGCTGCCGGCTGGGTTAAACCACAACAAAATGCAACAGCCAGAATCTTTCTGCGGTGCTGGTGTCTTGGTTTAGCCAGTTTTGCACTGCTAATAAGTCTGCCTTTACCATGGACCTGACCTCTCTTTAAAGCAGGCTCCATAATGCAACATCCTCTGGGAACAGCTGAGAATGGTCAGCTCTAGTGGTCTTTCCAGCTTTCCCCCGCCTCCATGCTCTCCATTCAGCTATATTTCTCTTCCCAGGACAATATAGGAGCAGAAAATACATCGTTAGGTTCCCAGAATAAGTAGAGAGGGAAAGAGAGTCAGTTAACGGGACCCATATCTTAGATCAGAGAGGAGGGAATACCAGAATGCTTATTTTTTGCAGCCCTCCAGTGTGAGTTGAAACAGGTTAATGTCAGATCATATCTCAGATACTGAATAAAGGTAAATAGAGATGAATAAAAGATCAGGAGAATGGTAGGTTTAGAGGAAAGATTTCCATGTCCTTATTCACAGTTTTCTGAAAACCTATAGATTTTTCTCCACTGGAGCTTTACTACTATCGCAATATTTTTACCGATCCCAAGTTCCTTGAACCATGTACCACAAATATTGTGATTAGTGCCAATCACTAAATAATTTACCCTCTTTTGTCCTTCTCGTTTTGGATGGATTGTTAAGGCTTGTCTTTGAAAAAATAATGTAGAAATTCCTTGCAGCATGTCTCAGCAAAGCATAGTTGCTACTTTACGTAAAAGAAAGAGCCCCCAGCAAGATTTAAAAAAAAAAAAAAAAGTCCATTAGCTTAAATCATCAGCTAAACCCAAGGGTCTGAAATAACACTGTTTCAGAATCAAGGCTTTCCAGGCATGGGCAACAGTCCTAGAGATGTAACATAAGGGCAATGGCAAAAGCCTTCTTTGACATCCCGTTTAAAAACAGGAACATTCTCTGGAATAATCTTTAATATACCCTCTAAAAGACTTTCATAGTTCTTGTCTGCAGGTACACCATAATGTCAAAAGGGGTTGGAGAAAGAGCAAATCACAAAAGTTACAGAGCCTCTGTTCAGTCAACATAAGTAATGAAAAAAACCTTCCCTTTTTTCACACCACTTGAATCTCTATAGCTATGCTTGACACTTCCTCAAGAGGTTTGCAGAGCTTCCTGCTCCAAGACAGAATGGAGTACTACCAAAATAGCCTCTTCAGTTAATCAATATAAGTGCTTCTAGCCTTTGCAAGAACCCTACACTCCAAGTTAAACAAATATAAAAAATAGAAGGAAAAACATATTGAACTTCTAAAGCTCGAGGAATAACACTGTAAGGTGACTCCCTTTCTACTTTCTAACTGAAAAAAAGAGAATGTTTATATATGTCTGGAAAGCTAAGAAGCCAAATATAATGGAATACTAGTAATTAAAGACAAAACTACAAGGGAAAATATATCTTTCACCTAAATCTATCACATACAGTTTAAAAGGGTATATTAAATTCCAACCCCATCTCTCTTAACAGCACACAAAGTTTTGCTTCACCCATTATTTCAGTGAGTTGCATTGTTAGCTGGTATTCTCAAGCCACATTAATAATTTATATAAACCATATTTAAGTATTTTAATTAGACATGTAATTATAATAGCCAGTAAAGCATCATTACAAATTATCCCTCTAACAGGATTTCTCCGATCAACTTTATCTGCTTTTATAATTCACTAAGCACAGAATAAATTGGGGTGGGGGGGGGGGGGGGGGATAATATATCCTTTTGTTTTGTTTTGTCACATCAGACACAATTCTAAAATTTAAACCCTCATGTTCTTCACACTGCTACCACCAACATTCTGCAATCACCAAAATTCATAGGTTCCTCCAGGAAGGGTTTCTATTTCTACTTCAGAGTATAAGCAAGATTTTCATTCATATAGGACTGAACTCTGAACTCATGCTTACTTTATTCTGGAACTTACTTTATTTGCAGCATAGGACTTGCTCCTTTTGTCAGAATCTACAGAAACATCCATTAGAAATTCTCAGGCTGCACACATGATACAGTCATCACCAGGTACAGTTCCCCTGGGAAAACACAGGCTTCATCCAGCCACTTCACTAGTGATCACAGATGTATTCCAAGCAACCTGGAAGGACATTTATAAGAGAGACTGAGAAAGGCAGCAAATTTCTAATTATGTGAATAAGCAAAAGTTATCTTTTAAAAAATTGATATGAGTTGGAAACAAGAATACAGACCTTTAATTTTAAAACCTAGGAAACAGTCCTAACCCTAAAATTCTGAGGAAAGGGACACATCCTTTTCTCCAAGTGAACTTCATGGACCTGAAGCCAGTAGAGAAACAACGTCTTAGTTTCTGCTGAACGTTTATAGCTAATGTCCTAATACCTCACTGTGATAATAACTTACCTCACATGTCTCCCCGTTTGACCTGGTCTTCAATCTTCATCACAATTTATCATGAGAATAAAAATTTAGTCAGCCTACTCAGGTAAAGAAAGAAACAGAACAGAAAAGACACTGTCAAAAGCACCAGTAAAGAAAAAAGACACCACTGGTTTCATAGATGAAGAATAAAATGAAACTGAAAACATCGCTCTTGTACATTGCAGTCACCTATGTAGAAGACCTGACCACCTCTACAAAAAGTTAGAGATCAACAACTATCCTCACCTCAGAAAGGTGTCACCTGGTCACCTTCAGCCTGATTAGGCTTCTCAGGAGAAAGGCAAACATATAATGTGTATGTATACATGCATGCACTGAAGTTTTAAAAGGGTTGTAATAATAAATATTGTCTGTTTTCTGCAACTGGTAAACTCCTAAATGATACCCTAGGTTTTCTGTATTTACTTTCAGTTGCTCAAGAAAGCAAAGATTATCTAGTGCAATTTTCAGTTGTTGTCTAACTCCTCATTCCCATCCTCAGTGCTTTTAGCAGGCTTCACTGAGGGATGGAGTCTAAACATGGTCAATTTTCTCAAATGAAACCATCAGGCAACAGAAAACAACAGATACACTTTCAGCATATAAACCTATCTCTACTACCATTGGTGATTTTACATTTAGATCTTTAATTACTTAATAATTATAGTAGCTTTAATATTTATTACATTTTTTGTTTATAAATTTGTATATACATATATTTATCATACATATTTTAAATATTCAAAAATTATGTAAAGCAAGGTATTCCCTCAAAGAATGATCATGAATCCTCATAAATTAGCAGAAATAACAGAGTTACTAGATGATCTTTTTTCTTGTACAAATCACTCTTATGCTGCATATGCTGCTCAGAGATATTACAATGTGAAACAGGGTGCTACTGCAACCACATAGCTCAGGTGACCTACTACATAAAAAAAGTTTTTAAAAAAATATAAATCAGGTACTCAAAACCTTGAAGCAAGATAATCTTAAGACATATGTACTATCTACATAGTGCAACATTTTTCTTAATGTTCTGTCAAGATTTTAATGGATTCTTCTGCCACTTATAAAGTACTATAAAAACGTAGAAGAGGTGTCTACATCCAAGCCTATTGAAATACATCATGGATTATATTCAAGCTTTTCCTATTCTCTTCAGTATTATGAATGCAGCCAACTATCTTAAACTCATCACACCCAGAATCTCCCTTCAAAGGAATGCCATTCTCAGAGTACTCCAGCATAAACTTAAACTGTAGGCCTGAAGTTTTCTTCTTTATTTATTTATTTATTTATTTTTAATATTTTGTCACACTTTGAGATAGAAGAGTGCTATGTGATCAGTTTATTACAAGAGCAAAACAAGAATAATATTATTCTATTAACAGCCAAAGGGGGGAAAAAAAAAAAGAAAGAAAACAAAAAAAACCCTGTTATTTCTGTTATTACTTCATTATCTTTACATGTTGCATGAACAAAAGTTAGCAAATTGTATGACTGGTTGCATCTGTTGAATCCGACACCTCTCTGGAAATTCTGAACTTTTTCAGTAGGGAGAACTCTTGTCCATATTTTTCAGAATTGAAATTTTTCTCTGAAAACTTTAAAATGATTATAAACATCTTTCTTTTATCACTCAAATTTGTAGCTACAGTGATAATCACTGTTCTTTCATTTCTGAATAAGCATTCACAACAAATAAATCAAATACAAAAGTGAAAAAACAATGGTTGAATAAACTTTCAACTAATGATATGTAATCAATATACCCAGTATTCTTGAAGAATTTTGCTGCTGACATCCTTAAACATCACTCAGAATTTATAATTTGACTTTAAAATGGAGGTTCTCACATCAGTAATTTCATAGAATCACAGAGTCACTGAGGTTGGAAACTTGGTATTGTCTGCAAAGTTACTGATGGTGCACTCAATAACTAGCAGAATGGGAACTTCATAGCCTATAGAAACTTGTTTAGGTAAAAGTATCAATAAAAGTTCTTTAGGCAACAAAATCACTTGAAGTTTGAGATTATCATGTCTGAGATACTTGAAAGGATGAACTGTTGAAGGCAGACCAAAGGGTACTTTCCTTATATCTGGTATAATAGGTACTGAAGAGGACCTTGAAAAACTACTCAGCTTCCTTTTCAGAGTAGTATGAGACTGTCATAATTGCTGAGATCAAACAAGTTAGCTCATACAGAGTGGTACTGTACACAGAATGAATACAAATATTTTCTTCAGAGTCAGTAGTAACATAAACTAAATCATAGAATCATAAAATCATTTATGTTGGAAAGGAGCTCTCAGACCATCTAGTCCAACCCTTATCCCAGCACTGCCAAGTCCACCATTAAACCATGTCACCAAGCTCTACTTCCACACATTTCTTGAAGACCTCCAGGAATGGTGACTCAACCACTTCCCTATGCAGCCTGTTCCTATGCTCCACAACCCTCTCAGTAAATAGATTTCTCTCAATATCCAACCTATACATTCCCTGGCACAACTTAAGGTCATTTCCTCTTGTCTTATCACTTGGTGCTTGGGAGAATAGATCAATTCCCACCTCACTACAGTCTCCTTTAAGGTAACTGTAGAGCACAATAAGGTCTCATCCTGGGCCTCCTTTTCTCCAGGCTGAACAGTCCCAGTTCCCTCAGTTGCTCCTCATAGGACTTGTTCTTCAGACCCTCTGCCAGCTTTGTTACCCTTTTCTGAACTCAGTTGAGCACCTCGATGTCCTTCTTGTAGTGAGGGGCCCAAAGCTGAACACAGTGTTTGAGGTGTGGCCTCACCAGAACCAAGTACAGGGGGACAATCAGTTCCCTAGTCATGCTGGCTACACTATTCCTCATACAAGTCAGGATGCTGTTGGCCTTCTTGGCCAACACACACTGCTGGCTCATATTCAAAGGTCAGTTGACCAATACCACCATGTGTCTTTCTGCCAGGCAGCTTTCCAGCCACTCTTCCCCCAGCCTGTAGCATTGCACAGGGTTGTTGTGCCCCAGGTGCTGGACCCGGCACTTGGCCTTGCTGAAATTCATACAGTTGGCCTCAACCCATTAGTTCAGCCTATCAAAATCACTGAAGAGCCCTTCTATCCAAAAGAAGATCAACACTCCCCCCCAACTTCGTGTCACCTGCAAACTTACTGAGGATGTACTGAATCGCCTTGTCCAGACCATTGATAAAGATATTGAAGAGAATGGGCTCCAACACTGAGCCCCAACACTGAGCCGTAGGGGATATAACTAGTGACTATCCTTCGACTGGATTTAACTCCATTCACTACTACTCTTTATGCCCAGCCACCCAGCCATTTTTAACCCAACAAAGCATACAGCTGTCCAAGACAGGAACAGCCACTTTCTCCAGGAGAAAGCTGTGGAAAACACTGTCAAAAGCATTAGTGAAGTCTAGGTAAACCCCATCTATAGCCTTTCACTCATCCACTGATGTCATCTTATTGTAGAAGATCAGGTTCATCAATCAAGACCAGCCTTTGATAAACCCATGCTGACTGGGCCTGAGCACCTGGTTGTCCTGTAAGTGCTGCATGATGGCTCTCCAGATAATTTGCCCCATGAGCTTCCCTGGCACTGAGGTCAGACTGGGAGTTCCCCAGATCCCCCTTCCAGCCCTTCTTGTAGATGGATGTCCCATTTGCTAGCCACCAGCTAACTGGGACCTCCCCTGAGAGTTAGGACAAGTGATACATTATGGAAAGTGGCTTGGCGAGTATTTCCAACAGCTCCCCCAGGCTTCATTCTACTCCCCATATCTATCTTCCAACTTAGGAGAAACCCACAGAATACCCACAGAATAAATAGTCTTGCTGCTAAAGACTGAGGCAAAGAAGGTGTTAAGTAGCTCTGCTTTTTCCTCATCTTTTGTCACTATGTTTCCCTTCTTTTTCATCTCTCAACATTGCTCCTCCACCTTGAAGATTTCCTTCTTGAAGAGTGTCCAGGCTTCCTGGACTCCTCTGCCCTTCAGGATTGCCTCCCAAGGAATTCCACCAACCAACCTCCTTAACAGGCCGAAGTATCCCCTCTGGAAATCTAGGGCAGCAGTTCTGCATGTTTCTCGGAACTATCTCTTGTTTATCATCCATACACACCAAATATTACACCTTCTTCATCTGAAGGTACATCCCGTGAAGTAATTTAAAATATTTATAACTGAAAATATTATTCGTCCTTACAACAGATATCAGCACATCAAAAATAATTAAAGACAGTGAAATATTGTTATGACATGATTAAATCTATACCCATTTCTCATCCACCTGTTTTTGCAAATTCTCCTCTACCCAAACAGGCTACACAAGTAAAAATTGCTTGCTTTTCACAGTCTGATTTCTCTGTAGGATCCCTTGCCAGCCTCTTCTTTTTCCTTCACTCCCCATAATCCTATGATATTTAGGAACTCTGGTACCTGTGATGAGAGAATATTCCCTTTGGGTTCTGTCCTCTCTCCTTTGGCAATACTGTGAAATCATTATCTAACGGCTTTAAACATGACACCAGCACTGGAGTGCAGAGATTCTCCTTATTTTAGCTTTTCTTTTTCTTCCCTGTGTGTTTTCTTCAATAACCAGATTGTTCCATTAATGTAAATCATCAGAAAAAAGGGCATAGGATGTCCATAAAAAGTGCAACATTTCTTACCCTTTCATACAAGGAAACTCTATATTTCATTGTTTTCATCCTGAAAGATGACTCTGATTTTAAGTCCTTTCAACGAGAGCAGAGTATACTAACTGCATCTGGAGTAAATATTATTGAAGATTTTTTCAGTGGTGTTACTGGACTTTAGATATGCCAATATCTCTTTATTGAAAAACAGTTCTGGCTGCCTAAAATAAATATGTTAACTTATCTCTCAAGTAATGAGACAATAAGTATGTGCTATATGAAATATTATGCACTTGATGCAGAAATCTTTTTGAAGCCTTTCTATTATACCATCAGCAAAAAAAAAAAAAAAAAAAAAAAAAAAAAAGCAAATTAAATTATAAAATAAAAACATCTCTGAGCTCCACATAACCAAATATGTCTATGCCAACAGGTGTATCACAATAAAATAAACAAACAAAACAAAAAAAGTGTGCCATAAATTATTATTTTTTAAGGGACAGCCTGGTAAGATATATCATAGCAGAAGCTTGGTCTGACCTGTATAATAAGTTCAACAGAAAAACAGATCTATTACCACACAAAGTGGTGTCACTTGCTTGGCACATAGAAATTTACTGTCTTTTCTTTACCTGAAGTAGCTATTTTCCTGATTTGGTGCACAAAAAAATTTCACATATTAGTTTAGGCTTCTTCTCATCTTTATAGTTTATTTTTACCTTACTTACAGTAGAAGGACATATCAATTTATTTTTTGATTCAGCAGTTCTTAGGCATTAAATCTAACCTTTTGGAAACAAAACAGAAGTTAAACAGTCCTATTACCATACATAGTTGAAGTAAATATTAAAGAACAATTGGCCTTTGGAGGAATTCTGCAGTTGTTCTGTGTTCTTTATAAGAACACATAAGGTATTACAAAACCAAAAGATGAGGGAAAAAAAAAATGAAGCTTCAGCAATGTACTTTATATCAGGTATCCTGTTAAATCCAATCTTTTAAGTCAAGAATAAACTGCAAGTAGCGTAGTAAAAGCCTTAGCATGGTAGGTAAGGTCACCCGCCCAGCAAAGCAAGTAGTGCAGAAAGCATGATCTAATTTAAAGAACTAAAATGTATTCTCCACTCAAATTGTAACCTGAGCCAGAAATTCAGTTAATGAACTGTATCAAGAGACTGCATCTAATAGACAGGGTCATAGGGTCAGACCAAGTCAACTCATCAGTCTTACATAGGGAGATTAGCAACTACCCAACTCTGGGCCCTTTCACATTTTTAACCTTATGTAGCGTATGTAACTTATCTGTATGCTATGCAAGCTTCATCTGAAATCCTTAGCTCTCTGAGTGGGGTCAGTAAGCAGAAACAAAAAACTTGTCTCTTGCTGACTGAAAAACACAGAAATCACTGATGAGGCTGGTACGCAAGTGCATCTGTGATTTTTGCCAAATTATCACACTGAGAGGGTTGGGCTTTGGTTTGCATAGACATACTGTAATTTTTACACAGCCTCAGTCCAGAGGTATATGCCAGTGGGAAAATCATTGTGGTTTTTGAATCTGTAGCAGTCTGATGGATAGTCTTGATGCCCACACACATTACCCTTACACTGCCCTACAAAAGCAAGGTTTCTTTTGAATTTGTTTAAATATTTCTTATCTTGTGTACAAAATAAAACAAAACAAAATAAAATAAAATTCTAGGAGATCCTCACATTTTTATTTCTCAGTGCTTGTAATTTCTTACTCATAGAGTTATTATCAGGATGAAACTGGCGACAAGAAACTTACCTCAAAATAGTATTAGTAGCCACACTTTAAGGACTGCGTGCTGTTCAAAAAGAATGTTAATAAGAGGCTAAGTAACTTTACTATATTATACAGAAAGGAAATATAAAGACTTACAAGGTCAATCCATCACTGTTTCTGTGAACATCTTTGAAATTATTCCTTCACTGTGAAAAACATATCTATTTTTTGTGTTATTCTCATTACAGGTGAAATGACAATTCTTCCATTCCATTACTAAGTTTTCAGCAGATAATACATAATGATTTTAGAAAATGGAATATACTAATATGAAAAGTTTCAGACTTTCTCATGTATGCTGTCTATGGAAACATTATTTTTGGCACACTTTACCAGAAAATTGTTTGTCAAAAAAAGTTATGTAACAAATTTGTTAACAACAACATAACATGAATTTTTCTTTGCAACTTAGATTCATGATTCTGTAAAATCTAGTTTCCAAAAGAATGAAATATGGCATTTAATTCAATGTATGTAATTCAGGAGAAAAAAAAATGACAGTGTACTGCTCTCATTTCTTATGCTCATCAGCCTTACATTTTAATTCTCAATAAATAAATAAATAAACAAATAAAATAAAGATTATGCACTTCTGGGATGTCAATGTGAATCACGAGCAAAATATTCATTCATTGTTTTTCAAGTTCAGTTTTTCATCAAAGGAAAAACAAAACATGAAAGCTTTGGTGGTAAATGTAGTATTAAAAAAAATAAATACAGTCTGGAGACTGTGAACTTATTTCCTATGACTGTGTTTTGTTGTAGTTTATGCTTCATGCCTGATCCAAAATCTAATGAGGCAATAGTATTATTTTAATAGGTTTCAGACTCATTCCAGAATGTCCTATTTATAATGTAAGTGAAGACACCAACAGTTATGAACACAGAGACAGAAAACCAAAGTCATGAAAGCAGAAATAGCACAGTGGCATAGTTTCACCTATTGATAGACAGTACACTGCACAGATTTTGTCTTTTGCATTTTTTGCTAGTTTCTCCAGCTTTTCATACATTATGATCCTAAATCACATAATTAGTCTCAATCGAGTGGAATTGGAAAACTTCCTGCGAAACTTGATATGTGTTTGTTAAGCGTGACAGTTCAGTCATCTCCAGAGAAGGATCCCAGAGATCCACAGCCTCTCTGGGCAACCTGTGCCAGTGCTCTGTCACCCTCACAGTAAAGAAGTGCTTTCTCACATTCTGCTGAAACTACTCGTGCTTCAGGTTGTGCCTGTTGCCTCTTGTCCTGTCTCTGGGCACCGCTGAAAAGAGTCTGGCCCCATCCGCTTGATACCTTCCCTTCAAATATTTATATATATTGATGAGATCCCCTCTCAGCCTTCTCTTCTCCAAATGAACCAGGCTCAGCTCTCTCAACCTCTCCTCATATGACAGATGCTCCAGTAGCTCTATCTCCCTCTTGTTCTGGGGAGCCCAGAACCAGACACTGTTCCCTTAACCTGCTGGCAACACTCTTCAATGCACCCGAGGATACCATCGGCCTTCCTGGCCACAAGGACACTTTACTGTTTCATGGTGAACCTCTGTCCACAAAGACTCCCAGGTCCTTCTCCCCAGAGATGTTCTCCAGCAGGTGAGCTCCCAGCCTGTAATGGTGCTTAGGGTTATTCCTTCAGAGGTGCAGGACCCTGCACTTGTCTTTGTTGAACTTCATGACATTCCTCTCTGCCGATGCTCCAGCCTCTCATAAATGACAGAGAGTAGCCTAGCAAGGTCAAGGGTTCATACACCCTCCTTAGTTTTCAAGAACTTTATAGAATCAGAAAATGCTACACCTGATTAACTTAATTTCTTTTGCAGCCACCTTCATTGTTTTATTTAGCTTGCTCAATGTGCCAAGGGAAATCATCAGTATCATTGATTCTGTTAGTTGTTACTCAGCCTTTTACATTTCAGCTTCTTGCTGATTTACTGAAAAATGAAGTAAACTTTATGTTACCAGAAAAAAAAAAAAAAAAAAAAACAAAAAAACAAGCACACAAGTACATGGAAAACTTTTTAAAGTGTCGGGTTAATAAAAACCTGCCCCATTCAAAGAACTTCAAGGTTATTTGTTTCTAACATCTCTAACCTTATTCACATCACCTTAGTGTGACAGTGCTCTCATTGCTTGTCAAAGCAACGTACTGATCGTAGTCTATGAAGTTAATGCAGTTTGTGATAGTGAAGGAAATAGCTTGCTGTACTGTTGCTCTTGTTAACATCCATCTCATCAGCAGGAAAAGCCTTATCCATTAAATTCCTCTTTAGCTTTCTTTTGTCCAAGACAAGGAACAAGAGTATCTCTGACAGCAAGGTAATTTGGCCTTAAACAAGTAGCATCTCTCTGACCTTAGGCAGCCTACCTCTGAAAAATCTGGTGAAGGAAACAGGGAAAAGAAGGTTTGCAGATGAGGGTTGCATGGGAAGGGAGAGAAGTAACAACAGTTTCAGAGTTGTCACTGAGTACGTCTAAGTGTTAACTACCAGTTTTGAATTCAGATACCAAAATTAAGCATCTAGATAAAAAGTGTGATTGCATGAATTATAAAAGTAATAAAACAGGTTAGAAGTATCTTTGTGAAACAGGCAAAATCCATATAGTAAAAGGAAGGGTCCATATTATCCACAAAGGCAGAGAAAGATGGAAACATGAAGGAAAGAAATAACTAGACAAAACGTAAAGACAATAGAGGTAGAATCCACTTCCTTTATGCACACAGAATTAAGAAATCTGTACTTGACCCTGTGACTCAGTGTCACTGCATGGTTAGCACAGAGTGATTCATAAACATATTTATATGAATAACTTCAGAAAGAGAAGATTTGCACTTCTAGAGTGTTATTTTTCTCCACTAAAGAAAGTCAGGACAACAAGATCATATGAACATATATAGAGAGTAAAATTACAGATTTGGAGAGAAGTATGAAAGATTTATTATTGTTTAGGACTGTACTGGTGCTTTGCTCTGTTTAGCAAAAGTGCTCATGGCACTATAATTGATGCACGTTGAATAAGAGAAAAGATAATCTGGAGCCTTTTCTTATTCACTAGAGCACTTCAAAAGATACACAAAACCAATATTAAGAACAGCACCTGTATTAAGATCAGCATCAGTTGTCCTTACATCTCAAGTTACACTCACAATTAGACTTAAGTAGCAAGGAAACCATCCATTAACGTTTTAAAAGTCCTTGGACAGTTTTGTACCTGTATGTCTTGCACTGAAGATGAAGAGTGTTGCAGATCCTTCTATATGACGTATTGATGTGATGAGACAGAGAAAGCAGGGATTCCTGAAAATAAACCACTTGATTTAAAAGGCCTCAAGTTTAGATCTTATCAGCAAGGCAGACCAAGAAAAGCAAGAGTGATCTACCACACACTGATCAGTCATACTTCTTCCAGAAGATCTTCAGTTTGGTCAGCTGGGAGAGCTGGATAAGGGGAAAATATTATGCATTTATATTACACAGTATATATGGCTCCTTTGGCTACAGTGTAAGCAAGGCTATTTCACAGGTATCAAGACAGGCCTGACAGAATCATAATGCATACCATAGCACCTTGAAGATACGCACCTGGAACACAGCCCATAATCTTCCTTCCTCTGATGGTTTTACCCAGCTGGGCAGACAAGCTTCACCACAACCGCTCTCTCACTCCCCCTCCTCAAAGGGAAAAGGGGGACAAAATAGGGTGGAAAGGGCTCAAGGGTTGAGATGAGGACAGGGAGATCACCCAAAAATTATCATCATGGGCAAAACAGACTCAGGGCGGGTCCCCCACGGGTGGGCGGCAGCTCCCCCCAGACCCCCTGCTCCTGCGGGGGCTCCTCTCCACGGGCTGCAGC
This sequence comes from Anas platyrhynchos, assembly GCF_047663525.1. Classification (NCBI taxonomy): domain Eukaryota; kingdom Metazoa; phylum Chordata; class Aves; order Anseriformes; family Anatidae; genus Anas; species Anas platyrhynchos. The sequence goes on from NC_092621.1 coordinate 80,586,722, forward strand.
TCCGGCCCGGGGCCTGCTCCTGCGGGGGCTCTCCATGGGCCGCAGCCTCCTCCAGGCCACATCCACCTGCTCCAGCGGGGGCTCCTCCACCCATGGGGGGGCTGCAGCGTGGAGATCTGCTCCATGGGGGACCCATGGGCTGCAGGGGGACAGCCTGCTCCACCAGGGGCCTCTCCCTGCACAGCCCGCAGGGGAACTGCTGCTGCCTGCCTGCAGCACCTCCTGCCCTCCTGCTGCACCCACCTGGGGGCTGCAGGGCTGGCTCTTACTTCTCACTCTCCCAGCTGCTGTAGCACAGAAGATTTTTGTTTTGCCTTTTCTTAAACCTGCTCTCCCAGATGTGCAATCAACATCACTTACTGGCTCATCTCTGGCCAGTGGCAGGTCCCTTTTGGAGATGGCTGAAACTGGCCCTTATCTAACATGGGGCAGCTTCTGGATTCTTCTCACAGAAGCCATCCCTGCAGCCCCCCAACTACCAAAACCTTGCCACATTAACCCATTACCTCCCTGCTGAATGCCAGCAGGAATTGTGACGGTATTTTTCTCTACTGGCTGGAAAAAAAAATAAAGCATCCTACATAGTGAAGAATGCTTCCATGGCCATAGATTTCTACATCTCTTCCTTTCTGTCCCCTCAGAGTTATGCAAGTATGACCTTAGAGCAGCCTTCCAATCTGATCCTTGTCATTGATGCTCTTGGTTCGCTGCTTTGCTCTCCCTGGCGGTTATCTTTGTTAACACGATGCATCTATTGAAAATTCCATGGTTCTTTCTGTTTTTCACATGAATTCAGCACACACATGAAGACTAATTACACGCTTTACCAGGAGGCTTGTGATAAAGACAGTACATGGATTTTTATTTTTATTTTTTTTTACTTTTCAAAATATTTCTGAAATGTTTCTTTTAAGAGGGATAGTGAGAAATATCCTTCTGTAAGAACAAATCTTGCTTATTAATCAGTAGAACGGATAGTTCAAATTACCTTGTAATTTCCCTCTTGGAATCTGACATACTACTTGTCATAATTTTTAAATGATCTGGTAAACATACAAACTATTATCAGCAAAAGGCTATAGTAAAGCTTTTTCTGCATTGTTGAGGCTATTGATCTAAATGGATTAAAAAAATAGGGAAAATATCAAAATAAATCAGAGTTTTAATGTTTTCATCAAAACTGAACCTTATTTAGTTGTTGTTATTTTGTTTTGTTTTGTTTTATATTGTGGAGGGGCCATAAACAAGCAACTTCATTTCAGGCAAATATGTCTGCGTGGTGTATTGACCCCATCCAGCAGCAGACACCCACAGAGCTGCTCACTCGCTCCCCTCCTGGACAGGCAGAAAATAGAGAGTGAGAGGAACTGTAGATTGAGATACAGACAGTTTTTTAGGTGTGTCAAAAGATGCTTGCAGAAGCAAAGCAAAGCAATAATTATATTCACTACTCCCCAAGGGTTGGCAGATTTTTAGGCACTTAGAATCATGGAATCATTTAGGGGAAAATCCTCATAAGATCATCAAGTCCAACCATCAACCTCGAACTACCAAGTCAACCTCTAAACTATGTCTCTAAGTATCACATCCACTCCTCTTAAATATCTCCAGGGATGGTGACTTGCCCCACTTTACTAGGCAGCCAGATCCAACATCTAACCACTCTTCCCATGAAGGAATTCTTCCTGAGATCCACACCAAACCTCCCCTGGCATAACTTGAGGCTGTTGCATCACGTCCTTCGTGGGCCAACTCATAATGGTTGCCTGTGAAGATGAACACAAAGGCTATGAATGCCCTCCCTTCTTCCCTCTCTCCCTGAGGTTTTATCACTGGGAAGGAGGTTACACAGGAGGGAACATCCCTTTGGCCAGGTCCCCTCCCTGTCTCTTGCCCAATCCAAGACTAATTGCTCTGAGGGCCTTGAGACAAAGAGGAAACCTGGGTGCTGTTCAGCAACACTGCTGTGCTGAAACTGGTGTGTTTTCTGCACATTTTTAGCCAAGAAGCCAAAACATAGCACTATGTGGGCTGAAGCATTAAGTTACCTCTGTTCCAGCCAGACCCAGTACAGTAAAAAAAGAACACAGTGATGTCAGTAAAGGCTCTTCATACTTCTAGAAGTTTCCAGATATGCAGATGGTCACAGATTGATTTGTCTCATGGCCTCATTTTGCAGTGAATGTTTTTGTCACTGTGAAGTTGATTTAATGGACAGAATTTTGCAAAAAACACCACTTAGGGATGTCAATACTGTGAAATATATGCTTTAATATATCAAATGATTATATCACTTTGATATTATATGCCCTCATTAATAATAATAATAATAATCATCATCATCATCATCATAATGTTATATAATATGTTACAGATGCTGTAAAACAAAGAAAATCAAGAATAATCAGAATAACCCTGATGATCACAGATCACAGCTTAACAATTGATCTACCAAATAACTGGAAAATACATAAATACATTATGGGAGCTATAGATTCTGTGCAGCAAGACAGACTGGTTGACATTTGCAAAACAAACAAAAAAGCCTTTTAAATATAAATGATGCCTTTGTGTTTTTTGTTGATTTTTTTCTTTTTTTTTGAAAACTCTAAGGCTGTCCAAAACAACTTTTGTTTAATACAATCATAAGGAATCTAATTTGAATTAGTCAAACAATGAAAAAAAAAATTTAAAAAAAATCGTTAAAACATTTTTTGCTATGACAAAAAAAAAAAAAAAAAAAAAAAAAGCTCTATTATATTAAGTATTTTCCATGCACTTTGGATTTTTTCCAAAGCTAGTCAAGTGCTATAATTATTCACAAATTATTTGTAAGAAGAATAGCAAAATGCCTTGCAGAAATTATTCCTAATGAACAATTCAGTCAGCTCTAAACTCAGAGCAGTTTTCAAAATGGTGTGGTGCCAGTTCCTTATATGAAACCCAAAATGTTTTGTGAACAATGCAGTGAATGCAGTATTGATATTTCACGTAGGTACTCAAGCCATGTATTTGTGCGGTTACATTCTTTCAGTACAGAGCCTGTAAACAAATCACAAGAGTGGAAAATTTGCCTAGGTGTTTACAAATAATGTGCTACATTCTTTTTGCCAACTAAAGGGCACAGTTGTAAATTTAAGCCAAAACCAACAGGGCCTTGTCTGTACTCTGTTATTATTTATAAAAAGCCTAATACAATAATGATGAATACTTCTTGTGGCCTTTAGATTATTCATTCCAACTTACACAAGTGTATATGCATTATAACACATTTAAAGGTCTTCATCAGATCAGAACGTAGTATTCAGCATTGCACAAATCTCCTGAGGGAGAGATGGAAAAGATAAGAATCATCTAGCCAAACACACATCTTCAGAATACTTACACCTCAAATAATCATCCCGATCTCCCATATTCAGGAGGAAAATATTTCTAGCATACTGTACATTTCATCTTAAGCACATAGTCTAGAAATAGGTCAGGTGCCTTCTTCATTGTCTAACATAGACAGCCTCAGGTGACTAACTCTTGACACAGACATCTACACTGCAGACTTCAGATGCTAAAGGAGATGAACACCCTGCAAAGTGTTCAGAATTTTTGTTTAACTTTCCCTGGACATTCTGCAACTACTCCAATAGAATAGGTCTAACTGCAAGTCAAAGATATACATGTATTTATCTATCGCTAAATATGATCCACTGAAATTATTTTCATATAAAAGTCCCCTAATGACAAAGTGAGGTTTGTGTGGCCTTCTTTAAACTTTGTAGAAAGACCATCTTACTGGACCATTTCTCTTAATTAATAAAATAAAATAAAATAAAATAAAATAAAATAAAATAAAATAAAATAAAATAAAATAAAATAAAATAAAATAAAATAAAATAAAATAAAATAAAATAAAATAAAATAAAATAAAATAAAATAAAATAAAATAAAATCGTGGAACATTCCTGCTAATTTTAAAAGAGGGGGAAAAATACTTGTAAAAGTTAAGTATAGAATTATACCTTACCCCATGTAAATCATATAACAATCATGATGTTGTGCTTTTGTAGCTACTTCCTCCAAAGCCTAGTAAAACATTGCTCATATCAGATCAAAGAAAAGCAGTACCGGTGCACTTCTGCTTTTACTCTGTGAAAGAAGAGTGAACTGTTTTCTCTGCTTTCTTTTCCTCTGCTTAAATTCACCTTTAGTAGGGTAAAATGCCATAAAATGGAACACTATCCTACAGCCAAGAAGTAACATACTCTGAAAGAAATATTCTGCTTATATAAACCATTTAACACAGATCACTTACCTGATGCATATTTGCTATGCAACTGTATTTTTATGTATTTAAATAGGACATCTATTTAAACTATCCACTTTCTTATTGATTTTATTTGCTTTCATTTAAAACATTTGAAGTCTTCTCAGTTTTATCAAGACTAATATGTACTACTTATTTTCCACAATGTTTTGCATTTTTTCTTTACTTCTTCCCTGAAACATTAAATCTTCTAGCACCCAAGGGAATTTGTAAAAATAGGCAGTTCAAGTTGACTCTTTACATCCTGAGTTATCCATTTCTGCCTCCTTCAGATTCCAATTTACATTTCAAGCATCTTGGAGGCTGGCTGGAGTATTATTATTATTTTTTTTTTTAATTTAAATGTTGTGTATTCCGTTCCAAATACAACTATTTCTAGGACAGATTCATGCATCAAAAATTCACAACAACAAGAATATAAAATTGCCTTGGGATGACTATTTCTAGGGCACATTCAAGCGTTAAATTTGTTCATTACAATGAGAAAGTGAAATTGCCTTGGAACCTAGCATTTAACTATTTTTAAAGCTGTCCTGTTGAGGTGATATGCAGTAATCCCTTTTTGTCTACTAAAAAGTGAACTGCATTAATTAAGTAATTTTCAGTTCCCTAATTAGATATATTTCATGCTTGGCAACGTCAAAACAGTTGTTGATTTTTTTTTCTTTTCTTCATAGGAATACATTTAAAGTATACATCTACATATCTGTGGATTCTTGGACTTCACTAAGTCACATACATTTCTTGTGTGTCTTCTGAATAAATATTTCACAATCCAAAGCTCTTTATAGCCAACTAAAATTTTTCCACTCGCTGTAGCTGAGCTTCAGGTTGTCTCAAACTTACTAAATTTACCTTGGGAGGTTCCTGCGATTAATAGGAAAGAGTACAGCAAAATGACTAGTGAAATTTTTTTTCTAACCTGCACATAAAAAATGCCTCTCTCTGCAGTCATCTGCAAATTCTGATTTCAAAAGTTTCTGATTACAAAGCAATTTCAACATGAGACAAGCACTCCTGAAAAAAAAAAAAAAAAAAGAAAAAGAAAACATATTGTATCAAAAGGGTTAGAAAACAATAATACTGCTTGTTGCAAATTAAAAGCAGTCTGAGAAACCACATAAAATAATCCAAAGAAAGAATGCAGTAATGCAATGTAATAAGCTTTAAATAACTGCCTTAAATAGTTTATGAAAATACTGACCAGAAGTCAAAATATTGAAAATTCTTCAAAAATGTTATTACCTATTAGTACAAGGAAATCAGATTCTATTCAATCTTTCCATTACAACTGAAAGAGAGAACAAAATAATGTTAGTGGTGTATGAGACCACTAAAGGTTGAAAAACAAATCCCATATTTCCGTTCATTTGTGATGAACATTCACTGCATGTTCCATATAATTTTAAGTCAAGAGTAGTTTAAAGGACTTTACTATAACGGTAATCATAGTACAAGATGCAGAGGCAAATATGGCAATGTAAATATGATTTTGAAAACAGTGACCAGAATCAGGTAATATATTGGGTGCATATTTGTCTTGTACTTTCCCTGGCAATATAAACAGTGTCCTAATTTCAATTTCCCAATGTTCCTGGTCTAAATTTTCAAAGACATTCTAGCAATACCTCAAATAAACTTTTGTTTTTAATATCACTTGCAAAATTAGAGGTCTATCTAGGAAATAAAGATAGAAAAGGAATTTTTATTCTAGTTGGGTATGACTACAGTATTTGTTCACCTATTTAGAACATCTTTAACCTACCAATATGTGAAGGCCCAGCTCCACACACAATACAAGACACAGAAACACATCAAGGACCTCCAGAGCTTACTCAGAAGATTAGACTCCCACTGAAATCCACATTCTGTGGTCTCACTGCAACATAGCTAATTTTAACCTAGTATGTGTTTACTCTGTACCTGAATTCACAAATAAGAGTTTAAAATGTATTGGTGTTATGGAAGAAGAAAAGCAATTAGGCAATAGCAACACTTTAGTTAGTTATGCTATTATTGGACAATACATACAACTATATATATATATATATATATATATATATACTTTAAAAAAAAAAAAATCTATGATAGTTTAAAAATTAGATGATTTTAAAAGCATGACAGCTGAAAAATATTCTTCTAAAAGGTATAGGAGGCATAACACAGTTTCAACTATAATTCAAGGCTCAGAAGTGAGTTTTGATAGTGTTGCTAGACCTGGAAATTCAGAATCTTCAAAACATGAAGTTGCTTTGGGTGTTCTTTGTGGTTTTAGTACTTGCAATACTCTGCATTTGACTATTTAAATTTCAAAAACCTTTTCTCACTTTGTCACTCACAATCCGTCCAAGGTCTTCTGTGGTGTTTTTAAGCAAGCTCTGAAAAAAGTAACAGATAGATTCAGCCTTCAAAAATACTGTCTACTAGCGCTCCACTTGACAGAGGTGTGGGAAAACACATCTCTTTGGGCTCTTTAAGAACTGCAAGTTAAAGAACAGTGTAGAACTGTGCCCCAGTACCCCCAATACAACTGCTTAGTGCACCACCATTTTTGAGAGCTATGCGCAGCTAACATCTGTCTAATTACCTTATTCCAGGAATGTCCATAGCTTGGAACCATTAACTACGTAGGTGTTATTTGGTAGGCCATGTTCTCAACAGTATTGTGGATGCCATGTCAGTCTCCAGTGGCAATAAACAAGAAGGGAAGATTTTTTCCTTGTCAAGATGAATCACTTCAAGCTTTTCAGCCACCCTTGTTACTTTCTAAGCTCTTCTTCATTTCCAGATGCAGTAAAATATAATTAAGATACCTGCACACACTCTTGTACCTGAATGTTTCGACTTCAACTTCTGGAATGATCTGAATCAAACAGTGTGAAATAATACAGCTCTTGGGGACTGTGATGTGCTCCTTGGGCAGCTCAAATGTCTTCTAATTCCCTAGGTCCAATGAAGTGTTACAAAAATATAAGCCATTGACCACGTAGAACAACTTAAGATGGTCAAGATAGGGTCAACAAACTTGTTCACAAAGACAGAATTTTCATCTACTCAAAATGTAACCAAGTTTATACAACAGTAGAGCAGAGAATCAACTCAGTTCCTCAAATGAAGACTAATGTCAAGCCCAGAGACAATCCCCGGTAGCATCCCATTTGCTGGTAACAAAACACCAAAACCTTGTAATGAGATGATAAATGTCATAGTGTTGCTGTTTTCTAAAATGTAGCACAGTGCAAGACTTGTAATAGATAGTTAGCATAAGCTTATCTCAGTTTATCAACATATTATACAAAAATACAAGCTAATCAGCCATTACTCCCTTTCCCCTTGCCCTAAAGATGCTTAATGTTGGGCTAAATGTTATGTTATCCCCTTTACACAAAAACTTACTCAGAAAAATGATGATAGCAACAGGGCAACATGGTTAGAAACACAACCCTGTCTCTCACTGGAAGTAATATTTCTGCTGATATTTCTTAATTTTCATGGTACATAGGCACAGGCAAATGTGTCATTTGCACTACCAGAAATATTCCTCGGCAGATAAGATGAGTTGAGGACTCAGACTAGTAGCTCAGCTCCAGTTATCCCTGACAATACACAATTTGAAGAAACAGATTTCCTGTGACCCACTGCATGTTTTCTTTAAAGGGTGAAACATGATTTTTTGGCAAAAAGAAGAGGAAATAATTACTTTCCTTCCATCAGCAAGTCTCCAACTCTTGTTGCCAAGACCATTGCTAAAATTGACTATAGTGTAAACACAAATGCTGTCATAGAGAATTTTAAGTAGTACCTGAACAGTATAAATTACTGTCAAGAATATCAGAATTGCCGTTTCCACCTGTGTGTGAATGTTCTTAAAAGTAGAAAAAGAAACAGAAGTTTGACTAGAAAAACAGGTTGTCAGGTGCCCACTGCAAATGGTGCTAAAGCCTGCTGCTAAAGAAACAGAAGCCCCAAGAAGAGTCCACAATGAATTTCTGAGCTCAGTGGTGTGGAAAAGATGCAAAGAGCAAAAGGGTAAGAAAGGAGACTTCTGGTGCCACATAGGACTGAGAGACCTGACTCAGCTCAGCTGGAATCTTCAAAATCCCTGCTTAACCACGGGTTGACATTGGAAACACACAAAAGTCAACTTTTGACCTGAACATTCCCAGAAGTTGTGTTTCTGCTAATTCCCAGTGCTTCTTTCTTTATAGTACTAAGCTTTAAAGTATAGCCAGAGGACAGGCACTTCTTTGTTTTTGTTCAGAAATCCAACTGCTAGAGCAATCACCCAAGGGTGATCCCACAACAAAAAATAATCCCAGAAGCACAGTTATCTTGCACAAACTTTATCACCTCTATATACTCTATCTTCCTGTACACTCTGTCTTACACACATGCCCAAGGTATGTTTTCTGAACACTAGAGCAATTTTGACAGGTCAAAACTGCCTACAGAATAGACTCAGAATGAGTAATTCAGTTCTTTCTATCCCTTACCACTAACCATGGAGATGCACCTCAGCTGGCAAGAAATGGGAGGAGTGCTTTTTTCAGAAGGGAATGTAAAAAGTAGGCAACATTCTTCTGCTAGTTTTACAATATGTTTCATTTGTTTTCAAAATGGTGATGATGTCTCTGTTTTCAGGAGAGCAGTCATGACTCTCAGGTGGATAAAGGAACCGTCCTGAAGCCTTGTGTGGGAATGAGGGAGATCTAACACATGGAAGAGAACACAGCCCTTCCTTCTAGCCATCATTAGCAGTTTTAATTGTACATTCATGAAACAAACCATCTGTTTCTACTCCATTCCGATATGTTCAAGAACTCATAACAAGCACTGACACTCTTAGTACCTGACTGTGATTTTACATGCTACTTTTTATGACCTAAAAGCAGCCACTGAAGGTTTGTCCCGTTCTTTTTGACCTGGTTCTTTTCCCTGTCATAGAAGATGAAACAAGATGAACCTGAGATTTCTTACGGAATGCAATTTTCATTAACAAAAAGAGGACAGTAAAAATAATATTATCAGTTATCTGTATTCCTGAAGTGATCAGCTGGTCATTGATATAAAGTCCAAACCCACAGACCCATGCCTATGGATTTTCTCAATTCACATCAGCAGAAGTGGTTTTGAAGTATGAGTACTTAAGCAATGTTATGGAAGACCATTCCCAGTCTAGTCCTTTTAGGAATGGTGCTAAAATATTGCTTTCAAAGACATATGTGATAAAAAAAAGTTTTATGAAAACTCACATTAATTTTATAAGCATACTTGTCAGATCTTAACAGATTTTCATGTCCGCTGTTAGATGCACTATGAAATAACCATTATAAATTGCTATATTTTTGGTCTTACTGATTTTTATGTTGCAAAGAAATTTAATTTCACAAACACTACATCAAAACTGTACATATTAATGTAGGAACTAGTTATATTTGATTATCAACATTAAATTCATTTCTATACAATAGGATTGTATAGAAATTCATTTCTATATCTATAAAACTGATGTTGTTGAGCATTTGTCATCTTAACTGTGATTGTCAGCAATGTAAGAACATGTATTGATTTCCTGGTTAACAGAATTGATTACAGAATTGATAACAGAAAACAGAATTGATACTAATTTGATGAATGCAGAAAAACTGACTACAATTTTCAGCAAACTAATCTTATTTACAGATAGAGAAATACAAAATGTGTACCACTGCATGACAGCCTCTGTGTACAGTTTCTTTCCTGTTACCTTACTATCCTATAATGAGACAAATATGAATACAAGTGTTAACAAAGTAGAAAATGCAAAGTAAAAAATCCTGACCCAACAAAAAAATCATCTATTTCAGATGTTGTTTTTATCTCTGTTTATGAAACTCTCCCATGCCTGTGCCCAAATCATTCTGCAAAATATCTGTTCATATCTATTGTTTTCCATATAAATAGTGATATGGATTTTCTTTATGTAGGATCGATTACACGATCGCATAACTGGAGGTTATCTCACTTAAGGAAGACAAGATCTGGACTTCCTGGGATAAACCTGGAAAGATGTTCATAAACTGATCAGTCATGATCTGTATTATTCAGAGATTTCTAGATAGATGCTCCTTTCGGTTCATGGATGTGGGTGTTCATGACTCAGTCTGCCCTAAATAAATAAATTAACAAACACCTTTTCAGAAAAATGAATTGTCTTTTTTTTTGTTTGTTTGTTTGGTTAGTTTGGTTCAATTTATTTTTATTATTATTATTTGCTGTGTAGGTTTAGTGTTCCTGGAAGAAAAGCCTGTACTGCTATGGACATGAGGTACCCAAGATCAGTTTCCTCACATAGAACATTACATCCAGTGACAGGTCACAGAGCCACTCCGTATCTTACATCCTAGGTATAGGAGTACTACACTTTCTTACAGAAGTCTTATTAAAATTAAAATAATAAAGTTTTCTCAGGTACTTCCAGTCTTGATAGTAATGAACACATTGACACAATAGATGAAGCACCCTCAGGACACTCTTAGATTCCTCTCTACAGCAACTTGTCTTGGAAATGTTTTATATAACAGGTTGCAGATACTTCTCTCACCCTTCCTTCTACTATGTGTGAGTCATAATACAGTCACAGTGTTAGGTAACAAAGTTCTCAGTGCATTCATGGCAAGAACAGCTATGAATTTTATATCTTTTATCCTCTGAAACTTGTTCAGACAGCATAAAGCCCACTCTTGTGAGGGGTTACTTGGCAATCCAACCAATTTCAAAGTTTTTGCATTCATCTGTGTGGTTTTGTTTGTTTGTTTGTTTTGTTTTGTTTTGTTTTCTGAAGTAACACACTATGTGTAAGATACTCTGTTCTGCAAAGCTTAGAAACACACAGTTTCAGTGGGAAAAGAGAAATGAGAAAAAATGCTTAATTATTTGTCAGCATTTAAATAACCAAGCCACTCTAAGACTTATTAGAAATAGGACTATGGTTCAGGTGATACTTTGGGTGCTTTTAGATATTTATTTTTTTTTTAATATACAAATGAATTACTTGATTGGCATATATTAGCTCATAGTTTCAATTACTTTACAGAAGACAACATGGCTAAAGCTCAGCAGCCAAATACATATATATATAGAAAGAAAATAGTGTCTCTGTTAACTTCACTTGCTGGAATGCAAAGGGCACAGTCTGGCAGCTGCTCATTTTTCCTTAGTGTCATTGACTTTCCAGGAAATTTTAAAAGCTTACTGTGGGGAATGGTTAGTACTTTGCAGTACTAGGTCCATGATGTGCATATGTGATTAATTTTCAGTGAAATTTTGGGCTAAATATTTCATACCTGGCTGGAAAAACTGCAAATGGTGTCTCTACATAGGAATGCTGCTAATATTCACAAACAGAAATGCATGCGTTTTTATCTGGTTGAACCTGTTATCCATACAGACACACAGAAACAAACGATTGCCAGGGCTCACACCCAGATGTCAACACTAAAAGGTTAGACCTCAGTCATATCAGCCAAGAGGCTGATCTTCAAAATGGAACAATTAGACTGTTAGTTGCTGGAAACAGGTGCTGCAGGTGGTAGCTGAGATAACAGTTTCTGTTTTGTTTTTCAGATGAACATAAGTCTAAAGAAAATTAGACACTGACCATAAAAATGGTTTTACATGGGCTACAAAACAGTTGCCTGAAAGAAACTTGTAACCTTGCAAACTGAGCCTGATAGAAACACAGAATGAAAAAGGAACGGTCCTTCATTTATCAATAGTACTAATGTATACAAACCTGGCCTTTAATGAAGGATGAACTAATGCTGGAAAATACAAAAGTAGCGTGTAACTCACTGTTATTTTCTGCCCTATCTACATGGTGAGTAATTATTTAGTTGAATTTCTTAGACAGCTACAGAAGTGCAACCATTAAATTAATTATACATTCTTCTAAAAATGAAAGTTGCAATTACATATTTTTCATTTTTTTCCCCAGTTATTCTGCATCCTTACGCATTTTTCCATAACAATTATTCTGTGCAATCTTGTGTAAACAATATGGTATACATATGGTAAATCACATACATCTCAATGACAACTATTTGATTTTTACAGATAAATGCATTGATTTATACAGATAAATTCAAGCATGATTGCTGCCCATATGGATTTACATAAAATTAATGTAAATAGATGAAACAGTGTGTATAACTTTGAAAATCCAGACTGTTTAAAATTGATAAGCTTTGTGATCCTAAATTACTTTTCCACAATTATCTCATCTGTAATTCAAATGGTAAGTGTTGTAAATAATTATAGACCAACACCATGAGATTTTTTAAAAAGCTATGAAACAAAGGTAATCACCTACAAATGAGGAAGAATAAATGGGTATTAAAATATACAAGGGTATAAGTCTTATCCACAAAGCTACCCTGAGGCCACGTTTGAATGAGTAACCTTGGCCTCCTCAAAGAATTATCTCACTTGACAGAAAACAGAAACTAGAGATAAAAGAGCTAAGGAAAGGCAGCTTACAAAGTAAAGTGTACCACAACTCCTATGACTATTTTTTAATTTTGATTTTTCCCACTACTGTTCAAATGTCATAAAATAGAAGTTGAGGAGGTTATCCTTTTGAAATCATTACCATTGACTAATTAGTTGTATGCTTCTTACATGGAAACTCTGAAAAGCTCCAACATAAAGACAGCTGTGTTAGATTCACAAGTCCTGAAACAGATATTTTATGCTGGCACTGAACAGGAAAGGACTTTTTGCTCTCATGACCAATAGTTGAGATGAAATTCTCTGAACTGAAAAAATAATTGCATTTTCTATTTGAATTAAATTTCAGAATTCTTTTGTCCAATGTTATAGATTGTTGTGAGGGTTACAGTTTCATTTCTTGATAAATTTCAAAGTATCACACACTTTAATTCTATTTCAGATACCCGATAAGAACTTTCACTGGGACAAAGCAAATGCAGGATCTTATATAAATAACTGTTTTCAAAAATACTTGCTGAGAAATTATCTGAAACAAGTTCTTACTCAAGAAAGGCTTGTATTTTGATTAATAATGATTTTCAACAACAAAAAAAGTACCTCACAATACTGAGATATTTTGTTCTCTATGAACACTATCTTTTCACTTTGTGCTGATACATCTCTTAAAAACTAACAAACAAACAAACAAACAAACAAAAGACACCTCTATTCTAAATGCTGATATTTCCCAAAATTTAGCACACACTCTACAGAGTCAGGTGACATAGCCATGACCGTGCAGCAGCTCCTCCTCTGACAGCATATACTGGTCTGTCTGAACATCAGATTAGACGATCAAATTTTCTGTAGTGTGGTAATTGCTTAACTGATACACAATCAAATTATATAATCACATTTGAGAGCAGACCAATATTAGTTAGGTCAGCATAGAATTTACAGAGAAATCCATCTATTTTCTTCCATTGAATTGCCAATGCAAGATATCAGACTTCTACTTCAAAGTATTATAAATACTACAAATATGTGGAATAGTGTTATGTAAGTGAAAAAGAGGGCTCTGTGTGTATGGTATAATGGTTAAGAGAAGTCAAGCAATGCTAGGAAAGCTAACAGAACTTGTGCCTGTGTTTGTATGACATTAATGCTCCAGAATCCACCCTGGAATAACATTTTTTTCAGTATGATTCATATAGTACATTTTATTTGGAAATAATGAAAATGCCTTTGTCTGAGGGCTGTGATAGGACTGTAAGCCTCTGTGTGATTAGATGAATAAAAGTCGCCAAGATACTCACTACTGTTCACCTCTCTTGCCCTATTTCTTAGGAAATCAAATATGATTAAAGACTCATTTTAATTCCGCTCAGAGTTAAGATAAATGATTATAATGAAAGATCAATGTGTTTTAAAAAATAGCAATAAAGAATAATGACTCTCCAGAGTTCACACAGAACAGTATGGCTGATTTCCCCCCTGAAGGCATATTTCATTAACTAACTTTTTAAAGTTGTTTAAGGTGATGTTGAATCTCTATGTGATTTATCAGTCATTAGTTCTATTAAAAAATATGACAAAATTTATGCATAACAATCATAAACTAAATATTTAGTTTTATACTTCTTTCACTAACGTGCTGAAGCATCATTTCTTTTTGCTTTTTATAGCGGTATATTGTTAACAGTCAGATAAAAAAAAAAAAAAAAAAAAAAGTTTTTTACATGCCAGAGAGACCAGAAATATTATTCTCTTATGGTTCAGTTAAATGAATTTTAGCATTTGAGAAGTAGATCCTAATCCAAATCCAAAAATCTGTAAGAATTTTCTGTAACTGTTCTCCTTTAACATAGTTGAATGCATTAATTCCATATGCTGTAATCAGTTAAACTGTCTTTTGCCAGACAATCCACAACAAAAAGTTCTAGGTCCTAAACAGATTAATTATTATGTTCTGTAGTTCTGCTGAGTTTTCTATCCTTCCAAATACAAAGGGATTTGAAGGTTTGAAGGACATGGAAAGAAGAGATATAACACACAAAAGAGTAAGTAAATAAATAAATAATTTTAAAAGTAAAATTTAAATATCTTTAAGAGCTCAAGTCTTCACTCAAATGCGATAATTGCCAACTTAAAAACATTACCAAAAAAAAAAAAAAAAAAAAATTACCAGGCTTTTGTTGACAAGGTTCTGTCTAGCTGGACATGGATAAAAGCAACAGAACTTTTTGTTTACAACTGAGGTTACATGCAGAAGTCATGTCAGTGACTTTTTTTTTTTTCCACAATAGTAAAGAAGAATGCCTTATAAGTTTAAGCAATGTTTTCTAAAGTCTTAATTGCTAGTCTTCACCTGGCAGCAAATGAGAAAAGTGATCCTCCATTCCCAAAGATTTCTTGTCAGCTTGTGGTAAAGCAGACCATACCTATGTAGTGTTTTCTTCTGCAGGACTTCTGCTACGAAGATTCAGAAGACAATGAGGAAAATTCTCTCTTCACTTTTATTCTCTTATGCAGAATGTGGAGAAATATACTGATTTTTATAAAGGGGTAATGTAAACATTCCTTTCAGCACTGCAAAGCAAGAAAAGTTCTGGGAATAACAAAATATTTCCCTTACAAAGAAAAGATAACAGATGGAAGATTTTTGTCCTAATTGCCTTAGACAAAAATATACATGATCATGATTAAGTGCATACAGCACATATATAGTTGGATAGTTAGCACCTAATTTCAAAGCATAAGACGAATAAAAAGTTCAAATAGAAATCATATTTAACCTAGGAATATAAGAAAAGTTTTTTGAACTCTAGAAGTGCTTATTGTTGTAAACACCTTTGTATTGAAGTGTTTCTCTAGGAGTTGTTGACAGTTACTTACCTAGCTGTTGACAGGAAAAATAAATAAATAAATAAATAAAAAATCATGTAGCAAGTAGAATTTCTAGTTCTGGCAAATTTCATAAACATACCAGCTTTGAAGGCAGGCTTGCTAGCGTTTTGGCACTGCTTCCAGTTAGCATTCTACCCACAGTGTTTCAAAGTAGTAGACACAAATAAGGTTCAACTTGAAATGCATTCTTAGTAAATCAGTATTTGGAACTGAAGATACAACTTTGAGTACATCCTGGTGTTTTGTACTCCTTGTGATTGTGACTGATAGTATGTTGCAGTCACTCTTACAACAGTTGCTGTTGAATGCATAGCCATGCTTAACTTTAGACTAGCTATCTCTGCAAGCAGCAGAGAATTCATCAGACTGCCACATACAGCTAAGGTTGGCCAGACTTCCTGAACTCTCTGAGCATACAGCCATATTTGCAGCAATATTTGCACTAATTGCTTTAATTATGGCTACCCACACTTTAGTTGTAATTGACATATAATCATTTTAAGGCAGAAATATATATATATATATATATATATATATATATATATATATATATATATATATGATTTTTATTTTTTTTTTTTGTAATTGAAATATGGATACAATTCACATTTTGTGCTTCTACTCACATTTCCATACTGCACAGCAGCAAAAAGGCAAATAACAACTTGCAAAGGATAAACATGAGAATTATAAGATTCAAAACAAATGCCTTATTCCAACCACATTTCATCCTAACAAAAAGCCAGTCAAAAAGGACAAAACACCCATCCAAACTTAGGAAAATCATTAAAGTCCTGACTAATGAAAACACAAAGGGCCATTATGAAAGAGCCATTATGAATGCCCACTTTCAGTTCAGCATCAGAAAACTTGCCACCCTCAGATAACAAGTAGTCTAAAGGTTTTCTAAATAAAGGATGAATTAAAGAAGTTTGACAGTGCCTTTGGCTCATCATCAGGACCTTCAGGTTCACTTTGTGTTCATCTGACAGTAAAATTTGTTGTGAGAGACAGAATAGTTAAAGAAAACAGATGGCATAAAACCATTCTTCTTCACCTCTGAATGTATGGTTCTTGCAGTGATTTCCAAAATCCCTTTCCAGAAATATTGCTTTGTGCAAGCCAAGAAATTGTGCATTTTTCAGGCTACTTGGAATACATCCAAACTATATCTACGTTTTTAGTATATGTTAATTTGCTGTAAACACTCTATTGATTCTTCAGCTCTTTAAATGTACATGCTTGTGAGGGAAGGGAATAGGATTTGGACAGCATGTATGAATAATTTCCACAATTAAAACCATATTTGAATGCCTAATCCCATATGCTTTGGGTACTCTAAAAATGCTTAAAGTACTTACAGAGAATAGTTTTGTTAGATTTTCAAAGATGCATGGATGAGCTACATTTTTAAGAAATATATTCCACAGATACACAGATTTTTCCAGAATTATTTTCTTCCAAACTACATTTATTGTGTGGAGGCTTCATGCATGTTTAGCAAGTGGTTCTTTTAGAAATGATTAGCAGTATGAACAAAAAATTCTTCATTCTAGCTAGATTTATTTCCAACACAAATGTGTTAAGGAAGGAGACTCTTCAAAGCTTGAAACAGAAAATTGTATATATATATTATACTTGGACATTAAAACAAACAAACAAACAAAAACGTAAGTAATGTGCATTATAAACTTTGTGGCTATAGTTAATGGTTTTAATTTCATCAGTGAGTAAGGCTACCAGGTATCCACAATTAAAACAGTTCAATTAAGCACTAAATCAAAATGAAGCACCAACATCATTTTTGAATATTGTATTACTGCAGTATTCCTAGTGGTGTTCAAGATATTAGATGAAGGTGTCTGATTTGTCTCTCAAAAAAGTAATAGGCTTAGAGTACACCATATGATTTTGTTAATGCTTTCCAGTTTCAACATAATTATTTCTAATTATTACAGGAATTTCTTGAACTGCTAATGACTCAAGTGAGATATTGACTGACAGCTTGTTTATCTGAGTGATTTACGTCAATACAAGAGGCCTTGTTGTAATTGCTTTGTTCATTTATTACTGCACACAAAACAATGAATAGTCAGCTTTTACTTCAAAGAAAGGGGAAAAGATATGTATTTGAAGAGTGGACAACAACACGTTTGATAAGGAATTGGCTCGATGGCTGAACTCAGGGGGTGGTGCTCAACAGTTCTATGCCCAGGTGGAGACCAGTGACAAGTGATGCTTCTCAGGGGTCTGTCTTGGGACCAGTTCTTTTCAGTGTCTTCATCAATGACATCAAATAGACAGCAGGACCAAGTGCACCCTCAGCAAGTTTGCAGATGATGCCAAGCTGAGCAGTGCAGTTGATATCAAAGAAGGAGGAGATGCCATCCAAAGGGACCTGGACAAGGCTGAGAAGTGGGCCCATGTGAACCTAATGAGGTTCAACAAGTCCAAGTGCAAGGTGCTGAAGCGGGGTTGGGACAATCCCAGGCATGAGCACAGACTGGGAGAAGAACTCATGGAGAGCAGCCCTGCAGAGAAGGACTTGGGGGTTCTCATGGAAGAAAAGCTTGACATGAGCCAGAAGTGCATGCTTGCAGACCAAAAATGGGAACTACATCCTGGGCTGCATCAATATAAGTGTGGGCAGCAGGGTGAGGGAGGTGATTGTACCCCTCTGCTCTGCCCTTGTGAGGCCCCACCTGGAGCCCTGTGTCCAGGCTTGGGGTCCCCAGTACAAGAAAGATGTGGCTCTGTTACAGCAAATCCAGAGGAGGGCCCCAGTGATCACAGGGCTGGAGCATTGCTCTTATGAAGAAAGGCCAAAAGAGTTGGGGATGTTCAGCCTGGAGAAGAGACAGTTCCTGTAGACCTCAGTGTGGCCTTTCAATACTTAAAGGGGTTTTATAAAAAGGATGGAAAGGGACTCTTTAATCAAATAGGTAATGATACATGTACAGGAGGCAACGGTCTTAAACTAAGAGAAGGTAGAATTAGATTAGACTTTAGTAAAGAATTCTTCGCTGTAAGGTTGCCCCATAGAAGCTGTGGATGCACCATTCCTGGAGGTGTTCAAGGCCAGGCTGAATGGGGCCCTGTCCAACCTGATCTAGTGGGTGGCATCCCTGTCTATGGCAGGGGGGTTGCAGTTAGTTGATCTTTAAGGTCCCTTCCAACCCAAGCCATTCTGTGATTTCTCCCTTTTATGAGAAGTGGAAGGGTGTTACCTCTGAAACATGCAACTACGTATCTCCATTTTTGTACCGTTATACATGTATGACACCTGCGTATGAGACATAGCACAACAGGTAATGAATTTCATAAACTGGAAGGGACATTTCTATATATTACCCCCACAACTAGTTGAATATCATAAAGTACAGTTTTGTGTACGGTGATGTGGGGTGGCCCAGAAAAATTCATGATGCACAAGAAATCTGATGACAAGAAAAAGGCATGGTGCGTTTACCAGGCACGGTGTGCTCTACCAGGCACAGTGCGCTCTCCAGAAAGACGGTACACACCCAGACCTACTGCCCGTCCAAAAATGCAGCAGTTCAGGTCACTGGATGTGGGGAGTGTCTAAGCCTGTTGCTGCCATCGGCGGGAGGCAGAGAGACTGTGTGCGTGAGGTGTGAGCAGGTGGATGACCTGGTCTGCATGGTGGCGGAGCTCAAGGAGGAGGTGGAGAGTTTGAGGGACATCAGGGAGTGCGAGCAGGAGATAGACTGGTGGAGCAACCCCCTGCAGGGCCTCAAGGAGAGGTACTGGGGTGAGACACCCCAAATGGGGGTGGACCCCCTGCCCTGTTGACATTGGGCAGAGGGAGGGGACCTGGGAGTTAAAGAGGAATGGAGACAGGTCCCTGCTCGACATCGCAGGTGATGCCCTCCCCTTCTGGCCCCACCTTCCCAGGTACCCTTATACAACAGGTTTGAGGCCCTGGAGCTTGAGAGACCAGTAGCTGAGGAACAGGTAGAAAGTGTACCCAGGAGGATGCCTAGGGCAAGGAAGTCGAAAACATACCTCAGGACTGCCTCCACCAGGACAGAAAGAAGGGTGATTGTTGTGGGCGACTCCCTTCTCAGGGGAACAGAGGGCCCTATTTGTCGGCCTGATCCTACCCGTAGGGAAGTCTGCTGTCTCCCTGAGGCCAGGGTCAGGGATGTTGCCAGGAAGCTTCCCAACCTGGTTCGTCCCTGTTTTGATAGTCCAGGCAGCCAGTGATGACATTGAAGAGAGAAGCCTGAAGGCTATCAAACGGGACTTTAGGGGGCTGGGGCGATTGGTGGAGGGAGCGGGAGTACAGGTGGTGTTTTTGTCTATCCCTACGGTGGCAGGGAGGGGTACAGAGAGGACACAGAAAGCCCACCTGATAAACACGTGGCTCAGAGGCTGGTGCCAACACAGAAATCTGGGATTTTTTGACCATGGGGTGCTTTACTTGGCACCCGGCCTGATAGACACAGATGGCTCCCTATCTCTAAGGGGAAAACAGATCCTGGGCCAGGAGCTGGCGGGGCTCATTGAGAGGGCTTTAAACTAGGTAAGATAGGGGATGGGGCTGAAACAAGGTTTGTTGGAGCTGTGCCGGAGGAACAATGGCAAGGCCAGGGGAGAAAGCAATGGCCCAGCTGAAGTGCATCTACACTAATGCACGCATCATGAGTAACAAACAGGAGGAGCTGGAAGCCATCGTGCAGCAGGCAGGCTACGACTTGGTTGCCATCACGGAGACGTGGTGTGACCACTCTCAAGACTGGAGTGCTGCAATGCCTGGCTATAGGCTCTTCAGAAGGGACAGGCAGCATGGAAGGGGTGGTGGTGTGGCTCTCTATATCAGAGAGTTTTGATGTTGTGGAACTCCAGGCTGGGAATGATAAGGTTGAGTCCCTTTGGGTTAGGATCGGTGAGAAGGCCAATAAGGCAAGCATCCTGGTTGGGGTCTGTTATAGACCGCTGAACCAGGATGAGGAGACGGATGAGGAGTTCTACAGGCAGCTGACAGAAGCTTCAAAATCGTCGGTGCTTGTTCTCGTGGGGGACTTCAACTTCCCTAACATATCCTGGAAGCACAACACAGCCCAGAGAAAGCAGTCTAGGAGGTTTCTGGAGAGCTTGGAAGAGAGCTTCCTGACCCAGCTGGTTAGTGAGCCTACCAGGGGTGGTGCCCTGCTAGACCTTCTGTTCACAAACAGAGAAGGACTGGTGGGGAACGTGGTGGTTGGAAACTGTCTTGGGCA
Source organism: Anas platyrhynchos (assembly GCF_047663525.1). Lineage (NCBI taxonomy): Eukaryota > Metazoa > Chordata > Aves > Anseriformes > Anatidae > Anas > Anas platyrhynchos. The sequence goes on from NC_092621.1 coordinate 80,607,659, forward strand.
GAGTGACCACGAAATGGTGGAGTTCTCTATTCTTGGCGAGGCCAGGAAGGGGACCAGTAAAACCGCTGTATTGGACTTCCGGAGGGCTGACTTTGAGCTGCTCAGGACACTGGTTGGCAGAGTCCCTTGGGAGGTGGTTCTGAAGGGCAGAGGAGTCCAGGAAGGCTGGGCGCTCTTCAAGAAGGAAATCTTAATGGCTCAGGAGCGGTCTGTCCCCATGTGCCCAAAGACGAGCCGGTGTGTAAGAAGACTGGCCTGGCTCAACAGAGAGTTGCAGCTTGAGCTTAGGAGAAAAAAGAGGGTTTATAATCTTTGGAAAAAAGGGTGGGCCACTGAGGAGGACTATAAGGATGTTACGAGGCTGTGCAGGGACAAAATTAGAAAGGCCAAAGCTCATCTGGAGCTACATCTGGCTACTGCCATTAAAGACAACAAAAAATATTTTTACAAATACATCAATGCAAAATGGAGGACTAAGGAGAATCTACAACCTTTACTGGATGCGGGGGGAAACCTTGCTATAAAAGATGAGGAAAAGGTGGAGGTGCTTAATGCCTTCTTAGACTCAGTCTTTAGCAGCAATACCGGTTGTTCTCTGGATACCCAGTACCCTGAGCTGGTGAAAGGGGATGGGGAGCAGAATGTGGCCCTCAACATCCACAAGGAAATGGTTGGTGACCTGCTATGGCACTTGGACGTGCGCAAGTCGATGGGGCCGGTTGTGATTCACCTGAGGGTACTGAGAGAACAGGCGGAGGAGCTGGCCAAGTCACTTTCCATCATTTATCAGCAGTCCTGGCTATCGGGGGAGGTCCCAGTTGACTGGTGGCTAGCAAACGTGACGCCTATCTACAAGAAGGGCTGGAGGGCAGACCCGGGGAACTACAGGCCTGTCAGTTTGACCTCAGTGCCAGGGAAGCTCATGGAGCAGATTATCTTGAGAGTCATCACGTGGCACTTGCAGGGCAAGCAGGCGATCAGGCCCAGTCAGCATGGGTTTATGAAAGGCAGGTCCTGCTTGATGAACCTGATCTCCTTCTATGACAAAGTGACGCGCTGGGTGGATGAGGGAAAGGCTGTGGATGTGGTCTACCTTGACTTCAGCAAGGCTTTTGACACCGTTTCCCACAGCATTCTCCTCAAGAAACTGGCTGCTCTTGGCTTGGACTGGCGCACGCTTCGTAGAAACTGGCTGCATAGCCAGGCCCAAAGAGTTGTGGCGAATGGAGTCAAATCCAGTCGGAGGCCAGTCACTAGTGGCATCCCCAAGGGCTCGGTACTGGGGCTGGTTCTCTTTAATATCTTTATCGATGATCTGGATGAGGGCATTGAGTGCACCCTCAGTAAGTTCAGGTCAGTAAGCTCAGTAAGCTCAGTAAGATGACACCAAGTTAGGTGCGTGTGTCGATCTGCTGGAGGTCCTGCAGAAGGTTCTGCAGGAGGATCTGGACAGGCTGCACTGATGGGCTGAGGTCAACTGCATGAAGTTCAACAAGGCCAACTGCCGGGTCCTGCACCTGGGGCACAATAACCCCAAGCAGAGCTACAGACTGGGAGGGGAATGGTTGGAAAGCTGCCTGGCAGAGAAGGACCTGGGAGTATTGGTTGGTAGTCGGCTGAATATGAGCCAGCAGTGTGCTCAGGTGGCCAAGAAGGCCAACGGCATCCTGGCTTGTATAAGAAGCAGTGTGACCAGCAGGGCTAGGGAAGTGATTCTCCCCCTGTACTTGGCACCTCGAGTACTGTGTTCAGTTTTGGGCCCCTCGATACAAGAAGGACATGGAGGTGCTCAAGCAAGTTCAGAGAAGGGCGACGAAGCTGGTGAGGGGCCTGGAGAACAAGTCCTATGAGGAGCGGCTGAGGGAGCTGGGCTTGTCCAGCCTGGAGAAGAGGAGGCTCAGGGGCAACCTTATCACTCTCTACAGGTACCTTAAAGGAGGCTATAGCGAGGTGGGGGTTGGTCTGTTCTCCCACGTGCCTGGTGACAGGACAAACGGGAATGGGCTAAAGTTGCACCAGGGGAGTTTTAGGTTGGATGTTAGAAAGAACTTCTTTACTGAAAGGGTTGTGAGGCATTGGAACAGGCTGCCCAGGGAAGTGGTGGAATCACCATCCCTGGAAGTCTTTAAAAGACGTTTAGATGTAGAGCTCAGTGATTTGGTTTAGTGGAGGACTTGTTAGTGTTAGGTCAGAGGTTGTACTTGGTGGTCTTGAGGTCTCTTCCAACCTAGAAATTCTGTGATTCTGTGATTCTGTGAAATCTGATGGTCAAAAATTGCACACCAGCAAAGTAACAAACACAAAGCACAAACTTTATAGAACCATAGAATATCCTGAGTTGGAAGGCACCCACAAGGTCATCAAGCCAACTCCAGACTCCACACAAGATCACCCAAAAACCAAAGCACGTCTGAGAGCAGTGCCCAGATGCTTTGTGAACTCCATCAGCCTTGCTGCCCTCACCACTTCACTGGGAGGCCTGTTTCAGTGTTCAATCCCCCTGTTAGTGACCCTCCCCTGTCCCAGCTCCATGCCATTCCCTTGGGTCCTGCTGCTGTCCCCGGAGAGCAGAGCTCAGCACCAGCCCCTCTGCTCCCCTCCTGAGGAAGCTGCAGGCCACCACAAAGCCTCTCCTCAGTCTCTTCTTTTCTGGGTTGAACAAACGCAGGGACCTCAGTCACTCCTCATCTGTCATGAATGGTGCTAATGTGTTACACCAGCTTACTGTTTCATCTCACTGTATATTTCATTGAATATTTTATTTGTAGGAAATCAGTTTCTAAGATGATGGCATGCATACTCCTGGGTGATTACAGAGTAGGTAGTTATTAACTAGACATCTTAAGGTGTCTGAACAAGAACTGTGTGCTGTGCTCTGTGCTAAAACTATGACAGGAAAGAGAACCTTTAAAAAGACCGGGAGGGGCAGGTATTTGTGGAAGTTTTCAGACTTTCAGAATGGACTGAACAGTCCTCAAGACATTCTCGAGTAAACAGGACTCACCAGGAATGACCTGTGGTCCTAACAAAGAGGACACATATTGGATACATGCTTTTACCTACTGGCCTGAGTGGTCTGCAGTGAGTGATAGCTCCGTAACTGTCCAAAGCCTTGTGGACAGCAGGGATGTGTTCATTTATTTATAGATATTACATCATTTTGTTCAGTTAGCTCTCCACACCTCTCAGTTCTAAGCTGAACGTGGTATACCAAGTCACCACAGGGTATGTGTCAGTGTTTGTTAAACACGCTCTGCACACTTATTAATTATACATTTCTTTGGTTTCAGTGTTGGGGAAATGCAAATGGCAGCACATGACATTGCCCTTTGGAGAAACAAGGGAAACTGTGCATATTTGAGCTAAGTGGGGTTCATTTTTCCTCCCTTTATAGACTTCTACGCATTTTTTGCTGTATGGACAATTTCAGTGCCACATCTTACCTGCCTAAGGCACTTGGTCTCTATAGGCAGGATTTTTTATACATGACTGATAGATCTCTGAATTTTAAAAAGAATCAAAAATGTGCAGGTGAAATAAAAGAAAAAAAAAATCTTTTTACTCTATCAATCCATCCATAGGGTTTTGAGGAAGAATCACATGGCTTTTCAGTTCTAAAGCTTGTGTACTTTCAGCTCAGAAGGTCTATTATAGGGCTTGAGAAATGGGATTAGACTGGTATCAGATGAACCTCCTGCTTGATTTGGAAAGATAAAAGGAACCTGACTCCCATAGGCAACTGCTTCTACTGTAATGTGGGAACAAGTTGCAGCTGAGTTCTGTTGCAAATTGACATTCCCAGAGACTAAAAGCAATGAGGGCTGGTGAAGCATCAGGTTAATGTGTTTGTAGTGTAACATTAAGGGGACAGGATGAAGTAAACCTGCTGTTCTGATGGAGCACATTCCTAGCAATATTGGTTTGCTATAGCCATCATTTTCCTGCCCATTTCCACACTGTATGTTTAAAATTCATTTACTATGTGCACACACACACAAAATATGGAGGTTACCTTCTCTGCCTATTTCCTTGGACATACAAGATTGCCCTAGAAGACACCTGTGACAGTTTGACTTCCCCTTGATCCCTTGGTTTCAAGGCCAGTATCTTGGCAGTATTTAGAGCAAAAGAGCAATTTTCAATATGCAACAGCTCATATAATCTCTCCTTCCTGATGTCAGCCAGTAACAATGGAATGTGAGAAATGCATTATGTTAAAGAAAAAGACCATATCGCTATAGGCACCAGCAAAGAAACCATAAAAAGATGAAACCCCAGACAGTTTGATTCCTGACTGATATGACATCTATACCACGGCTCCTCAAGTGTCAGAATACATGTAAGTACTGAGACTTTGCCACCCACCTTGGTGAGATACATGGTTAACCAAGTGCAAGGTTCAACAGGATCTGAACAAAAGAAAGGCATTAGTTAAATTCAATAATACTTCCATAGATTACATAAAGTGTGCTTTTTCTCTCTGTAAGTCTGGTATATTACAATTAGTCTTTCTGGCAGCAGTGAGTCCCTACATCCTTGTCTTCATTTTTTTCATTTTTCTTCCTTAGAACCTTTACTTCCAGCACTCCACTGCAGCTTCCACTGAGGACTAGGTATGTTCTTTATTCTAACTCACCAGTTTCCAGATCTTAAGTAACAGCTAACTTATATTCAAGTATCCTGCAGTTTTCAGAGGTTTTTGTCACAGTTCTTTTTCTATAACCTTCTGCTTTTCTTCTTGCAAGTTTTGAGCTTGTTATATACAATATGTGTATCACTTCCAGATGTGAACAGATATAGATTAGGCACACATGATATGAAGGACCATGCTTTTCATGGAGAGGAAAGGAGAGCAGACGAAAGGAGAGGAAAGGGCACGGAAAGGGCACGGAAAGGAAAGGGCAGGAAAGGAAAGGAAGAGAAAACCAACTCAATTGGTACAACAATAACAACAAAACACAGCAATAGGAGAGTGTATCAATAATCTTTTCACATGATGTGGATAATCCACATTATGTGGATAAACAGAAAGATTTAACCAAATGACCATATTTATATACACAAATTTAACTTAGGGAAAAAAAAAAAAAAAAAAAAAAAAACACTAGGTGATCAAACAGTATAAAGACTATGTGATTTCTGACAGCTAAGAGAAGCTAGTGCCACAGATGCCCCTTCTGAAACAGCTGAAAAGATAATATATATTACATACTAAAAGGATTAAAAGTCAGATTAAATGTAATTCATGTATTTCCAACCATCCATGTGAAATTTCTGCCAGAAATACCTCCCTTAAGATACTACAATCTACCCCTAGATCTAGTGAATGAACTATGCTGAATAAAGAGAGAAGAAACTATATCCAGATGCTACCCCTTCTTCAGGGTAGGAAGTCCACCTGTGCTCCACAGGCATTTCTACTGAAGGATAGTTTTGATTGTAACTCCAACTACACTCATGATTTCCACACACTTTGCCCTAAAGGGCTGGTCCCTAGTCCTCTCTCTGCACTGGATCCAGCCTGAGATGGATGATAATCACAGCTTTCTGTTTCTCCTTGCTCTTACTAAATGCAAAAAGTGCACAGTTCCCTGGTCTATATGGAGAAAGACCTCTTCTAAACTCCATAGTCTATTGGATTCCCCTTGAGGTTCTATTCAAGGTTCACAGTAATTTAGAGATCTTTTGCAACTAATTGCATAGCTACTATGAATTAGTTGTGTTGATGCTAATGGAAAGCATGCATTCCACATTTCCTACCTGGATTTTCTTTATTGTTACAGCATACTTTCGATAGATTACTACTGATAAAAAATAATTACATTTTTTACTGATTACTCAGTAACAAATATTCTACCATGCATGTCCAATATGATATTTCCCATCTGGGAAGTAGGATAGCTGGGAAAGTACACATGTCCAACCTCTTAAAGCAAGCACTGTCTATGCTGTAGCACTGACTGTATCAGAGATCCAGACTAAAATCTGGATTCAGAAGACTTGTTTCCATGCAGAACAAAGTGCAGTAAGTAAGAACAGTGGAGTAAAGAAACTCCTGGCTTGTTTTACAACTGAGTGGTCCCCAAGTAGCTTATTATTCAGCACACTGCCTATTTCACCTCTCATTAGAAATGCCTAGCCCTCTTTAGCACTCAGTTGTCCATAGGCACCATCAGTTACAGTTCAGAGTAATATTGGTATTGTTCAGACTAAGACATGAGCAAAAAAAAAGAAAGAAAGATATCCTTCTTTTCCACAGAAAACACAAAGTCACAAAGGAGTTCAGTAGTAGTCACAGGAACCCTTCCTCAGTCCTGAAGCTAAACACCATTAACCAGAAGAGGTCTAGAACTAGCAGTATAGACATGCAACTGATTTTGATCCAGAATGAATTACATCAGCAAAATGTCTCAAAGACGAGCAGCTTCACCTCCCCAGGACAACTAACAGTTGTCTTTTCTCTTTTTAATTGTAATGATCAAAGTAGAAATTAGTTCCAGCATGACACTGTAACATTTCTTACAATACCCTTGAACAAGGTGTTCAGTTTTAGTATTACTTGGTTCTTTAATAGATTTGCACACAGAATAAAAGTTGATAACAAAAAGATTTTGGATGATGCTAAAAGGTATTTAATTTTAAAAGAATAATAATTTTAAAAGAATACATTATTCCCTTAATATAGTACAAAATAGTATCAAATTCAATGATATAATTTGATATCAGTGAATATCAAGTAGTAAGGTAAGATTATTTGACCTTATCATAAGGTGAGATCAAATAATCCATCAGATAATCACCCCAGGATTTTCTGCCATTTCATTTTTTCATTTTTCCACCATCTCAAAAAGAATTATGAAAAAAACAAAACAAAACAAAAAAAAAACTGTGTGTGTGAAAATTATTTTTGTAACTTTTACATGTTTTTCACTTCTTCACTGATGTTTGTTTGTTTGTTTGTCTTTTTACTATAATTTTAAAGAGATTCCTCTCAAAGATGATCTTAGAGGTCTTTTCCAACCTAAATGACTCTATGATTCTATCATAACAAACATTGTTTTTAAATAACCACCACTCATTCAAACAAGATCTTTTATTCAGTGTATCTAAAGTCGAAAGCTTTTTAGAATTTCTAATAAGCAAACAGTAAATTAAAAAATATATATTTCAAAATTCATCAAAGTTTTCCAAGATGCAGCATTAATTTCTTTGGAACTGATTCCAATCTGAACCATTCCAATGTTTCAGATATTGGAGACAAATGTCTGGGAGACAAAGCCAATACTAACTAAGTTCAAGTTTCCTCATACACTCCAATAGTAGAATATCACAAAATTACCTCAGATAGAGACTTTGAGTTTGCATTTTTTGGGGGGTTGTGAGACATACACATGATGAATGAGGAAAAATGTGTGACATCAGTATAAAAGAAACAGACAAAAGTCAAAGTAGCATGACAAAATCACAAGCCTTGGGCCTGGAAACAAACATTCTTGGGCCTGGAAACAAGCATTGAGAACTGATTTTGAGATACTCTCTTTTCTTTGAGAACACACCCACTGACATATTATAAAGATCTAACAAGATAGAATATTTATTTAGGCACTCAACAAGTTTCCAGCTTTCACAAAGCTGTTAGAGCAGAAGTAAGGAAGACCACTGTGGATTTGTCTCACATGAGAAATTGTGTCTGTGTAGTGACTTTAACAAGGATTCTGTCTTCTGACAGCCAAAATACTCAGTCAAGTCTTCAGCTGTCAAGTAATCTCACAGAAAAGACTCACTGCTGATTCACAGACAAGCTGAAAGTTTTCATAATCACTGGGGGAAAAACACAGACACACACACACACACTTGACAGGTAATTTTTCACTGCTATGAATTTCACCAGTTTCTTTGGGACCTCAGTCAGAAAAACTTTTGAAACACAAATGCATTATTTTCACATTTTTTGGTTTCTTCTGTCACTCCAGCAACACTATACTTTTGGCTGATCTTGGAAGGCTAAATCCATTTGCTTTGTAGATTGTTTTGTAGATTACATTGCTTTGTAGATTAAGATACCTTGATTGCATATTCTATAGTAAAACATGGATGTTTTTTTTCCCCTCCCCCCCCCCCTTTTTTTTTGGGGGGGGGGGGGGCGATAGTGGGAGTGGGGATATTGGGGTTGGGGAGAGTTACTTACCATTAGGAAGTTTAATTATTTCCACATTTCCACAAGCCCCATGGTTGATGATAACATCAGACTCTTAACGATGAGGACATCAGGAATGTAAAAGAGTTTAGAGGGAACACAGAAGGGTGATTCAGGAGACTCCATGCAGTCTCAGGTTGCTTGTTCTTCAGCCCTTAAGGCATGGAAGTTTCTGGGTGTTTGCTGTTGTTGTTATATTCAAAGTTGTTTGACCAATGAAAAGTTGTTTTGAAAAGGACTACTGTGGAGAGAAGGGTATAAGAGGGGAGCCTGCCCTCGAGATGAAAAAAAAAAGGCAACACGATGAAGTTATGTCATCAATAAAGAAGAAGGAAAAAGGAATGAATAGGGACCGGCTAGCAGAATGGAGAGCAGGACAGGAACAGGGACAGTGATTGCGTCATGAAGATAGGTTCAGCCAGACTCAGCAAACCGCTCAAAGAAGCTCATAGAGATAATCGCTGGAAATAGGCACCGGAGCTGGGAAGAAGCTCAAGCTGAGCGAAGCGGACCCGCGCACACAACTGCCCCTCACTGCTCAGCAGTTGCGGATTATGGGGAATCATACGTCCTTAGGAACAAAGACTGTCCTGGTAACCTTACAACTTATTCTCCTTATTAACAATCAGACAGTTTATGAGCCTGAAATATGGGGCCAAATTGAGGTCACGGTGTGGGACTCTGCGACTAAAAAAAAAAAGGTTGCAGTGGGATTGCTCGGCACCTGGTGAGCAATCTCTGAGGCCTTAAAGAGCCCTGTGGGACCACAGTCAGAAACGTGTGGTTTGCCAGACTGTGAGGGAGCTGCGGGCTCCTTTACTGATCCGACTGCAATGCCATCGGCCCCTCTGCTGCTACAGTCATTGAAGGCTTTTGCTATTATGCCCCCTGGTGACCTGGACGTGCCTTTTGACCCAGGCCCTATTGGCCTTGAGAAGGAGATGGATATGCTTTTCTTCAATCCAGGAAGAACAGGATACATAAGGCCAAAAGTCTGAGTTGCTTGACAGCTTAAAGCGAGACATATTGTTCAAAAAGAATAGAAAATGAAGACTTGTTCATAATCAAGAAAAGGAATGGAAAATGGAGACTGTTAAGTCATGGAACTTAGAGGATTGTTTGTTACCTTTTCTGAGCATACATATGTATAGGTGTACTCGAGTTTAGTAAGTCACGGAATTTAAAGGATTGTTACTTTTCCTGATTGTACTTATGTATAGGCATACTTGCGATTAGTATGTAAAGCAATGTTCTGTATATTTAGAATGTTTGACGTTCATGTGTGCGTGTTGGTGGAGCGTAGACTCCCTGCACACCCAGCACGGTTTACTTGCCTTTTGTACCTTTTATATCTTTTATACCTTTTATAAGTATAAACATTATGGGATTCAGATTGAGTTGAGACTTCATTTATAACAGCTTATATGAGTTACTTTGCTTTCATTAAAAATTTGTGAAACGGAAATTAGGTATTTTGTTTCAGGATAAATGAAAAGAACAGAGTTATGGAAAAAAAAATAAATAAAAATCTGTTTTGAACAGAATTCTTTTCCACCATATTCTTTGTGGTGGCAGTAAGATCCAGCTACTGAAACCTTCATGTCTTTCCCATTGTGAGATCTGGGGCAAACTGCATTATTTTGCTGTGTGCTTCATTCATCTTAGGCCAAATTCTCAGAAATACATTTGACACTACAGACATTCACATGGTGTTAGCAGGTTCTGCTCATACTCAGTAGTTCACTCATAATACTTCCAATACTCAGCAGGCATGCATATAATATTCATAACGATTCTCCCTGTATCCTGACTTTACTGAATTTCTATAGGAAAAATATATACTAATGTTTTACTGCAGCACATTCTGTGTTTCATTTTCCCTTATTTTCACAATTATCCAAGGTGAGCTTTCTCTTTGATGTCATCAGTATGCACAGAATGGAACATCAGCGTCAACATTACCTGGCAAAGAGCTCGTCTGAATCCTTAGCCCAACCAATAACAAGATCTCTAAATAGTAGCAGAACTCTCTATCATAAAGGTTCTCAAAGTTCTCCATAATTAAAAAAAAAAAAAAAAAAAAAAACACTCCTAATAATGTTATTAAGCAAATTCCTTTAGTTTCCTATACAAATCTGGAGAGGTTCAGTATAACCCAGGGAGAATATTTTCAGCATCTCAAATACTTACCATTACCTTCACGTTTTAGCATAGCAGTCGTCAGTTTACACCAAGGAAACGGTGTTTAATAAAGCTTAGTTTAGAAGTATTCATCAGCAACGATAAGCTTTTAAATTAAGCTGTGGATATCTACTAAGAATGAATGATGTCACTAAATTTAGTATACAATCTTATTGCGTACTAGTCAGGGAGCTGGAATAGCCATCCTGACCTTGGATACAGAAGAAACCAATCAGACAATAATGTTCATCCCTTCAAAAAGTGGCGGGGGGAAGGCAGGAAGGAGGGAAGGAGGGAGAAAAACACTAAAATGCAGCAAGCATATTTTGTAGTATTTTCATTGGATTTGGCTAGTCTGAAAGGTGGGCTTATTGAGGGAGTAAATAACTTCCTTTACAAACCACATAAATCTTATGGGTACCTCCTTCCATGCTCTGGGAAAGAATAATTTTGGTCCTAGCCCTCAGGTCTTTGTGTGCCATGTATTATAACTGAAGTGTTCTTTCACCATCTCACTCTTAAGACTCTATTTTGGTCTTGTCAGTACAAGTGTATTGTCACTCTATTTTGGTATAACTAAGGCTGATTTTTTTTTTAATCTACAATATGGAAGAATACCCTGCTACAAAGTTAAAAACTCCACCCCTTTCTTACATTTACTTCTTGAACTGAGGCTTATTGTTTTTATCCCTTTTCTATTTTTGTAGAATTTTGATCATTTAGAAAATTCAAGCAAGTGAATTTGACATACAGTGACATACTATATTCTTCAAATTATTCTCCAATTTCCAAATAATTTGCTAATAATAAAAAAAGTTACTTTCCACAAATTATAATGCATTTTTTTGCCCAGATCATATCTCTTATCCTCAAAAATAAAATAAATAGTTTGATAAGGAAAATAATTTAAATAATCAACTGTCCCAGGCTATTTTGCAGCCAATGAATACAACAAACTTTAAATTCCATATTGCTGCATTAAGAAAAATAATTCTTTCAGTGCTCAGGGAAAAACAGCCTTCTTTATCAGGCTTCAATTGTTAAACAACATCTAGATTGACATTAATTAATACATAATCTTCATCTGACTCAATAAATAAAAAACATATAATTGTGCAATGAAACAGGAAAATCATATACATGTCTTACAGGCCAGGATGGTGGAAGTAATGGCAAATATTTATATTGCATATCCTAGTACTTTGGGGAAATTATATCATACTTTGTAATCATCAGCAAAAACACAGATAAACTTTCTAGTTAGCCCTAAATTATGAATTTCTGGGTAAAAAAAAAAAAAAAAGGTATTTAGAATTACTTGACATATGCTTCATACGTCACTAGAATAGTTGAAAATAGACAGTTTTCTCTCAAAATAAACTATGTTAACAGAGAAAACATTTAAGAAGGCATAATTCTTTGACAAATCAAACAGTAATCAGGCAAATAATCTTTTCTGTAATCCTTCATTTGTGAAGTACTTGTATGTTGGCAATAAAAATAAATAAATAAATAATGATAATAAAAACATGCTAAGAAATACAGAACCATTATTTGTGGCATTCTATCTTCTTTCCATTCCCTGGTACCAGTATTTTGCATGTATTTATGTTCCATCTGCACAACACTTCATTGCAAGGCTAATGAAATATTCCACTAATAACTGCATCCTGGAATTAATGTTACAGTAATGTCTTTCCATAAATACCATCACATTGTCACCTGAAAAGTATTCCCTGTGGATAAAGTAGTTATTATATCTCTTACTGGATTTGTTCATTTTTTGTGAAACTCAGTAACACCGTAATATGTATCAAAGTGACAAATATACTGAATATATATTTAACCTCCTCCCCGAAACGGCCAAAGCATCTCCATCACTGCATAACTAAACCAGTAAAAAGTAACACCACATCAGCAGGATGTTATTTGGAACTAATGGAACAGTCCCACTGTATTGCTAATGAAATGTTTTCCAGAACAGTCTCAATAATGGGGCATGCCTTTTAACAAGTAAATGTCACTATTCTCATGATTAAGGGATCTACTGAGGAAAAAAAAAAAAAGTGTGAATAACATATCAAGGCAGTGCAAATGTATCACAGTGTGGTGATTTCCATGTAAGTCTGTTTAAATATATCTTTCTTAGACACAGAACTAGAGATTTTCAAAAGAGCATAATATTTTAAAGATGTTTATTTCCAAAAGTCCTGTGAAGCATCTCTCTTGGGCAATAAAATTACTTTTAATGAAGCATAAATCACTTAAAAATTATACTGAATCATATTTTCTGAAGATGGGCTATTAGGCATACCTACTTCAATATATCTTTTTTTTTAAAAAAAAAAAAAAGAGAGAGGGAGCATCTACAGATGTTATGTTTTTTGGTTTTGTTATTTTTTTTTACTGTATTTTTAAATGGCTCTGATTGGATGAATATTTTGTGATATTTAAAAGCAGCTTATAGATAGCTGAGGATTTATTTATTGCTATAAGAACATATTTGACAGATAAATACACATATATATTCAATGTTTATAAGTAAGAATGGTTTATTATAAACCTTTCATGAAATGAGGCTACACTCCCATCAGTAAAAATTGTAGGCTTTACCTTCATATGCCACTTGTCTGGCCAGAGAAACACACATTTTGCTGTAACACTTTGGGCTACTGCACGGGACAACAAACCCCTGTGATAGTGATTCAAGACTTCCTATTTTCCACTTTCTTTCAGTCCACCTAATATTACATTCACAGTTTCAGTACTAAGGCCAAATTAATTTTTATTATATAATTTCTATATTATATAAATTATATAATATATATTATACATTAATAATAGTTAAATTAAATTTAAAAATAATTAGAAAAAATATATATTATTAAAAATATATTATATAAATAAAATAATTAAATAAGGTGTTCTTTATCATGAAATAGACTGAAGAAAAAAAAAAACACACACACACAACACAACTTTTATAAAGCAAATATAAAAATGGTCGAATACTGCACTACTTACAGTCAACATAAAAACAGACCTTAGTTTAAGAGTACTTCAGACAGCAAGTTTAGGAATCCTACCACATGCCCCTGATTCTCAAGTCTCTCAATCAATCCTCTAGAATTTGTCTGAGAAATAGAAATTGATAAAGAGGAGCCAAAAAAGAGCTTGTGTTATGGTGCACAAATAATAACAGAAACAGAAATGGCGTAGCAGGAGAAATGGGTTACTGCTTGTACATATATGTACATACGTGTGTACAAACGTACACATGTGTACATTATACATGCACATACATTTATATCTGTAGGCATTCAGGCAATGCTTTATTTACAACCTTTTTGCTGACAAAGACTTTTTTGTGCCCACTTGCCATCCTCTCCCCACACAGAAAGCAAAACAAGCAAGTGTTGATTCCTAATTGTTTTTTGTCAGGTGGATAAATAGGAATGTGCACAAGCATGTATCCAGACATCACTTTTATCAGTGTTATTAACAGTCCAAACTAAAACTTCTGCTTTGAAGAGCTGCAGACCTTCTCTTCCTAGATTTGCTAATGCCTACCTAAACTTTGTGATCCATGCATAGTTCTACTTCATAAATTTTAGCTAGAGAGAATTACATGTAAGACATTCCTGCCAATTTATGTTTATTTTTCTTTCCTTCCTTATTTTCATTACAGTCACTGCAAAATGTTAGATACTGTAGTACTCAACAGTTTAACTAATATTTTGGGGAATAGCATCACAATGTATTACACCATTCATCACACCAGAGCTGTGACAAGGTCTATAAAACATACTAAAGAGCAGAAAAAGTTCAGGAGCTGTTTTCCTGTTCAGTTTCACAGTAAACCTGAGAAACAACAGAGGGAAGGAACAGTCTTTATTCAGATTTTACATTCTTAGTCTCTTCTTCATGCACTAGCACATGTAGAAGTCACATAGAGCTTGGTTAAAGAACATATTGCAGAACAAATCTGTTTTTAGGAAAAAATCTAAGGCTCACAAGTCTCTTTCTTTTATGTATGCATTATATACAAAGCATCATATGTTACTAAATGCCCTGATGGTTGCTTAAATGAAATACGTGATCATGTCCTTGTGTAAGAACATTCATGTTAACCTTTGGACTGATCTATGGTTTCTGGGCTATGCTGTACTGGATTTCTGTCCTACAAAATAAGTAAATACATTAATCAATTAATAACAAATATTCTTATGACAAGGTCATCCTGTCTAATTGACACTTTTATGCTGCAAAAAAATGTCAGATTTCCAGTAAAGCCTCTTGGTAAGATTTTCCTTAACTTACAGTAAATGCTTATCTTTAGTTCTCTACTCCTAATGCATTGTGCCACCAACCCCTATTATTTTCAGACAAAATATTCCTAAACTGAGTCCAAGAGAAAGAAATTATTTTGCAGCAGTCAATCATAGAGGCCCAGCAAAAATCGGTATCAACACACAGACACATCTTCTTACTTGTGCTTCAGTCCTATGTGAAGATGCAACAGCTCAACAAGCCATTATGTGTCAGCTAAGCTGGTAACTGTTCGTGTTCACTCTGAGCACATGAGAAATAAAAGGCAATTCAGCGAAGCTTTCATCAGAAGACAGACAGGAAATTCCTTTGCCTTTCTTTTCATGGTGGGCCAAAGATAGGTGCAGACATGGGTCCCATGGCATGGTTAGCATTTACAGCTTGTTAAGCCATGGCAACCTGAGCACACGAGTGAGTTCCCAATTATCTTGCCAATACTCAGGTGCCATATCCAATCGTTGACCCAAACCCTTCAAAGGAATCCAACAATTTTCATAAGAAAAGTTATTGTTTGTTTCTGAAGTCACTCATACTTAACCATCTAAGTCTCTTGTTAGATATCAGTTATACTTACTAATTCCCTATACAGTTAAGGGCTCAGTGCCAGATTTACTACAATACTCACCATTACTGTGGTGATTGTTTATAATGCATTCACACCCACATCAATTTACTTCCTGTCTATTAAAAACAAACAAAAAAAGTGTTTTATTTTTTTACAAAGAAAAAACAAACAAAACAAAAAAACACTATCCATAACAGGAAAGACAGTTTCAAAACACTTCGAAAGTTTTGCCTTTAACATGTAAATTCTTGCTTTTTATATTTATACTGTTTAACTTACTAACACTAGGATTTATGGAAAACACATCAGAATTTAGACTGCATCCTGGTTGTTTCAACTGCTAGATGTCTCTGATGAGGTAAGACTTTTTAAAAGCCTTCCTCCATATTGTGACTGCTCAGCACTTTCTGAAAATCCAGCCTCAGAACTGTAACTCTTTTCTCTCTTCAAAAATTGTTACCATGAATAGTGACTTTGCATTACTTAAAATGTTATTTTATTTCAATACATCAGAAACAGAGTAAAATAAATTTATCAAAATTGGTAGCTACTTTGTTTAAGAAACCTTACTTATTACTGTCTCTACAATGTCTTGAATATTTTTTCAGCAGTTAGTAAGGGCATATAGGAGAGTTAGAGTTTGGACTTGTGGTTGTTAAAGAAAAAAAAATTCTAATTACATTAAAAAAGGAAAAAAAAAAAAAAAAAAAAAAAAAGGAGATAACCTTCTATACTGTTAAAATATTATTTCTATTCAGCCTCCCCCTCCAATAATATATAACCAGCAAGTTAAGACAAACTGCACGTCTGTGCAGTATGATTATCAGCATACTAACAGCAGAAGCACCTTCAGACTCATAAGTGTATCTGAAAAAAAAAAAAATGTTTTGAATAAGCATTTAGATAACTAAAAGGCTGAAAATAGATAAGAAGTTATACGAGTGAGTTATCTTTTATTGTGTACCTGCTCAACAGATAGCACTGGTAAGAGAGTCTTAATGAATGCTTATGGAAGCTTCTATGTTACAAACATTAAAAGTGATTAACATGCATTTTGAAAAGGTTTTTGTAATTGAAGAAATCATGCCTCGTGGTGCATATCCCAGGATCCATTAAGATAAATTCAGGGACAATGCTGGGTCTAAATCTCAAACCACTACAGCATTTTTTGCCTAATTCACACTTAATTCCTGATGTTGGCACCTCAGTCTCATATGCCACCTTTGAAAATATTTGCCTGTACATCACCTCTCTGGAATCATATGAAAGCATCCACATTTTACAAACACAATTCCCAAGCAAGTTTAAAGTTTTACTTCTGATCATGTTTATAAATTCTGCATCTCAACAATCCTAGTCATCCTAGTGAATCTCAAGATGCCCAAGACTGTCTTCATCCAGAAACATCATCTGAAGGTCCCAATCAGTTAACAGTTACTGTGTGCACACAAGAGCAAAAGGAGATAGAGATTTTCACCTGGAATACCGTGTGCAGCTGCGGGCTCCCAACCTACAACAGATGCTCAGGCCCCTGGGATCACACAGAGGAGGGCAGCAAGCCCAGCCCAAGGGCTGGATGGCCGTGCTGTGAGGAGAGGCTGAGGACACTGGGTCTGCCCAGCCTGGGGAAGAGGAGGCCCAGAGGCGGCCTCGGGGCTCCTGGCAGCTCCCTGAGGAGGGAAGCGCAGAGGCAGGTGCCGGCCCCTGCTCCCTGGGAGCTGCTGGCGGGGCACACGGGAACGGCACAGAGCTGCGCTGGGGAGGGCCTGGCTGGGCATCGGGAAGCCTTTCTTTATCCTGAGGGTGGCCAGATACCACAACAGGCTTCCTAGAAGGGTAGGGTGCTGGGTGCCCTGAGCCTGTCGGTGTCCAAGAGGCATTTGGACAATGATCTCTGAAGGTCCCTTCCAGCTGAACTATTCTATTCTATTTTCCCTTTCCATTTAATAGTGTATGTAATACCTTAGTCAGCTACAGGAGATGCAAAGACTGCATACTCCCGCCTCCTAGTAGCTCCAACCGCCAGCCTATGGCATGTTTTAGCACTGCGATGTTTAGCTGAAAGCAGGACTCCTTCAGAGTGTGGTCCAGGAATTCACTTCTCTAGTGGGTGGTTTGGGCAGCTGCTTCATCATCCCCAGCTGCTGAGAATCTACTGCTTATGTATCAAGGTTTGCCATGCATTTAATAGACAGATCAATCCGTTAAATCTAACTATGAATTCTGCCATAGCAGCTGTGTGACACCAACCCCAGGTGTCTTTGTGGATTGAGTCATCACTGCCAACAGTTTAAAAATAGGTTATTCTAACTGAGCAGGAGCCACCTATTGAAAACATCGAGCAGATGAATACGTTATGACACCACAGCAAAACTTTCAACAACACATGCATTCTTTCATTCTAGTTTACTCTTTCAGTTTTCCTTATTTCTCATTTTTATCTTAGTTTGCCCTCTAACTATCTCCTCCACTCATCTATCACTGAATTTCTCATCTTCCATCATTTATCTTTCTTTTTAGCCTCCTTTTCAAAACTCTCCTTTTAACTCCTGTTTCAAGAAGACTGTAACCAAAATACAAAATGACAGAACATTTACACATCCTTTCTGCACCCTATCAGAAAATGCATGAACTTCAGATTATCCAGAAAAACAAAATGAAGTGATGATGAATTTATGATTACAAAGGAAAGAGCTCTATAATGCTAAAGAACAGTATTCATTATTTCTAACCTTATTTTATAAGCCTACATTTATGCTCCTTCTGACTGGGCCCACTATTTTTTTTTTTGATGCAACACCAGGATCAATGTTTAGACTGATCCTGGTAAAAAAAATATAACAGGAAAAATAAATAAATTTTAGAAATTCAATAGCTAAATAGTAGGGAATATAAGACAAAAATAAAAGCTCAAACTTAGTGCCAAGTATGTTACAGCATTGATGTTACAACAGAAAGTATGTTACAGCATTGATAGACCTTGAACATTTCTTAGGGAATAATTTAATAAATCCTCTAAATTGCAAAAGGCACTAGGCAGAATGTTACAAAGCCCCACAGAGAATCTTATAAGAATTCATAATGCAGAAATAATATGCATTAAACAAGATGAAGATTTAAAGATCAGTGGATTAAAAAAAAAAAAAAAAAAAAAAAAAAGGAACCTCAGTAGCCAAAAGTGAGTATAACATTCACTATAGAAGTAATTAAAGGCCTATCTCTTTGGTATCTTAGTTTAGTGCCCTGTGTAGTGGTAAGATCTTGTTCCATAAGAGGTCAGATATAGTAGAAGATGGTGCTGCACTCCTGTAAGTTTTCTGACTTTGGTGTGACAGGAATCTAATCTAAGCCAAAGACAATTTTCAAACAGGATTCAGTAAAGATATTTTAGCAACATCCCTCTGAAATACAGAACAGAACAAAACAAACAAACAAAGAGACTTTAAATGAAAGATAAAGTTCAGTATCAGCAAATGACAGATAGGTGAGATAGATAAAATGAATAGAGTGCTACTGAATTCCCATCTAAGCAGACCCCTAATTTTGGTAAATTCTGATATTGCTAATCATGAACTAAGCATTGTTGCCTTTCTTCAATTACTTTACATCAAATTCATTTATGGGGCACTAGCAAAAACAAACAAACAAACAAAAAAAGAATGTCACATTCAAAAAGCACTCAGGGAAAAATTTAGGTGAGGCAAATTCTGGCAATTACCCATACTAAATTAAAAATATCTCCCTCTCATCCCCAGGAAGGTTAAGTTAAATTTATTCAAATATTAACAAGGTGCTACATTTATATGACTGTATATATATATATGTATACATCATAATAATAAATATATATAAAACCATACATAATGTCTGTGTTTCAGTGAAGGAAAATATTACTGCTTGAATGTATGAAAAATAGAAGCTGTACCACTACAAATTTCTTGTAATTTAAAAGTGAAAGTGTGCATGGATTTGCTTGTGGTGGGTATATCTTTTTTTTTTTTTATTGTATTACTGTATTATATATATAATACAGTTTTTTAATTGTATTATTTTTTTAATTGTATTCAAAGTTGTTCTCATGTCCAGCCTACATATATATATATATATATATATATATATATATATACATATATATGCACATTTTGCTTCTATTTTATATGTAAAATACAGATGTGGAAATAATTGCAGAGAACTCAAGCTCATAGGGAAACTGCATTTAATATACAATAGCAAAAACTGGCATTCATTAAGAACTAGATTTCATAGCTACTAAAATTTGCTGATCACACCGTATACGGTTTATGCATATACACCATGTGAGTGGATACAGACAAGTCCTGGGAGATTATCTCCTGTCTTTCCCTCACCCACAGACCAAGGCAACTTGGACAGAACAGGGGTGCTAAAACTTAAAGCCAAGGATATACCATTTGCTACTGTGTAAGCCCAGCTGCTGCAATTGCATTTTCTGGATATTGGTATGAAGGAAGAATTGCAATGTGCTATCAAGTTACACCTGGGTAATTATCCAAACCACTACCTGCCAAACACAGCATGCATGTGCCAAGGAACATGAGATCAGAGAGGAGAGGGAAGCACAGTTTTATGGAGAGGGGTAGTTTGTTGTCTAGGCTTGATAACGGCCTATACACAAATCTGGATACACTCCTCTGCAGAAATGCCATTGAGGACTTTTGTACAGAGACCCTCGGGTGGTGAACACTATCACCATTTGATCTCTCAATATGATTGATTTCTTCAGAAACTGAGAAAACTACCTTACCCCATTCCAGACCTGGAGAAATCTGAACCTGCCAGAGTCAAGAAAGCAGCTAAACAGGTCAGAAACAGGGCAAGCAAAATCCATTTGCATGTATTCTCTGTGCTTGGCTCAGAGCTCCTCAGGATCAAGTGTAATCACAAAGCACTCACCGAGCATTTTAAGGGCCCTGTGTACCAATCCATACAACATTTCTGGGTTAAATTTGGGCTTCGGTATCTTACAACAGCTGAAACAAACCCAACATGTTTCTGGCAAGGAAGAAGACTAAGACAAGCCCTAAGCACCCAGGTAGCCTTACAGAAGCTGTCAAACTCTAACCAAAAATTTGGCGATCTCACAGCATTCAGAGAAGACACACTGATACAGGGTGGTCTCTGAAAGAATACAAATAACATTCTCCTGTTGCAAGAATGAAAGAGCAAACAAGAGTAGAAGGTAGCTAAAAGTAACATATGAACACATCTGAAAGAAGAGCTTCTCTGATGATGATTAAAATGAGCTACTTCTTTTCTCCCTAGAGATTTTGTGTTCCATTGCTCAAGGAAAAGACTTTTTTAGTTTGAATAAAAAAAAATGAATATTTTCATTTTCTCAATGCCATGTTATTAGTTGCCACCACTGTGATGAAGCTGCTGTCACTACGGCAGCCTGCCTCACTAAATAGTAAAGAGAAATCCTATTTCTGTAACATTAAAAAAAAACTTTCTTGAAAGGCATGATGCTTAATCATGAGTATATTTATCAGAGGATTGACTTAAGTGCTATGCACTCTTTGCTTTAAGCATTATCTTTGAGTCATTTGTTGTTTTCACTTTTTCTTCAAAAACCAAACATAATAAACAGAAAACAGTTCAAAGCAATACTTATCAGTTCTGATCTGAATGTGATGTTTGTAAGCATCCATCCATTTTTTGCCAACTGATCCTACTCTTCAATAATTATTCCTTTGTACTGGGAACAAATATGCTATCAAAAAAAAATAAAATAAAATAAAACAAAATTATTCTTACAAATCGTGACTTATTGACATGTTTCAGAACTGTTCATCTGAATTGATGATTCTAAAGGAATAATGAACATTACTCCACTCATTGTATTTATATAATTTGACCTCAAAGGTCTGGAATGATATTTTAGGTTTCATATTTTATATGTAAGAAACCCCAAAATATATGTATTTTAACAGTTCCTTTTCAATTCTTTTTGCTGCATGGAAATACACCTATAAAAAAAAAAAATGCCAAGGATGGGGGCAGGGAATTTAGCCACTCCAACCCCAAGAAAACTGCAAAAAGACCGTGAAATTACATTTCACATGTTTCAAAGATTCAGATTAAAAACTACCATATGCAAGCTACAGGAAACATCTCTGTTTTCACCTTCTAAAACGACAACCTAAGTCTGATCTCTCCTGCCATCCTCAGGCAAAGCTACCAGAAGAACAGCCCGTAACACTGAAATTAAATGCATTAATTCACTCTCCCAGCTTAGGGATAAGTTATTTCACTTACTCCAAGAAAAGAAGTAAAACAAGGCAAGATAAAATTAATAGTCAAAGACCAGTAACTCAGTCAAAATCCATATACTTATCAGCCTCAGTTCATTATGAGGTCAGCTAATTAGAAATGCTTCGTGGAGACATCAATAGTTTTAGTCTGATCTCTTCACGTTTGTTTTGCCAGTTTGGCTAGCTGTTTGAAAACATAATCAACTGGCTAAACACAATTTCAGCTAAGATATATGCTTTAATTATCGGAACTTCAAACAATTTGCCAACTTGGCTCACAGGACAAAAACCTTTTCCAATCTGAGTTAGAATATTATGCCATCACATCATTAGTACTAGAGTTAAAACGCATCACTTGGGTCAAAAGAGGCAAACGTATTGAAAAAGTTCCACAAAAAAATAAAGAACAACATTTTAATTAATGTAATGAATATCCCTAGCAAATTGTCTGATACACAAAGGTTCTAAATAGCAAAATGTTGGCAAGAGAATAATCCTAGGAAAAATTTATTTATTTTTTCTAACAATGGGTCACAGAATCATATGGGTTGGAAAAGTCCTTCAAGATCATTAAATGTCCAACAATGAGTCCAAGCAGTTGAGATGCTTACTTTAAGTAGTCTCCAAGGGAGGGGAAAAAAAAATCAAAACAAAACTTTTGTCCCGCATTCTATTATATTTGGTTATGATTTACCTCATGATTTTGAATGCCTGTATTTTTTAAATGTATAGTATGAAAGACATTAAGGGAGAGAGACTTTCAGGTCTGATAAGATGTTTGAGTATCCAAGAATATAAAGGCACAAAATCTTCAGCTGCCATATAGTGTGCCTAAAGTCTCTTAAATTGATTTTTAGTTAAAAGAAATAAAAGTTAATCATAAAAGTTAAAAGAAACAAAAGCATAAGTCTAAAACCAACATAGAACAAGGGAAAAAAAAAAAAAAGGAAAAAAAAAAAAAAGGTTTCAAAGGCTTATTTCTGTTCACCTGAGGCAGACTTTGCAGTCAATCTGAGGAACACTGATACACTGATGCATCAGTGATTCAAACTCTGATACTTCCTACAAGCTAATGTACAGAAGTACCATTTTCTAAAGTGTAATTGCATAAAGCATTTCTAAAATAGTAATAGAAGACTTTCAGGTTATCCATCAAATGAAATCTAGTGAGAAATAAAAAGTATTTGGTTGAAACTGAGGAGATTTTGTCACATTAGACACCACTGCCCTCTTCAGACAGGTAGACAATGATTTCACACACTGTTTAGAAACTTTGCCTGATAATTTCTCAAGAAAATACTAGCACAGAAAATCTTTATTTGATGCAAAGGAACCTTTTTCTCATAACAGCAAGATGTGCTGTGATGTGACATTTTATTTAAATACCATTTATATATAGTTTGATGTAATGTAGTTTGCTTACTTTGTACCTGGTTTCTATGGATGTACATTATGAGGACAACATACCTTTCTTTACATACTTAACATTTTCTCTCAGTCATATACAGATCTGAGAAATATGCTCCTTTTATGAGGAAAGACGGCAACACACAGAAAACACAGCACTGTAGGAGCAAGCAGTCGCAGTTTTCAATCACTTCATACCTGATAATGCTATAAAAGGATCATGTCTCTTAAAAGTAAAACTTTAATAGACTTTTACTGGCTTAAAAATGGTTTTAAAACAATATATGTGTGTACACATGTATACTTTAATTTGTTTTAAAAATTCAAAATATCTTTCATGATATCACCTAACCAGTATGCAATAACACAATTCACACTGAGTAAAATTTCTTAATATGAAAACACACATTTTGCAAAATAAATCTCCTGCTGAGATTTGAGAGAATCCAGGTACACCAGGATGAAAAGGGATCCACATAGAGGTCTGGATGTCAGGATGTTCAGTTCAGTCCTTGTTCTTCTCCCATACATCATTGAAGAATCAAACCTTGATTTAAGATATGACCAGTCTTTCAACACAGAGCAGCATAAAAATAAACACTAGGTAAAAGCTTTCATGTTCCCTACAGAAAGCACACATTATTTTACCTCTCTGAGTTTCTTTTTTTTTTTTTTTTTTTTTTTTTTTTTTTTTTTTCTGTTTAATAGGAATACGTTGCATTCATTATCACTATTTCATCGATTGTTTTTCTTCTCTTCAGTTTTAGAGATAGAGACACTTCAGTTATTATCTGGAAGCATGCCACACTAAAAGGGGACTTGTACCT
The DNA here is from genome assembly GCF_047663525.1 of Anas platyrhynchos. NCBI lineage: Eukaryota > Metazoa > Chordata > Aves > Anseriformes > Anatidae > Anas > Anas platyrhynchos. The sequence goes on from NC_092621.1 coordinate 80,631,455, forward strand.
AAGTTTCTGACGAATCATCAGAGCAGAACTTAAATTGCACTGCAGCTCATCTTCAAGACCTGGCAGAAAGCAAAATCCAACATAACACTCCTCATGCAGATCTAATTCCCCAATATTTCCCCATCCAGATAGACATCTTGCTCAGCAAAGAAGCCAATATGTTCCAGCTATATCAGATCCTGTTTCAGAAGTGCGGGAATTATAGAGATAGTATACTTAAATGCATCATGATTTAGTAAGCACAATATTCATCCCTATATGTTTTAATTTGCATGTGGGAGAATGCAGATTTCAAATCAACGCCTTACAGATCATGACATTAACTTGTAACTTCTATTGGCAATTTTTTGGAGAGTCCTTGTGCCTGCCTACTGAAAAACGCAATTAGATACTTACTGGCCTTGGAAGCCTCCTCTGGTTTGCAGACAAAGCTTCAGGAACATTGGAACTGTCCAGCTGTTCTCATTCTAAGACAGATTTTTCTTAATTCAACTACTTGTCTTTAAAAGGTGGCTGGGGTCTTGAAGAAATACAGCCATATTTGGTGTAATAACTGCAAATGTAGCTATTTACAGGCTCAGATACCTCAAGAGCTCAGTGCTGTGATAGCTCAGGAAAGTTCAGCCACATCAGTTCAGACCCAGAAGTACAATCACATAGTCCAGTCTTGTAGACTCCAGCTACCCTTACATAAAGACCTCAGGTAACTCCTGAAACAAGCTCCCCAGTTCTGATTTTCATCTTTTGTGCAGTATGGTATGAACACAGCAATTTGGCTTCCAAACCCAAACTGTGTATGCATGTGGCACCACATTCTCAAGCCAAAAAGTCACTCAGACATTAGTGGAAACAGTGCACAGATACATTGGTTAATTCCTGAAATGTAGATGAAGTTTTATTTGTAGGATCAAAAATGAACTGTAGTGTTGCTTACTGAGGCGGTCTGAGTGCGAATGCCAATGGAGAGAAGTGGTGGCCACTCCTTAATCTTTTCCACTTACAGTCAAATGTACTAAATTTCAGTTACAGTCTGGTGCAAACAATGAAAATTGAAGTAGATTGTGAATCCTTAAACAATTTATTTCAGCTTGCCTCTCTTCTTTCAGTATGGCATCTGTTTGGCAGCTTTCTTTTATATGCATACTTCATTAAAATGCACTACGGGCACATTTTTCCATTTGTCAGAAATACTAGTCGATAAGCAAGTAGTTAATTAATGTTAAGATAACCTCATGTGAGGGAAATACTTTTTATTTTGTTTTTGTCACAGCTACATCTGCATTTAATAAATTTCAAAATTGCATTGGTGTGTAGAACATTTATTTGCCTTTCCCCATCTCTTCGTTCCGGTAACTTCTTCCACAGTTCTGACTACTCACTGAATGCATTTTGCTGTCTTCTCTCACTCCCACCATTTTTTAGAAGTGAAGTATGGGTAAGACAAGGAAAAAAGCTTAATTAGGTTGCTATCTCAACAAAGGCAAAATATCGACACAAGATGGAAAAAAAAAAAAAAAAAAAAAAAAAAGAAAATGTTCATTCTTTAATGGTTCATCTCAATATCCATTTCTGATTTCTATCACAGATGAAAGTAACAGATTTAGAAAATAAAGCACATCTAACCTGTGAATCTGGAATTATTATTTTAAATTCTAAAAAGACAGGATTTACACTGGCATGTCTCTCTGCACCCCAAACTAAGCTTTCTGTCCATTTTAGATACATGTAGACTGTGAAACTTGCATGGGCTTTTGCACAATGCAAATAGCTTTGTAAAAAGCATAAATAAAATAAAATAATAAAATAAAATAAAATAAAATAAAATAATAATAATGAAATGAAATGAAATGAAATGAAATAAATGAAATGAAATAAATAAAATAAATAAAATAAATAAAATAAAATAAAATAATAAAATACACTGAAAGTTCAAACAACAATTGGAAACAATAGTATCCCTGCCTCTTTTGTCTTTGCTATCCATCACACTACACCAATCAGTAAAAATGCTCAATACACTTCCAGAAAAGCTTTCCAAATAACTTTACAACCCTGAAGCCCTACAGAAGTCTGAAGCTTCAGAATTTGTATTTCATTAAGAACATAAGAAAAGCTTTTTTTTTTTTTTTTTTCAATAAACTCAGCTGCTTAAAGTCATTCATTGGGAGTTTGTAAGAGGGTAGAGTGAATTGTGTTATGAATCATCACGTTCAACCTAGATCAATAAAGCTCATCTAGTTTAAATTTCAAATAATAATTACCTGTAGTTCACTTTCCTCTTTTTCACTGAAGCCAAATGCATAGAAAATATTGACCATCTTTGGCTGACAATGCACAGGGCGAGATAAGACCATGAGAATGACTTACAAGGTCAGGCATGGATGATGTGGCACCAATATCTTTTGTCTTCAGCAGCTGCAAAAGTAAATATAATTTAGGGAGCCAACACAAGCCTAGGTCACAATCTGAAGTCACTCCCCTCCTCCTTCATGAAAATCCACAGCTGCTGTACTTCAGAAATTATTTCCCTTCATTCTTGAGGCTGCAAATTTAATTTTGCAGCAGAGTGGTACTCTAAGTGCTGAGACTGAGCAAGCATCCCACTCCAGTAACAGGAAGCCAGAGCATTATTGCCTTTGTACCTAACTGTGCCCTGCATTTGCCTGTACTTCTTGGTCACTTCTTCAGTATGAGTTGGCACAGCCAGTTTTCATCATGACCTTCTGCCTTTCCTATCCAGCTGCTGGGACTACCCAATACCTGCTGGGCAGACATCAGAGCTATCCTCCTCAACAGCACAGCAAGAGCTTGGTGAAGAGCAGGATGGAAAACATAAACAGCAAAACCAGGGCTAGCAGGGAGCATACTTTTCTCCATGCTCTAAGGTATTTCAAAAGAATACTGTCACACAGGCTGCCCTGTGTTAGCCACAGGGCAGAATACACAGCTACCTTTCAGTGGATTTTTCTTCCTCTTCCTTGCTGTCATGAATTTACCATGCCTGTCAGGTTGGAAAATCACGCCAGGGCATTCTTCACTTGTTCCTAAAGCCAATCTTGCTAAAATTAGCAAGAAAGGGAAGGTAAGGACCTGTTAAAAATCTTCACAGAGCAAATTGCCTTTGTAATAGACATTTTGTCACTGCTAAATAGGATTACCAAACTCTTGTGTTTTTAACAATTATATTTTAATTTCAAACCACATATTCAAAGCTTTTAGGTGCATGAAGGCTTCACATGTGAGCCTAAGAGGATTATCAGATATATCTAAATGGGGTTTGAAATCATAGGGAAAAAAAAAATAATTAAAAGAAAAAAAGAAAAAAAGAAAAAAAGAATTAGATGCTTTCTTGAAAGCCTATTCTCATCCTTCATCTCATAAATATTTTTTTTTGCCCTGCCTTTATCATTTGGCGTTAGAGATTTCCATTATCATGTAAGGCCTCACTCACTCTACGATCAATAGCTTTATCTAGCAAGTTTCTTTCTATATTACAAATACACAAAAATATGTGACATATTCTCACACTAACTACCTACTTGTGACTGGGTATGCCAACACATTCTTTACTGGCTGGAGATGAGGAAATAGATATAGAGAAACACATTTTATGAAAATGTACCATTTTATTTAGTCTTTGTACTTTTGCTTTTGTTTAGATTTGCCTTTCAAAATCAGTATCACACCAAAGACTCTGTAGCTACTATTTTTTTATTCTTTGAGACGGGAGTGTGTGCATCAAGCATCTCTGAAAATGCATTTACAAAAAGCCAGAAGGAGTATCAGAAATTTTACTTTTTTTATGTGGTCACTGGTTGACTAATGATACTGAGCTTTGAAACCTCTACATAGTGAACTACAGGTAATATCATTGTACTCAAAGCAAGGCTTGATGTATTTAGGAGGTAAGAGGAAAGTACTTGGCAGAGGCTAGAGAGTGTTAGTTTTTTTAATTGACACACAACAATCCTGCAATGTGACTTTTGACCCTGTAAGCTTTCTAGAAACTGGACAGAAAGAAACACAGGTAAAGAACAGCTCTTAAAAGGTGTTGCCTGCAGAATACTGAAACTATCACATACCTAAAGAAAAACCTGTAACATGAAATATCATTGGGATATTTCAACTATAAAATCAGCCCATAGTGATCACTCACACTGAAGAGGGAGAATCATAGAATATTCCAAGTTGGAAGGGACCCATAAGGATCATCAAGTCCAACTCCTGGCACCACACAGGTCTGCCCAAAAGTTTAGACCATGTGACTGTCCAATCACTTCTTAAATTCAGACAGGCTTGTTGCAGTGACTACATCCCTGGGGAGCCTGTTCCAGTGTGCAACTACCCTCTTGGTGAATAACCTCTTCCCGATGCCCAGCCTAAACTCCCCCTGCCTCAGCTTAATACTGTTCCTGCGGGTCCTATCACTGGTGTTCACAGAGAATAGGTCACCTGCCTCTCCATTCCCTCTTGTGAGGGAGTTGTAGGCCACGATGAGGTCCCCCCTCAGCCTCCTCTTCTCCAGGCTGAACAGGCCAGGTGACCTCAGCTGCTCCTCATACGTCTTCCCCTCTAGGCCCTTCACCACCTTCATCACCCTCCTCTGGACACTCTCCAGGAGTTTCACATCCTTTTTGCACTGTGGTGCCCAGAACTGCACACAATACTCAAGTTGAGGCTGCACCAGCACAGAGTAGAGCGGGGCAATCACTTTCCTTGACCACCTAGCAATGCCGTGCCTGATGCACCCCAGGATACGGTTGGCCCTCCTGGCTGCCAGGGCACACTGCTGGCTCATATTCAGCTTGTTATCAACCACAGCCCCCAGATCCCTCTCTGCGGGGCTGCTCTCCAGCGTCTTGTTGCCCAGTCTGTACATATAGCCAGGGTTGCCCCCTCCCAGGTGCAGGACCCAGCACTTGCTTTTGTTAAACTTCATGCCGTTGGTGATCACCCAGCACTCCAATCTGTCCGGATCTCTGCAAGGCCTTTCCACCCTCAGCCGAGTCCACAACTCCTCCAAGTTTGGTGTTGTCAACAAATTTGCTCAAAACACCTTCTAGTCCTACATCCAAATTGTTTATAAAAGTATTGAAGAGGACTGGCCCTAAAATGGAGCCTTGAGGGACCCCACTAGTGACCATCCGCCAGCCAGATGTGGCCCCATTTACCACAACCCTTTGAGCCATGCCCATCAGCCAATTGCTCACCCATCATATGATGTTTTTGTTAAGTTTTATACTGGACATTTTGTCCAGTAGAATCCTATGGGAAACTGTGTCAAGAGCCTTGCTGAAGTCCAAAAAGATCACATCAGCTGGTTTCCCTCGATCGACTAGATGGGTGATCTTGTCATAAAAGGAAATCAAACTGGTTAAGCAGGACCAACCCCTCATGAACCCATGTTGGCTGGGACCAATGACTGCATTGTCCCCCAGGTGTGCCTCAATAACTTCAAGGATCATCTTCTCCATAATTTTACCAGACACTGACGTGAGACTGACAGGCCTGTAATTGCTACGGTCTTCTTTCTTGTTCTTCTTTAAAACTGGTACAACATTTGCCAGCTTCCAGTCTGGACCTCTCCAGATTCCCAAAATCTTTGAAAAATAATTGAGAGAGGTCCCATGATGACATCAGCCAGCTCTTTATGCACCCTGTTTGTTGTGTTTGTTTGTTTTTTGTTGTTGGTGGTGATGGTTTTTTGTTTGTTTGTTTGTTTGATTGATTGTTTGTTTTAACTTTTTTTTTTTTTTTTTCCTAAAAATAATTGATACATTGCTTTAAAACGTAGTTCTTTTTTACTTTGGCACCAGTGTGCCACGGCTTTTGGTGCCATGATCAAGAGATCCAAGGTGTTTTGTGAACTTTTCCTGACATTAAGTTACAATGAGGATCTGAAGTTTTGCTGTAGGATGAAGCTCCAGCATAAAGCTTTCAGGCCCCAGCACATTCCTAGCAAAATTAGTCTGAGGGCAGAAGTAAGAGCAGGTATGGTTTTTTACATTTTAGATAAGACAAAATAGGTGCCAGTGCATTAAAGGATGGTCAAGATGGCACCTGTGAGGCAACCTGGGATTGCTTCCAAGAGCTGTTTTTTTAATGTAATGTCAGTACATATGGCATTGTCCTCCATGTGACAAAAATTGGTCCTGAAGTATCTGAAACTGCAAATAAAGGAACTATTTTTCAATAACTTAATGACAAAGCAACATTGAAGATACATAGCATCACATGAGAAACATCCTCTATGTCTTCCAACCTTTAATTCAAGAGGTGAACTCTCTTAAATACAAACAAGATCTTTAAGGCTTGGAATATCAAAATAAAAGTATGGATTAGGAATTGGACATATGGATCTGTCTGATAATATTAAAAAAAAAAAATCACAATGACCAGTTTCATTGTATGGAACGTAGACACAGTGGTTCCAGGTTTAAAATACAGTGCAAAGTCCATTTTTCAAGGGACATTTTTAGGTAAAAGAATTAAAGTTGTCTAACATTAAGAAATAATTTGGATATATAACTTACTTTATTGATGTGGTCTGTGCATTTCGCTTAGTTTGGGCTGTGAAGCCATAATAGTCCATTTAACTGGACTAGCTAATGGCTTTCCATGTATTTTGCACAAGGACTTCAGAGAAGTGTTTTAGAATAAAGAAGAAAATACATTTTTTACTCGAGCTCTGAAAGAAATACGGCAGATCTAAGGTACAAGGTCTGACTCAACTTCTTAATGTCCCTTTAAATATATCTAATGTCTACTTCCACCCTTCCCCATTGCACCTGCATGGTCTAGGAAGGCTTAAAAGGGATTTTTACGCTCTGTGAACATAAATATCCTGTGGCACATTGAGGGGGAGAACATCAAAGACTACAGGCACAGGGTAGGACAGAAACATCCATAGTCAACATCTTTAAAGGCAGCTGTACCTGATACATACACATTCATTCAATTATCTTCCTTCATTCAGCAGCAATATGTAAATATAGGCCAAATACTCTCAAAGTTGAATATAGCAATGACATCTTCCATTTTCCTCACCCAGGTCCTGCTGAGTGATATACGCTTGTTAAGCGAAACTCTCTGTGATGTGATAAAAGTCCCTTTATATATAAAATGTTCTTGCTGCGTGATTTTCTATAGAGAGCCCAGGGCTTCTCCCAGGTGGATTTTCTCTCCAGCTTTGAGGTGGAATTTGAAGTCCTTAGGAGCCTCAAAGATGACTACAATAATAGAGCCTAGATTAAATTTGCCTAAATGTTCTCCTTTCCTGTATTCCCTTCTTGTTGTTGTTGGATACAACAACTTGTTGGAGAGCAAGTCCTACGAGGAGTGGCTGAGGGAGCTGGGATTTTTCAGCCTGCAGAAAAGGAGGCTCAGGGGCGACCTTATTGCTCTCTACAGGTACCTCAAAGGAGGCTGTAGCAAGGTGGGGCTTGGTCTGTTCTCCCACGTGCCTGGTGACAGGACAAACGGGAATGGGCTTAAGTTGCGCCAGGGGAGTTTTAGATTGGATGTTAGGAAGAACTTTTTTACTGAAAGGGTTGTTAGACATTGGAACAGGCTGCCCAGGGAAGTGGTGGAGTCACCATCCCTGGAAGTCTTTAAAAGACGTTTAGATGAAGAGCTTAGGGATATGGTTTAGTGGGGACTGTTAGCGTTAGGTCAGAGGTTGGAGTCGATGATCTTGAGGTCTCTTCCAACCTAGAAATTCTTTGATTCTGTGATACAAAGCTGAAGTAATTGTAGGAACCTTTTGAGTAATGGGGACTGTTGGTATGCAGGTCCTGGTCAAAGTAAATGCAGACAGAGCCCACTTTTGTTGCTCCTACAGGCGTTAAAGAGAAAAAGCCATGTTTCCAGTCACCTGTAAGGACAACCTGTTTATTGTGGCAGACCAGTTCCTTGATCCAGTGAGCAACTCCAGGATTCACAGACATCAGAGAGCCTGGCAAATGACATCGGTATGACACCCTCCAGTCAGTGCGTGAGTGGAAGCAGTGGTAGTCCCCTGGTGCAAGGTAGATTACACAATGATAGAGCTTATTCCCCTCCTTTGTGACTAGCTGTTGCTGAAAGGAGTTACCAGGTGACGTCTCACTAAAATGCAAGTCCTCTGTGCTGATGCGAGGTCCCAAGAAAGATTCCAGTGAGTAAGTAACCCCTTTTACTTGCTCCACTTCACAGTTCTTTACTTGTCCAAAGTTAAGGATCTTTCCATTAGAGGGACTAATCACACTGTGCAAACAGCAGACTGGCTGTGCTTGTGGTTTCAGCTTCCTGCAAAAGAATTCACTGAGGTTTCTATAGTGATGCAGATCTTCAACAGCTGCCTCCTTCATGTTTAGTCTGAATGTCCAAATGTACATGCTGTAAACAGGCTTCCGAAGCCATGTAGGCAGCTCCACCTGGTTCAGGCGACCCAATGCTTGTGAGAGCAGTCGAGTTGGTACCGATTTGTACAGAGAAACCTCCCACTCGCTTGCAAGCTTCACAGGCAGCTCTATGCCCTTCTTCTCTAGCTGTTCCAACTTGTAATCCTTATATTTTCTGTATCCTGCATATCCCCCACCTGTAGCCACCAAAACATGGAAGGGGCGCAGGTGGAAGGCTTGTCCTACTGGAGCAATATGAAACTTCTTCCTGTCACTGAAGAATGTCCTAGAAGGTGGCTGCTTCCACAGGACTCGAGTTCTAATGCACAGGTTCTCATGTATGAGGAAGTTAGAGCTAGTCAGCAAACTGCTCCGCTGCAGCCAGGCCATACCATGCCATGCCAAGGCTGCCGTCATCTTCTTGCACCACCGCCGCATCCTCTGTGTGTCATTCTGTTGTCCTTCTCTTCACCTTCCTGACAGTCAGCATTAGAAGTAGTTTTTCAAGTACACACAGAATTAACAGCCTTCTTTTCAGGAAACAAACAGCAACCACTACTACAACAACAGCAAAACACCATGCACACTTACCTCTGTGTCCTCAGAAACAGGAAATGTGAAATCACAGAAGGCTTAAAGAGAAGATCAAGATTGTATTCAGGAGGGAAATTAGATGAAATGCAAAGACCTGTTAGTGACTGCATCAGGAACTTCTTCCTAAACAGAGACAGTACTTTGTGAATTGAATCAGCTAGCCCAAGTTTGCCTGTGGCAAGAGAGAAAAAAAAAGTAAGTCAGCAGCTGTAAATTTGGATCCTCAGACGTACAATGCAAGGGTTCATTCCCTCCTGCACTGAGCAAAAAGTTAGTGGATACTGAAGTCAGGAAGGATAGGACTAGAAGCGATGCTAGTCTGGCACTCTTCCCAACACAATACAAAGGTAAATACTAATCACATTTTTGGCCTGTGTCAGTGCAAAACAGCAGTGCCAGAGCTCAGTTCCATCTTGCTCCTGTCCTGGAACATTCCTGATGCAGCAACAAGACATGTAATTCTGTTGTAGAATTACTGAGTGCTCCTACTTTATGTCTAGCTACCTGTACCTCTGATGAAGGTCATCACCCATGCCGATCAATTAGTACAACTATGCAAGTCTGTTCACTGATCTATATTAGAATACTCCTAGTGCTCAAAATGCTTACACTAACCACAAAGTTATGACACTGTATTGGAGGGACTAGTTACCTCCAGCCGGAAGGCAAAAATAAGCTGCTGCAGTTGAGCTGGACACAGCAACCCCTTGTAACCCCTTCATCTGGCCAAGGTGCAGCCTGAGCAGATCTGTGTGTAGCCTGAAGCATCTCCCTCCCTGCCCTGCTCGTATGTATTTTATGGGATGGGTGGGAGTGAATTCCTCCCAGAAAAGGTTTTCACTACCTGATATAAAAAGCCACTGGTAATATCTACAGTCTAGCATATCTAGTAGCAATCCTGAAGGTCATTCACCTCTTAATGAATTTAATGCTGCATAAAAAAAGCTATTTTCAAGAAAGAAACTGCCAGTGCTTCTCACAGAAATACTCATTTTCCAGGAGTTTCATGAATAAGGACTACAGGACATTCAAGGAATGCCAGATTTTTCACTTGTCTTAACATGTATGTGCCGGTAGGCTTCTTCAGCCCCCTTCACCTTCAAGGCCTATCCTACATGTAGTCATATTAATGGATCTTTAAATTCAGAGGTGCTGCCACTGATGGGCAGGGATATTGCAATTACAACACAGACCAGAATCATGTTCTGTTTCAAAAGGAATTCAGAAGAGGGACAATGAAAGGGACTGTGTTAGCAACAGATTTTTCTAGTACAAGGATTAGGCAGCATGCAAATCAGTTAAAATAACGTTAAATACAAGTTCTCGTTACTTTACACACAAATGTCTCGATCCTGGGAGGTTTGAGAGTCTATCTCTTACATCAAAATATGGACATAAGCTTCTGCATTCTCCAAGTGGCTGCAAATAATTGTTCCTCTATAAGTAAGCCACCTCTACAAGACACAAGGAGCTGAACTAAAGCACAAGTAGTGTCCTTTTCCTGTGACTTCTGTACACATGTCATCTCAGAAACCTGAGAGACCATGACTTAAAGCAGAAGGGATAGATAAGAAAGTGTGAAAAAGCAGGAGCAGAGTCTGCTGCTTTTAAAGGTCCTCTACTACCAAAATCCATAGAATCACAAGGTCTATTTAACATTTCTGACATAGTCAGAAAGAACAACAAATTAATTAAGTCACCAGAAGCAGGTTGCATGTAGCTGGGTCACAGCCACTGGCTGGTTGTGCAGAAGGAATTATCTCCAAATTTGAGAGCATCTACACTAGACCTTGAATTAACACAAACAGCTTATAAATAAGCTCTTTTAAATTCGTAAGTGAACACTTTCAACATTGACAAGAGCCCTACTTAGGCAGATGTAGGCTTTCACACCAGCTTAGGCAGAACGTGCCCTTGCTCTCTTTCAAAAGTACAAACAGTTTGACTGTCTACCACCTTACAGTCATAACATACACACACACGCAAGTATTAGGAAAGATGCATGTGATGACAATGTAGCTGAAGGTGTGCCTGCAGCTGGTACAGACATACTGAAGATATTTTTAAACTATTTAAATTTGGTCCAGATGGCAGACAAGTGTTGACATGAGGAGCTGCAGTCGGTCCAATTGTCCAAGTGTTTACAACTCAACACTTATCCAACTTAGCAAGCTGTGGTCAAGGACAAGAATAAGGTTTGTGTGCACACATTTATAAATGTGTATAAACCTGTGGACGTTTTTATATAAACGTCGCTTCACTGATCACTGATGCAAGGCAAAAACTGAATCCACTTTACATTAAAACAGCAATCAAACTAGAGATGTCCTATGCAGAGAGTTTCACAGAGCTGGTTTTCATTCAACTCACACATCAGCAGACTTTCATTTGGGCATAAAAGATCATTGCAATGGTCTGCTGTTAACAGTCCATTACAGAACTTAAATTTATCAAGACAGCTATCAATACAATCTGTAGAGGCCCATTCTTTTTGCATGAAGACTGTTACAATTCTGTTCCTGTAACATAATCTTTCAGATGCAAATCTGTTTTTCTAGTGGTACAAGGTCATTTTCTCTGAAAACGGATTGATTGTGCTATACACAGGGTTTTGGAATTAGAAACACTTCTCAGAATTATGGAGATAGTACTTCCTAATCATTTGGGTCTAGTTTCCTCACAGAAAAAGTAATTGGCAATTATTTCAAACTGGTAATTTGGTTCCATAGTGACTAATGATATATAAATATATATATGTATTAGATAGTTCAGTGTGTTGCAGCAGGCTTATTACACAGAAGAAACACGAGAAAAATTGCTCGCTACGAAATAAAATTATATCAGATTTACATATGATCTACTGTAATCAGAAAAATACTTATCTGCTCAACAGAGATAGGTGCTCATTTTCTTAAAAAATGAATTAAACTCTCAGCTGTGTCTTATTTCCATATATATGTATATATATGTATATATATTGGTGTTACTAACAACTAATCCAAACTAACTCTTGTTCTATTCAAAACCACTTTTATGCATTATAGGGACAAATATTAGCCTCTGAAAGCACAAACCTTTAAATAGGAGGTCTGTCTGCTTTAAATTGTATATTGAAATACCTAGATTTGTTGCCTAAACACCATAAATCATCATCATAATCATCTTTGGGAGCCTGGAAACATCACAAGGTAACAGATATACATCATATGGCAAATAGATAAGACTGGACTTCTGCTTTCGTACTAGTGCAAAATTTTATATATTGTAGTTTTGAAACAGTAAGGCTAAAAACATAGAATGTGAAAGTATCTTAAAATCCAGGGTTGAACAATGCAATCCAGTATAAATTTTTCACCACATAGAAATACAAAAGCTAATACCAAACAAGAAATCTTACTTGCACAAGTGCTACACCAGGCTATTATGTATGACTCAACCAAATTAGTAATTTCACACAGCTCTGTTCAATGCCATGGCAATTTGGTGGGGACTCAAGAACAGCTGAAAATGCTTCACTATAGAACTACAAACTGCTGGAAATTTGTCTTTAGTGAAGATTTCAAGTAGCCAATTGTAATTTCTGCAAAGTTAGTTGTGTTTAAATTGTTTATATTTTCCTTTTATTTCCTTTTCTATCAAATAAATTCTATGTGTTTCAAAAGCCTAATTCTGAATGGTCAGTTCCACCACTTCTTTTGTGGGAATGCAGACAAGTAAGAGGAGAGGTAAGGTCATAGTTGCAGTAGTAATCACAGTAAACTTAAAAGTATAAGAGCTTTCCAGCCAGCCAGGAGGAACAAAGAAAAGAGTCATTACAGCACGAATCATAGCATCATGGAAGATGGATGGAAGGGGCTTCAGAGCTCAGCTAGGGAAAATGATATGTAGTCTCATACAAAACACATCTAACTTGTTCTTAAAAGCTTCCTACACTTGTCACAACCGGAAGCCTGCACAAAGATGACACGCTGGATTATCTCTTTTCAGAAATCTTGTTAATCCACAATCAGTAAAAAAATATAGGTTTATGAAAGAAAAGTTGCCGAAAAAGACTTTTGGGAAGGAATGTACTACAACTGGAGTAGTATGCACAGTTCTGGGCTCCCTGGTACAAGAAAGACAAGAGGATCCTTGGAAGTGTCCAGCAAAGCACCATGAAGATGATGAAGAGACTGAAGCATCTCTCCAATAAGGAGATGCTGAGAGAGCTGGGACTGCTTGGCCTGGAGAAGGGGAGGCTCAGGGGGGTCTCATCAATGTCCATAAATACCTGGAGGGAGGGCACAAAAAGGATGGAGCCAGGCTCTTTTCAGTGGTGCCCAGTGGCAGGACAAGAAAAAAAAGGGCACAAGCTAGAGCACAGGATGTTCCCTCTGGATACCAGGCAGCACTTCTGTGTTGTACAGGTGACTGAGCGCTGGCACAGGCTGCCCAGAAGCTGTGGGGTCTCCTCCTGGGGGATCTTCAAGAGCCTCCTGAACACAGGCCTGGGCACCCTGCTATGGGTGGCCCTGCTGGAGCAGGGATGGGACCAGGTGAGCTCCTGAGGGCCCTGCCAGCCTCAACCATTCTGTGATTCTGTGAGTGAAGTCAATATAGTTTTATGTTTCCTAGTTTTATTCCCCAGCTCTGATTTTTTCACCTTTTTCTTTTCAAGGTCTAAAGCTGAGATATCTAGAGACTATACTAGTCAAAATATGGCAACCGGTACTGCAAAGAACTGAAAGGTTTTCCAGTGATATACGTTTAATAACTAATTGGGTGTTTTAGGAGTCCAAATCTATATAGTGAATGAAAAACTTAGTTCCTTGCTTAAACACTCCAAATCAAATGCTCTCTTTCCACATGTGGAGCTTGGAGAGTCTAAAACCAAAAGTTGGATAGATTTCACACTGTTTGCACCACAATTAAAAAAGGTGCCATAACTGCAAAACAGAATTTAGTTATGTTCAGCTTCCTTCATCCATGGCTCCCCATGTTCATCATTAATAATGTGACAGCCCAGAGCAGAACCAATTCCCTCATCCTGTCTTCACCGTAGAGGTGCTCCAGCCACCTGATCCTTGCAGACTCCTCTGAACCCACTCCAACAGCTCCCTGTCCCTCTTGTTCAGGGGGCCCCTCAGCTGAACAGGGCTTCAGATAGAGTCTCACGAGAGAGGAGTAGAGGGGCAGAATTGCCTCCTTCATCCTGCTGGCCACATTTCTTTTGAATCCTAAGGTATGGTTGGCTTTCTGGACTGTAAGTGCACACTGCTGGCTTATGTCAAGTTTTTCACCCACTAGTAACCCCCAAGTCCTTCTCTGAAGTGATGCTTTTCATCCATTCATCACCCAATCTTTAATGATTTGGGGGTTTGCCTCAACATAGATGCAGGAGCTTGCACTTGGTCTTGTCAAAATTTGTAAGGTTCACATGGGCCCACCTCTCAAGCCTGTCCAGGTCCCCCTGAATGGCATCCCTTCCCTAGAATATCAACTGCACCACTCAGCTTAGTGTCATCAGCAAGTGTGCTGAAGGTGTTCTCAATCCTTCTGTCCATGTCACAAATTAACACAGTAAACAAGCCTGGTCCCTTTACGGACCCCTGAGGTACACCACTGACCACTGGTCTCCACATGGACATTGAGCCACTGACTACAACTCTTTGGATACAGTGATACTGCCTATTCCTTTTCCACCAAGCAGTCTGTGCCTCTCCAATTTAGAAACAAGGATGTTGTGTGGGACTGTATCACAGGCTGTGCATATGTCAAGTTGGATGGCATTAGCTGTTCTTCCCTTGCCTACAAATGCTCTCACTCTGTTGTAGATCTTCAGGAGAAAGGAAGGAAAAACAAAACAAAAACCTACAGAGAAATGCATCTCCATAGTCTACTCATATGTAGGTGCTCTGTGCATATGAGTGAAGAAGGTGGAAACTAGATTATTACATTTAAGACAAGGATGAGTCATCACTGTTTCAGACAGACGCAGAACACATTTTTGAAAATAAACCAAAGAAGGGAGTGGAGAGAGAGAATCTCTCCATGTAATTGCAATTGTCCTACTTGCAGTATTAGCCCTCTCAGAGAAATACTGCCATAGCAGTGACAAGTTTCTGTGACTCAGTGCCTAACATGTTTACGCACTGAAAGTATTCTCTGGAAAACAGCATTCATTTATTTCCTAGCAAACACATTTAGGCTCCATAAAATACACATATATTCCTTCGTTCTTCTGGGGTGGAGTAGGGAGGATATAACACTTCACCAATTTCTGAATCCATTGCTTTTCCTCTTTCCTTTCCCCCAGTGTAGCTAACAAAATAATCATTTCTTTCAGTGTTCCTCTCAATAACTCCAAATAAAATCAAAGAACCATCCTGCTATATCATGAAATAAAATACAACTCAGTTGTCATTCACATAGCCAATCTTACCTAAGTAATGCTGCTCAAACGAAAACCACTGGCCACACTACAGAAACATATTTCCAAGATACTGCGTAGTCTCACTATCATTTCTTTGGTCTTCTAACCAAAAAAATCTGCAGCAAAAACAGATCTGTAAAAGGATTAGAAATTAAAGAGGTAAAAATTCCTGCTGACTCAGTGGCTGATTGTCAGCCTACTGACTGTCCGTGGAAAAGGATTTCACCTCAGAGAATTACTCTAAGTAATATGTGAAATCAATTTTTAAGGGTAGTTTACTATTCTTAATTTCTTTGATACCTAGCAATATGCCAATATCATCATACTATTCTTGCCCAGTGGAACTCAAGAGTAGTAATATATGAGAAATAATATGCCAGTAGAAAATCTGCAATTAAAAATGGATTTTCAAAGAAGTATATGTAGAACAAGGTTCTACACAGCTTGTGATACTTCTGGACCTCACATTGCATAAATTCTAGACTTTAATGGCCTTTGAAAATAAAAGTGGATCTGTGCTTGCATCACATCTACCATCAAAAAGTATCTCTTGGAAAAAAAAAAAAAAAAAAGAGGAAAAAAGAAGAAAGAAAAAAAAAAGAAAAAGAAAAAGAAAAAATGAAAATAAAAGAAAAAAAAAGAAAAAGAAAAAGAAAATATTCTGCAAACAGAAGTTTATTTAGGTGGGGCACATTTCTTTCATGAGCTGGCAATCATCTCAGAAATTGAATGTTTGGGGTGAAATCCTGCCACCAAAGGCATAGTTAACATCAATTCAAAAGGGTCCAGCACTTGTTGGTTTTTTTTTCCCCATCTGTTTGTCAATGTGCACTTTCTGTTATGAATACTTTTACAGGGCAGTAACTTGCAATCACTTTTTCACCTCTTAATCTGGTAAAATTCCCTTGGACTCAGTAAATTCGTTGGAAGTCTTTACCTAAGGAAACCCAAGAATCTTTCCTTGCGTATCTTGGATGACTTACCAACACAGAATCCCAAATACCTGTGAATATTTTGCAGACGACAGGATTTCTTTCCGTATTTCACAAAAGCTTTGACAAAGGTGTGGAGCAGACATCTTCCAAGAGACTGGAACTCTCATTCAGACTTAAGAGCTTGCTGACTATACTAGAGAATACCACATCTCACCTCCAGCCCATGCATGAAGATTGTCTTCCTACAGAAAAAAAGATATGGAGAAAAGGAAGAAAGAGGAAAGGTAAATACACAGAGATGTCCAGTGTGTTAACAGGACAGTTTGTATCACATAGACAAGCTCAAAAAACTAGTTTCTGTAGTTATCAGAATTAATTTCCAGTGGGACTAGAATTCTGAACTTGAAGAGCTTCCTTTATTCCTGCTTGACATAGGTGGTATTTAGTCCCTTCATTGTACTGCACTATGTATAATGTGGACTTAATCATTAACCAAAGGAAACACTCTGTCCATTTCTCATTTCCTGAGAAAATGGTGATGGCTATATTAAGAAATACTATAACAGAATTCAAAATACAGCATAAAGCCTGTGAACAAGAGTCTCAGCCAGAAGACTGATGAACTGTCAATGTCCCAAATTATGGGATTTAGGACTCACACCAAAGCCACTGGAATCAAAATAGCAGTCACAGAGCTTTAAAGCATGCAGACTGGCAAGTATGTGGTGCAGTCTATACTTTTCTAAATAAAATAGTGAAAACCCTAATGACAACATATGTCTTACATGAATTTAATTTGGTTTAAACCAAAATATTTTAAGGTGATAATCAAAATTTGATACAGAAAAAGTCTTTTATACTTAACACCTGGTCCTAATTTTGGCTGGGATGGAGTTCACTTTCCTCCTAGTATCTAGTAGGGTGCTGTGCTTTGGATTTAGGATGAGAATAATGTTGATGACACCCTGCTGTTTGACTGGTTGCAGAGCAGTGCTTACACGGAGTCAAGGACTTTTCAGCTTCTCACTCTGTCCTGCCAGACAGAGTGCAGCAGGAGCTGGGAGGGGACAGAAGCAGGACAGCTGACCCCAACTGGCCAAAGGGGTGTTCCGTACCATCTGGCGTCATGCTGGAAAACTACTGTGGGGTTGCCGGCTGGGGGACGGCAGGGGTACCGGCTGCTCGGGGACAGGCTGGGCATCACTCAGCGGGTGGTGAGCAACTGCATTGGGCCAAGCCCCAGCTCGTTGCAGTGATTTGTGTCTCTCTGGAATTGCCAGGGTGATGACACACTTCTTCCAAGCCTTTCATTCTGCCATTTTGTTAGGATTTTGCACCTGTTCAGGGGTGAACTTCCAAAGTACTGGAGGTGTCCGCTGCTCTAGATGCCTGACCATATCCTCCCACACTGCCTGCCACTCACACCTCTCCTGCCTCAGAACAGACCTCTGGATGGCATTCCTAAGCAGTTGGTTAACCTTGGACAATACCCAAAGAGCACTCAGGAGACATCACAATAAGAACATGGTGGTCTGAACATCCCCAGGATATTCAAAGACCCGAAGAGCTGTCGTTACTAGCCTGGAGCAGAAGAGGTGGGTGAAGGAGAAAGGGAGAGCGAACAAGTAGGAAAAACCATCTCTGCCTGTTGAAGAGAACTGTGGTTTAACCTATTTTAATTTCTCCATGGATCTCAGCTTTTGTATGGGAAAGGAGGAGAAAGAGGCAAAAAAGCATTGTTGTCATGGTGTGACTGGTTCTCCAAGTTAGAGTCTTGCCGGAATGAAGTAAATATAAAGGTTACCAGAGAGGTTTCTATGAGCAGCTATACTTAAATGCCCAGATCCTTCTTTGTAGCTTGATTTTTTAATGTTTGTTTTACATTTGCTTTCACAGTTCACAACACAATTATGTATGACTGAATTAATATTTCCATTGTGCTTTCCTTAGCTAGATGAAATACACTTAACCACTACAACAGAGAATAACAGTATAAAATAACTGCTGCCCTTCTTTTTACTTTTTTTTTTTTTTTCTCACATCATAAGTTTAGCTTTAACAAAGCCAGATCTCAAAGAAAGATATTGGACATTTAAGAAATTTGTAAATAACATCTCCAGCTAATTCGGTGATAAATAAATTGCGTTTAGCAATTCTATAACCGTAATCGTTCCTTTTTACTAATGTCTTGGAGTGATGCTCCATTTTCATTTTACACGTTTTTCAACTTGTTATTTCTGGTTTAACTATTTGCAACATGAATTTAAGTATTTTTATAGACTATCTTTAGTGCCTAGAAACTGAATAACATGCATTAGACTAGTCTTTTTCTTCTGGACATGAAGCTTGAATGAATTCAAAAATAAACGAAAGAATGGAAGATGAGATCAAGCACAGCATGAAAAAGGAGGAAGCTTTTCTTGAAGAAGGCAAAGTGCATAACAATGAGGAAATAACAAAAGTAGAGTTCCTTGAACTAAACAGAAGATACCAAACCATTTGTACACAAACGTAATTACCCCATGACACAAATATCTGTTTTTAAAGATGTGAAAAAAGGTTACTGGCATTAGGCATTGTACAAAGATTTTGTCATATCATTTTGGATCTTTGTTTCATCAAGAGGATATGTTTCTGGTCTTCCTGGCCATTCTCATTTGTGGTCGTTGTGGTTCAACTCAGCAGGCAGTCAAGCACAACAGAGCTTACGAGTGGGATAAAGGACAGAGTTAGGGACAAAAAAAAAAAAAGATAAAAAAAAAAGTAAAATTCATGGGTTGAGATCATAACAGTTTATTAGAAAAGAAAAATAATGGAAAAGACTAATTATTGATAATAACATATATACGAACAACGCAGGTGATGCA
This sequence comes from Anas platyrhynchos, assembly GCF_047663525.1. Taxonomy (NCBI): domain Eukaryota; kingdom Metazoa; phylum Chordata; class Aves; order Anseriformes; family Anatidae; genus Anas; species Anas platyrhynchos. Next base: position 80,650,644 of record NC_092621.1, read on the forward strand.
CAATGCAATTGCTCACCACACGCTGACTGATGCACAGCCTCTCCCCTAGGAGTGGCAAGCTGCCAGACAACTCTCCCAGTTTTGCAGTTCCGTAGGTCACAGGACATCTCTTTGGCCACTTGGGGTCATCTTTCCTGCTTCTGTCTCCTCCCAGGTCCTCCTGCACGCCCAGCCTCCTCGCTGGCAGGGCAGTGTGAGAAGCTGAAAAGTCCTTGACTCAGTGTAAGCACTGCTCTGCAACAATTCAAAGTAACAGGAGACATTTGTCCTCAGAAAAAGTGGTCAGGCATTGGAACAGGTTGCCCAGGGAAGTGGTGGCATCACTGTCCCTGGGGGTGTTGAATGCTGACTGGAGTGCTGCAGTGACTGGCTGTTGGCTCTTCAGAAGGGACAGGCAGCACAGAACGGGTGGTGGGGTGGCTCTCTATATTAGAGAGTGTTTTCATGTTGTGGAACTCGAGACTGGGAACGATAAGGTTGAGTCCCTATGGGTTAGGATCAGCAGGGTGGCCAGCAAGGCAAGAATGCCGGTGGGGGGCTGTTACAGACTGCCAAACCAGGATGAGGAGACAGATGAGGAGTTCTGGCAGTCGGCAGAAGTTGCAAAATCACCAGCACTTGTTCTCATGGGGGACTTCACCTTCCCAGACATATCCTGGAAATAGAACAGAGCTCAAAGGAAGCAGTCTTGGACGTTTCTGGAGAGCGTGGAAGATAGCTTTGTGACGCAGCTGGTTGGTGAGCCTACCAGGGAGGTGCCCCACTAGGCCCTCTGTTCACAAACTGAAAAGGACTGGTGGGAGATGTGGTGGTCAGGAGCTGTCTTGGGCAGGAGGAGGCTGTAGTGAGGTGGGGATTGGTCTGTTCTCCCACGTGCCTGGTGATAGGACAAGGAGGAATGGTCTAAAGTTGCACCAGGGGAGTTTAGGTTGGATATTAAGAAGAACTTCTTTACCAAGGGGTTGTTAGGCATTGGAACAGGCTGCCCAGAGAAGCGGTGGCGTCACCATTGCTGGAGGTCTTTCAAAGACGTTTAGATGTAGCGCGTAGTGACATGCTTTAGTGCAGCACTTGTTAGTGTTAGGTCAGAGGCTGGACTAGGTGATCTTGGAGGTCTCTTCCAACCTAGATGATTCTGCCATTCTATGTGGTTCTGTGTTCAAGGCAGGGTTGGACCTGGTGCGTTGGGACATGGTTTGGTGGCTGACATTGGTAGCAGGGTGATGGGTGGACCAGATGATCTTGGAGGTCTTTTCCGATCTTAATGTTTCAATGACTCTATGTTACGCTGATCAGAGGCTAGAGCCTGAGCTGGATAAGGTCATGTGGAATGTGTGGAACAAGGTAGATGGGGCTGCCATTTGCTAGGTCCTGCATTTTTGACACCTAACCTCACCCACAAAAGTGGCCTAAAAGAAAGCTGGAGAGGGACTCTGTCGGGGAGGGTAGCCACGGAACAAGGGATAACGGCTTAGAACAAATGGAGGGGAGGTTTAGATTAGATGTGACGTGGGGAAGAAATTCTTCTTAAAAATAAAGCCAGGGCAGAGGATAGGACATGCAGGGCAGTCCCTATGGCAGGGAGTCAGCCTTTCTTTCTGGCAAGCCAAATGGCCCGTGGGGAGTGTTGTAGTTCCGCACGAGTGGGCAGCCGAGCTCCACCACAGCCGCTCTCTCACTCCCCCTCCTCAAAGAGGAATGGGGAGAAAATATGTGAAAAGGGCTCAAGGGTTGAGATAAGGACGAGAAAATCACGCAATAATTATTGCAACAGGCAAAACAGACTCAGCATAAGAAGATAGTAAGATTTATTGCTCATTACTAACAAGCTAGAGAAGTGAGAAACAAAGGAAAGAAAACAGAAGCACCTTCCCCCCCCATCCACCCTCTTCCACCTCCTCCCCCCGAGCAGCGCAGGGGAATGGGGGAGTGGGGGTTATGGTCAGTCTACAGCGCTTCTTCTCTGCCGCTCCTTCTCGGTCACTCTCGTCCCCTGTGCTGTGGGGTCCCTCCCACAGGATGCAGTCCTTGATGAACTGATCCGGTGTGGGCTGCCCGCAGGCAGCAGCTCTTCCAGAACTGCTCCAGATATGGATCCGTACCACGGGGTCCATCCCTCAGGAGCAAACTGCTCCAACCTGGCTCCTCCACGGGCAGCAGCTCCTGCCAGGTCACCTGCTCCTGGGTGGGCTCCTCTCCATGGGCTACAGATCCGGCCCAGAATCTGCTCCAGCAGGGGTCTTCCACAGGCGGCAGCCTCCGTCGGTGCAGGGCCACCTGCTCCACCGTGGTCTCCTCCACGGGCTGCAGCGTGGAAGCCTGCTCCACCGTGGTACTCCATGGGCTGCAGGGGGACATCCTGCTTCACCATGGTCCTCACCACAGGCCGCAGGGGACTTCTGCTCCGGCGCCTGGAGCACCTCTCCCCCTCCTTCTGCACTGACCTGGGCCTTCCCATAGGCGCCACGATGGCACGGGGTAAAGGCACGTCCATTGGGCAAACAGCCGCATGGAGCAGAGGCGTGCCTATCGAAGAAGCCTGGACACCTACCAGCGGTACCACTGGCACCGCAGCGATTCAGGGAACAGGCCATCCCCTCCACCACACAGCGACAGGCCTGGGCCTTCCCATAGCCGCCACGATGGGACGGGGCAAAAGGAGGACCATCGGCCAGACAGACACAGGGAGCACGGGCATGCCGACCATACGGAACATAGTGCGGGACCCAGCCAAAAACCAGATGGCAGCATCAGACCCACGCAGGAAAATCAAGCCAACGAAGGCACAGCAGCAAGGCGTGGAACCGGACGAGCCCCTGGTTCGGCACCCTGGGCTGAAAACATGCCAAGTGGACGGCAACCCGTTTGGGCAGTCCCAGGCAGGGACTGGCTTTGCCTTCTGCCCAGGACCGAGGAGCCCATGGAGCTGGATCCACCAGGACACGTGGAGGAACCAATGGATGTGGATCCACCTCCACCAGAACTGAGTTGGGACTCCCGCGGCGCGTCCTTGCTCTCTACTCTCCAAGCGCACAAAGAGCATCGCAGGAGTGCGCGGCCAGCCCCCTACTCGTCGCTGCGCAGGCTCCCAAACACCATGGACATGCCACAGGTTTACCTGCAAGACGTCCCGGCAATAAACCACTCTGTTGCTGATTCTCAGGGGTTGTGTGAGTGCTTCTTTCCCATCCCCCAGCTCTTGTGCCACAGGTGGCATCCCTTCTGTGCAGAGCCTGGAGGAAGAGCACAAGAGAGGACCCAGCTTCCTTCGGGCTGCTGCACTGGGGTGACAGCAGGAGTCCCCGAGGGCCACCGTGCACCTCTACCATTTATGCAACTAGACTGAGGGGTGAAAATAGGAGTGTGTAAGTGATTGGAGGTGGCTAATTTCTTATCCTAGGCATGAGTTTCTCTAGCTGAGTACTTGGTAACGACAGAGGTGGAGAAAGCTGAGGTACTCAACTACTTCTTTGCCTCCGTCTGCACCGGTAGGTGGGCTTCCCAAGTCTTTCATTTCCCCGAACCTGTATGTTGTGGTTTAAGCCAGCCGGCAGCTAGACACTACGCAGCCATTCGCCCCCCCCTCCCCTTCCCTCTCTGAGATGGGGGAGAGAAACGGGAAAGTGAAGCCTGTGAGTTGAGATAAAGACGCTTTATGAAGACAGAAAAATAGTAATATCCATAAAATGAATAACAATAATGATGATAATAGCATTAGGAAGACTAATGTGTACAAAACAAGTGATGCGCAATGCAATTGCTCACCACCTGCTGACCGATGCCCAGCCTAACCCCGAGCAGTCCGCTCCCCCCCCACCCCCCAGCCCCAGCTAGCCACCCCTATCTATTGTTCAGCATGACCCCAGATGATATGGAATACCTTTTTGGGCAGTTTCGGTCAGCTATCCTGGGTCTGTCCCCTCCCAGCTCTTGCTGCACCCCCAGCCTGCCCACTGGCAGGACAGGGTGAAGCTGAAATGTCCTTGGCTTGGTGTGAGCACTGCTCTGCAACAATTAAAACACCAGCATGTTATCCGCACTCTTCTCATCCTAAGCCCTACCATAGCACCCTACCAGCTACTAGGAGGAAAATTAACTCTGTCCTAACTGGAACCAGGACATCTATCCACCCCTTATTCCATACCATTTATGTCATGCTCAGGTTACACTCTTTCTCATACATTCTAATTAATCACCATTTTCATCTAGGGTATATAGCAATCACGGTAGTGATGACATACAGTATTATACAATAATTGACATGATACAATTCGACTCATGGGCTCTTCTCACCCAGTATTAAAATCCCCTTGAGGTACCCTCCGGGCCTCCCCATTCTTTTGCGTTACCCTCCAAGTGCATCCAAAAGCAATATCCAAAAGCAAAATCCAAACAGCAAAAGCAATTCCACGAATGGGAACTACTCCTTTTCCTGAGGCAGGAGTAGCCCAGACTGTTTTACCCAGCATATTTCTTACGTGCGCTACAGGAACTTAATCCCCTTCTACAGTACATAACAGGTTTGATTGGGCAGGTCCAGCTCGGTTGGCAGATCCCCTAGTATCGACTGTCCAGGTGGCCTTTGCCAAATGCGTATCCCAGTTTTTGAATGTCCCTGCACCCATTGCTTTCAGTGTAGTCTTTAACAGTCCATTGTATCGTTCAGCTTCCCCGGAGGCTGGTGCATGATAGGGGATGTGATACACCCACTCAATACCATGCTCTTTGGCCCAAGGATCTATAAGGTTGTTTTGGAAATGAGTCCCATTGTCTGACTCTATTTTTTCCGTTGCAGGTTTGAGGGAGTGTGACGTGATCAATCTGCCAGGCCTCTCCATATTTATATTTCAGCCATTGTCCTCCATACCAAAGAGGCTTTGATCGTTTGGCTTGCTTGATTGCAGCACATGTGTCACACCCATGAACAACCTGTGCTACAGTATCCATGGTCAGGTCCACCCCTCGATCACGAGCCCATCTGTATGTTGCATCTCTACCTTGATGGCCTGAGGTGTCATGGGCCTATGGGGCTATAAATAATTCACCTTCATGTTGCCAGTCCAGGTCCACCTGAGCCACTTCCATCTTAGCCGCCTGATCCACCTGCTGGTTGTTTTGACGTTCTTCAGTAGCCCGATTCTTGGGCACATGAGCATCTATGCGGCATACCTTTACAACCAGGTTCTCCACCTGGGCAGCAATATCTTGCCACAATGCAGCAGCCCAGATGGGTTTGCCCCTACGCTGCCAGTTGTTTTGCTTCCATTGCTGTAACCGCCCCCACAGGGCGTTTACTACCATCCATGAATCAGTGTAGAGATAGAGAACTGGCCATTTTTCTCGTTCAGCAATGTCTAAAGCCAGCTGAATGGCTTTCACTACTGCAAACTGGCTTGATTCACCTTCTCCCTCAGCAGCTTCTGCAATTCGTCACGTAGGACTCCATACAGCAGCCTTCCATCTCCGATGCTTCCCCACAATACAACAGGACCCATCAGTGAACAGGGCATATTTCTTCTCATTTTCCAGTAACTTGTACAGTGGGGCTTCTTCAGCATGCACCACCTCCTCCTCTGATGATATCCAATGTATTTGCCTTCTGGCTAGTCCATAATCACTTCCAATATTCCTGGGTGACTGGGGTTACCTATTCAAGCCCACTGAGTAATCAGTGCAACGCACTTGCTCCATGTAGCATCAGTTGCATGATGTGTAGAGGGGATCCTTCCTTTGAACATCCAGCCTAATACCGGCAGCTGGGGTGCCAGGAGGAGCTGCGCTTCAGTACCGACCACTTCCGAAGCATATCGAACTCCTTCATATTCTGCCAATATCTCCTTGTTGGTTGGAGTGTAGCGGGCCTCAGATCCTCTGTATCCCCAACTCCAAAACCCCAGGGGCTGACCTCAAGTTTCCCCAGGTTCTTTGTGCCAGAGGCTCCAGGTGGGGCCGTTCTCCCCGGCAGCGGTGTAGAGCACATTCCTTACATCTGGTCCTGTTCGAACTGGCGCAAGGGCTACTGCATGGACTATTTCCTGCTTAATTTGTTCAAGGGCTTGTCGTTGCTCAGGGCCCCATTCAAAATCACTCTTCTTATGGGTTACTTGGTAGAGCAGGTTTACAATCAGACTGTAATTTGGAATGTGCATTCTCCAAAACCCCATGACACCTAGGAAAGTTTGTGTTTCTTTTTTGCTAGTTGGTGGAAATGTAGCTGTTATTTTGTTGAGCACATCCATTGGGATTTGACAGTGCCCATCGTGCCATTTTATTCCTAAAAACCGGATCTCTCCTGCAGGTCCTTTGACTTTGTTATTTTGCTTTATGGCAAAACTGGTCTTCAGAGGGATTTGGGCTATTTTCTTCCCTTTCTCTAAAACTTCCTCTGCTGTGTCACCCCACACAATAATGTCATCAATGTTCTGCAGGTGTTCAGGAGCTTCCCCCTGCTCCAGCACAGACTGGATCAGCCCATGGCAAACAGTAGGGCTGTGTTTCCACCCCTGGGGCAGCTGATTCAAAGTATATTGGACTCCCCTCCAAGTGAAAGCAAATTGTGGCCTGCACTCTGCTGCTAGAGGGATGGAGAAAAATGCATTAGCGATATCAGTTGTGGCGTACCACTTGGCTGCCTTCGATTCCGGTTCGTACTGGAGTTCCAGCATGTCCGGCACTGCAGCACTCAGTGGTGGCAGGACTTGGTTCAGGCCACAATAGTCCACTGTTAGTCTCCACTCGCCATTAGACTTTCGCCCTGGCCATATGGGGCTATTGGAAGGTGAGTGAGTCTTGCTGACCACTCCTTGGCTCTCCAATTGATGAATTAGCTTACGGATGGGAATCAGGGAGTCTCGGTTCGTGCAATATTGCTGTCGGTGCACAGTTGTGGTAGTGATTCTTGCTGTTCTTCAACCTTCAGCAACCCCACAACAGAAGGGTCCTCTGAGAGACCAGGCAAGGTGGACAATTGTTTAATGCCCTCTGTCTCTAAGGCAGCTATGCCAAAAGACCACCAGAACTCTTTTGGGACCTTGAAATATCCTCTTCTAAGACACCCTATGCCAAGGATACATGGAGCATCCGGGCCAGTCACAATGCGGTGCTTTTGCCACTCATTCCCAGTCAGACTCACTTCAGCCTCCAATACAGTCAACTGCTGGGATCCCCCCATCACTCCATAAATACAGATTGGCTCTGGGCCTTTATAGCTCGATGGCATTAGAGTACATTGTGCACCGGTGTCTACTAAAGCCTTATACTTCTGTGTGTCTGACGTGCCAGGCCATCGAATCCACACAGTCCAATAAACTCGATTGTCCCTTTCCTCCACCTGTCTGGAGGCAGGGCCCCTCTAATCCTGGTCAGAATCTTCTTCGTTCCTGTGTTTGAAGGACTGCCTGCTGGAAGCTGGAGCGGCAAGCTTTTCAGAGAACCCCTTTTTCCCTGATCGTTTTCTTTTGCAACTCACGTACCCGTGCCTCTAGGGTCGCAGTAGATTTTCCATCCCATTTTCTCATGTCCTCTCCATGGTCTTGCAGGTAAAACCACAGGGTGGCACAGGGTGTATACCCACTATATCATCCTCCTTGTGCGGATGAATGCTTACCCAAGATATCTGAGACACTGGTTTTTACGAGTGGGGAGGAAAATAATCTCTCTTCAAGCTGGTCGAACTTTTCAGACAATTTCTCCCGTGTTCTCTTTCAGTTGGTGGACACTGGTTTGTTCAGGTGGGGAGGAAGACAGATTCTCTTTAAGTTGGTGAAACTCTCCAGAAAGTTTCTCCACAGCCGAGATGCAAGCCTGTAAGGAAGAAGAGAGACTTTCTTCATACTGCAGAAGTTGTTTTGCCACTTCATCCACTGTTCCTCATCCTCTTTCCAGTCCGCTATTGCCAATGAGCCGGCATATGATAATGGTGCACTCCATACAAACTTCCACCACATGGGGCGTGTACACTTGACTTCATCTGGATCTGTGGAAGTTTGTCTGAGGTCTGTGTCCTCATAAATCACTTCCCGTATGGCTAATTCCCCCAGGTACTGGATTACCTTCTCCATAGTGGTCTACTTGCCTGGTAGGCATACACGTTCTTCCTTTCCCTTACAGCTGAGAGGAGATGCCTCCAGAGGCTGTGAGATCGTGCTCCATCTGCAATTGCTTTGTCAATGCCTGCATCTCTAGCAAGGGATCCCAGCCACCTGGCTTCCTTGCCCTCTAATTCCACACAATTGGCTCTGGTGTCCCAGCACTGGAGCAGCCAGGTGACAAGCTGCTCACCTAGGCAGTGACCAAAATCTTTTTGCACATCTCGTAGCTCACGCTGGTATAGGTTTCGGGTAGTTACTGTTGATTTTTTGACACCCTCATCTTCCTCCTCCTGAATCCCTGATGGCCCAGCATCATCTTCCCTATACCTAGACTTAACAGAAGACTCTCTGCATTCTAAATGACCTGAATCTCTATATCATTTTTCCACCTTCTCTGCAGGGGCAACTTGCACTGCTACAGTTCCAGCTCCTGCAGCTGCTGCAGCTCCTCCTCCTGCTCCTTCAGCTGCTCAACCTCCAGCTCCTGCAGCTGTTCCAGACACAAAGGGGTGGCATGGCATGGCCGGGCTGTGACGGGCTCAATAAAGGTGGTGTGGGGCGAGAGCGGCTCTGCGGCGGGGTGGGGTGGGGCTGAAACCAGGACACCATAGATGGAGGCTGGGAAAGCAAAGTCCCACCCACTGTAAGGGAAGAGGGGATTTGAGACCACCTGATGAATGTAAACAACAGGGACAGCTCTATGGGAGCTGTTGACATGAATCCCAGGGTGCAGAGGAGACTGGCTGGTGTAGCTGTCAAGCCTCTCTCCATCCTAGTTGAGAAGTCCTGGCAGTCAGGCGATATCCCTGGTGAGTGCAAAAAGGGAAATATCATGCCCCTTTTGAAAAGGGATGAGAAAGTCAAGTCATTTAGGAAGCAGAGGAACTCCAACTCAGACTGGGAAGGGAGAAGAGGACGAGATAGGCTACTCCAGAGTGGCTGGGCCATCAGAGGAACAGGAAGACAGAGAGCAAGATATCATAAGGGCTTCAAGAACTACCTGAGGTGTATACCAGCGTGAGCCCAACTGGGAATGAGTGGCAAAAGCACACCTGTTGGAACTAGCCCCAGTGCTCCGTGCATCCTTGGAATAGGCTACCTCAGGAGAAGATATTTCAAGGACCTTTTTTCTTCAGGGAGCCAGTCTATGCAGGGGACAGGTGGAGATGGTTTTCCCCACTTGTATGCTCTCCCTTTTTTCTTTCACCCATTCTTCTGCTCCAGGATAGTTACAATGGCTAATGTTTCTATGATTCTATGATAGCTGGACAGTGGTTTCAGGGAAGTCGGAGGAGTGAAGCAGAGGACTATGGCTGGAGGTAAATACATCAGGGAAGTCTATTTGGGAAAAAATACATGAGAAAGAAACTAAGGACATATGTATTTAGTGAAGTGGATATTGAATATCCATGGGTTCAACAGCATCAGCTTGAGTTTTGTGTTACCATTCAAGCCTGGATTCAGCAAGGCTTTTTACTGTACGAATATGTGGTATTCAGGTATTTGTTGAAGTGCTTTTGAAACTGAGAATGACCTTATAAGTGAGCCCACGTTTATGGGTGTATCTGAACTGGTGTCTAGATAAAAGTAAAATAGCAATACATACGTCTGCCAATTAATCTCCAAAGTGCACACAAACATTTTAACTGTTAAAACCCTTGGAATGGGAAGTGACAATATAATGAACACTTTCAGGTTTTATTTATTGTGCTTTGTGTTGTGTTTATTCTTTTGCCTCCCACTGAGAGTAATATATTCGTTGAGAGTATAAATATTTTTTACCTTTCTTGCTCTTTTAGTTAAGCATTTCATTAGTAAGACAATGTCTGGATTTTGTATGGAGGTAAACCTTGGCTGGTGCTACATGAGATTATGATAAAATTTGCTTATGTTAGTTTGTAGTTTTTAATTGCTTTGACACTGTTGAAAGATTCATCCCGCAATTCGCTTTTGCACTGTGAATATAAAAAACATATTTTACAGTTAGATACCAACTGTCTCTGGTTAGTTATATTTTTATATTCCCATTACGTGAAAAAATTAGATTTAACATACGGTAAGCTTATTGATATGCACATATATTCTACTAAAGTTTTCTCTTTCTCATCTCCTTATAGATATGTATTGATATGAAATAAATTTAAAAATCTAGGGCCATCCACAATTTGGAGCTATATAGATGTTTTTGTTTTTTTTTTCCCAGATAATTATCAGAACAATAACTTTTGAACTGGAAAGGAATTTTAATTTTGATTCCTATTTAAAAATGTCACTGAATATGCAGTTTTTCTCCTTCCCTAGGTTTCCAAGAGTAAAGCAAGAAAGAAATAACCACTTGCTCCATTTGTCTTATTTTCTTCTGTTAGCATTCTGTGCCTGGTCTTATGAATCCACTTATATTATTATGTTTCTAAGAACCTTTTTGTGCTAATCTTTTTCCTCTTCAAATCTTGACCTGCTAACTGTTCTTTTCGTAACTATTTTGCCGTTATCTGTAATTCTAGCTTTCTTATCTTTCATGTCTGTAGTTTATGGGCTTTTTCATAGTTTTTTTTTTTTTTCTTTTTTTTTTTTTTTTTCTGTCAACTGAACAAATTTATCAGAAGTTTGAGCTGTGATTATACAACTGTTCTCTCAGGACTAAGCCTTCGATCATAGTGTAAGAATTAAAGTTGTGTTTTTGCAGTGGAAAAACTCCACTAACCTTGTATATACAAAAGCGATTAAGGAGTCATAACAGTGCAGGATACATTAAGCAGATAAGGGGACAGGGTAAGGTCCCACTGTCACAAAATAAGGAGGATGGCTAAGAAAAACAAGACAAAGAGGTGTGGAATCAACAAGAACAGGAAGCTACAAAATCATGGGCCCCTCCAGTCCCCAAAAATGGGGAAATTAAAGACTGGTCAAATAAAACCGTACATACAGGGCACAGTAACAAGTGTCAGGTAGGTTGTGAAGATGTAGTACTCAGCCAATGAGGAGACAGGAGTTGGGTAGTAGGGGATATAGGGCTATGCTACACTTCCATTGTGTGCTCCTGCTTGCAGGACACCCACCGTTGCAATTGCAAACAAATTAGCTTCACAAGAGAGCCTGTCTTAGAAAGTTATTGGGATATTTCTCACAATTTCTCAGCTGATCATCTATGAAGGTTACCTGGCTCTTTACTTCAAAGGAAATATCAGGTCACTTGCTCAGGTGTCCTGTAGCTTCAAGGCCTCTTTCATTCTGAGGCATCTTCATTCCTTATGTAAGGCACAAGTAGATCAGATCAGCTTTTAGTTTATGCTTGAATTTATGGTAAGCAAAAAAAGATGACCTCATTACACAAAGTCTGGATCTGAATTTCTCCTTAATCTGTGGTTTAGATTTGAAAGGGTCATCAGCAGCTGCTGACTGTATGGATTTATGCTCTTTGATGCACGTAAAGAATGAGCTTATTTTATTTCTTCATCTTGCGCCTGATGCTATATGACCTTTGGAGGTAGTCTTGTCAAGTCTCAGACTGAGTGGAGCAGTAATACAGCTCCTGAGTAGGACTTGGCCATGAGACTGCTTCAGAAAACACAGGTGCGGAGAGTGTTCTGCTGATGTATAGTGTTTTTCTTAGCTGTTCTATGTATTAATATTAATAATAATGTTCCATGTATTAATATTTTCCCTGACTCCAGACTTCCCTCAGCAGTTCATTCTAACGATTCTTTCTCAGGGCAAATTGTAAATAACTAACTAAATAAATGGCATGATGTTTTTTTCTTTTTCCAAACAATATATTATGGTTTGTGACTAGATTTCTGTTTGCCTGCAGATATTTTATAACCTTTTTAATTTAACTGAGGAGACTTAAATGACAGTATGTCAAAAGATAATGAACTGTTCTTGTTTCTATTCAATGGGTGTCATTCCAGAGCAGAAGAAGTTAATCTTTTGTTTGCACGTAAATGCACATAAAACCTGTACATGTTACTTGGTATGGCAGAATGGCTATGTTAAAACACTTCTGAATGATCACGGTACTCTGAAATCAAAGCTATGCCCTTATTTTTAGGGAATGCCAGTACAGTGTCCGTACCCTCCCATGATGAGCTTCAAAAGTGCATGTACTTCATAAGAAAAGCTATTTGTGGTGATGATCAACATAAGAATTGTAGTTACTATAAGTTCTGCTGTGTAAGAGTAAGGTTATAAATATAGTGATATGCAAAAAGAGGTAACATGTTGTAGTGGGTTTACATGGCAAGGTTCTAGTAGCAGGGGGCCATAGGGGTGACTTGTGCAAGAAGAATCCAGGAGGAAGGAGTAGCAGATATAACAAAGAAATATTTATTTTTTCTTAACGGAATATTTTGGTTTTGTTATCTTGTCTCAAAGCTTCATTTCTGCGAAATGTGATGAGCATTGGGAGTCTTTTTGCAATTATGTACAGAGCCCATCTAGAGCTCGAGTTTACAGAACTAATCTAAAACTTCAAAATATCCAAATTCTCAAAATTACAAAAGTGCAAATTTGCATTTATTGACCCAGATTGTTCTGAAATTTTGGCTTGTTTGTCAGTCCAAGACCGTACTTCCATTGGTAGCTAAGTGACAATCTCTGAGACTCTATCAGAGATTCAGTTACAGCCCTTTATTTAGAGGTTAATGCTGGAGTAAGGCTGACCAGATGAGGAGTAACAAGTAAATTTATTTTCATAACTTTTAGTATGTGAGGAAACTTTTCCAGTTGGTGGTCAGTGCTTGGTGTAGCACTTGGCTGTAACCACAGGTTGAAGTTTGAGTTTGTTCTTGCTGTGAGATTGCTTCAAAGCCTTGGTCGTTGTATAGGTCACAGATTTATGTCCTCACTAGAGCATATATTCTTTGTTTTACCCTGCAGCAAAATTAATTATTTTTCCTGATACTGGCTTTGAACCTCCCTTGGTTGGCTTCAGCTTCAGATTTGTGCTGGTAAGGTGTTTACTCACAGTTTTCTGGAATAGTTAGAAAAGTGGGAATGTTATGAATAAATCCAACATAGCTCAGGCAGTATAAACAGACAGAAAGAACACCTTAAATTAATGAGTAAGGTAATGATAACTTAATGAAGTGTGCAGTGTGTATATAAGTCTGCATATATACAGTATAATTTGATATGGCTATAAATACCATAATCAAAAAAGCGGCTATTTTCAGGTAGAATCTTCCTTCATAAAGAGTATTCTTTTGTTCTCTTCTTTTTTGTTCTGAAACTGGAGCCAGAGAAATTTCCTGGGAAAATGTTTGAAATCCTTGATATATCAGTATATATCAGATATATCAGTAATACTTTCAACTGTAAAGGTTTTGTTTTGTTTTGTTTTCCCAATTGTTTGAAATGAAAATTGTGTATCAGTCTCTGAGATACTTTTTACCAGAATACCTCTAAGTGAGAAGCTAAAATCAAAGGATTTATTTTACAGAGTGGACATTTTCAAATCTTTAACTGCCCCTGTTTTGAGATGGAGGATTCAGAATTATCAGGACTTAGAATTACCAGAGAGTTCTCCAGATGAAACAAAACAAAACAAAACAAAACACTGCATAGAATCATAGAACAGCTTGGTTTGGAAAGGACCATAAAGATCTTACATGTATAGCTCCATTCTTAACCTTGTGGAACAATAGTTTCTGATGCCTTTGACTTAAGATTCTGCTGGAGTGAACAGAGAGGACTTTGTTTCTGACAGTTCATGAGGTGAAGAATGTAAATACTTTGTTTGGACTTTGTGCTCTCTCTTTTTGTTTTAGAGAAGAAACTGAAAATGAGCGTTATCTGATAGGAGCTTGTTTACTTGGGTTTAGGCTCATTTTAATTCAAAACAACTTATTTTAAAGCCTGTGAAAAAGTAAGCCTCTGCCTTGCTTAAGAAGGCAGGTCCTTCTTACAACCATGTCAAGCAGTGATGTCAAGCAGAAGAGAAAGAAAAAGATTTCCAGCTGAAGCATTATTCCTTACAGAAAACCTCACCCACCCAGTTATAAACTTCTGAAAGTAAGACAACACATTATCCTCCTGTTTCTGTGGATATTAGATAAGAGTGGAAAAGATAATATTTAGCAAAGATGTAGATTAAATGTTAGAAAAAAGTCACTCTGGGCCTCAATTCAATAAAAGAATTGTTTGAGGAAAGATAAAAATACAGACTCATCTAATAGTGTAAAACATTGATCTGTGAGAATTCATAGGATACCTGATAGCAAGCTCAACAGGTTTTCTAGAGCTTATAGGGTGAAAATCCTGCCTGCTGCTTTGTGTGTTACTCTGGTGGTTTTATCCAAGGAAAGCAGATACAAGACCTGCATGACCTGCATTCACCACAGGTATATATAAATGATGATAAATGAGAGAACCAGTTAAAGCTTATTTGAAAGTTCCTGTACCAATGACATGAGATGGAAGAGAAAGTTGGAAAAAAAAAAAAATCAGACCCTGCCAATATTTCCATTTTTTGTACTAATATTTGACTTGAAGTTAGGTTAGGCTACTCAGAAATAAATACAGAGCAAATGGTGTCTCTTAAAAACAAAATAAATAAATAAAATAAAAATAAAACGACAACAACAACAACAAAACACCTTTTTTTTTTTTGGGGGGGGGGGGCGGAATGGGGGGGAGGAAGTGGAGGAACTACCTGCAACATTACATACACAGCATGATGATTGTTTTCCATCTGCAAAGTGCTTGTATCTTACCTTCTTAGCACTGAAGAGACATTCAGAAATTCATTTCATCTGTCTCTGGGGAGCTGAATGTGAAACTCTACACATACTGAAAATGAATCATTGTTACTTGGATTATCTTTAGTTTTCACTGTTTTCTGTGGCTTTTGCTCCTAAAGCAACCCCACAAACAATCATGTTAAGAGCTACAGTTTAATATATTATGTTAATGATTGTGTTTGCGACACACCAAATTCTGTTATTTTCTTCTCTGTCATTGGCTATATATTTACCTGTAAAGCAAGCAGAAGAGGTCAAGTCCATATGTGCAGCTCTTTTCTCTGGTTCACTTTCTTATGGAGAAGGAAAAATACAGCATATGAGGTTGATCTTTATATAGTAATGTCTTTTAAAATATGAATGAAGTAGTATATGGTCTCTTCTACAGAGAAACTTGCAAGATAATCATCTGTTGGAATGCCATTATGCTGAATTGCTTCGTGAGGAGCTTATAAAAGATACTAACGTTGATGGGATGTCTAATGTTCAAAGCAGCTCAGGTTTACATATTCTAAATATGAACTGAGCCTGAGAAGCAGATGCATTGACATTGTGCTGAGCTGGAGCTAGTGCTGCAGTTTAGACAGAAAGCCTTGACTCCTGTGAAAATCCACTAGAGCAGAGAATACAAATGTATTTTAAGGGAGGCAAAAGAGGGGGGAGGGGAGGGGAGTGAGTGAGGTGAATGTTAAAAATTTAAATAATAGGTGTCTGCTAACTCAGTTGGGCTGGAACAAGTTTGGAGATTCTGACATGAAGGGGCACTAGAGGGTATGGGATCGTAATGAGAAAATGGGGGAGGTTATGTCTGCAGCTGCTACAGCTGTAGCTAGGAAAATACATACTGAAGGACCTCTGAAGGTCACTAATCTATCAAGAACTAACTGGCTCATAAGTGGTACTAACATTTCTATTGTATGTGCAAATGTTGAATATGTCAATTACTACAATAAGCAGTGCAATTTTCTTGTGCAAACTGATAAAACGCAACAGGGAATATCCAGTTAATACAATGGTTTCATTCAGCCATCTAATGAAAAGAAATTTTTCTGTTGAAGATTAGGAGTTGGATTAGATGCTTTTTTATACAGTGACAAAACAATAATACTAAGTGCTATAAAAAAAAAAGTCTTTCTCAGGCAAAATGTGATTTGAATTGTAGTAGTTGTAGGTTTCCTTTAAATATTTTACTACATAATAAATATTCCAACAACAATGTAGATGAATTTTAACAGAGTGTCTTGCTGTTACTACTTATGCTAATTTACAAGATTTACCACAATTACCATTCCTGAAAGCTAAAAAATAGTGAGTTATTTCATGAACACATAAAACAAAGCCTTTGAAAAGATTTAACAGGACTCTTAAAATGAAATATTTGGCTCAGATATAATTTGAGTTGTATACAAAATTAAGGTTCACTGTCATTCCTGACATTCATAAAAATAAATTATTGTGTATTGTTTCTTTCTCTTTATTTCAGAATACAGATCAGTTTGAAAGAACCTAGAAACTTTAATTCTTTTATTTCTGAGGGCATTAGGGGGTTGCTCTGTGCATGAAGAAGAATACATCCAAATAAACAATTAACTGTGGAACCTGTCTTACAAGTTTATGTATGGTAAAACATAAAGATTACTCTTTTAAATAACTGGAGCTTTGTGAAGAAAAAAAAAATAATCACAAATGAGATTCCCTTTTTAAGGTTATTTCCCTGTGTTCATTAGGACATTTCATCTGTAGCCATTTCAGAAAGTAACAATTATAGAGGGATCTTTTTCTTAAGGGATTTTTTAAAGGGGAGGCAGAGAGAAAATGAGAATTCACAGTATTACTGTTCAAATAAAAAGCTTGGTTGTAGAGAAATGAGTGACAAAATTATTGATGAATGGAATAGAACTTATTAATCACTGACAGGAGAAGTTCCCTTTGAGAGTTTAAAGGAAAGAATTTGTGTCCTTCTTTCCCAGTAGTGTGTATTCTTGTATTAATTTTTCATGGGTGTCTGTCTATCTGTATATACACAACATACAATACTTTGTAAATATTACTTTGATTTTTATCTCATTTGGGGATCCAATACTGACCACTGTAAGACTGAAACTCATAAGGACACTTTTTTTGTTTGTTTGTTTTTCCCCTTTGTTTCTTTCTTTGTGATTATCTGGAAGAAAAGTAGTATAAGCCTGTATTTTGTAACCTTCTGTGGAGTCACTGATAAATATTCAGTACTAGAATAAATTCTTTTTCTCTTAAAATTATGTGCATGTACATAAAGGCATATATAAATTTAACTGATTAAACTTCAGTGAGGAAATAACTTCCTTGACACAGGTTTTTAAGCTGGCAGTTTACAATTAAATTAAGTGATATGTGA
Source organism: Anas platyrhynchos (assembly GCF_047663525.1). Taxonomy (NCBI): domain Eukaryota; kingdom Metazoa; phylum Chordata; class Aves; order Anseriformes; family Anatidae; genus Anas; species Anas platyrhynchos. Next base: position 80,667,851 of record NC_092621.1, read on the forward strand.
AGTTAAATTCTCCAATACTTAAAGCACTTAATCTTTGCTGAAACAAGGTAGTTGAGGGAGAAAATAAAAAAAAATAAAAAAAAAAAAAAAGAGAGAGGGAAAGGGAAAGGGAAAGGGAAAGGGAAAGAAAGAGAAAGAGAAAGAGAAAGAGAAAGAGAAAGAGAAAGAGAAAGAGAAAGAGAAAGAGAAAGAAAAAGAAAAAGAAAAAGAAAAAGAAAAAGAAAAAGAAAAAGAAAAAGAAAAAGAAAAAGAAAAAGAAAAAGAAAAAGAAAAAGAAAAAGAAAAAGAAAAAGAAAAAGAAAAGGAAAACCAGCAGCACATCATGTAATTTCCTCCCTTCTGCCTCCCTCATCCAAAATCAAAATGTCATTTCATCATTTTTACCTCAGCTACAGAGTTAAAAGTATAAACTCATAAACTAACTCACGTTCTAACTAACTAACTAATTCACATTCCAAGAAAGTAAACAAGTAAAAGGCAAAAATGTGGGTTAAACCAACCAGGCATACATGATGAAACATACAATATGTAGTTGGAATAATGCAAGTGTAAGCATAGAAGTTATAAAAGAAGTGTAAGCAAAGAAGTTATAAAAAAATTATCTCGTCCTCCGACTGTAGCCATGGAAATAATACACTAATTTGTAGACTTCAGTCATTTTTTCCTCTGAGTATTCAAGAAGTATTCTCTGTGCTATAAAGCAACAACTCCAAAACATGATAGAAAAAAACTCGACATTTTTGTTGCATGTAATATATTTTTAAAAGAAAGATACTGATAAATGTGTAAAAATTCTCTTTAGAGTCAAATAAAGATATTGAACTAGAGATGCTCTTCGGTATTAACTAGTACATGTCTGCTGAAATACAGTTGATGGTAACATGGTTGAGATAATATGCTGCTTCAATTTCACTTGAATATTGGGGTTACTTGTTCTAAGAAAAAATAGGAGCCTGGAGATTATTTCCATTTATATACTTCAGCTGCTCTGTTTGCAAAGAATCATAGAACTGTAGAATCGTTAAGGTTAGAAAAGACCTCCAGTATCACGTAGTCCAACTGACCCCCTACCACTAATATTACCCACTAATCTGGCATTTACACTGCTTTGAATATTGACTTGTGATCACAGACTAACAAAATCACAAGGAATCCAGAAATTTGTGCAGCATGTGCCAGACTCTGGTTCTGAAGAGGCTTTTGTACAATTTTATTATACTGTTCTTTTCCTTCTCGTTCTGATATAAACTTACCACTGTTGTGTAACACCCCCCTGACAAATGCTTGCTGTCATGGCATTTGGCTCAGGCAGTAGGCAATCAGCATCATAATTTGACTTTGTATTCGTCCTGTCTGTAAGTACAAGTGAATCCTAGTCTCTAGTGTGGTTGTCCAAATAACAAAGACTAAGCTGAAAGTCTGTGTGATTGTGGAAGGTGATTCCCTCTCAAAACTCTCAATACTCTGGGAAGCTGCATATGTATGGCTACTCTCTTACACACAAAGCAGCATGCCTCATTCAGGATGAGATGCATTTTGCCATCTAGGGGGAAAGGGAAAGGGAAAGGGAAAGGGAAAGGGAAAGGGAAAGGGAAAGGGAAAGGGAAAGGGAAAGGGAAAGGGAAAGGGAAAGGGAAAGGGAAAGGGAAAGGGAAAGGGAAAGGGAAAGGGAAAGGGAAAGGGAAAGGGAAAGGGAAAGGGAAAGGGAAAGTCTGATGGAAGCAGCACGAGAACTAAAGTTCGATTGAATTTTGTATTTTAGGATAAATGTATTTACTTAATGTGAGAAGTGTACAGAATAGTACAAATAATTTATTTCCTGACTACTTAGTTATTTTTGATGTTTTGAAATAAATCTGCTAAATTGTTTGGTCGTTAAAAGTATTTCTGGAAATGGGCGTTTTAAGATTTTGTTACTTTGTGAAAAATAACCAGGAAGGAGGAAATAAAATTGTGCTTTTAAAGCAGCTTGAAGTAATGTGAGACTTTGCCCAGTAGAAAAAAAAAATGATTTTGGTGTACATAAATTATGTAAATTTAATTGAAAAAGTATTGCAAAGCATTACTATAAAATTATGTATGTGTTGCTTAGAAACCAAAACATTGTTGTCCCTCATCCCCACCCACTTAAGTCTTTATGTTCTTGTCCTTCTCCAGTTTAATTTAAGGTGCAAATACCACAGATTTATGCTCATCACATTTTTGACCTTGAAGTAACAGGTGCTCTCAGTGTTAGTTGTTCTGAGATTAATTAAGGTTTAAAAACACCTACAAATTTCTTTCAGACTGAGAAAGATCTAAGACACACTAAGGGAAAAATGTACAGAAATAAACTTCTTCAATTTTTTCAAAAAAAAAATAATTCATGATTGGGAATGTTGCCTAACTAGGTAAAAAACTGTGAAAGCTTCTTTGAAAAAAATCATAGAAGGTGATGGTGAGGTGTCTGGAACACAGGTCTGGTCAGAAGTGGCAGTGGGAGCTGGGATTGTTTAGTCTGGAGGAGGCTGAGGGGAGACCTCATTGCACTCTACAGCTTCCTGAAGAGAGGTTCTGATGAAGAGGGGGTCAGCCTCTTCTCTCAGATAATTATTGATAGGACTCGAGGAAATGGCCTCAAATTGTGGTTGGGGAGATTAAGATTAGACATAGGAAAAACTTGTTCTCTCAAAGAGTGGTCAGGCACTGGAACGGCCTGCCCAGGGAGGTGGTGGAGTCACCATCTCTTGTGGTGTTCAAGAAGCACCTGGGCAAGGTACTACGAGTAGCTTAGAGGGTGGTACTGGTGATAGGAGGACAGTTGGTCTAGATGATCTTGTAGGTCCTTTCCAAACTTGTGTTTCTGTGATTCTATGAATGTTGATGACACCCTGCTGTTTGACTGGTTGCGGAGCAGTGCGTACAGTGAATCAAAGACTATTCAACTTCTCACTCTGTCCTGCCAGACAGAGTGCAGCAGGAGCTGGGAGGGGACAGAAGCAGGACAGCTGACCCCAACTGGCCAAAGGGGTGTTCCGTACCATCTGGCGTCATGCTGGACAAGTACTGTGGGGTGGCCAGCTGGGGGACTGCTTGATTGCAGCACATGTGCCCAAGAATTGGGCTACTGAAGAACATCAAAACAACCAGCAGGTGGATCAGGCGGCTAAGATAGAAGTGGCTCAGGTGGACCTGGACTGGCAACTTGTAGGTGAATTATTTATAGCCCCATAGGCCCATGACACCTCAGGCCATCAAGGTAGAGATGCAACATACAGATGGGCTCGTGATCGAGGGGTGGACCTGACCATGGATACTGTAGCACAGGTTGTTCATGGGTGTGACACATGTGCTGCAATCAAGCAAGCCAAACGATCAAAGCCTCTTTGGTATGGAGGACGATGGCTGAAATATAAATATGGAGAGGCCTGGCAGATTGATCACGTCACACTCCCTCAAACCTGCAACGGCAAGCGCCACGTACTTACAATGGTGGAAGCTGCCACCGGATGGCTGGAAACATATCCTGTGCCCCACACCACTGCCCAGAACACTATCCTGGGCCTTGAAAAGCAAGTCCTATGGCGACATGGCACCCCAGAAAAAATAGAGTCAGACAATGGGACTCATTTCCAAAACAACCTTATAGATCCTTGGGCCAAAGAGCATGGTATTGAGTGGGTGTATCACATCCCCTATCATGCACCAGCCTCCGGGGAAGCTGAACGATACAATGGACTGTTAAAGACTACACTGAAAGCAATGGGTGCAGGGACATTCAAAAACTGGGATACACATTTGGCAAAGGCCACCTGGACAGTCGATACTAGGGGATCTGCCAACCGAGCTGGACCTGCCCAATCAAACCTGTTATGTACTGTAGAAGGGGATTAAGTTCCTGTAGCGCACGTAAGAAATATGCTGGGTAAAACAGTCTGGGCTACTCCTGCCTCAGGAAAAGGAGTAGTTCCCATTCGTGGAATTGCTTTTGCTGTTTGGATTTTGCTTTTGGATATTGCTTTTGGATGCACTTGGAGGGTAACGCAAAAGAATGGGGAGGTCCAGAGGGTACCTCAAGGGGATTTTAATATTGGGTGAGAAGAGCCCATGAGTCGAATTGTATCATGTCAATTATTGTATAATACTGTATGTCATCACTACCGTGATTGCTATATACCCTAGATGAAAATGGTGATTAATTAGAATGTATGAGAAAGAGTGTAACCTGAGCATGACATAAATGGTATGGAATAAGGGGTGGATAGATGTCCTGGTTCCAGTTAGGACAGAGTTAATTTTCCTCCTAGTAGCTGGTAGGGTGCTATGGTAGGGCTTAGGATGAGAAGAGTGCGGATAACATGCTGGTGTTTTAATTGTTGCAGAGCAGTGCTCACACCAAGCCAAGGACATTTCAGCTTCACCCTGTCCTGCCAGCGGGCAGGCTGGGGGTGCAGCAAGAGCTGGGAGGGGACAGACCCAGGATAGCTGACTGAAACTGCCCAAAAAGGTATTCCATATCATCTGGGGTCATGCTGAACAATAGATAGGGGTGGCTAGCTGGGGGAGGGGGGGTGGGGGGGCGGACTGCTCGGAGTTAGGCTGGGCATCGGTCAGCAGGTGGTGAGCAATTGCATTGCGCATCACTTGTTTTGTACACATTAGTCTTCCTAA